>NC_134402.1:119353707-119973707 GCF_038048845.1 Mixophyes fleayi
TACAAAAATCCTGCAAAAATTTTGCCAAAAAACGTGGGGTATGAATATCCTCCTCATAGACCCAAGACCTCTCTTCTGGGCCGTAGCCCTTCCAATGGATCAGGAATTGGTGTCTCCCTCGAAAGATATGAGATTCTACAATGCATTCCACCAGAAATTCTTCACCCCGTATGGTCCTAACTGGAGGGAGTGGAGGAGATCTGTTGGAAAACTCGTTGAGAACAAGTGGTTTTAACAGGGAGATATGGAACGTGTTATATATCCGAAGAGAAGCCCGTAGATAAAGTCTGTAGGTGACTGGATTAATCACATGAGAGATGGAAAAAAGCCCAATATAGCGTAAGGCCAACTTCATGGTGGGAACCTTGAGCCTAAGGTTGCGGATAGCTAACCACACCTTGTCTCCTACCCGAAGAACTGGAAGGTTCCTTCTATGCCGATCCGAAAAGCGTTTGTAATGTTCTGAGGACTGTAATAGTTTGGAACGTACTTGAGACCAAATTTGGGAAAAATCGCGAACCATACTCTGTGCAGCAGGTACCGAGGAATCAGAGGGATTGGAAAAAGGGAGAATAGGATGTCTACCATAGATGGTAAAGAAGGGGGAGTTGCCCATAGATTCATGCTGGTGGTTATTATGAGTAAACTCAGCCCAGGGTAAAAGCTCACTCCAAGAAGATTGCTGATCCGAACAATAGCACCTAAGGAACGCCTCCAGGTCCTGATTAGTCCATTCAGTCTGACCATTGGTTTGCGAGTGGTACCCGGAGGAGAATTTTAGACTGATACCAAGCTGATTGCAAAAGGGCCTCCAAAATTGGGAGACAAACTGGACTCCGCGATCAGAAATGATGTCGTTTGGACAGCCATGGAGGCAGAAAATCTCTCGGGTGAAGAGAAGTGCTAATTGGGAAGCAAAAAGTAATCCTTTGAGGGGAACTAAGTGAGCTAATTTTGAAAAGCGGTCTACCACCACCCAGATGTTATTGAAACCATGGCTAGCAGGAAGGTCTGTGATAAAGTCCATGCTAATACTAAGCCATGGAAGGTCCAGAATCGGAAGAGGATGGAGAAGACCAGCAGAAGATCTCCTAGGAATCTTATGTCAGGCGCAGACCTCACAGGTACGAATGTATCTCTGGACATCGGAGGACAACAAGGGCCACCAATATAGACGAGAAAAGAGGGCAACCGTCTTCTTAACCCCAGCATGACCAGCAAATCTGACATTATGAGCCCATCTCAGAAGTTTAATGTGCAGATGTTCTTCCACAAAAAAGCGACCAGGAGGAGTCTTGAGAGAAGAATTAGTCATGGCTAGAATTGTGGAAGGATTAATGATGGGTTGGCAACCATGGGTGATGAGGTGTCTGAGGAATCAAATGATATGGACAGTGCATCGGCACGAAGATTCTTAGTACCGGGCCGGAAGGTTAATATCAGCTGGAATCTGTTAAAGAATAGCGCCCAGCGGGCCTGGCTGGGATTCAGGCATTGTGCAGACTGCAAGTAGGTGAGATTTTTATGATCAGTAAATACCGTGATAGGAAAGCGTGCCCCTTCTAACAAGTAGCGCCATTCTTCTAAGGCAGTCATGATGGCAAGAAGTTCTTTATCACCAATCCCATAATTGGCCTCACTGGCAGAGAACCTTTTGGAAAGGAAACTGCAAGGAATAGGAATGCCTGAAGAATTCTTCTTCTTCTGAGACAGAACGACTCTGATTCCAACAGAGGATGCATCGACTTCCAAAAAGAAAGGTTTGTTCTGGTCAGGTTGGGATAAGACGGGTGCTAGCATAAAGGCCTCTTTAATGGCTAGAAATGCTTGTACTGCCTCTGGAGGCCAGGATTTTGACAGACCGCCCTTTCCGGGTAAGGAGAGTAATGGGAGAGATGAGCGTGGAAAATCCCTTGATGAATTGACGATAATAATTGGTAAAGCCAATAAAACGCTGGGTGGCTTTGAGGTCGGAAGGCTGAGGCCAATTACGAATAGCCTCCAATTTGCTGGGATCCATCTGAAGGCCGGTACCCGAGACTAGATATCCCAGGAAGGGTACCTGAGAACAATTGATGAGGCACTTCTCCAGTTTACAGAATATCTGATTATTGCATAAACGAGAAAGGACTTCTTTAACATGCAGAAGGTGAGTAGTAAGGTCTGGTGAAAAAATCAGAATGTCATCTAGATAGATTACCACATACTGATAAAGTAAATCTCTAAATATCTCGTTAACAAAGTCCTGAAAAACAGCTGGAGCGTTACAAAGCCCAAAAGGCATCACCAGGTATTCATAGTGACCGTCTCTGGTATTAAATGCGGTTTTCCACTCGTCTCCCTTTCGAATTCTAATGAAATTGTAGGCCCATCTGAGATCCAACTTGGTAAATATTTGTGCCCCATGAATGCAATCAAAGAGTTCCGAAATCAGGGGGAGGGGATAACGATTCTTAACTGTGATGGCATTTAATCTCCGGTAGTCAATGCACGGTCTAAAAGAGCCATCCATTTTGTTTACAAAAAAGAAGCCTGCACCGGCAGGGGACAATGATTTTCTGATAAATGCTCTCTTCAGATTCTCGTAAACACATTCGGATATGGCCTGTGTCTCAGGTAAGGATAGGGGATACACCCTGCCTCTAGGAATGTTCTTTCCAGGGATGAGGTCGATAGGGCAATTCGAAGGTCGATGAGGAGGAAGGACTTCAGAAGAGGTTTTAGAGAAAACATCATCTAAACCAGAGTAGGCTTCAGGAAGACCCACCAGAGAAGATGTGCAGAAGCAGGCCAGCTTGGGTCTCAAGGGAGAAACCGATCACAGACACCTCTTAATACAGGAGGGACTCCAGCGGATAACCTGCGCTCACTGCCAGTCAAATTGTGGAGAATGAAGTCTTAACCAGGGTAACCCCAGGATGATGGGGTTAATCGACTGAGGTAAAACCAAGAAACTTATAGATTCGGAATGAAGCGCTCCTACTCCCATCTGGAGCTGAGAGGTGTTGAGAGAAATAGTGCCGTTGGAGACTATTTTCGTCGACAGCGGTGGGAATCAAATGTTGGGATAACGGTACCGTATTAAGACGGAGTTCGGACACCACTTTGGAGGAAATGAAGTTCCCTGCGGACCCCGAGTCCACGAAGGCCTAGGTAGTATATAGACCACTGGGAGAAAGCAAGGTAACTGATATCAAAAACTCAGATTCTTTCCAGGAATAGGAAGGAAGGGATTGGGATCCTAGGTTGACCTCCCTAATATTACCTAGGAGGTGGCGTTTCCCGGTCTCTTGGGACAAACAGAGAGAAGGTGTCACCACAATATAAACAAAGACGGTTCTTCATTCGTCTCTCGCGTTCCTCCGGAAAAGGTGGGAATGGCTGATCTGCATAGGTTCTTCTGAGGATGGAGAAGGAGGTATAAAGTTAGGTGCCAACCAAGGGAAAGGTCGACGGATTCAGTCCCATTCTAGGGGCTGTTCTCTGTGGCAGATGTCCACTTTAATACAGAGGGATATGAGGTCATCTAAGCTAGGAGGGAGGTCACGTGAGGCTAAATCGTCTTTAATGCATTCGTTAAGGCCTTGTCAGAACGATGTGGAGGAGGGTCTCATAGTTTCATTGGAGTTCAGCTGCTAAAGTCCGAAATTGCACCGCATATTGACCTGCCGTGAGAGAACCTTGACATAGCCCGAGGAGACCGGAGGCGGCCGAGGAGACTCTTCCGGGTTTGTCAAACACCTTATGTTACATCTCAATGAAGACCACAGAATTCTGAAGCATGGGATCATCCCGCTCCCATAGTGGAGAGGCCCAGGCCAACGCTTGCCCAGAGAGGAGAGAAATCAGGTAAGCCACTTTGGCCCTTTCTGACGTGAAATTCTCTGGAGCCAATTCAAATTGAATTACGCACTGGTTAAGAAAACTGCGACACTTCAGTTGATCACCATCATATTTCTCTGGAGGAGGGATGCGAATATATGTACCACAGGAGACAACAGGAACTGCAGGGAAGCTGGAGCAGTCTAGGCCAATTTAAAAAGCTCCCAAAAGCCCAGTGTCATGTCTTTCACTAGAATTACCACTGACTGGTGTTGGCGCTACTAAACTGGGAGGCGCGGAGTTTAACGCACCACCCGTGTTCACCAGGGACCCCTGCAAGGAGGTATGGACTTTGCTGTGTGAGGTGCACAGGTCGCGGTTTTCCAAGATAGTCATCAGTGCAATGGATGAAGCGTAGTCAGACAGGCCGAGTCGAAACCAGAGAAGCGCAGTACCATGGAGAGGAGACAAAAAGTAGTCAGGAACGGTCCAAGGGTCAATACCAGAACGGGCAGTGAAGTACAAAGGGAGATCCGGAGGAGTAGTCAGACAAGCCAAGAATATATGTATCACAGGAGACAACGGGAACTGGAGGGAAGCTGGAGCAGGTTTGAACCAATACTCTGGCACCCTAATGGTGCCAGAGTGAGGTTTAAATAATGAGAATGAGGAAATGAGAGGGAGAGGTTTCCGGTTATCAGACTCAGCTGATCGCCGGGCAAGTGATCCGTTCCTAGGGAACCAAGTGGCGAATCGCGCATGCTCGTGCGCCGCAGTCATGTGGACAGAAAGGCGTCCCGTTGCTAGGCGGATAGCAGGCGTCTGCCTCCGGCACCCATGGGAGGTGTGGAGACGCCGCCTGACACCTAGCTTTTCTAAGTTTGACCCCAATGGAGTTTTCCGTTCTACCTTATGGGGAGAGCACTGCAGGAGAGAGATCTTCGGAACTATCTCTGCAGCCTTCCTGCTCTCCCCTCCGTTAACTACCACAAAATGGCTCTGTGCATGCGTAAAATACATTAATAACATAGAGTTATTTGATCAATGGTATCACTATCTTCAGGAGTGGTGGTGCTAGCAGCAGCAGCAGCTATGACCAAGGCAGAGGGAGTGTGCTTATAGGTCATGTGCAAGCCTCTTTAGGATATCAGACCCAAAGGTGAGATGCAGGATCAGGCTCCCACCTGAGGTCATCCTGGAAACTCTGAAGACAATGCATTGTGCAATACCACTGCTGACTAAATTGCTGTCTGTGTTATATTTCTGTATGCCTCTGTCTTTACATATCACAGTAGCTTTGGTGGCAGGGATGTTCAGCTTGCTTTTATACTGGTACTGAAACAGGTCATACCTGCATTCCTGTTTACTATTTTTTAATTAAGATGCATTTAACCCAGCATATGGGGGTGCACCTGCTATTTTTACGTACATCTATTTACAGCTTATATTTTGGACGCATATGCGTCAAATTCAGCTTGAGTCCCAATGTGACATATCAATTTTGTTCTGCCTGCTAGGTGAAACTTCAGTTTACCAAGCAAATAATGTATATTTTGCATATTGCACAGAAATATTGTGATCAGAAAATGTTTATTTTAAAATAATTTTCATTTACATTGCACCACAGTTCAACAATTATAATTTTAAATATTGTAACCAAAACAAAAGAACTTCCTGATGGAGGTGAAAAATCTTAAATTTCAATTAAAATTAAAGGTGTTCACTGACCCCTGTGTTTTGGTTTTGGTTTTGGAACTGCATTAACTTCGTGTTTTGGTTTTCGCAAAACCGCCCTTCAGTGTTTTGGCTTTGGTTTTGGATCCCAATTATTTTCTAAAATCCCTATTTTTATTTTTTTTGCTAAAATCACATATTTTTGCTTTTTTTCCCTTACATTAATATTAACCTCAATAACACTCATTTCAAATCATTTGTAGTCAATTTTGACCACCTCACAGGTCACAATATTATTTTCATACACTTTCAAAAAAAGACTGCAGCGACCTGGCTGGATGCTAAGCGACAGAGCAATGACACAAACACACGGCAGTATATAACACATCTAGGAAACATTGCCACACAGCAGTGGCAGAAAAGAAAAGTGGTGCAAGATGGAATTGTCCTAGGATCATGAAATCAGTTAGGGTTCATTTGATTGCTCCACCCATTCCTTGGATAACTGTGGTAATTCTACAGTTAATACATGGCTACGAGCGCTGACCCCACTCCACCCCTGGAAGCATGCTTTTATCAGACCCAGATCAATCCCAGACAATGCACTAAAAAGAGCCATTGTAATTCACAGCAAAAAGCAAGTTCATCATTGTGATTCGAATCAGCCTTAATTCCCCAAAAATTATAATATAGTTAGGTACCTTTGACGTAAAGTGCAGATTACAAACACTTTGTGCAATTCTGATGAAACAGCAGCAAAGTGGAAGGTAATACATATACATGTCTATTTTGACATCCATGCTTACATTACTGTGGCTTTACAAATGCTAAAAAATGCCTAGACAAGTGTTGTCAGGATTTGGGTAAAAATAATTCCACACATAAGAGGTGGATTTTTTGGACTTATGCCCAGCTATGACAATGGCCTTCTTCCTATTACGTGCAAGAACTGCTTCCACTGGTGCAGGACTTACACAAACAACATCATCCTCATTAACATTCTCATTAGTTCGCTTGTCAGTTATACAAATACCCCCCTAATCCTTTTGCAATTCCAAAGTGGCATCCTCAATTTGTGTATCACCGGCTACACTTGGGCTGTTCAGGCACACATCTGCAGAAATGCTGAAATGGGCCTTCTTTATGGGTACACTATCAGACAGGTCAGAATTACACATAGCACTCGTGCATAGACTCTCCTTAGGGATTTGTGTCATTTCTGAATCTGAACATACATTTTCCCCTAATGCCTTACTGTTTTCTTCCAGCTCGACTTTTACACGTACAAGTATTTGGACACCACTTTTAGAGTCCGAAAGACAAAGTCTTGCTTGATCACGACTGACCTTACAAGAAGATGCTTCAGTGACACCTTCAGAACTAGCACTCATAGTGAAAGGTGAAGATCTCATTCTTTCCTTGCCACTACCTGTGTAGAATGACGTTGGCAATTTTATTTTTTTCTGCAGATAACTTTGTCTGGATTACAGGTCTTTTTTTCTTGACCAAGGTGAAAGGTGTTTTTTTACATTTTTGTTTCCCTGACTCACAAACACAATACACCTTAACATAGGCTATACCAGATGACGAAGAGGGATTACTATCATCAAGACTGGTGCCAGCAGCTGCTTGGTGTTCCTGCTCTTTTGTGTACTGCTGTAAATCCATTTTGATAACACTGTACAATTTGACTGCAAATTCAGAAGACCAAGCCTGCCAGCAATAGTATTTCAATTTCAGCAATGACAATATACAATGGAGCAATGGAGCTCTCCTCTTTGTGTGTAACCTATATAACACCGTACAATTGGAATGCAAATTCAGAAGACCAAGCCTGCCAGCCTTAGTATTTCAACAATGACAATTAGCAATGGAGCAATGGAGCTCTCCTCTTTGTGTGTTACCTATATAACACAGTATAATTAGCAATGGGGATCTCCTCTTTGTGTGTTACCTATATAACACAGTATAATTAGCAATGGAGCTCTCCTCTTTGTGTGTTACCTATATAACACAGTACAATGTGACTGCAGATTCACAATAAGACTACCAGCCCTATTATTTGTATTTCAACAATGACAATTAGCAATGGAGCTCTCCTCTTTGTGTGTTACCTATATAACACTGTACAATGTGACTGCAGATTTAGAAGGCTAAGCCTGCCAGACCTATTAATTCTATTTCAGCAACGAAAAATAGCAATGGAGCAATGGAGCTCTCCTGAATGTCACTGGAGACTTTGAAGAACACTGCTACCCCTCCTTTTTCTTATCTACCTATGACACTGCACAACTGCTCTAGAGACTGCCAAGAACTGTGCTACCCCTTCTGTGTCCCTCTGTGAAATGGCGCTGGATCACCATTGAGGGCGGTACTTATAGAATCCAAAACTCACTAGATCCGACGAAGTAACAATGACGTTTTGCCTCGTTTTCAATTCCGAGGACGTGCAAAAGTACCCAGACTCAGGTCTGCTAAGTTCGGGTATGTTCGGTTCTCGGGGAACCGAGCCAGAGCTTCTCTAATTAAAATATGCAAAAATAGAGATCGACTTAGCAGCTGAATCAAGAGGGCTGCCACTAGCATCCGCAAATTTAAAAAACAAAAATGACTGAAATCTGAGCTTATAGTTCATAAACTGAAATTATAAAAATACGTAGAGAATAACTGGCAGTGTTACAAAAACGCAAAACAATTTCTTAATATCAATATTTAAATGACTGCTCTGTAACAAAGAAATAGTGACTCATATAATGCATAAATTGTTGTAAGTTTAAAATAGGAATAAAATACATATTAACTCATCAGATAAATAAATAATCACAAAGTACACTAAAAATGTCTATAGAGTTCACGCTCAAATATTCCAATATTGCAAAGCACTGAAGACCAGATATTTAGAAATTCTGAATTAGCGAAACCGGGGAGAGAATATTAAAATATTGTATCAGCTAACACATAACCAGATCACAAATATGTGCACTTTTAGCAGAAAAAATCTGCAGCTTATTAGAACATCTTATTCTAAAAGTATGATCTCTAGTATTTTACTCATTTGTGTTGCTTCTTTAAGATGTAATTGAATTAACATTTAGCAACACCTCTTTGCACACTAAATGGAGATATCTCAGGCTCTATCAGGATAGTTGACCCACATTCTCCATATGGATATTTATTCCTCCATTTTTTCCCAATCAGCCAATCAGCTTTTGTGCTGGATTCTGTGTCAGGTTAAGTAGCAACACTTTACCATCAATTTGAGCACAAAATTCCAGTTCTGGATGGAGCATTTTGAGAAATAACAGTTTCTCAGTGTCGTTGAGAACATGAGAATCACTTGCAAATATAAAAAAATTCTAACGTTTTTCATTAGATCCTAACTTCATCAGAGGATATTCTTTTCATATTGTCTTACACGGGTGCTGGACATTGGCCTGAAAACAGCCCAACATATGGATGAACTACTGGAGGACTCATTTCTTGTAAGCGTTGGCCATATACATATTTTTATTTGAATTGCTATGTTAATTTAATTATATGCTTCTAAAAAGTTATGTTTTATTACAAATCTTTATTTATTATATTTATTATTTTCCATGTACTACATTATTTCTTTTTATAATTATTGGACATTAAAGCATTGGTACACAGTGTAAATCTAATGTAATGAAGAGTGAGATACTCAATACAGAATAGTGCAGGTACAAATGTTATTATGAAATGCCATTGTAGAGCAATGACTGGACTTCGTTCTCCAGTGCCAAGAGCTGCATGGCTTCAAAAATGAGGGGGGGGGGATTTAATTAATTAATTAAAGTTTTACTTTAATATGCTATTGTTTAAGATAACTTATAAGGGGTGAATTTAATTAACTGTAAGGACATCAGAGATCTAAGATGTAACAGTTATTTGGCTTAATAATGTCCCAAATTTGCAAAGTAAGACAGCGGTAAGGAAGCATCTCCTGGACCAGGGTGTTTATTTTGACCAAAAAGTATGGCGATCAAAAGATAAGGCACATGGGAGCTTCTTGCTCAACCCAAAGTAAGCAGTTAAGAGTACAAAAACTGAGAAACATCTTAAATTAGAAAATTAACAGTATTTTTTTTTGTTTTGGACCCAAAAAGAAGCAGCAGATTTTGATCTATGTTTTCAATAATTCATTTAATAACATTACACTGCTATTTTTCCTTATATGATGGAAAATGGAAGATCACATGGCTTATTAAGATGGCAATCGTATTAGGACTGGAAGGACTATAAAGTAGTAAATATGTTTTGATAGTAACATTAGCTTGTTACCTATTCATAACATAAAACTAGCTATGAGAGGAACTCTCTCTCTCTCTCTTTCTCTCTCTCTCATAGCGTATATTAATCTATGATCTACAAGAATAAAAGTAAAACTTTATAACAGTATGTTACTTATTTGAATTGATGAATATATCCTTGTTCATATACAAAGTCATATGTGGCCTTGAATGCAACAAAAGCATCTCTTGTAACAATTCTGCTTGACTCCTTTTTCTACACCTTAATCTAAAGTACCACCCTGTTTTGTTTCTACATAGCATATATATTCAATATAGCTTTGTTTTTCAAGCCTGTCCTCAGAACCCACTAGCAGGCTTCATTTGCTGACTGAGCACATTGAGAGTAAATGAAAAGAAGTGAGATAGCAATTGACTCACCTGTGCTTCAGCATGAATATTGTTAAAACATGAGCTGCTAGTGGAGCCTGAGGACATGTATAAAAGCTGCTGCAGTATCCTCTAGGTAGCTTTGTGTGTTCTGGAATCATAATAAGGTTTATTTTCTCGGTCAGATTATGGGGAGGGGGCAGCAGTAAAACACTATGAATTTAACCTTAGTCCTTTGCAATATTTTTTCTTCGACTCAAAACCTGACTGAGCATTGTTGCCTGAGAACAGTCTATTATACCACTAAGCTCCTACCATGTTATGCCCCAGAAACAAATTTATTTGGTTATTAAATTGGGAGAATTGTAACAAATACCTATTTTGAGAATATTTACAGACATGCACAATGCCAAATGTGGTATGTTACTGATATGTTACTTATCAGTAACAATTGATATGCTCATCTTTACCACAATGATAAGTATTATGGGGTTACCATTCTCTGTTGCATTGTTAACTGGTGTCTAACATGAGAGGTTTCTGAAAGAAAACAAAGCTGTTATTTATATGGTAAGAAAGTAATAATCATGGCCACGGCTTTGCAAATCTGCAATACCACCATAACATCAGTCAGACATTTTTTCATTAAGACTCATATACAAATTCCTAATGTGAAAACCCACTGTGCAAATGCTCTTTTGTTAGATCACGTGTATCCACTTTTGCCCAAATGCAGCCAGATGTACATGCCAGGATGGTGGTGATTTTGAGAGCACAAATGTGCCGATGGGAGTAATTGAGCGGCTCAGGGCATTCCACACTTTTGCTTTGGAGTGAAAAATTGAGATTTAATTTTGCATAATGGCATTTACATGTGCACTCCTGGCTTTGCAGGAGGATCTGCAGCCTTTTCCTCCCCACAAAAAGACTTGAATACTCCCAACACCCAAGAGGATCTCAACTGAAACTTCACAGGTCTGACTCACTTGGGGTGTCCTGTTGTTATGAGGGACCCCACCTGCTTTTGCCCTACTCTTGTGCTCTGGCTATGGAGTGGGTGTGGCGTTCATAACTTGGGGGTCGCTTGAATACTCAAGGATTTACACACAGGTGTTTTGTGGGTTGACACTAGTGGTGGTTCAGTGCAAACTTGACGCCAGGATATCTCTATTCAAATAAATGAAAACTTTATTTAACTTCACCTTCTCCTTCAGTATATAAACATAATGGGTACAGTTACTGTTTAACGCCAAACTCCTTCAGCACAGTTCTTTAGCAGCTATTAAATGCTACTTAGACTCTTCACTCCTCCTGCATATACTTAGCAGACATAGGGTAAAACTGGCAGTTCACATATCGGTGTTACTCATAAATACATTAGCACAGTAGGCATGGACCAGAAGTTGTTGCATTCTTCTTGTGCACTCCATCCCCTACATCCAGGACCCTCCTGTACACCTACAGCCACATTGCTTTGTGCAGCAACCCACCCTCAAAGTATGGAGGTACTTTTCAAGGGGCTTTCCTGCTGCTGCTGTACAGTAATCCCAAATAACCACAGACCTTCTATCAGAATACTCCTGGTCCTGGCAACTATTCTTAAGGGAACAATTTCAGATTGCTTTTGCTTAAAACATTGCCCAAATGCTGAATGTTTACATATGGAAGTCTTTTCTGTAGCCATTCACATTGCTTCCTGTGGTTGTCTCACCACACTCAAACTCCTCTTATTGTTGCTCTCTTCCCCCTCTTTTACCCCAAAATATATTCCTTTGGCAGCCGCCATGCACTCCCCCTCCAAGGGTTTCTTCATCGTGCCTCTCCTCAGGCAATTTCTACTCCAAAGGCTCCCTTATTCCATCTTGGGACCTTTGCTTGCAGGGACTGTCCCCACTTTTGTCCAGATTGGTCACTTCCTCAGTCTCCATGCACCTATTCACTTTGGTGCCTCTTCCAGGGGTACCCCTGAAGGTGAGGATCCCCTGCTGCATCAAACAACCTTTTCATGTGCGTTTATTAACTTGGGGCCATCTTATTGACCCTAAAGGAGTCATTGACAGGTGCCCTTGAGGATTTTAGCGTGCACCCTCCCATCAACAAATTGGGGCTATTTTTATTCCCCATTATTGGGGTCTATATTTTGCACCTCGTGGTTCCTGCCATGCACTCCCCTTTTCTCATCAGCCAACCCGGACCACCCTCCTCCTATCTGGGTCCCGGCTCACTAAATATGGCTGATGACCCCGCCTAAGTGCAGTAAACAAGAGTCTTTATAGACTCTAGCTCCTACATAGGGCTCCCAAAATCAACGCTGGTGCTTTTGCACCATACAGCTAATCTCCACTCCCCAATAACATGCTGTCCGTATCACCAGAGAGACACTAGCTTCATTAAATGTCCCTCCGGTGACCTTGACTGCCATCACCGGGGGCATGGCCATACTAGGATAACAGAGGATGCTCTACAGTATTTAAGGAGGTGAACAGAAAAGTTTACTCTAACAAAAATGGTGGAACATAATGCATATACTATTTGCATCTGTTTTTGCACATATCATATGATTTTAAGCAACACTTATAAATTTTGAATGTGAAAGTGGGTGGGTCTTTAGGGATGAAAATTTTGCATCTCATTGGAAGAGCTGGTTAGAGCCAGACATTCCTTGCCAAGTGCTGGCTAGCTGCTTCAGCATGTGCAAAACTGAGATTTTGTTTTGTGGAATACGATTATTTTAGTGAGATTGAAGTTGCATTTGTGGAAGCTCTGTGGGATTCCTTTTGCCCCTTTGAGGTGCACTTGAAAAGCATCTTTCTAGACATATTTTGACCAATATAATATAAACATTCAAGCAAACATAATAACTACATAATATGCATAATAAACACAGCCCTCATTCTTATCATTAATTTAAGACAAAGGAGGCTAAACCAAGCAGTGTTTTAGTAGGGGGGGAGGGGGATTAAAAAACATAAAACTATTTTGTTTCAAATAAACTACCTCTTTCTGTACATTAGTAGCTGCCCTTCTAATTAGTAGTTTTCTCTTTAAATCTTCTCTGGTCCTCAGTGTGAATACATTTGTGATTTTATTATGATGGAAATACATAAGTATTTATGTTATTCAAGAGACTAAGGGCTAGACTTACTAAGCTGCGGGTTTGAAAAAGTGGGGATGTTGCCTATAGCAACCAATCAGATTCTAGCTTTCATTTATTTAGTACTTTTTACAAAATGACAACTAGAATCTGATTGGTTGCTATAGGCAACATCCCCACTTTTTCAAACCCGCAGCTTAGTAAATCTAGTCCTAAAAGAGTGAAAGGTGCCAGGGTACTAATTTGTGTACACCTTGTCTTGTCCTACGAATCAGGGACTCAGGTTGGGAGTTCCCTTTGGATCCTGATCCGCTATTTGGAATGACTTTGATATTCTACATGATGAAATCCCAGGGGTAATGCAAGGCTGTCTGATTAGCACCAGTTTACAAACAAGCTCAAAAACCTATTTCACTTTTATGTAGTTACTTATGATATCACCTGGAAACTATCACATGAGAAAGTTATTTTATATTTTATATCTTAAACCGGACTATTCTTCATTCTTCTGAGGGGTATTTAGGAAGGTAAGAGTCTTAAGACTGTCACCTCCTTTCTGAGACTGAAAAATATCAACTGGTGATATGGTCTGGGCTCAGTAGACAAACTTACAGGTGTCCAGTGCTTACAGGGAATACCAGTGCTACATACATATTACATGTGAATGTAGAAACACCAGTAAGTAATATCTAGCCGCTTTTGGAGTTTATTTTTCCTCAGTGAAAATACCCAGCGACAATTATTTATTCTAGGGAGTAAATTATATAATATTAACTGGGCACAATAACACAATTCCACAGAGTGGTTACAGCCCTAAAAGAAATGAATGCAACCAGGAATGGGAGCAAGTAATGAGTAAGGATGAGAGGTGCAAATTTTGAGCGTGGTATTTTGAATTGGATTTGATGAGGTGCAGACATCCAATGTAGGGACTGGCAGGGCAGAGATGCTGTAGAAGAATATATAGCAAGGAAAAATTAGTCTAACTGCTGTCTTTAAAAATATATAAAAGGGGTTACAGTCTGTTTAAATGAAGACAAGTAAGAAGGGGATTGCAATAGTAAATACAGCATATTATGAGAGCATGAAGTTTTTGTGCATATTCTGGACATGTTTCCTCAATGTTTGTGACATCATTTGGAGAATGATGATGGGTAACAAAGGAAAGTTCTGACTGAAGGAAGATTTTGTTTTTGAAAGCTAGAGTATAGGGGTGGTAATAGTGCGTCCAAGATTTAATGCCAGAATGAAATTCAGTAACGTAAACCAACACAGATGTTGAAAGGCCAGGAGAGGGTAGACATATTTGGGTGTCATCTTCATAGACACTAAATCACAAAGGAGCTAAGATAGAGATAGAGAAGAGCAGGGGGCCTAGGACTGCTCCTTTTGGTATTGCAACTGGCACAGTGAACATGAGAGAGGGAGATCCAGAGAAATGATCACAGAAGGAGTAGTTTGATAAATAGGATGAGAGTGAGGATATGACAGTGTCCTGAAGACCTAGCAAAAACAGCGTTTGAATGAAAAGTAAGTGGCCAAGTGTTGCAAATGCGACAGAGAGGTCATGAAGAATTATAAGTAGCGTCCTTTAGATTTGGCAGTGATAAAATCATAGACAAATTTAATCAGTGCAGTCTCTGGAAAGTGTTGGAAATAAAACCCTGACTGAAGAGGGTTCAGTAAGTTTTTTCCATAATACCCACATACTAGAATAATCATGGAAAGATAACAGTACAAAGAAAGATATTGCATACATTAAATAAGGCTAGGATGGGTACAGAAGATAATGAACTACTGTTATGTGAGGAAATACGGTTAAGTGACTGGATAGTATAGTGGGAAAAGATAGAAAGGATGGAGACTTCATGCGGAATGAAATTAAAAGAGGGTTCCAGAAAATGCTGCCAAGGAACTGAGCAGGATGCTTTGGGAAGAGTATACCCCTTCATATCAAATTTTGTAAGAAGCTAACTTTTGGGAAATGATGGCTACCTTACAAAAAACTGATCTGCATTACAAAATGAGTAATATCACACAACTAGGGAAATCCTATCTACAGTGTAAAAAAATAAATAAAGCAAGACAAATGCAAAAGGTAATTTACTGGTATGTCCGAAAAATTCCTACTTAATCTCTAAATCTTCCACTGGCTTATATTCTCTCACATTATTCAAAATAAGCATTAGCAAAATGATATAGCTAACATTATAAAAATGATGCAATAACATCAGATACTCAAAACTACAAAGCTTTAACAAAAATAATATTTTGTAGACTAAAGACTATAAAAGCAAAACAGAAACCTCTAAATGAAGTGGTTCTTACCAACCTTTGTTCTGTCAATCCACTAATGGCTATTTGCTACTTTGCTTTGCCAAAATGATCAGCAAGGTCCCACTCACAGTGTTTGGCAGTGAATGCGCTTAAAAAGAAAATCTTTCATGAAACATAGTGAGACGGCTAGTGAAATAAAACAGAGAAAGCCCTTGCCCTTATCCTGTGCTATTGTTTAACATCATAGTGTGATTGCACAAGCATTTATGAAAGCAGCTCTCATGAATAAATCCATTATCCATCTGGTTATATTGTTTTCTCATTTTTCCATGCAACAGAATAAAATAGATTCATAAAGAAGAAAAATGATGGCTTGTATTTTTACAACATGCAGACATGACAGGCATATTTAAAGATTAATTTTCAAGTATGAGCATATCCAGTATGAGTGCAGAAGTGACCTTGTATGTATGTGAAAAGGTTTAAAGGAGCACACTTAGGTATAACTTAGAAGAAGTATTACCATTATGCACAGCACATCCAAATACTCAGGGAAATAGACTGCAATATTGACATGCATACACAATTAAATATGCAATGATGAAAACAAGCTGCAAATTGGCTGGAATACAGTACATGTAGATTAACATATGGATTGTGCAGATTATCTACAAGGCGTTGAAACATGATTGATTTACTGAGTAAACAATATGCCTCAGTGGTCCTTCATCATTTCTGACATGAACTCATAGAAACTAATAAAAGTTATTAGTAAAAGGTAAAACTCACGTATTACCCTTACTCAGCTCGGCTCTCCAGCAGTGTGTCAAGTTTTTTTGGGATCCAAATCAAAGTTAGCACAGTGCACCCGGTTTCCCTGTGTCCTGTTTGAGTATTCATTGGTTGCCAAGAGCATGGCTTTCATTTCCTTGTTTTACTTGTATATATTTGTGGAGAGGGAGGGCTGAAAAATCATTTGCAGCAGAGGTGGTCTCCAAGGTCCATGTATATAAATATGGAATGTATATAAATAATATTTCTATGTTCTATTACTGATGTGTAAAAAATATGTGAAAGAGACAGTTCAGATAGGCCCATATTTGCCCTTCCCAAACATGTGAGTATGTATGATACTCACATGGATGCAGGTTTAGTTGCACAAAACATATCTTGACAATTCAGTTGAAAGTCCACATTCTGAGAAATTACAACAGATTTTGGACCTGGAAAATAATACATGTATAGATGGAGATACGATGGATGATGATTTATACCATGTGATGGAGTTAGAGAATCGTAAGTTTTAGTTAATTATCTTTTTAATTGAATCAGAGAAAGCAAATTTACCGGTAGCAAAGTGACAAAATTCTTCATTAAGACAGCTCCCTGCAGACTTTGGTCAAAATTGGTGAAAATCGGTTCCGTTGTGAAGGGATCATTAGAAAATAGACTGGAAATTATTGTAAATGAATGTTAATGATATAAAAATAGTAATACAGCTCAAAAAAAAATAATTCACAATTTTTAATGAAATCCAGAACCAAAACCCAAACCTTTTGTGTTTTCCAACAAAACCAGTAGAAAAGCTGAAACACAAAGTCAGTTTAGAGCCGACACTGGTTTTGAAAACTAAAGCACAAGGGTCAGTGCACATCTCTAAAAAAAAAGTCATATACACACACACTACTTAAAAAAAAATATTTAATTAAATTTGAGACTCCCATAAAACTGAAACCGCTTTTAAATGTAATCTATATTTATGTCTTTCTTCCTCTATAGTAGTCCAAATGGAAGACAAAACCTCCTAAAACCAGAAAAATATTTTTCTAGTTTTTCGGAACCCCCTGTCCATTGTACTGTGAATACTTAATTTATAAAGCTGCTAGTCTAGGAGTTCCAATTTTGTTGATTACTCCAGCCCCACAATCAAATGGTGTTAAGAAGAGCTACAGCACTTTTTAGGGAGGATCTGCTAGTCTCTGGAGTTGGGGTCCACTTTTACCTTTCTGGCCCCCTAACCATAGAAGCCACTCTATACATCCCACATAGGGCTGCCATCAGCAGGTTACAGGTGGTATAGTGATTGGGGGGGGCATTTACTTTGATGAGGGAGGGGGGGCATTTACTCTGATGAGGGAGAGGTCACGTGTACTGTTGCAGAGGGAGGAGGCATATATTGTGCAGAGGTAGGGGGTATGTACAGCGTTGAGTGAAGGGGCATGTACGGTAAAGAGGGAGGGGGGCATGTACAGTGAAGTTGGATGGGGGCATGTATGGCAAAGAGGAAAGGGGGCATGTAAAGTGAAGAGGGAGGGGGCGAGGGGACCCTGCCAGATTAATTTGTTCTGAAACACACAGTTTCTGATGGCAGCCTTTCCTCACAACCCGAGGAGGTTGGACAGTGGCCTGGCCTTTTTCAGTGTGTACCTGGCGGCCGCGGAAAGGGGGTCATGCTGTTTTGCAGCCTACTCTATAAGGATACCAGCACTGTGGCTGGTTTTCACTATGGAAGGACACCTGTTATAGAAGACTAGACTAGGCCCCTTTTTAAAATAATTAATTAATTTATTTTACTTGAATTGGATCCTACTGAATTGGATCCTACTAATACAGCAAATGTTGTAACTGCAGGGTAGAACAGTAGTTTGCAAAAACAGTCAGGAAGTACCTGTAGCATGCGTACTGCAGTTGGAATAAGCTGTACACTGGCTCAGCTCTTAGCCCAAGCTTCCACTTTTCCTTATTCTCACAAATATAACGGTTTGGATATTTCTAAATACTGTTGGCAAACATCACAGCAGCGCTGAGGATCAACTTCTTACCGAAAACAAGGCTGTTTTAGGGTTTACAGAGCTACCATCTCTGTCCAGCAGTGGGACCCCCAGAGCTCAACTGTCATTGCTGTTTCAACATCTGCTCAGCTACTCACTGAGCTCAATTGTGATTGCTGTTACCATCTCTGTTTGTATGCTGGACCATCCGTACCCAACTGTCGGCATCCTCCTGGAACTTGCTGTGTCAGAACGGCAGAAACTGTCTACTCCATTAACACCCACACAATTTGGATCAATTGTTCCTTTTTACTCTCTCATTACCTACCCTAGCTAATACACATTCATTCACATCTCTCCATCATGCACCTACTCAATTTATAAACTGTCCTATTTATTGTCACCATACTTTTATCCAAACTCCTTTTCTTTCTCCATCATCCTATTCCTCCATCTCCGATTATGATTTCCCCTTCACTACTTCCCTCCTCGCTAGTCTGTACACATGAACTGTTTGTCTCCTGCACCCACCACACTCACCAGCCTACATAAACAGAAATAAATCTCACACCCACAAATCCTCCACAGATGTCCTCTTTCTCCCTCTCCACCTTTTCATGGCTGCTAATGATATCTCACCTAACCTTGGGCCCCGTACAATCCCCATTATCTGCTCTCGCTCATCGCTCTACTACAAACCTTTCCATCCATTCCGTACTTTCAATCCCGCCAACCTTATCTACATATCTCCACTACCTTCTCTTCACTACTCCTGTGACTATGGAATGCCAGATCTGTTTGTAACAAACTTACATCCATCCATGATCTATTCATTTCTAAGCCCATCAACCTCCTTGCCATTACAGAAACTTGGCTCACCTCCTCTAACACTACATCCCCTGCAGTTCTCTCCTATGGAGAATTCTCCCTCAGCCACACTCCCAGACCTGGAAACAGACAAGGTGGTCGAGTAGGAATTCTACTCTCTCCAAGCTGCACCTTCCAAGTCAAACCCTCTGAACCCTCCCTCTCATTGACTTCCTTTGAAGTCCACACTATCCATCTATTTTATCCTATCCACCTTCGTGTTGCTGACGTTTATCATCCCCCAGGTCCAGTATTCTAATTCCTTGACAACTTTGCGGCCTAGCTCACTTATTTCTCATCCCTTAACCTGCCTACTGCTCCACATCTGCTGCACCACTTTGCAAATCCCTACAATGGCTCCCTGTGTCTTCCAGAATCAAATTCACTTTACTCACCCTTACCTACAAAGCCCTCAACAACACTACCCCTTTATACATCTCAAATCTCATATCAAAATACTCTCCCTCCCACCCACTTAGATCTACCTCTGACCTTCGCCTTGTCTCGTCTCGTCTCTGGTAAACACTTATCGTTCCCGCCTACAAGACTTTTCCCCCTGCTGCTCCACACTTATAGAATTCCCTCAATCAGACTTTCCCACAGCCTTCAAATCTTTAAAAGCTCTTTGAAACACATCTCTTTTTTAGAGGTGAGCTTATCCTCGACAACACTATTTACACTAATGCACCCTCACAACTATCCCAATCTCCACTCTAAGCCATACTACCTTGTCTCATCTCTAATAACCACCTCTCACTCCTGCCTACAATATTTCTCCTGTGCTGCTCCCCACTTATGGAATTTGCTACCAAGCTCAATCAGACATTACCACAGCTTTCAAATCTTTAGAAACTCTTTGAAAACCCATCTCTTTTTTACAAGTGACCTTATCCTCGATAGCACTATTGATACCCTCACAACTATCCCCACTCTCCACTCTAAGCCAGATTAGCTCCTCTTGTTTCAGCTTTGCCCTCTTACATTTAGAATGCAAGCTCTCTAATAAGCAGGGTCCTCCATACCCTTTGTTTTCATGTCTGTTTATTTTGTCTGCCTTGTATGTCCATTTTATGTGCGTACTGTTTTACCTACTGTACGGCGTTGCAGAGCACTGTGGCACCTTACAAATCTACGATAATAATAATAATAGTGCACATTGCTTGACTGGATTAAGTTCATATAAACTTTTAATAAACGTTTTACATTTACAAATGAGTTAGCATTACAGACTAGTGCTGCTCTGAATAAGCACAATTTGTATTTTACTTCTTGACTTCTTTAGGTGCATCCCACTGTCATCATTGTTGACCAGAAATAAGCCTCAAGGAATCAAACTATACTTTTGTGCTTGCACAGTGTACTATCTCGCACATCTGCTCAGTGTATGTTATTATCAAATGCATTACTGTATCTCCATTACTGAAGAAACCAATTATGTTTTGTAATAGTTCCATCAAAACATAGTACAATAATCAGTATATGAACATTTTATTGTAATTGTGTGTTTGCACCCGTTGGACATTAACTGTAGAAGGTTAATGAATCAGGTGTGTTTTTTCTGATAAATGCGATAAATAAAAATATTATATTTATTATTTGAAGCACCTGATGTGACTGTGGGAAAATCTGCCGAAGGGACCAAGAAAGAGGTGTGAGATGAGTCAGACAGAGGTGCTACCAGAGTGCAATACCTACTTGGTGTATAGTCTAGTGAAGGACGTTCATGGTGGTGCATTCACCGCAACTGCCCTATTTTCCCTGTAGCAACCGAGTGTGCAAGACACATTGGTCCTTCCCCTGCCCATTTGAGTAACTCAGACATCCCCTTCCTCGATTTGGGGAGGATGCCAACATAGACAGACAAGGACGTTCCTTGAATAAGATCGGATCTCTGTACACTGAGTCTCTGTCTCTGTATTGTTGGTGTCTGTCATATCTTTCTCCCCCTTTTCAGTCTGTCTGTCTGACTCCCTTTATGCCTCTCATCATATCCATCACTGCTATGGTAACTGCTAGTTCTGCTAAGGACATTCTGATGTCACCATGCAACCAACACTTAACATAGGAGCAGCTTTCCCCAAACAGGTTGAGATTCCTCCCTGTAATCACCGATATTACTGCAATTAGTGCTGAGGAAAACTAAGCAGATGTGCTGCTCCTGGAACTTGAATAGCATATTAATAGTGGATATATTGAGGCCTACAATACAAAATACACACAATATCTGGAACACTGAAAACACTTGCTCCCCATTTTGTGGGAGCAAGGTAATGGAGGCACTACATTTGTTGGGCCATAATATTATTACAATCAAGCATGCATTTACCATATAAATTAGCTAGGTATATGGGTATGTGTGAAGGAACGCACCACCGCTCCTAAATGCGCCACCAGCAATTATGTCATCGTGGTACGTTGGGAATTGGCACATCTTTAAATGAAGACTGCATATGCACCGATTGGCATGAACGCAGTAGCTAATTACATGATGCCCCTATGTTTTCAAACACAAACTGTGCCTGCATAGTATTAATTGTGTGGTAAAAGCGCATACTTGGGTTCAAGGTATTACACATCTCCAGGTATCCTGCAGAGCTGTGCACCCCCCCCCCCCTTCAGAAACTTGGTTTTCTGTTGTAGAAACTGCTTAGGTCAGTTGCTTAACTAACTTGTGTTAAGATATACTGAACTCTGCCCACCCTTGGGGGTCTAATGTAAGAATATACACACAGGCATTCTTTTCTGGCTCTTGCTGCTGAGATGTTAACATTTAGAGACATATTTATTTTCCTGCTATACGAACATGGAATCAGGCTCATGGAGTTTCAAAATAAATCAAAGCAGATAAAACTGTAATTGTTGTAACATGTATCATAGGTAATTGTGATATTGTTAGTGTAGCTGATTAGTATGTGATATTGTTAGTGCAGCTGATTTGTATGTGATATTGTTATTGTAGCTGATTTGTATGTGATACTGTTAGTGTAGTTGATTTGTATGTGATACTGTTAGTTTAATATTAATATTACGTGTGAGGGAAGGGTGTCTTAATTTAATGATGGAATATAGGTGGGAGCTAATTATGGGTGCTATTTTATTTGTGGGGTGATGGAGAGGCAATTTAATTTAATAGTGGGGCCTATGAAGTTAAGATGGGGTGATTGGACCTTTAACTTAATGCTGGGATGATATGGGACCTATTAATTGAATGTGGCGCTGCTTGGGGAAAATTAGGTTTATTTATTAAATGTGATTATGTATGATTTAATGGCTGGGTTGGTTGTGGTAAATGGTTATATTTATTAAATGTAAACGCTATTTAATTTATTGCTGGGGCTGTTTGGAGGGAGAGAAATAGGTTTATTTATTAAATGGCAATAATATTAATTTAATGTCAGTGCTAGTTGGAGGGAAATAAGTCTATTTATCAAATGCAAATACTATTATTGGTTGGAATTGCCTAAATTACATATACCCATTTTTTTCCAAATAGGGCCCCCAACATTCCAGTATCCAGAAAAGCAGCAAGTGATCTAAAGACACCAGCAGCCACAGTTTGTGAAAGTGACAAGAACAGGTAGGAGAGAGCAGGACAGTCTACCAACTGTCCGGAATCTGGTGGAGCAGTCCTGAATTTGGGTGACTGTCTCGCTTAGTCAGGATTTGGTCCGACTGCAAGGACAGTTGGGAGGTCTGTCCCGCATCACACTGTACTGTTCGTGAAGACAGATCTGCGTGCAACTAACAGTAGTGCACACAGTTTTGCCGGTGTATTTGTCAAAAATGATAACCATGTTATATTATTGGAGCCCCTCTGTCTAAAGCCTCCCAGAGCCTTAATCCAGCTCTGGGCAAGAGTGTCAGATTGACACCTTGTGCTCTGGTTCTCCTCCCAGTACCTCCCCTCATATTATCCGTTTTAGGTTAAACCTAAAACAAATAATAACCCTACTAGTATATAGGGTCAAGCAAAAACAAGCCCTATTGCTGGCAAACACACCAAGTTTTTAAAGCAAAAGGTCTTCTTGCATTTTGATAAATCAGCCCCTGTGTTCAACACTGTAATAGAACATTATTATATGATTGATTGCTATAATATGATTTATGCACCATTATAATCATCTAGGTATGTGTAAAAAAAAAAAGAAAAGAAAAAAAGTGCTGTAGGGAGAAGGAACATACAAAATAAAATGCAATACAAAGTGGTTTGTTTTTTGTTGCATTATTTGTTCCCACTATTTAAGATTTAGCAGTTCAAGGGGCCTATTTATCAAAGCTCCCCCTCCCCCCCCCCCCCACTGTAATTTAGAGTTAAATCCCTGAAAATCGCTAAATTACTATGTATTATTCTAGCATCGCAGCAGATATCTCAGATATCTGCTGCTTTGGATTTCTCATCGTTTTACTGAGCACTCCCCATAACATTGTATGGGAAATGCTCAGTAACGCTATGTACCAATGACCGAAAGTGAGTTTTCAATCAAGTTAATGTACGCCATCTGAAGCTGGCGTGTGTGGAGGGATCACATGATCCCTCCATGTCACATGCCTCAGGTTCCTTCATTCAGGGATCTCTGTGCGCATGCCCGAGGTTACCGGTCGACGCATGTGCACAGGGATTGAAAGAGGGGTGAGCAGCATCGCACTGGGAGGAGAACAGCAGAATCAAGTGAAAGGTAAGTGATACTCCTCATAGGAATAGCCGTTTTTCAGAACGACTGTTCCTGAGTTGATTTTTTTATACATATGAGAAACTTTTAAATCCGCATCTATGCGATGAGGATTGAAAAGTTTCTACTGAAAAAAACGAAGGGTAATAAATAGACCCCATAGTAATAAAGTACTGTTGGGTTACGCAACACTAAAATGGCCTCTTTTTATATTGATAAATATATATATTGTACCGAAAACCACCCTTTAAGGATGGGCCACTACTTATTGGCCAGTGCTATGTGCTTGCCCCCAGGGTTAAAGTCTGCCAGTCAGTCCCTGTATGTGATACTGTTAGTGTAGTTGATTTGTATGCATAGTACTTGTAAGATTGTTGAGTGTAAAGTTTTGCATAGACTGCTGGTTTTGTAGATTGCATAGATTGTTAGCATAAACTGTTCATTAAAGAATATTACTGAGATTTTGACTTGGATGGGATTGGAAAGTAAATAAAATGATTGATACATAGCAAGTCATAAGATTGTATGGAAAGTGAAGAAAATTATTGATACTTAGATGGGATTGGTTTTGCAAGTGATACAGTTGAGATAAAGGAGTTTTTTACTCAGCGCTGTGTATGACTATATTGTGGATTATCAATGCAGTTTAGTGCTTGATAAATGGAGTGAACAAAATGGCTCCTGTGTGAGTCATGTGAGAGACCTGTGTTTTGTTTTGCCAGTGTCATGTGTTCCAGACCCCATTTTGTAATGTCTATGTCTGTTCACCATGTTGTTATGCAATGTAATCTATTTTCTCTCATGCACGCTCTTCTCTTGTGCATACACTGTCTTTCTATTATTGCTATTAACATATACACACACATATACCCCCCCCCCACACACACACACACACACACACACACATCACACTAAAATTTGAGATACATAAAATTAACAAATACACACACACTGAAGTTTGAGATACAAATATTCATACATAGATAAGAAAGGCACATTTATACATACACAAAATAGCTGAAGTAGGCAATGCATTATATTTTATGTAAAATATATTATGCTTTCTACACTGTGTTATTATATGTGAAAAGACTGTTACTGAAAATACATATTGTTAATAAGAATACATATTATCTTAAATCAGACTTTGTGGATATCCTTTCTTGATATGATATGTATTATTCCCTGTATTATACTGTGGGAATCAGTAAATAGAACAGACTTTGAAATAGAAATATCTTTCTAAGAACTGGATGAAGATGAAGGTAGTTATTAAATGGTCATTACAACATTAGCATTAACTGTATATTTTCCTCACCATTGGACACTCCTGATAGCAGGGAGCAATAGCAGACTCTCAGAGAACTAGCACTGTAAGTAGCACCAAAATAGCTACCATTGTTGAGGTGGCAACAAGACGTGTTTTTATGCTGTTTATTTGTTTTATGAGTCTAGTTTTCTCCTTCTTGATGTTAGCTAACCACTTATTTTTACCAGTAAAAATAATTGGTTTGGGGGGATGTGCTGGATATAACATCACATGGTGGGCGCGCACATGTATTACCGTATTTCCCCATGTATATGACGCTCCACTGTATAAGACGCACCTATATAAATCATGTGAAAAAATTGAGGTTAAACATTATCCTCAATTTTTTCACAGAGTATTTGTGCAGCTTATACAGAGGAGAGACAACGCTATAGTGGATTCTGACTTACCCTGTCAGATGATTCCTCTGTCTGGTAAAGTCTTCTGTCTTCTCTCTGTCTGATCCTGATGCTGGAAAGCCGCTTAAGGTCCTCCTGCGATGTCCGGATGTCCTTTCAGGACCTTTACAAGGTCCTGATTGGAAAAACACCAAATGCAGAAACCGGAAGTGTGCGTTCCACATGCGGTTCACGCGCTACATCCGGTCATCGCAAAAAGGACCTTAAGCGACTTTCCAGCATCAGGATCAGACGGACAGAAGAAAGAAGACTTTACCGGACAGAGGAATCATCTGACAGGGTAAGTGCTACTACCCCTGTATAAGACGCACCCAGTTTTTAGACCCAAAATTTTGGGGAAAAAGGTGCGTCTTATACATGGGGAAATACGGTATATTAGGGCACATTCACTAATGCCTTGGGGATCATCACTTCCATATTACAGCCCTGATCACATTGCATAGGTCCTTTTATTTTCCGAAAATGGTTTAAAACACTTTAATTACACTTTAAAGCATCAGAAAGTTCCACTCAGACCTGCAAGCAGACAAGAGGGTGGGTGAATAAACTTACATCTAGAGGTATGTTTGACACCACAACTATCCTCCATCGATTTGATAGGAGCTTCACATCATTATACTATGCTGTTGGGGACTATTTATTTCTCAGTCTCTGACTTCCCACTGGTCCCCATTTCTGTACTCAAGTTTTAACACTGCCCTATCACATGAAGCCCTACAGCTAAAATAATCCTATAAATATGAGGTTCCCAAACTTTCTCAGTTCGAGGCACCCTTAGGTCCCCATAATTTTTTCAGGGCACCCCTAAGTCCAAATAATTATGGAGTAGTCCTGATTTTTAAGTAGTTGGGTCAAAATAACGTAATAAATATTTAGGTCAGGACAGAAATACGTATACTCATTTTCTTCACTAGCACACTTCTTTCCAATGTTCAAAATTCTTTTCCATTTTTTTGTGCAAGAAAATAATTCTGTCCTGAAGCAATCCCAAAAAATAATTATTATTAGTTCAAGTCAAATCCTGTGTAGCTCCTATACAAGAAGTAAAATTGCGTGTCTAAGAAGCAACACCATACAAATAGCAAGAACAGTGCAGGGTGTCACCCCACAATAGTGTTGCCACAGTATTGCAGTATATGTACAAATTATATCCCCTACTGATGGCTCTCCTTCCTCTGCAACAGTTACTGGTCAACTAAATTAACGAACACTTGGAGATACCTACATTATCGAGTGCCTGGCGATATCTACATTAACCAACGCTTATCAATACTTTCATTAACCAGCGCTTATCTCACTCAATACATAAAGACAGTGGCCTTATGTGTTAAAATCTATCTCATTCCCAAGACCTCACTTAAAGGAGTGACAAGTTGTTCATAAAGCACCATAAAAAGATATAGGAGTTTTCAGGGAACATGCACATACAATCATATTGTGATATACATCTATAAGTATAAGATAAAGGTGGTAATAATTATTGGTAAAGAAAGAAAAATTACATGTACAAAAAGGCTGTTTAAATAAATGCAGAGTATGTATCTCCATCACATTGTGCCCCTTCATCCCTTCATTATAAGACTGTGCCCCTTCATAATAACACTGTGCCCCTTCATCATCATATGTGCCCCTTCACAATATCACATGTGCCCCTTCATCATCATATGTGCCCCTTCACAATATCACAATATGCCCGTTCATCATCATATGTGCCCCTACACAATATCACTGTGCCCTTACATAATATCACAATATGCCCTTTCATCATCAAATGTGCCCTTTATACTTTCACCATGTGCCCCTTCATCATAAAATGTACCCCTTTGCCCCTTTATACTTTTACCATGTGCCTCTTCATCATCACATGTGCCCTTTTGCCCCTTTACTCTTTCACCATGTGCCCCTTTGTCCCTCTACTCTTTCACCATGTGCCCCTACAAAAAAAGTATGTTTTCCTTGTTTTGCTCTGCCCCTTTTATTATCCGTTAATTTTCTTACCTTTTATTTGCCCTTCTTCTACTGTTCTGCTTTCTTCTGTCTTCTTCTGTCCTGTTTTCTTCTGTCTTCTACTGTTCTGTTTTATTCTGTTCTGTGTTCTTGCGCCTACCTGCACCGCTCTTCACTGAAAATGTTGGGCGTGATGACATGGAGTGCAACAGAGCAGTGAGTAGTTTGCCTTTCTTTTTTGGGCTGGCCGGTGGGGGGTGGCCTTCAGAGAGGAGCGCTTGCCCACCACACTTACCGCCGGCCCTGGCTGCGACACCCCTGTGAGTTCGCCATGGCAACCCAGGGAGTGGCGGCGTACAGTTTGGGAACTGCTGCTATAAATGGACAGGTCACTGTCACCCACTTATTCAGTACACTCATCTTCTGTAATTATCTTTGCTCCTGTGAAAATTTAATGGGGTATATTTACTAAACTGTGGGTTTGAAAAAGTGGAGATGTTGAAACCAATCAGATTCTAGTTCACATTTATGTAGTACATTCTACAAAATGAGAACTAGAGTTTGATTGATTGCTATAGGCAACATCTCCACTTTTCCAAACCTGCAATTTAGTAAATATACCCCAATGGATCTGGTGGACTAATAAACTTGGTATGGGCAGAAAATGAAGATGCATTTTAAAATGACTGTATGCTGCAACATTCCATGAAATGTTAGCAGATATTGTAAACATTTGAAAAATAATTATTTTAAAATCCCCCAAAAAATCCATATTCCTCAGTTCCAAACTAACCACCTCCTCATATCTCAATAAGCAGTAGTCAGTATGTCATCTACTTGCTTAACTCTTTTTGAATATAAAGAAACTGTGAAATAATGAGGAAAAGAATAACAATTGCACATTTTTATGTCCATAGTAAGCGGCAGAAATAACAATTCTCTAAAAAAAAGTTTACAGCTAATAATGGTATTTCAGCATCAAGCATGCACACATTTTAGATACAACTATGAAAAAAGTGAAATGATTCTACCACAAAAGAATAATATTGCACAAAAACATCTATTTTGGAGGAAAAAATCCATTAGGTTTACTTTGCTGGAAACAGACTACAAAGCACGTTTCTAAAGTACATCAATATAAAAGGAAAAACATTCGAAATGTAATTGTTAAGTGCTAACAATATATTATAAACATGCAGAGAAACATGCTTAATGGTAAAGCCTCAGTCATGTACAGTAAAGTCATTTTTAGCCATAATGTAGTCGAGATAGTTTCTGTCTTGTAGAACTGTCAACAAAGCAGTTTTAAAATTGAGAAGCATTTTGACAGGTGACAATTTTTAGAAGATGACAATTTTAAACTATCAGTTAGTTGTCCTTTTTATTGCGCTTTATTATTTTATTGACCCAGATATCCTTGGCACACAATGCTGTGATGTCATCACACTGTGCCATATGTGATCATGCTTTATTGATGCTTAATTGAAGAGCGATGTGAAAATGAGCATTTACAAGTCACATTTTAGCAAAAGCACTATATAACGGTATACAAATGTCTGTTAGTTCCACATGAATTGTTTCAGCTGAATGCTGAATAAAAATGATGTTCCAAAACTTACTTAGCAATCCAGGCAACTGTCCAAATGTTTGTATTTAACTCGCCTGCCGTCCAAATGCATATATGCAAAGCATACACACATTTGGTGTACATCTGCATCTATCATTCCTAAAATTGTTTTGAGTCACAAAATACATTCAGTACATAGAAAGAATAATAGCAAACTATGGGAAACATATTAAAATTAAACATATATATATATATATATATATATATATATATATATATATATATATATATACATATATATATAACACATGCAAGTCCAACCATAGCTTGTGATATGAATGTTTTATTTGGCTGTTTACAGAGAAACAGAGGGATTGTAAAGCTTCAGTGGAGTGTCCCACAGCCTCCTTGCTGATTTAACTCTGTAAATATAGCCAAGTCATTTACACAGAAAAACAATAAAACAGGTGCAAACGGATGATAATTTTGCCCAATCAGACAAGACTACAAAGTAATTAAAACAAGAAATAAAATTGCATAATCCAAATATATGAAGTTAAACAGAGTGTCATAAAGCCTACCCATAAAAATATTTGCTATTAATATTATTATATGCCTTCTAACATATATTTATTTAAAGGATGTGATGTGTATCAAACATTTCACAAAGATATTGTGCACTACAAACAAAATGTGTTTTAAGGGACACGGGCAGCACAGAACAACTTGATTTTAAATGTATAATGCTCAAAAATGCATAATGCAAAAGTGATTTCATACTGCTTTGGACACTATGCTTCTATTTTAACATGCACAAATATGGAACACAGGAACATGGCTTTAATGTGGAAGTGTTGCGTAACCAAATTTTGTCTACAGATGGAGTTAATCAAATCAGCTGATAGGAAGAGCTGCATTGACAACAGCCTTTCACACATTTTCTAATATTCAAACTCCAGGCTGTGAGAATAATATCACTGTGAGAACCAGCCAGGGTGAGTTTCTTCTGAGGGTAAAATTCATAGAATAAACTTTTTTTTGGTTTTCTCCATCAACCAGCTACATTAAACATAAAACATCTCCAACTGAGAATGATAGAAGTTGTAGCACAGCATGAAATAAAAAAAACAAAAGTAGACATCTGTGTCAAAAAGATCCGATAGGAGAAAGCCTTAATAATCAAACCTTAACAAGGTAAAGAGATTTTTGTATGTGACTTAAAAAGTGCCCTAAAAGGACAACATTAAGAAGAAAAGTTAAGTGTGATAATAAGATCAGTACTTGCTTCTGTAAGAAATTATGTAGTCACCAAAGGGATGGTACTTAATTAAATATGTGATATAATTTGTGGGAACCAGAGAACAGGCCTCAATATTCAACATGGTACAGTTAAGTTTTGACTCCTGAAGCATGAGCCATATAACAAGCAGTGGTGGAACTATCGTGGGCACAGGGTGTGTGGCCGCTACATCCTTCATGAGACCCACACTCTGCTCTCAAAACAGCAGAATGGATGGCCAGCAGTTGCACAATGAGTGCATGCACCAACCATGCAGACTTATTATAGCGCCTTCTGCACTGCTCTTTTGAGGAAGGAGCAGGGGGCCGAAGAGGCTAGAATGACATTGATGGGCCCGTACCCAAATTTTGCTATGGGGCCCAGGCCCGCACTGCAGATTCCCACACTGCAGACAACAGGGGGCGGAGCAGTGCAGTCGACAGTTCGGGCAGGCAGCCTATGCAGTCTGTGCAACTGCATCACATACTACTAAATGCGGCCACTTCATGCATTCATAGAATATTGTATGACATCTTGTAGTACAAAATTTTATGAATGGATTATGTGGCCGCAGTGAGCAGTATGCAATGTGGCAGATGTGGCCTATGCTCTGTAAGTAGGGCTAGATCCCCGTCAGAGTCACCAGAGTCACATGTGTAAAGATGGGACATGTGTGATTAAAGCTTCTCAGCAGAGGAGGGTATGTCTGACTTAAGCTGCTGGACAGAGGGTACATATGAAAGTAAAGCTGCTGGGCAGAGGGGGGCAAGTGTGAGTAAAGCTGATGGGCAGAGGGGGCATGTGTGAGTAGGGCTACTGGGCAGAGGGGGGCAAGTGTAAGTAAAGCATGAGGGCAGAGCGTACATGTGTGAGTAAAGCATGTGGGCTGAGCGTACATGTGTGATAAAGCATGTGAGCAGAGGATACATGTGTGATAAAGCATGTGAGCAGAGGGTACATGTGTGAGTAAAGCTGCTGGGCACATGGGGCATCATGTTTGACTAAAGCATGTGGGCCTTTCTGTAATGACAGTGCTACAAGGCTCCTTCCCTAGATGATGGGAGCCCTGTAGCACCAAATTACTGTCTTCTCTAATGAGGATATATTAAATTATTCCTAGCCTTGTGCTTTTCATGTGTTAGGCAGCACGCCCCCAATGGTGCATAGTCATCCCCCCAATGGTAGGGCAACACCCCCTTTTCGGCATGTGGTGGCACATAAGTTTACATGATAGTCATCAATGAAGTAGATGTACCAGTACCCAAAATTCCTCTTGGCGGCCCTGGGGTCCATCAATGCACTGTAATGTGCATATCCAATATGTTAGTTTGGTTTTTTCACTGTTTTACATTGTAATCACCAGTGTATCCCATCACTGAAAAATAATTATTTGTAACCTGCATGGATGATATATGATAGTTAATATGATATTGAATAATCTATATAAGTGCACTTGATTTCTAAATAAAAGTGACACCATGTGAATTTGGGATTTTGAATATATGGGGGTTCACATGGAAGCTGTATAGATGCAATACAAAGAGAGGTTTTCCTACCGGAATAAGTGAGGTATTTGACACTGTAGGCAAGTGCTGCAGGTACAGCTGAGAACATGAAGTGTGGGGTTTGCTAACATGAATGGAGTACACAGAGTTTGTAGGCACTGCCTGGGTATCGTGTGATGTGTACTAAAGTACCCAAAAGTGTTGGCACTGGTTGGACAGTGCGTAGGGTGCAATAAGGTACATGGAGGTGTTGGAACTGGTTTAACAGCGCATAGCGTGTAATGAAGTACACGTATGTGTTGGCATTATTTAAAGTACATGGATTTGTTTGCACTGTTTGAGCAGCATGTAGCATGCAATAAGTACACTGTTATGTTGGCACTGTTTCCACTGCGCGTAGTGTGTAATATGGTACACGGAGTTGTTGGCACTAGTTGGACAGTGCATAGCATGTAAGGAGGTACATGGATGTGTTGGTATTGTTAAGGCAGTAAACAATTGGATACGACGTAGTATATTGCGGTGACTCTGTAGAACAGAGATAGACAACAGTTGTAGCAGAGTACACTCATACACAGAGATGACAATAACTAGCAGGTGGGATTTTCAAAACCAAATACACTGTCGTGGAGTCTAAGAACCCCACTGAACTTCTCAAGGGATCCCAACAAAAGAATATGGACTTCGCTCAGTGAGGAACCAGGTCACAGCCCAGTGTATTTGGTTCCCTCCATGTAAGTAACAGAGTACTTAGCTGATATGAGGAAACACATCAGATGGAAATGCGGGTATGGGTGTGCTGCTGTCAAAGAGACTGGACCCAGGAGTTCAAAAACACAAATAGCTGCTATACTTCCTAGAATAGTCCTGGAGCGGGAGTATCGATGTTGGACACAATTAATATTCAGGTACTTGTGTGCACTGAGCAGGTTCTTATAGTGGCTGGTTGATTGGTGATTGACTGCATGTGTCATCAGTACCGGAGGTTAGTGGTAACACCTGAGAGAGGTGTTATGTCATCTCTAGCCTGAGGCTGTGCCCAGATTGGTTCTATTAAAGATTCTAAGTGGGAAGACCAGCAATCAGTAGACTGTGAGTGTTGAATGCAGGCCAGTGATGTCTAAGACTGCTGGTAGAGAGACACTAGGATATAAATGCCTGGAGAAAGAAAGATACGTAGAGCAAGGCCATTTCACAGTGCCACAATAGAGGTAAGGGGCCTTTTGAAATTTCTATTTGGGTCCTATTATTTTTTTGTTGGGGTCTACTTAATCCTATGTGTTGACCTGCAATTTCCTCTGACTGGCAGAGCTGACCTTGGTTTGTCATGAAAATCCAGAGGGACATTGAGGTATGAATTTATGGATTGTAATACTTTTTTCTTAAGTGCTATTTCTGGTAGGAATTTTTATTATTGTTTTAGTCTGTATTGAATATTATTGCTATACAGCACAGTGTATTACTGTAAGAAAGAGAAGAGCTGGTAGTAAATGAATAGTTTATGAATTCAGAAAAGCTCTTGAACGTGCTGAGTTAAAGGAGTGTTTTCACTAACAAGTTCTGGGGCTTAAACCGAGGAAACTCAGTGGAAGTCTGTGACTCAGGGGAGTATTTATGAAAATTAGAACCATGCGAAAATGTTTGTGCATGGTTTAGGCAAAATTAAGGTATGGTGAAAACCAAAACCAACAATGTATATCCTAGGCGCTTACAGAATTAAAATCTTCAATATTACAGCCAGCTCCTTATAGAGGGGCTGTGCTACCACTCAGCAAACAAAAAGCGTAAAGTCATAAATTTAATGTATAGTAATATATATATATATATATATATAATATAATGTACATACATTATATATATATATATATATATATATATATATATATATATATATATATATATATATTATATTATGTATATACATTATGGCAGAATAATACACAAATGGCTCCCACCTGCAAAACAAACAAAAAATTATTAATAATTAGCTATGACAGATTATCTCATGACCTAACCATATGCATACAACACTAAAAATAAAAACAATAACTACATAACAATGGGAAAAATTTGAGCATAGATTAAAAGTGAAATTATAAAACAATGTTAGAGACAGAGTATCCACAGCTGCAGAGTTAACAACCTGAGAGTGTAATATAAGCAAATAAAGTTAGAAGGGAGGCAAGTGGCCAACTCACCTTACTACTTGTAGATTTTGTTATGTATCACAGTGAGTGATGTAGAATGTAGTTAATGGAGCACCTTGCTCCCCATTAGGATAATTATAGCAGAATACAGGGTCCGTTTGCTGATCTATAATTGTTAGTAGAACTATCTCATAACCCTTACAGTGGTAAGGAGTTTGACAACTCACTTCACTTGTAGCAGATGATAATGTGTGCAATTAGCAGCTATTCCTTCCCTTTCTGCTATATTATTTAAGCGGATATGAGCTCTGCTGCGGCGATATCGCACATAGCTGGATAGTAGATTTCTCGACCCTCTCGCTGTAAAGTTCCAGCCCAAATATGGTGTTAGTCACTACACCGACTTCCAAAAGGCTGACAACAAATATCCCAACATCATAACAGCGAAACTGTGATTACCACAGTTAATGGAGACTGCTTGAAAAACAGGCTTCATCTGGACAAACTGACATCATTTTGCCCGGACAGGATGTTCATTTGTCGCAATTCTTTGAAGTCTGTTTTTCAAGCAGTCGCCATTAACAGTCTTTCGGTAAGCACAGTTTCGCTTTTATGATTTTGCGCTATATCTTGTCGGTGTTTTCACTCTCAGTTTAAGATACCCAAATAATTATGGTGTAAGTAGTTGCCGCAGATGATTTCTCATATGGGGGGACTCCTATATGCTGTGTCTCAGCCGTCAGTAGAAATAGAACATACTGAATGGAAATCCACAATCTCAGTCCTCTGGCAAAACTGAGATCTCCACCAAGTGCTGAGACATTAATAAAATACTATGCTTTATATTTGCCCTTTTAGTGCACTTTAACCATTAGTACATTACAGCGAGGGGACAAGGGATCCCCTATACAGCTATAATTATCATCACGGAAACAAATACATTCTACATCACTCTCTGTGTTACAGAAAAAAATCGTCAAGAAGTGAGGTGAGCTGGCCACTCGCCTCCCTTCTAACGTTATTTGCTTCAGGGGCTGGCTGGGCTTGGGGATAGGGGGGAATCGGCCCCCAGGTTCGGTCCCGTAGTGGACTACGTTGGGCTGGGTCACTTGGCCACTTGCATTTTTTTTCCATTGAGATAGGCTGCTGGGTCCAGTCTTGCCCCCTCAGCTAAAATGTACCAGCCCTCCCCTGATTTGCCTATATTACGCTCTCAGTTCATTCATTCTGCAGCTGCGGATACTGTGTTTTTAACATTGTTTTATAATTTCTCATTTGTGTATTTTTCTGTCATATCACATATTTATATACATATTTTTATTTACTATATGTTGAATTTATTACTTGGCACTTCTTGCTTGTTTAAAATTAAGGTATGGGGCTATTTAACAATAGCCTAATGCAGGAGATATCAGAGAGATCATTAGGCAAAGTGCCGTACGATACCCCAGTACCTATTTTTCTCAATGGACTGAGATCTGGACCTATTTAACAAGTTCCGAAAAGCTAGGCTTTTTGTAGCTTCAGCTGACAGTTAATGCCATTAGCTGTTTTATCCTAGGAGTAGAGCATCGCAGGAGAGGGGTCTTCAGATCCCTCTCCAGCAGGCTTCATTCTTCTCCCTCCGTTATCTACATAAAATGCACATGTGCAAATTATGATTTTAAGTGTCTGGAACTAGAGATGGGTGGGCTCAGTTCCCCCGAGAACCGAACCCGCCCGAACTTCAGGTATCCAAGTACTGAGTCGAGCAGGCTCGGTACTCTCCCGTCTATTCGGTATTGAAAACGAGGCAAAACGTCATCGTGACGTGGTTGGATCTCGGAGCTCGGTTCACATATTCCCCTGTTCTAAAAAACCTATAACCTGGTGTTGAAAATATTATATACCAGCACTATATCTTTCTGAATTTGCACTACAAGTGTTTGGGTTGTCACATATTCCCCTGTTCTAAAAAACCTATAACCTGGTGTTGAAAATATTATATACCAGCACTATATCTTTCTGAATTTGCACTACAAGTGTTTGGGTTGTCACATATTCCCCTATTCTAAAAAAGCTATTTTCTAGTGTTGAAATTATTATATACCAGCACTATATATTTCTGAATTTGCACTACAAGTGCCTTTTTTGCTATGGATTTCAATAGCTCTTTTTAGACCGTTGGCTGCCACCCTGGATTGGTGTGTGTAGCTGTAGAATTAAGGACGGCATACCAGGAATTAAACTGTATTTTTCCTAATTTGCACTCTTAAGGTTTGGGTGTACACTAGAGCCAAGCAGAGAAGATGCATTTCTATTCATCGTACAGTGTTTGCAGGCTGCTTTTTTTTCTATTTAACTATAACTGTAGGGTGTAATATACAGAAAGACACCAAACTGCCTTTTTTGCTATAAATTTCGATCGCTCTTCTTAGTGCATTGTCTGGCACCCTGGATTGGTGTGTGTCTGATAACAGCACACAACCCGGGGGGGGCAGCGCTCGTTGACATTTATTAGCTGTAGAATTACCTCACTTGCCAAGAAACAGGTGGAGCGCTAAATTATGTTATTTTAGCCCAAAAAAATTTAATGTTTTAAAAAATTAAAAAACAAAACCAAACAAAACCAAAAGCAAAACACGCAAGGGTGATTTTGCCAAAACCAAAACCAAAACACGAAGGTAATCCAGATCCAAAACCAAAACCAAAACACGGGGGTCAGTGACCATCTCTATCTGGAACCTAATCGTAAGGTTAGACATATTCTCTTAAGACACACTGATAAAGAGGAAAGCATAAGGCTAGGTAGACAATGAAGAATTTTCCGACTGACCTGCTATCTCATACAAAGGTAACCATGACTGAAGTTCGATCAGTCTGGCGATTCATGCATACACACTGAAACGATTTACCTTCAGATCTGTGCTCTTCATCTGGTCCTTCATCTGGTCCTCTAGTCTTCAGAGAATGACAGCACAATATTCATTAATTCATTTGTCACATTTTCAATCTGATTAAAACACCTTGTTATAGCTATACACATGTCCTAACGAATTTCGTTAGCTTCTGTTACTCTGAAACGAAACATTCTGTCTCAGAATGAATGAACAAATTAATTATTCCTTCTACAGCACTCTCTACATTTATTCACCGGGACATTCACCGCTAGCATCAGCTGAAAAGAACACAACTCTTTAAATTCTATGGAGATCGTGAGCATGAATGCATACACACTACATGATCGGTCGGTGATTGATCGGAGAATACTAAACAGTACTACCAACTGAATGAAACGATGATCGGCACTTTGGGACGACTTTAGATCATCATGTCACTGTACACACTCACACGATATCTGACCAAACAGTCAGGGTTTTTCGTGCAATTATTGGGCCAGTGTATAACTAGCCTAATAATTTGTGCAATAGGCCGCACATTTCACAGGGAACACAATAAAACCTAAATTTTATCTTCACCTAAGTCACTGTGGCTTTTAATGTTAAGAAAAGTGATAAGAACCTGCTACAATGCATCAAAAGGATTTAAAACTTCAATGAAATTGCTAGCAATTGTTTCCTTCTTGGGGGTATATTTTCTAAACTGCAAGTTTGAAAAAGTGGAGATGTTGCCTATAGCAACCAATCAGATGCTAGCTGTCATTGTATACAATGTACTAAATAAATGATAACTAGAAGCTGATTGGTTGTTATAGGCAACATCTCCATTTTTTCAAAGCCGCAGTTTAGTAAATATACCACTTGGTCTTTGTAGCCTATTATTTCCATTCTTTCAATTCCTATATAGCTACCCAGCAAGAATATGCCAAAACCTTTACCAAAACTGACTATTAATTATTTAGATGCTGACATGTCTTACCATTCACAGGGAAATATATTAACGTCCCATTCACATGGATAGGCTATCATTAGTACTCTTCTAGGGGAAAGTTGGCAGTAATATGGAAAAACAGCAGGCGGCCTGAAAAAGAGATCCTTCATCAAGCCACAGACTTAATAAAATTGTTTTTCTGCACTACTGTTTCTGGCATAATTTGCGTTATAAACAATGGAACTTGCCCAGTGGGAAACAATCAATGGAATGTCTCTGAAGGGACGAATTGAAACGCTAAATTGTATATAAAGACCCTGCATATAGGAAATTATGATTCAGTGCAAGAAATAGTTATAATTGCAAGAAGCTGGTTAGGAAGTTGTTATTTATTTTACCTGCAACAATTAGACCTGTTAGCACTCTTTATGAACTTAGGAATAGGCATATGAGAGACATTTCTGAAACTAGAACTGTCAAATTAGCTAGATTGTTATACAGAGTGCTAGAAAAGGTTAGTAATGAAACTGTGAGTGTATTAATGCAAGTGCATCTATGCTGGCCACTAAAGGAGGATTGTGTGCACTAATTATCAAGGAATGTTTTGTCTCTATTCCTGATAAATCTACAAGATATATCTGGTCATGTTGAGCATATTAGAAAAGAAGTGACACTGCATCAAGATGGATCAGGAATTTGGAGTTTGGCTGGCTAGAAGCTCTAGGGACACAAATATTTAATGGTATCTTAATATTTGCTTATGACTGTTTTCTTATATGCTTGTCATTTTTATCAAACATTGTCTTACTCATATGTGTAGTAATACTGATGAACATTCTTAAATTCATGGAAAGAAACCACATGTATACTATCTATTTTGATTTAAGAATAGGAAAATTAAAGTGATACATTTGTGGATGTCCTCATGCATATTAACATAAAGGATGAAGATGACCTGTAAAGGTTCAAAAGATAGGAATGTAGAAGTATGCCTTACTAGCAAGACCTTCATGATTTATTGTGATATGTCACTGCAAAAAATGTGCAAAAAGGACAAAAATGTAGCAAAACCATTAGTGTAACTAATATGTAGTGATAGAATTGTTACTTATTTCTGTAAGAAATTATGTAATTGTCTAAGGGTGCGTGTTTAATTAGATATGATATCTAAGAGACTTGAATAAATACTAAGACAAAATTAATGTTTACTGATCAGAGAAACTGTTTTCTTAGCAGAATCTTATTGTGTATTGAGCAGACATACATTAGGCTTTTTCATGCTGCAAATATCAGAGGATGCCATCTCTGAAAAGAATGCTCTGTAGCTCACATGGTTAATTTATGCTAGTTTGAGTGCTTGAGGTGCATACCTGATTTTTAAATAAAGGTGACTGGTTCATCCTCACTTTACAGAAACCCCTGGAGCTTGATTTCCTATACAATCCCAACAATGTTTTAGTTAGTAAGAGGTATTCCTTTACAGGCTGCCAGAAAACATAGTTTTGGAATAAATGTAACAGTAAAACTGTCTGCCTTATTAAGATCTAAAAGTGCTAACCTGAGAAGCTTGGCTGCTTTCTTTAACTTGGCAATTGATTTCAGGTTTCATTTCTTAGTGAACTCTAAATAGTGAAGTGTTTGCCAATCAAGTGTTTTATTTAAACTCATCCAATTCTGTTCTTATCACTGAGCCAGTAAAAAGAAAGGTTTCTAGCTGTGTGGGCAAGAGATCAGAAATCAATTACTTCAGACAGAAGGCAACCGCAAGTAAAAATCAAGGCTCACCACATCAGATTTTAATTTATGTCTTAAACTATTTGCATGTAACTGTAGACAGAAGTGAATATTGCAAACAACCTATTTTTTAAGACTTTTTTATCTCATAGAGAAGGACTGGCACCTTGAATGAAATATTGCAATCATTTAATATGGTTGTTGAGCAGTAATGTAGTATATTCTTTTTGTCAGACATGTTTATACATAACAACTTGTCTTTGATTTATATATATATAGTTTTATTGATTACTTTTCTTTTTATATAGCAGTATTATTGTTTCTTTGCTTAGTATTGTTTTAGAAATACAGAAGTGTGTTAGCTTTCACAGTAATTTCTGATAGGGCAAATTATATGACTAGATTATTCCTAAAGATGAGCAGGCTCTGGATTTGCTAAATACGAACAGGGTGGTTTGTTAGGTTAGGTGTCCTCTGTCCTGGTCATTCCGGTGGTTCTGTCCTGGTCAGTCCAGTGGTGGTGTCCTGTGCTCTGTCCTGCTGAGTCCAGTGGTGCTGTCCTGTATTCTGTCCTGCTCAGTCCAGTGATGGTGTCCTGTGCTTTGTCCTGCTCAGTCCAGTGGTGCTGTCCTGTGCTCTGTCCTGCTCAGTCCAGTGGTGGTGCTGCCATTATTCCAGTGGTGCTGTCCTGTGTCCAGAACAGTGGTACTGCTATAGAAGTTCACTGATCATGCAGTATAAGTCCATTGGTACTGCAATATAGTAACTACGTTCACTGATCCTGCAGTATAAGTCCATTGGTACTGCAATATAATAACTACGTTCACTGATCCTGCAGTATAAGTCCATTGGTACTGCAATATAATAACTACGTTCACTGATCCTGCAGTATAAGTCCATTGGTACTGCAATATAATAACTACGTTCACTGATCCTGCAGTATAAGTCCATTGGTACTGCAATATAATAACTACGTTCCCTGATCCTGCAGTATAAGTCCATTGGTACTGCAATATAATAACTACGTTCGCTGATCCTGCAGTATAAGTCCATTGGTACTGCAATATAATAACAACGTTCAATGATCCTGCAGTATAAGTCCATTGGTATTATTATTATTATTATTATCATTTATTTGTTAGGCGCCACAAGGTTTCCGCAGCGCCGTACATAATACAAACAGGAGACCATACAGGGTGACATAGTACAGAGCAATAAACACAAAGTACCAATACTTCAGAACTCCGGGCAGACATATGAGCGAAGATGGAGTAGAAGAACAGGTATGGAGACAGGAGGGGAGAGGGGCCCTGCTCATACGAGCTCACATCCTAAGGGAGGGTGGACAAACAGGCACAGGAGGGAGCCATTAAAGTAAGGGAAAGAAAGGCAGGGCTGGTGGAGAGAGGGGAGAACGAGAGAAGGATGTTTGCGAAGGTGCAACAAGGTAAGGGTTAAGTGGATTGTTGGTAGGCTTTGAGGAACAGGTGAGTTTTGAGTGCCCGTTTGAAGGAGCACAGACTGGGTGTGAGACGGATAGAGCGAGGGAGGTCATTCCAGTGGAGGGGAGCAGCTCGGGAGAAGTATTGGATTCTGGAGTGGGAAGAGGTGATCAGAGTGGAGGAGAGGCGACGGTCATTGGCCGAGCGCAGGGAGCGGGCAGGGGTGTGAATGGTGAGGAGGTTGGAGATATAGGGGGCAGTAGACTGGGAAAGGGCTTTGTAAGTGGTGGTGAGGAGCTTGAAAAGGATCCTGTAGGGGAAGGGGAGCCAGTGTAAGGCAAGGCAGAGAGGGGAGGCGGAGGAGGAGCGGCGTGAGAGAAAGATGAGTCGGGCAGCCGCATTGAGAACAGAGCGAAGGGGGGCGAGGTGGGAGAGGGGGAGGCCAGTAAGGAGAAGGTTGCAGTAGTCAAGACGGGAGATGATGAGAGCGTGTATGATGGTTTAGGTGGCATCTTGTGAGAGGAAGGGCCGGATGCGGGCATTGTTACGCAGCTGGAAGCGGCAGGTTTGGGCTAGAGATTGGATGTGGGGGACAAAGAAGAGAGAGGAGTCAAGGGTGACACCCTGGCAACGGAGCTGGGTGACAGAGGAGATGGTTAAATTATTAACCACGATGGAGAGGTTGTGGTGAGAGGGGAGCCTGGGGGGAGGGAAGACAATTAGTTCAGTTTTAGAGATATTGCAATATAATAACTATGTTCACTGATCCTGCAGTATAAGTCCATTGGTACTGCAATATAATAACTACATTACTGATCCTGCAGTATAAGTCCAGCACTACCTCGGTGCAACCTTTTGGCCTAAAAACAATATTGTGAGGTGTGAGGTGTGAGGTGTTCAGAATTAGGGATGAGCGCGCTCGGATTTCTGAAATCCGAGCCCACCCGAACGTTGCGGATCCGAGTCGGATCCGAGACAGATCCGGGTATTGGCGCCAAATTCAAAAGTGAAACTGAGGCTCTGACTCATAATCCCGTTGTCGGATCTCGCGATACTCGGATCCTATAAATTCCCCGCTAGTCGCCGCCATCTTCACTCGGGCATTGATCAGGGTAGAGGGAGGGTGTGTTAGGTGGTCCTCTGTGCTGTTTAGTTCTGTGCTGTTTAGTTCTGTGCTGTTTAGTTCTGTGCTGTTTAGTTCTGTGCTGTTTAGTTCTGTGCTGTTTAGTGCTGTGCTGTGCTGTGCTGTGTTCTGCAGTATCAGTCCAGTGGTGCTGTGTGCTGTGCTCTGTCCTTCTGAGGTCAGTGGTGCTGCTGGGTCCTGTGCTGTGTCCTGTTCAGTCCAGTGGTGCTGTGTCCTGTGCTCTGTGCTTCTAAGGGCATAGTTATTTCCCCAATATTCCCCTGTGTTTAAAAAAATAAAAAAAAATTTTTTTTATAAAATACCAAAAACTACTTTAATATTTTTTAATTACCACAAAATTTTCACAACCAATCCTGCAGTATAAGCCCATTGGTAGTGCAATATTACCAAGTTCACACATTCAGCAGTAAAAGTCCAGTGGTACTGCAATATTACAAAGTTTACACATTCTGCAGTATCAGTCCAGTGGTGCTGTGTCCTGTGCTCTGTCCTGCTGAGTTCCGTAGTGCTGCTGGGTCCTGTGCCGTGTCCTGTTCAGTCCAGTGGTGCTGTGTCCTGTGCTCTGTGCTTCTAAGGGCATAGTTATTTCCCCATTATTCCCAAGTTTGTAAAAAATAAAAAAAAAGTAAAAAAAAATAAAAAATTAAAAAAAAAAAAAAAATATAATAATTATAACCAAATTTGCAAAACCAATCCAGCATTATAAGTCCATTGGTACTGCAATATTACCAAGTTCACACATTCAGCAGTAAAAGTCCAGTGGTACTGCAATATTACAAAGTTTACACATTCTGCAGTATCAGTCCAGTGGTGCTGTGTCCTGTGCTCTGTCCTGCTGAGTTCCGTAGTGCTGCTGGGTCCTGTGCCGTGTCCTGTTCAGTCCAGTGGTGCTGTGTCCTGTGCTCTGTGCTTCTAAGGGCATAGTTATTTCCCCATTATTCCCAAGTTTGTAAAAAATAAAAAAAAAGTAAAAAAAAATAAAAAATTAAAAAAAAAAAAAAATATATAATAATTATAACCAAATTTGCAAAACCAATCCAGCATTATAAGTCCATTGGTACTGCAATATTACCAAGTTCACACATTCTGCAGTATCTTGTGCTACATATAATGGAGAGCAAAAATTTGGAGGATAAAGTAGGGAAAGATCAAGACCCACTTCCTCCTAATGCTGAAGCTGCTGCCACTAGTCATGACATAGACGATGAAATGCCATCAACGTCGTCTGGCAAGCACGATGCCCAATCTCCTAGTACAGGGCATGTAAAATCCAAAAAGCCCAAGTTCTCAAAAAACAGCAAAAAAAGAAACTTAAAATCATCTGAGGAGAAACGTAAAGTTGGCAATATGCCAATTACGACAAGTAGTGGCAAGGAACGGCTTAGGCCCTGTCCCGTGTTCATGACTAGTGGTCCAACTTCACCCAAGGATCAAAGCCCTCCTCCCCCCCCCTACAAAAAATTTAAGAGAGTTATGCTGTCAGCAACAACAACAAAACAGCAAAGAACTCTGCCTTCTAAACAGATGACATCACAAATCCCCAAGGCGAGTCCAAGGGTGTTGTTGGTTGTGAACCCTGACCTTCCCATCACTGTACGGGAAGAGGTGACTCCATCCAGCATTTGCAGCACGCCCTCTGCATATGCTGGAAGGATCACCCACAGTCCAGTTACAGATTTGGCTAATGAAGGTGTGAATGTTGTGCACTGGGAGGAGGATATTGATGTAGCTGGCGCTGAGGAGGATGTTGATGATTATGATGCAGACAGATACCAAATTGCATTTCTCAATTTCTATTTATATTCTAGATTATATAACGGCTGAAAAGTTTTCTGTTTTACTCCTAGTGGAGAGGGGATCTGATGCAGACAGATACCAAACTGCCTTTGTCCATTTCTTTGTATATTTGAATTGCTAGTTCTACAGTCTATGCAGGCTGCTTTATTTATATTCAACTACAAGTGTAGGGCGGGGGGGGGGGGCATAGATAGCCACCAAAGTAACGTGGTCCATTTAATTTCACTTTCTAGCTCCACAGTCTGTGCAGCCTGCTTTTTTTTATCTTCAAAGTATTTATATTTACAAGCCTTGCAATCTAAATTAACTAGAGGTAGTGACGTGGTAGAACTCCAAAAGGCAGTTTGGAAGCCCCTGTACAAACTGGCTCTATTTTTTAACTGAGTTGTCCCCCCTCCAGTGTGTACTCGGAAAGAGTTTTTAGTGCAGCGGGGAACCTGGTCAGTGAGCGGCGAAGGAGGTTGCTTCCTCACAACGTTGAAAAAATGATGTTTATAAAAATGAATAATCAATTCCTCAATGAAGTACAGCACTGCCCTCCAGACAGTACAGAGGGACTGTGGTTGTGGAGTCCAGCGGGGACGAATTGATAATGTGTGAGGAGGAGGAAGTACACACTGTAGGGGGAGAGGAATCAGAGGTTGAGGATAAGGACGACATCTTTCCTCAGTAGAGCCTGTTTAGTTTGTACAGGGAGAGATGAATTGTTTTATTGGTGTGGGGGCCCAAACAAACCAATCATTTCAGCCACAGTTGTTTGGTAGGCCCTGTCGCTGAAATGATTGGTTTGTTAAAGTGTGCATGTCCTATTTCAACAACATAAGGGTGGGTGGGAGGGCCCAAGGACAATTCCATCTTGCACCTTTTTTTTTGGCATTATGTGACCATTCAACAGTCGTTTGCCATGTTCAAAAAGTAAAAGAAAATGCCAACAAATTCAATAAATTAAATCAAAAGTTAAATGCCCTGTCATTATTTAAAACAAGAGGTTTTGACGTGCTAGAATTAGTGTAGTGTTAAGATGTTATAAACACTACACTTGGAAATTGGAGGAGGTAATGTGGCCCCGGTATCAAATTGGGTACCGGGGCCACCCCACTATGCAGTCCAGATACTTGTTTGGTGGAATTCCGACACGTGGAGGGTTTTTAAATTATATTGTGGCCTCGGTACCAAATTGTGTACCGGGGCCACCACACTACGCAGTCAAGATACTTGTTTGGTGGAATTCAGACCAGTTGAGGGTTTTATTATTATATTGTGTGGACCACTCTATCTATACCACACTACAACTCTATACCACTCTATTTCCTACTTTAATTCTATTTAATTCTATTTCCTACTTTAATTCTATTACTAATTAATTACCATAAAGAGGAACAAAAAAAACCAATTTTACCAAAAGTATAATATGACTTAGACTTACAAACACTACACTTGAAAGATCGTGCCTTTAAATGAAAAAGTCAGTCTTCATTGCACGACTATGTGCAAGTGCAACAGGGACATTTTTTTGGGTTTACAAAGTCAAACAATAACACTACGACCCTGTCTGTCTGGGGTCTGTCAATGACGAATTGTCTGGAGCATGTTTTGAGGAGGTATTGTGGCCCCGGTATCAAATTGGGTACCGGGGCCACCCCACTATGCAGTCCAGATACTTGTTTGGTGGAATTCCGACACGTGGAGGGTTTTTAAATTATATTGTGGCCTCGGTACCAAATTGTGTACCGGGGCCACCACACTACGCAGTCAAGATACTTGTTTGGTGGAATTCAGACCAGTTGAGGGTTTTATTATTATATTGTGTGGACCACTCTATCTATACCACACTACAACTCTATACCACTCTATTTCCTACTTTAATTCTATTTAATTCTATTTCCTACTTTAATTCTATTACTAATTAATTAACATAAAGAGGAACAAAATAAACCAATTTTACCAAAAGTATAATATGACTTAGACTTACAAACACTACACTTGAAAGATCGTGCCTTTAAATGAAAAAGTAAGTCTTCATTGCACGACTATGTGCAACAGGGACAGTTTTTTTCTTTACAAAGTCAACTAATAACACTTGGACCCTGTCTGTCTTTAACATACTTAATGGGATCTCAATGACGAATTGTCTGTAGCATGTTTGGAGGAGGTATTGTGGCCCCGGTATCAAGTTGGGTACCGGGGCCACCCCACTACGCAGTCCAGATACTTGTTTGGTGGAATTCTGACACGTGGAGGGTGTATTTATTTTATTGTGGCCCCGGTATCAAGTTGGGTACCGGGGCCACCCCACTACGCAGTCCAGATACTTGTTTGGTGGAATTCTGACACGTGGAGGGTGTATTTATTTTATTGTGGCCCCGGTATCAAGTTGGGTACCGGGGCCACCCCACTACGCAGTCCAGATACTTGTTTGGTGGAATTCTGACACGTGGAGGGTGTATTTATTTTATTGTGGCCCCGGTATCAAGTTGGGTACCGGGGCCACCCCACTACGCAGTCCAGATACTTGTTTGGTGGAATTCTGACACGTGGAGGGTGTATTTATTTTATTGTGGCCCCGGTACCAAATTGTGTACCGGGGCCACCACACTACGCAGTCAAGATAGATAGATGCGTATCATAGATAAAGTACATTCAGTGGTGTGGGGCAAATTGAAAAATATTCAAAATGCACTGACATTATCAAAAACAAGAGGTTGTCACACGCTAAAACTCCAACATGTATATGATGGAGAGGATGGAGGAGCAGCCGTATGTGTAGTGTAATGCAGACCTGTTGAAGGTTTTTTATATATTTTATTGTGGTGCCCAGTGCCCACTCCTCTACGCAGTCCAGGTACATTTATTGGTGCGATTCATAAAAGTTCAGGGTTTTTAATATATTGTGGTGACCCACTCCTCTACGCAGTCCAGGTACATTTATTGGTGCGATTCATAAAAGTTCAGGGTTTTTAAGATATTGTGGTGACCCACTCCTCTACGCAGTCCAGGTACATTTATTGGTGCGATTCATAAAAGTTCAGGGTTTTTAATATATTGTGGTGACCCACTCCTCTACGCAGTCCAGGTACATTTATTGGTGCGATTCATAAAAGTTCAGGGTTTTTAATATATTGTGGTGACCCACTCCTCTACGCAGTCCAGGTACATTTATTGGTGCGATTCATAAAAGTTCAGGGTTTTTAATATATTGTGGTGACCCACTCCTCTACGCAGTCCAGAAAGATACCTTGTTGCAACGTTTTGGACTAATAACTATATTGTGAGGTGTTCAGAATACACTGTAAATTAGTGGAAATGCTTGTTATTGAATGTTATTGAGGTTAATAATAGCCTAGGAGTGAAAATAAGCCCAAAAACTTGATTTTTAAACTTTTTATGTTTTTTTCAAAAAAAATCCGAATCCAATACCTTAAATCCGAACCGAGACCTTTCGTCAAGTGTTTTGCGAGACAAATCCGAACCTCAAAAATAACGAAAATCCGGATCCAAAACACAAAACACGAGACCTCAAAAGTCGCCGGTGCACATCCCTATTCAGAATAGACTGGAAATGAGTGAAAACTAATGTTATTGAGGTTAATAATAGCGTAGGAGTGAAAACAAACCAAAAAAACAGGATTTTAGTAGTTTTTATGCTTTTTTAAAAAAAAATCAGAACCCAAAACCGAAAACCCAAAACCTTGAGGGGGGTGTTTTGGCAAAACCCATTAGAACCCAAAACCTGAAGGTAATCAGAACCCAAAACACCAAAAGTGGCCGGTGCACATCCCTAATTATTCCACAAAATGAGGACATTTTAGGTAAACCGCTAAATTAGATCAGAATTTATTTAAACCCTACAATGATGAGCTCGAACAAGAGTTAAACAGTTTCTCAGTCTGTTAGTCCAGCAACACCCTGTGTCATTCTGGCAACAACACTCACTTTTTAACATTATTAAGCAAGCAGCATTTACCAGGGATCTGTGACTCAGAAACAGAGGGAGTGGCTTACTAGGAAACTGAAAGTGTGATAGGATGGAGCAATGAGTTGAAGAGCTAAGTAAATAGGTGATTAATGACAGAGCAGAAGAGATAAGTACATTACTTTTTGACAAGACTACATGTGTGGTAGGAGCTTACTTATCAGCAAAGATGGACTATAAATCAAACCCCATGAATGTATTTATAACATGCTTAAGCATACAACATTAATGCAATTTAATGTATTATGTAATTTTGAGGATCATTTTTGTTTTTGAATATAATTTAAATACCAATCAAATATTTATAATTAAAAAAGAATGTAATGTGCTATAAACTGCAGAATGAAGATTTTCCACTTTTTCTGCTATAACTCATTTAAACCTTTAAGTCCTAATTGCTTAATACTAAAATAAAGACACAAGACAAGAGTATTGGCGAAATAAAGGTCACAGTTTATTGAAATTAAATGGCGGAGGAGAAAGAAAATTGCGAGGTGGTACAACCAATATCAATAACCAAACAGTCTATGTCCATCCGGCACTAACCATTGATCCCAGGAACAAAGTCCTTTACAACTGGCCAGTGCTAAATCTGGCATCAGAGTGACTACACCTCCTTTGGACTCACAATGATGTGCCTGCACAAGGCAGGACAAGGGATCCCCCATGCGAGAGGACTAAGAGCCAAAGTACTTCGAAGAGGGTAGCGACCTGCGACCAATCAGAGATAGCACCTTATGAACTGGTAGCCGACTCACAAATGCCTTTCTGCGAAAGCTGGAGACCTTTAATGGCCTACAGCCCGCCACCAAGTGACCTGACCACAACCCCTAATTTCCAAAATATCTGTAAAATAACCCTTCCCTTGTGAGGTTAACCCGATCTGGTCAATAAGGATGACTTTGATCTGAGGTGATTAACGTGTGATTAATGCAAGCACCTCCTATAGCTAGTACTACTTTCCCAATGGATTTATTATTTTTTTTCAGCATACCCCACTGGGGGCTGATATAGGGCTTCTCAAATATAGTCTGGGAATCACGTCTGACCAACACAATGTTACCGTTGGCCAGCAGGCCTTTATCAATCGCAAGTCTCAGCCTTTCTTGTATGCCGGCTCGCCAAACCTAAGGCGGACTCAGGGTACCTATAAAATGAGCGTCAGGTGCTAGTTCATGAAAATGCTACCATTGACAGCGGGATAACACATTGGCTGGCTTGTTTTCCACTCGTGGTACATGGAGGGCCTTAAAGGAAATGTCCTGTTCCAAACAACGGAGAACTAAATGCCTGAGGAGATTGATTGCTTGAGGGGAGGATGCACACTGTTTTTTGATGCACTGTGCCACTCCCAGATTATCTAACCAACATATAATATCACGGCCTCGTAGTTACAGAGCCAAAAGTTCACCAGCTACAGCGATAGGGAATAGTTCCAGGACTAACAAGTTGGTCACCAAACCGCTTCTGAACCAGCACTCGGGCCAACATGGCGCACACCATGCCCCTTGGAAATAAGCACCGAAACTACAGGGACCTGCAAGTCCAAAGATTTTGTGGAGATGGGCATTGGGGGCCAGATATGGATCCCATTAAATAACTCAAGGAATTCTGACCAAACCATCTAGTCTCCTCTGATTTGGTCTGTGCTTCACGTATTCTTTGCACTTTATACATTTTTTCTTCAGGCAGATGACAGCAGCCAGCCACCGTGTCTATTTCGATGCCCAGGGAGGAGAGGCAAGGTGATGGCCCTTCTGTTCTTATCCTGCGCTACTGGGACACTTAGGACCACAAACAGAGACTGAGCTAATCAAAGTATATCCGTGCATACCGAAGAATCACCCAGGCCTATAAATAAGAAGAAATCGGGTTAATGTGCAATATCTCTGTAACCCATTCCTGCCTAAATGCACAAGTACAGGAAGGGTCTGAACTTCTTGAAAAAGGCACAAGAGACCGAACAACCCATGGGAAGACATTTGTTGATGTAATACCCATCTGGGAGACGAAAAGATGCCGGATGAAGGGGGAGGAGACGAAAGGTGGATTCTATATGTAATTTAGCGAGAAGGGCGCCTTTCTCAAATGATTGTACCATATTAAGGGCCGAATCAAATGGCTGGTATGCAACAGAGCTATAACTGTGATCAATAGAGTGGTTAATCAAGCTACCTGTAGGGTGTGACAGATTTTGTATCAGCATATAATTTCCGGCCACTATTTTAGGAACTACCCCGACTGGGGAAATTCCCGACTCTGGAATGAGGGAAAGGAAAATGGCACTAACATATGTCTCAAAAGTACCTCTTTGTGTACTTTGCCAGCTACGACCTCGGGTTATTCGTACGCTGATGTTAAATTTCTTACGGCAATAGCCTGAACTTCTCCACGGACTGGGAGTTTAAAACCGAACTGAAAGCCATCTCATGAAAAAGAAACCAACAATACAGCTCTTCCAGGTGGATTGGGGAGTGGGCTTTAAGAAGCGACAGGAGCACTTCTGTTTCCTTTATTGGCGCTGGTGGAGGGACGTGGGCATTCCTTCACATATCTGTTTCTTTTAATGTGGGGAGTACCCTGACTCCCCTGTAGTGGAAACCTTGCGCTAGTGACTTGCGGGGCTGCTGTAGCACCAGGGCAAACCATTTCAACCATACGTCTATATCTTTACAGTCAAATGGTATAATATGCTGCCCGGACACTCCCTATCTGAATCTATCGTTGTAGATGCGCCAGTGGGAACCTCCATTCCTCACAAAAATATCGGTAATGAGGTGTAAATAACGCAACACGTCTGTAACTGCTTCAGGCCGAGACTCGATGTATGAAGCCGCGAATGAATAACCTGATACCCATAGTGGCAAGTATTTGTGCGCGTCTTCCTGTATTCCTCCTTTTTCCTTGGCTGCAGCTAATTCTTTCTTGTCCCTTTCTGTTAGTGCAAATCTACATATATTCTCCATTTTTAATCCTATCCCTAACATTGGGGTGAAGTCCACTTAATAACGCTATATTGGAACATTTAGCCAAGTCCGATCTGCGCTCTGGTGATCTACTGGGGAGAGAGCTATCCTTTTGTTGTGCTTTGAACCTGCTAAAATGTGCATGAAGTATTTTCATTAAATTTGCATGGGCCCTGTTCTTCGTCTAATGAGCCTTAGCTAGTGCTGACTATAGGTGGACTTAAAGTCCAGGAGAAAGGCTATCATGCTCACCAGATGTCGCAGCTTCTGCATCCTCTACAGCGAGGCTTCCTGTTATTGGCGGCGGGGCGGAAGCTGCTTGAGCCGATGTCTGCGATGGTCTCAACACCAGGGAACCAATGCCAGCTGAAGTACAGGTAGACCTAGTTTTGCGAACCTGAGGGGCTGACAAATTAGAAATATTAGAAGGATCCCTAATACATAGGGAATTGGGGAGTTGGGGCAGTGGAGGTTGTGGTATGGGGAAGTAGGAAAAGGGGAAAAGTTGACATTAAAACTGGGACCGGGGAGGAATGTCTGGATGCAGGGGAGAGGTGAGGTTGAGAGGCAGGACATTCATATGAACTGGAGGTTTGCTGCTTGCTCCAGAGCTATTGACCGCCGCGCATGCACGGGCAGCAGAGGAGGGAACAGATAAGCCTAAGATGGGCACTGAAGGGGGGACTGGAGCATTAGTAGGAGGAAGCGGTAGGGGGACTGAGAAGAAAAATGGCAGCTGGGGCGGGAAGGAGGACACTTGGAGTAGCAGGTGGGGGGACAGATTTGCTGGGGAGGGCATGTCAGCAAAGTATGGGGAAAGGAAAGGGGAGAAATGAGAAAACAGAGGGAAAGAGAGCGAAAAATAGAAAAAGGGGATACGAGTAGGAAATGTAAAAACAAAGGAAGAGGTATATAAGTGGAAAGTGAAATTGTATAGCAATATGAAGGATGAAAAGACACAAGTGTAAATTAAATGAATTGAGATCATTTAACTTAAGTCTTCACTTGTCATTCTGATATTAATAATTATTGAAAATGTTTGACAAAATTAAACATAACTAAAATGATAATTTCTGGGGGCACGGTGCTGCCAATTCAATGTGTCTCCACATATGTGACATGATACTGTCTCAGTGTATTTTGAAGAACTACAACTTTCGGCATGTGTAATGCCCCTTTTTAATTGTAAGTACTCCTGGTCAATAAGAGTTTAACTTATAAAACCTAGAGAACAAGAACAGTTGGTAAGAATTGCATCTAACAAGCAGAAAAAAAAGGACAGTTGGTTTATGCTGAAAAATAGGGACATTTCCAAAGACAAAAAGTTCCAGGAATATAGCTTTAAACCTGGGTCTGTCCCAAAAATAGAGGGTATTTGGATGGTGTGCTAATGGTTTACATAACATGGCATAGCTCCCAACTCGTCTGTCCCTGGCAGAGGGACAGGGGGCGTGGTCACGGTACAATGGGGGCTTGATCACATCACAATGTGGGTGTGGCCAGCCCCCAAAAGACAGACTAGGTCTGTAATGCGATAGGCTACCCATTAGCTATCTCCCTTCCCCAACATTCCCACCTGCAGGAAAAACATGTCCCCTGGTGGGACAATGAGACAGAGCCCTAAAATCGGGTTGATTTCAGCAGTATGGTTGGGGCTGATATTATATTTAACAAGACCTGTCAAACTGTAAATACATTTCAAATTGTGGTCTACAAAACAGATTTGGTGGAAAAGTAGCACTGAAAAAGCAATACTTAGCTCAGCATGGACAGCGTAACTAAAATATGTAAAAGAAATAATAGCTTGAATGTTTCATGTATGCATGCATTCCTATATTGCCAAGCATAAATTCATATATCCCCAAATATTTCTGAATTTTAATAGAGGCTGGAAGCAATGCATCTCTCAAGTATGCTGTACAAACCTCTAAAGCTTTGTATGTTGTAGAAGCACAGAAGAGCCATCCAAGCAGTGCTGGACATTTCACATTCCTCTATGGAGTGCTAAGGTACCTGCTTCCAGAACTAAGGTGATAAGGAGAACCATGTGAGCTGGCAGGTATGAATATTTCATACATATAAATACAGTTTAAATATATACAAAACAGCTTTTTTCCACTAAATGTTGTGCTTGTCTCCTTTTTAAACAGATAAATAGTCGTTTCAATTTGGTGTCAAATTTTAACTTCTTTACAAATTAAGCTTAGGGAAAATTATTTTAACTGCATTTCTATGATATTCAGCACATATATGTCAACACAGAGGTTTATATTGGTCAGGATAACACCTTTGGACTTTTTTAACTCATTGTATAACTTTTACCATATCCTGGACCTCACATCAGTGGGAAACAGCAGGAAACAAGTTTTAATAGATCAGGTGATATTTTTCTGATTCTTCCAATCTCTGAGTTTCTTAACTGCTCTTCCTTGCTTTTCATTGATGCTTGCCCTACAAACAGACACTTCATAAATTTTGTAGAGGAGTGGTAAACTTTTCATCCAAATTTTACTCACTCTGACTGGCAGCAGAGATTTCTGTAAGCAACAGATACTTTTACCCCTGAGTTGAGCTTCTGCATACTCCCCATTATTCAGGATTTATCAGTATAAGTCAGTTCAAAGGCTTGTAAGGCCACCATGTAGGCGACGGATCAGATCGAAATTGCAGGTGTTTGTGATGTTAAGTTTGAAGAGTAGGAAGAGTTGGATAGAACTCTTTGAGGTGTGAGAAAAAAGACTCACTGCTATAATAAAAGTAAAAGAAACTTCCACAAAGTATTAATTTAGGAAGGTGCACATGTATGCTACCAGGGTATTGGAGGTTATGTTTTTTTCTTTTTTTTTACAGATTTTTCATAAAAAAAAAAAAAAAATTGTTTTTTTTAATTACATTTTGTTAGTTCCTATATCACATTAAAGTTGGAAAAAGGCTTGACAAGATTTAACATGATTTCAGACTTTACAGCAAAAACACTTCCAATTTCGATAAGGATGTGTGATTGTTTTTTTCTCCACTGTAACAATACCAATGTAAATAGTTAAATAATTCAATAAGACATTTTTCCCGTAAAAATATATATTTTAGGTCAGAATAAGGTTTTAAAAAAATCTATAATTATTTTGAAATTGAGTATACTTGTTACTAAGATTAAAGAATTGGATAGTATGTTTAAAATGTTGATTGTAATCTCTACTCATCATCACTTTGCAGTGCAGAAGACATTGCATTGCTACATATCTAGAATAAGGATATAACATACAGAATAATGTATATGCAAAATTAATTTAAACATAAAAACCAAATATATATATAAATATCCCCAGCACAGTGAGTTGATATAATGATGCTGGTCTTTTTACCATCTATTTTATGGTGTGTCTATATTACTTATAAGTGTACTGGGAAAAATGTGTTAAATGTTGGGGTATAAATAATACTTGTCATACAAAAAGCCTGTATAAGGCAATTTATATGAATGGTTTTAGGTTTTCATCATTTGCCTGATGGTTTCTGATCATGGCTCACGTGATTCCCTGGAAATCAGACAAATTACTAGATCACATGATCTGCTTAAGTCTGCTATAAGATCATATTATAGAATATGTTCATAAAAATGGAGCCTTGATTGATATTCTGGATGGGGAGATCTTGAAACTAATTATCTGGTATACTGAATTGAACATAATAGATTCTAATGGATAGCAATGAGTAATGGCTGCCTCTCTTCAGACTCACAGATTGCTTTGACAAATTACTGTACAGGTTGTCAGTTGTCTGCTTTGCAGATATAGAGGATCACTTTGAAACCACAGGAAATGAACATGAGATGTTCCTCATACATTACAGTCCAGTTCAGGAAATGCATTTGGTGCTGATATACATTTCATGAATGTGCCTCGGCAGCAGTGTAAGAAAATCTGCTAGTGACTATATCATTATCTCATTTTATTCCCCCCAAAAGTTCTGGATAAATAACGTATAGGTCTTAGTAAAACAAAAAAAGGGATTAACTTCCATTTGTAGCAAATAAAATTTTACAGACCCCTTACACTTGTGTAGGTTGTATGCTTTTAATATGACATTGTGGTTATTCATATGCATGCTTGTCTACTTCCAAACTAGTCTTTTGTAACAAAAGTTTATAAATGAGTGTTGAACTGCAGATGGTTCTCTGTCATTGCGACCTACATTGATCCCAAAACTGTGTCTTTAGTCCTAACCATTTCTCTTACCCTGCCAACCATGACCTAAGTATGTGCAGCTGTGCTCTCTATGATTAGGACCTCCTAGTAGTTGACCAAATGCTGTGATCACTACTCGACCACACTGGTCATGACAAAAAGAGATTACTGCTAAAGTCACGCATGTTATGTGGTCACCCTGTAGCTTGTTATATGATTCTTACCATCTACTAGAACTAGTCCAACTAAAGTCTTGCAATAAGTCTGCTGCTGCTCATAATCAGCTAATATCGTACTATTGCAACTTGTGGGAAAAAGTCAGTGGTCATGTGCTGTCATCCTAAATTATATTATCCTACATCCTTTGATGGCATCTTCCATACATGTGGATTTATGTTAATATAATTGAATATCATCAGTAAGATCTTGCTTGTGGGGTTCAATATCTCACAGTTTGGTCTATGTTACTATCACATATTGGATATGAAGATTATTGATTAAATTGAGTAAGAGGCTTACTATAAATAGAAAATACACAATGCCTGAAGAAAAAAACTAACTAACCAGAGAAAACACTGTGAAGTCAATTTCCTAGGAAGAACAGCAGGTTAGGAACAGCAGAGGATACAGTTCCCAATTTTTTCGTGTATGACAAGTGTCTGGTAAAAAAAATTTGTGCCTTTATTCCAAAAACAAAAAGTACCTTAAAGAAAGTGACCCTTCAATACTTAAAGACGAGTCAGGTTTTTACCTCTGATCTCAATGATGGCAGGCTAAAGTCAACCATTTATGGACGCTGTTCCACTGAGTTCTATTGAAGGGCTTTGTAAGGTCTGTAATCCGCTTGCTTTCAAATTAGCCAGCTCACTAACCACTAACTTCAAGTAACAGGGGTGGTTCCCAATGGATTCTGTCAGACTGATATCCTTATTTACTATATGCATGTTTTATTCAAAAGATGTTGTGCTAAAGTGGACAAACCATTTTAAACCTCTCTCTGTTACATTTGTTTTTGTTAACTAGGCAATATTAAAGCAGCTCTGAACTTTAACTTGGATTATGCATCAGAATTGTAACATAGTGAAGGTCATTTATGAACCACACAGCAAAACATCTTGGTTTGGTGCCTCAATGATCCATCCTGAGCATATTAGAGTACACACATCCTCTCTACACTTAGAACCAGCGTCGGACTGGCCCAGCGGACTACCGGTTAAACCACAGGTAGGCTCAGCTACCGTACGGCCACACCCCCTTTTACCAGTGGGCGGAGCTTAGGAGGCCCCTCACGACGGTCCTCTCCGGCGTCCCCGCTGCTCAATTGCGATCGCAGCTGCGATCGCAATTGAAAGATGACTGGCTGTGACAGCCAGTCATCTTTCAATTGTGATCGCAGCTGCGATCATGTGACCCGGGCCTTCCCCTGTCGGCTGATCTCCTACAGTCCAGCGGTTCACACTAGAAAAAGAAGAAGAGAAAAAACAAAGAAACAAAAAAAAACTTACTCATCATCCAGCGCCGGATCCTCCTCCTCACTGACTGCCGGGCGTGACATCATCACGCCCGTCAGCCTCAGTGAGAAGCAGCAGCAGAGAGGACGTCAGGAAAGAAGATAAGTAAAGGAGAGTGAAGGGGACAGAGAGACGCTGAAGGGGACAGAGAGAGAGTCACTGAAGGGGACAGAGAGAGAGAGACACTGAAGGGGACAGAGAGAGAGACACTGAAGGGGGCACAGAGAGAGACACTGAAGGGGGCACAGAGAGAGACACTGAAGGGGACAGAGAGAGAGACACTGAAGGGGACAGAGAGAGAGACACTTAAGGGGGCACAGAGAGAGACACTGAAGGGGACAGAGAGACGCTAAAAGGGACAGAGAGAGAGACACACTGAAGGGGACAGAGAGAGAGACACTGAAGGGGGCACAGAGAGAGACACTGAAGGGGACAGAGAGACGCTGAAGGGGACAGAGAAAGACACTGAAGGGGACAGAGAGAGAGACACTGAAGGGGCACAGAGAGAGACACTGAAGGGGGCACAGAGAGAGACACTGAAGGGGGCACAGAGAGAGACACTGAAGGGGACAGAGAGAGAGACACTGAAGGGAACAGAGAGAAAGACACTGAAGGGGACAGAGAGAGAGACACTGAAGGGTGCAGAGAGAGAGACACTGAAGGGGACAGAGAGAGAGACACTGAAGGGTGCAGAGAGAGAGACACTGAAGGGGGCAGAGAGAGACACTGAAGGGGGCAGAGAGACGCTGAAGGATACAGAGAGAGACACTGAAGGGGACAGAGAGAGACACGCTGAAGGGGACAGAGAGACATGCTGAAGGGGGCAGAGAGAGATGGCAAAGAGGGGGCAGAGTAATATGGTGAAGAGGCGCAGTGATATGATGAAGGGGCACAATGTGATGGTGAAGGGGCCTAAAAACATCTTACGTCATTTTGACCCAACTTGTTAAAAAAACGGGACTACCCGGTAATTATTTTGGCTTAGGGGTGCCTTGGAAACATTATGGTGACCCTAAGGGTGCCTCGAACTGAGAAAGTTTGGGAACCACTGTCCTACACTCATTGACAGTACAGAACACACAATGTAATAAGTAAACTCTTTTCTTTAAAATGTTTGCTCTGTAAGTCTGGGTGCTGTTGATTTAATGGCAGGGATGGTTGGCGTTTCTAAATGTACCCATTATTTTTTCCAAATAGGGCCCTCAGCAGTCCAGGATCCAGACAAGCCGCAACTAAAGAAACCAGCAGCCACAGGTGGTAAAAGTGACAACAACAGGTAGGACAGTCTGTCAAATGTTCTGAGTCTAGTGCAGGCTTGGCTAACTTGTGGTACTCCAGGTGCTGTGAAACTACAAGTCCCAGCATACCCTTACAGCAATAAGCTGTTATATATTGGCAAAGAATGCTGGGGCTTGTAGTTTCACAACACCTGGAGTACCACAGGTTAGCCAAGCCTTGTCTAGTGGGACAATCCTCCTTTTTGGTGACTGTTCTGCCCAATCTAAGGGGCAGGTCAAGACTGGGTATTCTTTATACACACACTGCATTCTTTATATACTGCACTAAGGTGCTAGCTGTCCTTCGTGGACTGACCACTCCCCCTCTAGTGTCTGGTCCCGCCTCTATGATGGCTGACCACACCCCCTTTGGTGGGCCCCTAGTGTTGCATTCCCCGGTGGGCCCTTCATGCCCCAGTCCGACACTGCTTAGAACAGCCTCCACAAGCTAAAAGTGTGCCTCGAAATACAGAAATGTGAAAACCACTTTGGGAGGTGCACCGTGGTATGTGCAGGGCATATGCCTCTATAGGTGAATGCATAAAACAGTATGCCCCCTTCTTAGACCTTATTGACCCTATGCTGAAAAGCGCTGGGACTCTTCCCTACTTTGCCTGTGCTAGGTAGGCTAAGATAATTAAGAAGATTGGGGCATTTGAAGTGGCATCTTTGCCAAAAGAGTAAAAACCAAAACTATCATTCATCACTTTATAAAAAAAAAATATTATCTTGCTTTATTTATCATAGTCCAAATAACAAATACAGTCTATTTCTCTTCTTTCCTAATCGATTGTAGTTTTAATGGAAATGGAGCCTGAATATATAGAGGCATCAACCCTATGCTGATCAATCTGGGCCTAAAGTGTCTTCTCCCTGTTACAATGGAAACCAGTCTAAACTGTTAAGCGCAGGGTATGATAAAGGATTTATGTGAGAGTCACTGCCTTTTTATATTATTTATTTTCTTGTTTGTTTATTGGTTTGTTTGTTAATACTTTGCATAGAGCATTGTGCATGAGATGTTGTCTCATTTAACTCATAGGACAAGACCAGACAATCACTGCTTTGTGCTGGTGCTGAATCCAAGCCATTTACTGGAGGTAGAATGAGTGTACAAAGCAATGGACACAGCTGAAAATGCATTCTCTCCATCTGTTTATCTTATTACAATAATGTTGCTACATAAACTGAAATACCATTGCTGCACTGCTCTGCAAAATGCAAATGCACCTAATCAAAACTTTATTAGAGAAGCTCTTACTCCACCCAACTCCACCCTTCTGGATCTGCAAATTGCTGCTCCTCCACATAAGAGTCCACAGCTGTTCCAAACTTGTATTCCTACTTCAGAGCAGGCATTGGTGCATCATAAATTGCCTCCAGTAACTGCAAAATGAAAAATCATCAGAATTGTTTATATATATATATATATATATATATATATATATATATATATATAATAGGGTGCCTAAATAGTGTAGTATTTAAAATATACCATCCAATATCCTAGAATGACTATGATATGCGTATGTGAGGATAAACAAGCATGTCAAAATCTCTTCCCAGGGTTTTTAAGACCTTATAGCAGCCTAGGTGACATGAGATAGGAAATAAATAGATAAAGCCAGAGATAGTGTGTTATCCTTTTTAGGAAATCACTCTCAAACGTGCACACCACTCCCAACCTTATCTGTGTGCAGTCCAGTAGTCCTTATATGGTTGTTGTTCACCTGATACGTTTGATCAGTTCTCGGCCTGCACTGCACCTGATCCAAAGCATCATCGATTTTGCTTCTTTTCAGATTACCAATCGTGATATCTGGTACATTGCTTAAATCTTACATCACATTCCAGTCATAATGTGGGATGACAAAATTCCCTTCAGAAGGAAATCGTCTGGTCTGTTTATGAATTGGTAGCCGCCTGTACATTGGCAAGTGTTGGAACTTTATGGACTAGTACAGTGGTTCCCAAACTGTGTACCTAGGCCTGTATGGGTATATATATATGTGTGTGAATATAGGTAGTAAGCGATTTCATTGAGCTCGTGATTTCACTGCTGTCTGATTTCAAGTGCTGTTTGTTTAAAGTGTGGAGTTAGATCCAGTAACAATTGTTGTGCTGTGCTGAGAGAGTGATATAGTTTGGGGAATTATTCTGTGTGTTTATTGAAGGAGATTCGTTTTTTCTGTGTGTTATTAAGTGACCCTTTTTTCTTTTTCTTTTTTTTCTTCTTTCTGTTAGAGCTAGTGGGTATGGTTTAATTGCATAAGTAAATACAGCTGGTTAGTACAAGCTCTATTTAACAGGAGGTAGTAAGCAATTTCATTGAGCTTGTGATTTCACTGCTGTCTGATTTCAAGTGCTGTTTGTTTAAAGTGTGGAGTTAGATCCAGTAAGGAGTTGAATCCAGGAAGGGGTTTAATCTGGTAAGTGCCTAGCAAAGGCTAGTACTCTCAAGTTCACTGTAGGCTATAAGAAGCTAGGTTAGCCATAATAAGATGAGTGGTAGCAGGCTTGATGATCTCACTCAATGCATATCTTGTCATATGTATGCACACTTGGAGCAAGTGTTCCAAGGTTTATACCTCTGTGAGAAATGTGAGCAATTGGTCTCTTTGGAAGCCCAGGTAACTGATCTAAAGCAGACCATTGCAAAATTGAGAGACATTGCCAATCTGGAGCAGAGTTTACAGCTCACCGTTGATGAGCAGGGTGGAGCAGAGACAGAGGAGGATGCACAGGTAGGCAGCTGGGTAACAGTTACTAGGGGTAGCAGAGGGAGGAAGAGGCAGGCCAGTTCTGAGCTAAGCAATCCCAGCAGATTTGCCAGATTGGATGAAGATACTGTGGAAGACAGTTCAGAATTGGTAGAGTTGGATGAGACTGCTTCCTCTAGCAACCAGGGGAATGGTCTATCCAGTATAGAGGGGACCAAAGTTACTCAGGGACCCAGGCAGATTGTGGTGGTAGGGGATTCAATTATTAGGAAGGTAGATAGGGCAATCTGTTACCGGGACCGTTCATGCCGAACAGTGTGTTGTGTCCCGGGTGCTCAGGCTCGGCATATTGCAGATCGGGTGGACAGATTGTTGGGAGGGGCTGGGAATGACCCAGCGGTTTTGGTGCAGTTTGGCACCAATGACCAAGTTAGAGGAAGAAAGGGTGTCCTAAAGAATGATTTCAGGGACATAGGTCGCAAACTTAAGGCAAGGACATCCAAGGTAGTATTTTCGGAAATACTACCTGTGCCACGCGCTAGTCCAGGGAGGCAGCGGGAGATTAGGGAGGTTAATGCGTGGCTAAAAGATTGGTGTAGGAAGGAGGGTTTTGGATTCTTAGAGCACTGGGCTGATTTCTCGGTCAGTTGCCATCTTTATTGCCGTGATGGTTTGCACCTGAATGAGGAGGGGGCTGCAGTGCTAGGTGAGAGGACCTTTTTTAAAGCAAAAAGAAATACCTAAGGGAGGCAATATAGTTAAGTGTATGCTTGCAAATGCAAGAAGCCTGACAGGTAAAATGGGGGAGTTAGAACTAGTAGCAATGAATGAGCAGTATGATATTATAGGTATTACGGAGACCTGGTGGGATGATACACATGACTGGGCAGTCAACTTGGAAGGCTATTCTCTCTTCAGGAGGGATAGGGTAAATAAAAGGGGAGGAGGAGTATGTCTTTATATTAAGCCAGAATTAAAACCAAGTATTCAGGAAGTTATATACGAGAATATTGGTAATAATATAGAGGCATTGTGGGAGGAAATATCCAGCGGAGGAAAAAAGTTCAGAGAAGTTGCTGATAGGGATATGCTATAAACCGCCAGATATTGGTACGATTGAGGAAACCCAACTTCTACAGCAAATTGAAAAGGCTACACAACTAGGTCAAATTTTAATTATGGGGGATTTTAATTATCCGGACATTGATTGGAGTACTGAGACCTGCGGTACAGCTAGGGGAAATAGGTTTCTGAGCACGCTAAAAGACCATTACATGTCCCAATTAGTAGAGGAACCAACTAGGAACCGGACTATACTGGACCTAGTAATAACAAACAATGTAGACCTAATATCAAATATTCAAATAAAGGAGCACTTGGGAAACAGTGATCATAATATGGTCTCATTTGAAATTAGTTTCCATAAGCAACGGTATAAGGAATCAACTAGGACTTTAAACTTTAGAAAGGCAAATTTTAATATGCTAAAGGAGTCTATAAAGAGCATAGACTGGGTCAAAGCCTTTGAAGGAAAAAATACGGAAGAAAAGTGGGCTGTCTTTAAAATGTTGTTGGAAACATACACGTATAAGTTCATTCCTATGGGAAATAAATGTAAAAGAATTAAGTCTAAACCAATGTGGCTAAATAAAAAAGGTAAGGAAAGAAATGCAAAGGAAGAAGCGTGCATTTAAATTGTTTAAGTCTAAAGGGTCAGAGGAGTCCTTCCGTAGGTACAAGGAATATAATAAAACATGCAAAAAGGAAATTAGATTGGCTACATTAGAAAATGAAAGGCACGTTGCAAAAGAAAGTAAGACAAACCCCAAAAAGTTTTTTAAGTATATAAATGGCAAAAGGATTAAAAAAGATAATATAGGACCCCTAAGAAGTGAGATGTGTGAATTGATAAATGATACTAAGGAAAAAGCAGAGGTATTAAACACTTTCTTTTCTTCAGTATTTACCAGAGAGGAACAAATGGCAGGAGTAATACATAAAAATGGAAATGAAACCATGCCATTAATTAATACTTGGTTGTCAGAGGAAGAAGTCCAAAGGCGACTGAAGAATATTAAGATAAATAAAGCTCCAGGTCCAGATGGCATACACCCAAGGATCCTTATGGAGTTAAACTCGGAAATAGCTAGACCGTTATTCTTAATTTTCAGAGATTCAATCTCATCAGGCTCAGTACCAAGGGATTGGCGAATAGCAGATGTGGTGCCGTTGTTTAAAAAGGGGACGAGAGCACAACCAGAGAATTATAGACCTGTAAGCCTGACATCAATAGTGGGGAAACTACTGGAAGGTATTTTAAGGGACAGTATTCAGGATTACTTGGTACGCAATAAAATTATTAGTGGGAATCAACATGGATTTGTGAGGGCTAGGTCATGTCAAACTAATCTAATTAGTTTCTACGAGGAAGTTAGTGGGAACTTAGACCAGGGCAGGACAGTAGATGTGGTCTACTTAGATTTTGCAAAGGCCTTTGATACAGTGCCACACAAGAGGTTGGTTTACAAAATAAGGGAACTGGGTCTTAGAATCAACATTTGTACTTGGATCGAAAACTGGTTAGAGAATAGGGAACAGAGAGTTGTGATAAATGGAACTTTTTCTAATTGGTCAAAAGTTTTAAGTGGAGTACCTCAAGGTTCCGTGCTGGGGCCACTCCTTTTTAATATATTTATTAATGACCTTGGTGATGGTTTAGAGAGTTAAGTTTCTATTTTTGCAGATGACACTAAACTCTGTAATGTAATATTATCAGAGCAAGATGTAGCTTCTCTACAGAGGGACTTAACTAAACTGGAGGATTGGGCGGCCAAATGGAATATGAGGTTTAACACAGATAAATGAAAGGTTATGCATTCAGGGATCAAAAACAAGAACGCAATCTATAAATTAAATGGAATTAATTTAGGAGAATCTATAATGGAAAAGGATTTGTGAGTGCTCATAGACCGTAGACTTAGCAATAGTGCTTAATGTCAAGCAGCAGCTGCAAGGGCAAATAAAGTATTGGCATGCATAAAAAGGGGCATAGATGCAAGGGAAGACAGTGTAATTTTGCCACTGTATAAATCATTGGTAAGACCTCATCTTGAATATGCAGTACAGTTCTGGGCACCACTCTATAAAAAAGATAATTTGGAACTAGAAAGGGTTCAGAGAAGGGCGACAAAATTGATAAAGGGTATGGTGTCATTAAGTTATGAGGAAAGGTTAGCCAGTTTAGGCATGTTTACTTTAGAAAAGAGGCGTCTAAGGGGAGATATGATTACTATGTACAAATACATTAGGGGTCAATACAGAGAGCTTTCATGGGAACTTTTTACTCCAATGACCATACACAGGACACGTGTTCATCCCCTAAGGTTAGAGGAGAGGAAATTTCACAACCACCAAAAGAAGGGGTTCTTTACAGTAAGGGCAGTCAAGATATGGAATTCATTGCCAGGGAAGGTTGTGATGGCAGATTCAATAGATATGTTAAAGAAAGGGTTAGACAAATTTTTAGTGGAAAGGTGTATCCAGGGATACGACCGTTAATTAAAATGAAGGATAGTAGTGGATATAGGGTAAAAATAGGACTGCAATATTGAGTCTGGGGGGATTTTCACAATTGAAACAGATTGGCGGTTGCTTACTCTGGATCAATTTCAAATATAAGTGCAGGATCACAGGAGATCCAAAAAAGATTGAACTTGATGGACTGGTGTCTTTTTTCAACCTCATCAACTATGTTACTATGTTACTATATATGTAAATATATATGCATGTATATGTATATGTATATGCATATATATGTATATGTACATATGTATGTATATATATATATATATATATATATATATATATATATATACAAGTTAACCCGTGCATGATACTCATGCATTTTTTTGTCAAATAATGTCAGTATACCAAATTTCAGTTCATTCGGATGAGCCCTTTCTGAGAAAATAGTTTTTTCCACAGACACACACACACTAACACACGCCGCTACACATGCAGGGGCGGATCTAGAAAATGTTTGTTCCCCGGGGGGATGTTAGGGCGGGGCGATTTAGGCCCCACCCCCTTTTCGACTTCTGAGGCTGCCGGGGGCTGCACAGTATGTGCAGGTCCGCTCGGCAGTGACAGGCAGGGACAGTGTGCTGCCCAGCTGCTCTGATTTTGTTTAAAACACAATCAGAGCAGCCGGGCAGCACACTGTCACTGCCAAACGGACCTGCACATACTGTGCAGCCGTTGGCAGCAAACCCCTGCTAGGGGGGGGGGCGATTGCCCCGATCGTACTCCCATGGATCCGCCACTGTACACATGTGTGTTCATGAGGTAAAATTACCTCACGAAAATGAGTTTGACCCCTCAACTCGTCAATAATGTCAGTATACCAAATTTCAGCCCTTTTTGAGGGTTTTTTTCCACACACACTAAGAATTTAGTAGGTCAGTTAACCCGTGCATGATATTCATGCATTCTAGTCAAATCAAGCTACTTAAGGTGTTAAAGACTCCCCACTGTCACCCCCGGCAACCACCAACCACTTCCAACTGTCACTTCTCCTTCAAGAAATATATAGGTCAGTGTATAACTGCCCAGCAGGTGGCGCTGCAGCTTGTTTTTTTTTTTTTTCACACACACACACAAACAGACTTACACACGCCACTAGACATTTATATAATAGATATCTAATATATAAATGTCTAGTGGCGTGTGTTAGTCTGTCTGTCTGTGTGTGTGTGTGTGTGTGTGTGTGTGTGTGTGTGTGTGTGGAAAAAATAAAACCAAGCTGCAGCGCCACCTGCTGGGCGGAGTTATACACTGACCTACTAAATTATTAGTGTGTGTGGAAAAAAAAATTCAGAAAGGGCTGAAATTTGGTATACTAAGAGGTTTTTAATTTGTTAATTCAATTTGTTAATTGTTAAAAGTGTTTATAAAGATTTTAAAAAAAATAAATATATATATTTCTTGAAGGAGAAGTGACAGTTGGGAGTGGTTGGTGGTTGCCGGGGGTGACAGTGGGGAGTGGTTGGTGGTTGAGGCCTGGGCTATGGCCCAAATGCATGACAAGAACCTTTTTAACACCTTAAGTAGCATGATTTGACTAGAATGCATGAGTATCATGCACGGGTTAACTTGTATATATATATGTATATATATAAATATATATATATATATATATATATATATATATATATATCTTTTGGTAAAAACAATAATTTATGATATTACATCTGTTTATATCTATTTGTACAACATTTTTGTCATTTACTTTCCAGAGGTACAATATTCTCTTAAAGGAACACTAACAGCAAAGTATAAGATACAAACATACAAGAGAACATTTCCTTACTAACCTTTTCATGTGTACCAGGCCTCTGCCAAGATACATTTCTTTTTTCTTCCCTGCCTCCTACTGACAGCTTCCTATAGCTTTGGTATCCTTTTCACTAACTAGGAGCTTGTATTATAAAAAAAAACTCCATAGAGCAGATTCAGGGGTAAATGTTGACTGTTTCCTGGGATGCAGGTTAGGAAAAGCAGAGCGAGATGGATATAGTTCCCAAAGTTCTGCTCATCCTTTCAATATGGTGACTGCTAGTTTAATTTGATTTTTTTAAGCTTTTTATTTACAAAGATTAAAATTAGCGCAAAGTGGCATTGCAGACCCGCGTGATATACTCTTTCTGGGTATGACGGTACATAAAACATTGCTTATTTTTGTGAGATCACCAATGAGACTTCACACTAAATGAATCTGCCCCAGAGTATTACTTGTTAAAGTACGTGATATTTTCTCTTTGCGATTATACAAAATGAGTTTTGTTCTCCTTTAAATTGGCACCTAATCAAGGTTTATTTAGTAGCTCTATTACGTAGCAACAGAAGCCTATCATAAAATGAATTACTTTTTTATGACTTTAGTTTTCAAAACACTAGTAAATAGCAATAATCATAAATACCCCAAAGCCAAATAATAATAGAATTATGGCTACTAAAAAATGTATGCCATTTATGTAAACAGCAGTTATTGCACTTCGTTAGTGAAACTGTATTCCCTTAATAGTCAAATTCCCTGTACAAATTTGCCATTACTGACCCTAAATGCTATTTTGGTGAAATGTCCTAGTTTATTGTGATTCACAAATAGGCCGCGAGTTCCAGAATGTCTTCCAGCTGCAGGCCCAGCTATTACCGGCATTGGTAACGCTTGCAGGTCTTAGATTTGAAAAACAGCATTTTACTTGCTGAAAACAACAACTAAAAATAATGTGATCCTGGGACATTTTGTCTTTTTATTATCATAATGCTACAGGGACACATTCGTGATTTGAACATACCAGTTGTAATTCTGAGGATAACACATGTGGTCTGATGCATTATGGGATGGAACCTCTGGATAAAGTGTGTTCCTGGAATGATATTATAATACAGTCCTTTGCAATTTGATATTCTGCACCTTGTACCTGCATTACCTTGAGTGATAATCATGTCATTACTGATTCCGTACACATGACAGCTCACAAGCAATGAAAGGCAGTTTATTGCAAGCATAGAGAAAGAACTTAAAATGAATCAAGCTGAACCAGCACGCAAATCTAGAATGCATCTTCCCCTCTCTCTTTCTCCTTCCCTCTCTCGTGAGAGTCGTCACAGTGATTGCTTTTCATCTATCTTTTTAAAAATACTGTCACTGGTATAACTAAAAGGACATTACATACCAAGAAAGGCACACAATGAAAAAAGATGGTCGTTTTTATCTATGCAGTTTTCTAATTTCATTATAAATACAGCAGAAAAATAAAACATCCCTCTTCTTACCTACACTGTCATTTGAAAAGAGACATGGTAGGTGCATTTAGTTAGTCATAATCAACAGTGTACAGCATCATTAATCTTTCCTCTTGTTTGGTTCCTAGTATTGGGTGTGTTCATTTCGGTGCATATGTTGTACTCTGCTGCCACCTTCAGGATTTTATCCAAACATTCTATGGGTTTCCTTTAAAGTTTTGCAGCAAAGTTTTCAAACCAAGGGGGTAATATACTAAAATGTGGCTTCACCAAAAAGAACGTTAACTTGCATTATTTCAGACCTGAAATCTGCAATCCCGATTTTTACTCATGCAAAGTATATTAGTCGTGCAATGTATTAAGCTGCGGTTTGCAAAACCACATGTCAAAACAGCAGAAAAAGGCGGAAATTTTAGACATGGTTCTGTTAGGCAATATTGCTCCAATCGCATGCCATTTAAGTATGATGCATATAAAAAGGCTGTAACGTTTCTGCTACTTAGCATATGTGCAAATGGCGATGATTTGGGAAGTGGTTGGTGTGGTTCTTTTGATTGGAATATGGAGAAGGAAAGCCATAGGAGAAGCAGGGAGGAGGAGAAGCAGTAGCATCATCATCATCATCAATTTATTTATAGCATGTGTTAATATATGATGATGATGATGATGATGTGTTGTGGAGGCTCCGCAGAGTGAGACTATTTCGAGTATGGTGGTCCTGGAATTCCTCTCAATAGTTGTTTCAGATGTTTCAACTAAACAGCAGAACCTCCTGAATCTTTATGAGCAGGTTAAGATGAATTAACGCCTTTAACGGCACTCTGCTAAACAATTTTTGCCCTTTGTAAAGTATCATGTGCTTTACACTTCATGGCCAAAGGATCATCTCAATCTTTGTGCATCTAAGTGGTAGGCATTACACAGGTGACATATTGAAGGCACTTTCTTAAATTGTTAAGTGCACTAAAAAGGCTTTCACATACATACATACATACATACATACATACATACATACATACATACATACATCTGCTCCCCTAGCAAGGAGGCACAGTGGCATGAACTAAAGCTAATCTCAGGATTATCCAATGACTTCCGAGGTATAGATTACACACATGTGTATCTCTAAGGCCACACAAAACTAAGTATATATGTATATAAATATATATATTATACATATAAGATATACACACAAGATAGGTAAACATAGACAGCTGTATGTGGGCAGTGATGTAAATATGCGTATAATGAGTGAGTGTAGTGGCAGGCTATCCTGGTTCGTCTCATAACTCCTATATCTTGCACCAGTCAGACCTTCCTCTGGTCAGCCCTAGGCTGGCAGCATTAGGGATAATATGATTGGGGGGGAGGGGGGTTTGCTGTTTAATTTTTTTTTAAAAAAAAAAATTTTTTTACTGTTTACTAACTTACAGTGTAAATACCAACATGGAGAAAATCCCAACAGTCTAAATACCTACATGTATAATATACCTACACGGATAGACCCGCTCACATTGCCTTTTTAATGCCGGCAGTCTGACTGTCTGCATTCACATTGTCGGTATTTTACCCATGTCGGGGATTTTATCCATGTAGGTATTTAAATTGTCGCCATTTATGTCTGTATTTACACTGTTAGGTATTTTATGCTTGTCAGTATTTACAGTGTCGAGATTTTCATGTCAATCATGTTTCCATCTGTATTTTTACCATCGGGAATATGACTATCACCAGATACATGGTGGTTTGCAAACAGCAAACTAAATTACTGCTTAGTAAATTTCCATCCAAATGTAACCTTTAAATGACATACTCAATAAAAATGCCCTGAAGATTATAATTATATTTACAATCCACAGATGAGTTCATTGGAATCATGTGATTCTGAGATGAATAGTAGTACAGTATAACAGAAAGGTTTTGACGGAAATATTGAATTATTTTTAATACTATTAATTAGTAAAATGAATTATTGAAATAGGGCTCCTTTGTCTGTATGTGTATGGTTTGTTGACTTTCTCCATAAATGCAATGTACATAAAGGTTACTGGGCTTTTTCAAGGATCTTGGATTTACTTAGTATCAGCAGCTCTTTATTGTGACAGAACACTAAAGGTTGCAGTGGTCTATAGTTATAGAAGGCTATACTTCTAGATGGATATCTAGTTTGGAAGTACTATACCACACTATACCACACTATACCACAAAAGCAACATTCAAGTTGCTGCTTACTTACATTGTGGTGGTGCAATGGAAAGAGGAAGAGCCTGGAACTTCAACTTCATTCGGAACACACAGGCATTGTCATGTGCAAGGAAGGAACACACAGGCATTGTCATGTGCAAGGAAGGAACACACAGGCATTGTCATGTGCAAGGAAGGAACAGACAGGACATTGACAGGAAGCACAAGAGGCAAATGTTGGCACACAAAAGGCAAGTAGAAGCACACAAGTAAGAGGAGGCTTATATTTGACAATAATGCAAGGGGCAAGGTAATGTACACAACAGTCAATGAAGTACAGGTCTAGGTCACTCAAGAGGGAAGGTCAGAGCCACACAAGAGATGAAGTAGGCACAACAAGAGGTAAAATACAAGAGAAAAATAGAGCAGATAGAGAGGAGGTGGGTTAATAATTCAAGTAGAGTGGAAGCAAAGAGGAATAAACAAAGAGAAAATCTAAACAATATTAAGGGAGATTGGAGTACAGACAAGAAACAAAGGTGGCAGACAATACACATAGCATAGGAGACAAAATACAATGGTCTCAGAAAGCCGACTGACATTCTATCATGGGGAGAAAACAACAATGTTTTATGTGTGAATTGGATGACAAGGGATATGTGCATTTCTTGTGTCATAAATGTCCTCTGTTCCGTACAAGAAAATGACATTACAAGCTCTATTAATAAAAAGGCATAAAATATCTTGTGTTTCTTTAATAGGCTTGTACTACCCTCACAGACATTAATGGCCTACTTAGCATGAGCCCTAGCCCACTCATTATTCTGCTTATACTAGTATTGGCTGTAAATTACCAGAAATAAAAAATGCTTTGACATTGAAAGTATATTATTTGACACTCTCAGATACAGGGGCACCTTGTTTTCATATACTGTCTTGTGCCTTAGCTAAGATTTTACTGTGGCTATATTTTAAACACCAGATAAAGTTAATCTTAAATTAACCAGTTAAAATAGAAGGAAGTATCACATGGAGGGAGCATCAACTTCATTTTCACCAAAACCCATTTAGCTTATTCTATTGTTAGTAATGCAATGTTCTAAGTGTGTACAGTGAATATAAAAAGTCTACACACCCCTACTGAAATTGTACGTTTCTAATGTAAAGCCCAAATCAAGATAAATCAAACTCCAGGAGGTATATTTACCAAACTGCGGGTTTGAAAAAGTGGAGATGTTGCCTATAGCAACCAATCAGACTCTAGCTGTCACTTTGTAGAATGTACTAAAAAATGATAGCTATAATCTGATTGGTTGCTATAGGCAACATCTCCACTTTTCAAACCTGCAGTTTAGTAAATATAACCCCAGTCGTGTTAAGTTCATAGAGACTTATTCAAAAAGACTCACTGCTATAATAAAAACAAAATGTGCTTCCACAAACTATTAGTTTAGAGATGTGCACACTTGTTGGATTTTTATTTTCACTTCCTTATACTAAAAATTGTCTATTTTTTTCACTTGATTTTGTTGGGTGCAAGGTCACATTAGGAGGGGATACAACTAGCTGCGATGTGCCTCTGAACACCACGGTTGCACATTTTTACTGGTACTACGGTACCGCAACATCGCAGATTTCTCCTTGCCCCCCTAAAAGTGGGAAAAGGTTGGACTTGATCTTGAGTTCAGGCTTTGCATCACAAACCCCTGTAATTTCAGTAAGGCAGTGTAGACATTTTATATCCAATGCTCAACAGGTAGTGTGAAACCACGGGCATTTGCAATTTCACCATCCTAAATATTTTTGACAATTTTCACAAACCTAAATATATAGACTGTGTAAGAATGAAGAGTGAGGTTTCCTTTAGGAAAGTGACAGTGACTTCATTTATGTTGTCACTATCATCATCGTCATCATCCTGTATCTTCTTCATAGAGAGTGGATATGTAGAAATACAATTTCTGCATGCACTCTATTATGCTTTAATAAGAGCTCTAAATTTATTAGTACAAATCTTTCATAGACCATCTCCATACACAAGTGACAAGTCCTTCATCTTCAGCAGTACTTGTTATAAATTATTTTTCACTTTTTCATTGTAACAATGTATGTATTTATGTTTTTTTATTACTTTTTTTATAAGTAGAAAGCAATAAATTCCCCTTTTTTCAAGCTTTTATATATTTAATATGAACTGGATCTTATAGCAACTGCTATTAGATCCACTTTCCATGAAATAAACCTGTTTTGCCTGATTTGTCCATGTGTTTCATGGTATTCCCTGATTTATGTGCTTATATTTGTGGTAATATGTGACAATTGTGCTCACATGGCATTTAAATATTGGTGTATAGAGTAAAGTTACCAACATTAGACCAGCTCTCCTCATACTTTGCATATCCTTTTTGTTTACATGATTACAGAAAACTATTCTTTCTTGAATGTCAGTGTGGATGAATGAATATGGACCCACCTTTGATCTAAGCTCATCTTCAGACATACCACACCACCCTTAAACATAAAGCACAAAAGGGAGCAAGAGTAGAGGGTTAGGTGTTGCCCCCTCTTCATGAAAGCAAGGCCTCTCTCTCCTATCCCCCTGGTATCTGCGTTCTGGCCCTAGTGGCACATTGAGACACTGTGCACAGAACCTGTCTACTCCATACTATCATTAATAATATTATTAGAAGCAATGGTGCCTCAGACAACAGAGCCAAAATCTAGTAGCCAGCACAACACCCTGATCCACTTACAGCTTCTTATCACTTTGTCCCTGCCCAAATTAGCAATGACAGGTCCCACATGTGCTGAGGGACACTGTACTGGCAAGCAAAGTGGTAAGAGTACTCTGACTGCTGCTAGCCAGTACCGCTGAGGAGTTGAGCATGGAGCAGCTATCCAAGAGACCTTTTACAGGTAAATTGGGCAAATGAAGATTTCCTATCACTGTGGTAAGCAGCCATAGAAAATCTTCCACATTGCCTATAAAGGATAAATAGGACCTTAAATCACTCTTTGACTAATTCCGCAATTTTTAAAAGTTGGTCATATTGGACAACAACACTGCGGTGGGGCCTGATTCATTAAGGCACGCAAAACTAACGTATTTTAGTTTTTTAAAAACGCACATACTTCGGGGAAAACGCACGTCTATATTAAACTAGAAGTGGCTCTTGTTGAACATAGGTGTAGGTACGCTCTGCCTATACAGCACATCCTGTATTGAGATGTACACAACATACTACTGGATACAAACAATACATATGTTCCATATAATGTCCCATCAGAAGGCACAGGAAAAAAAAAAAGATTCAATTAGTGTCACCTGTTAATATTATAGTCAATACTGAAAAAAATAGTAAAACAAAGTTTGGGGGTTTTTTCCCCATGAAATTCATTTATTATGATGTTTTCAATGCATACTCGACCATGCTTCACTATCATTCAGCACTTACACCTGACCTGTAGCTGGTGTAAGTGATACAACAGCAAATTGATACCCAAAACTTGAATTGGATGGTGCTGTGTGTGCTGCAAGATTGGCACGCCCTTACTGTACGTTGACTATGTGCGTACACCCATTGCCCTCCCCATTCCACCTTGTTGTAAGTGTTCCTTGTGCTCAAAGACGTATTGCATATACTTGCGATCTATATCGTAGAGTTCGTTTCTGGGCATAGACAGAGCAAATTAAAGCACAATACGACACATATAAGCATTTACATTCCATAATGACTCAGTACCGCTGTGTTTTGCACATATTTAATTTAAATTTGAAAAAATATTTTGAAGCAAAGCCTTACCTTGGAGAGTTTGATAGGTGTAGCAGACACAATCTGTGATTTGAATGCCTTGTCCAATCTTAAAAAAATATAAAATTTCCCTCCTCAACAAACTGAAAATGTACAAAGAAATAGAAATCCATACTGGTAATGCTAGAAAGCGTCATATGCAACAGTATCAAGACTACGTCATCGCTAACTAAAATTGGTTTCTGGTGCCTACAAAGCACCATAGACAGTAGTGAATCTGTTCTCAGCAAGACAACTCCAATACATCTTGGAAAGCAAAGTACATGTCTGCATCAATAAAGTATTACATGTATCCTTTGTGCTGAGATGGAGATGGAGGTGTCTCATTATGCCTGATCCAAATGGTATAATATGATGGTGAGAAGGATGTATGTTGCGGAAGTCATCACAATGTTACATTGTTTGCGAGTTGAACAAAGCTATCTAGAGTACTTGTTGAATAGTTGGACCCCAACTCATGGGTAAGGATTGTACTAGAAGAATCACACTCTGACTACTTCTGTGGGAGAACTTTTGGACTTCCTACAACTTTTCACATAAAGCAAAAGTGAGTTATGTAAGATCAGATAGCCTTTCTCTCCAGTAATAGTGACAGTAAGTGCCACGGAAGCAAACCCATGATATAGCAAAACCAGAATGACATTCCATAGCAAAAGAAGAGGATCTGGCCAGGAATTTATGTCTCATACATGTGCTCCCAGCCAAAACATGCCCCAAAGAACACAGGACAGATGTGGCTGCAGGTACCACACTATGTTATCCTTAAGGGTGTGCACCGGCCACTTTTGGTGTTTTGGGTTTTCGGTTCTGATTAGCTTCAGGTTTTGGGTTCTGATTTGTTTTGTCAAAACCCCCTTATGAAAGGTTTTGGTTCTGATTTTGGGTTTTGGGTTCTGATTTTTTTTTAAAAAGGCATAAAAAGTGCTAAAAATCCATATTTTGGGGTTGTTTTCACTCCTACACTATTATTAAGCTCAATAACATTCATTTCCACTAATTTCCAGTCTATTGTGAACACCTCACACCTCACAATATTGTTTTTAGTCCAAAATGTTGCACTGAGGTAGCTGGATGACTAAGCTAAGCGACACAAGTGGGCGGCACAAACACGTGGCTCATCGTAGGTGGCTGTGTAGGCTTGAATGGCTTTTTTGCTGCTCCTCCATCCTCTGCAGCATATAGAGGGTGGAGTTCAAGCACGTCACTACCTCTTGTTTTAGTTGATGGCAGGGCAGGTTCATGCTTTTTTGATGTAGCAGGAACAGTGAACGGAGTTTAATATCTGATACTAATATTTATGCACTGCAGAAACAGTGAACGTACTTTAATATCTGATACTAATATTTATGCACTGCAGGAACAGTGAACGTACTTTAATATCTGATACTAATATATTTATGCACTGCAGGAACAGTGAACGTACTTTAATATCTGATACTAATATATTTATGCACTGCAGGAACAGTGAACGTACTTTAATATCTGATACTAATATATTTATGCACTACAGGAACAGTGAACGTAGTAATATAGATTGCAGTTCCTATTTTTTGGACTGCTTAAACAGTGAACGTAGTAATATAGATTGCAGTTCCTATTTTTTGGACTGCTTAAACAGTGAACGTAGTAATATAGATTGCAGTTCCTATTTTTTGGGACTGCAGAAACAGTGAACGTAGAAATATAGATTGCAGTTCCTATTTTTTGGACTGCTTAAACAGTGAACGTAGTAATATAGATTGCAGTTCCAATTTTTTGGACTGCTTAAACAGTGAACGTAGTAATATAGATTGCAGTTTCTATTTTTTGGGATTGCAAGAAACAGTGAACGTAGAAATATAGATTGCAGTTCCTATTTTTTGGACTGCTTAAACAGTGAACGTAGTAATATAGATTGCAGTTCCTATTTTTTGGACTGCTTAAACAGTGAACGTAGAAATATAGATTGCAGATCCTATTTTTTGGACTGCAGAAACAGTGAACGTAGGTATTGCAGTACTAATATTTCAGGACTGCAATAATATATTGCTCTAGAATTTTTTTATACTTTTTAAATTATTTTTTAATATTTTTTTTTTTATTTTTTTTGTATAATTTTTTTTTATTTTTATTTTTTTACATTTTTGGAGTTTTTAATAATTAGACAATTACTATGGACTTAGCACAAACATGCACAGGACTAAAGCCCCACTGGACTCAGCAGGACAGACACTGGCCAAAGCACCACTGGACTCAGCAGGACAGAGCACAGGACAAAAGGACCACTGGACTCAGCAAGGACAGAGCACTGGACACAAGCATAAAGCACCATTGGACTCAGCAAGGACAGAGCACTGGACACAAGCATAAAGCACAACTGGACTGATCACGCAGGAGCACCACTACCCTACAACCTCCCTCTACCCTGATCACAGCCCAAATGAAAATGGCGGCCGCTAGCGGGGAATTTATGCAATCCAAGTCTCGTGAGATCCGACGCGAGACTTGGACGTCAGAGCCTCAGTTTCATTTTTTGGGCGCCGGAAATACCGGCTCATCCTTAGTTTTTCTAACCCATTATTGTCTCCAATTAGGGTTCTGTCTGAAAGGCTGTTTAGAAATTAACCAACAGTATGGCATCGCTGGCAGGTGCAAAATGAAAAAGGCTTTGAATTTTACACATCAATTTACTCAACCTGTGGGTCAAAGTAATTGGTGATAGTTAAATGTTGAGTGAAGTTTCAATAACATGACCATACATAGTAGTGAATTCAATTGCCAGCGGCGTGGCACGCAGATTTGGCACCGTGCACACTGCCGGCAATTATGGTAGAAATCTCCACTTGTTTTCAAAATGAGCGGAGATGCCTGTCAAATCTCCGCCACAAAGTGTTTCACGGACGTTCCAGTGTCACTTCATGGCTAATTGAATCCCCTTCCCCTTTTTGTTTTATGCTGTATTTATCCTTTATTTCTATACATGCTCCTTCACCATCTCTACTATGGAAAACAGTAAAACAAGGTAAATATTTAGATTTTTATTTATGTTTTATTTACCCAAGGTTATGTGCAAGCAAGCCTACAATATGCAAAACTAGCTGTGCAGGAAGTGTTCACATGTGTATGTTATTGATGTGTATAAGACTAATGGTAGGTCCTTGTCAGATGAAAATGGAAGGAAATAAATTAGTTAACAGAATACATAGGCAGAGATACAGATTGCATATTGCAAATATATACCGTGTGTGCTTCGAAGCATATTTAAATGTAAAAAGAACATCTAGACTTGGATTCATATTTTATTTCCCTAAAGGAAACTCTAATAAATATTTTATGTGAAGCTGCATGTGTTTTTATTAATGTATGTAAATAAGGACTTATTATATGAACAATTAAAACACCATGCAAATTTCTCCTGCACTGACACAAAAATTAATGGATTCTTAGCACTTGTTTGTTGATTGTATAAATTCAAGTAAGGGGACTCTATTAATTTGTGTGTATTCTACCCCTTGAAAATGGATAAACAATTAAACATTGTTCTAAAAAGGATCAAAGTTCACAATAAACATTGGACATTTTCACGCATATACATTTAGCAATTTTTTTTTCAGCTGTTAAAAAAATTGTATATGAAGTTTATTTGAAATTTCAGGAAGGATAATTGATTTTCACCATGGCAGTACTGCAGGAATTTTCATAGAATATACATTATTTTTTTAAACAAATTTAAGAAGAGCCAAAAGATAAGAGTTAGAATACTAATTACCAACAGTGAGGCATTATTCTCTTACTGTGGGTTCCCTGCGACTTTATTGATAGATTGTTGCTGTCCTCTATGCTACTATTTCTTGGTTGTGTCAGACTGGAAGTGGTGCTTTCCATGCCCCACTCCAGTGAATGTATTCACTCTTAAGGGTTCTCATCAACACTGCTTGTTTGAAATAGGCTAGCCGCCACCAAAGACAGCAGCACTGGACCAATAGAGATATCTGGGATCCGCCAAATCAGAAGAATGCTGCACCACCAGCAGGGTCGGATTAAGGGAATGGAGGCCCCTGGGCTAAGGAAGCCTCCATTCCCCCATGAGGCCGCCCCCTGTTAGCCACCTGTAAGGAGATTATAGAGCACCGCGGAAGGACAATAGTAACAGGCTCAGCAGCATTGATCGAGCTAGGGGCGCCCCCATGCTGCTGAGCTCTGTCAAGGGCCCCTTGGATGCCTGAGGCCCCTGGGCTGTAGCCCAGTTAGACCTTGGGTTAATCCGGCCCTGACCACCAGTAAGTAATATTAATTTTTACAATTTAACATACTGAACACCGCCCCAAAGCGAAATGTTAAGTTTCTAGTAGAGTTATTCCTTTACTTCTGGCCAGAATGGAGTTACATTGTATTTTAATTTGGACCTAGCGCACTGTTAAACTGTGAAAATATGAGATCTGCTGGCAATGAATTATACCTAGTGTGCAAGAGTACAAAAGGGAAAAAGGAGAGTTGCGCAGAAGTACCTAATAGGTTTTTAATAAAAAATGTCAAACAGCTGTGTAAAATACATGTATCACATACTGACAACCACAAAGTTACGGTGGAACGTATACTGTGTATACACTAGCTTTTCTAAGAAACAAATAAAATAAAAATAAAAATGTAAAGATAAAAATAGATCTCAATAAAAAACAGATCACATGACCTCATAATCATGTATATACATGCATATATTGTGATGCAACCCAATATACCTATTTATCACCAGCTGGTAAATATAATTGGGATATCCAGATTTAATTGGATCCTACAGGATATAAGGAAGGCAGAGAAATTGCTTTTCCCTTTTTGCTCTTCAAATATATAAATACAGTTGAAATTGAACTATTACATGTACATGCAAATGATGTTTCTTAATGGAGTTTAGATCTTCAGAAAACTGTCCTTATAAGGATCAAATATAGATGTTATCCAGTCATCAAACAGTGCAAGGGAATAATGAAAATGCTGTTAATTATCCAGAAAGTGGAATCTCTTGTCACAGTCACTGTTAGAAAACAAATATGATCCTATATATAGAGAGAACCACACTTTGTGTGTGAAACATCAAATAGAGGCACCGCTTATTAGTGCTTCAGCGGCTATTGGCAATCAAATACCACATGTCTCCAAGAATAAAAACAGTTCCGTTATTGTGGATCTAATATGAATAATATCCGGTAAATAGACAGATGAAGAGAATTTGAATATTATAAATCATCAGTAAAATAAGATCTGTCGCAACCGCGATTGAAATTCAATAACAATTCCGTATATCGAACCATACTATGTATGTTAAGCGTCCAACAGAGGTGCAGCTTCTTTCCGCTTCAGTGGCTCTATATATTCAAAAGACCACATACCTCTGGAGATCCAAATCGGCTGATGATGAGTGTCTGTCAGCAATGACAAAGATTAACCACCTTACCGGAAAGCGGGTCAGGATAAAAAACATACAGCAGTTCCTTCGGTGCGCACAAAATCCGGATCCAGACACACAAATGACGTGTGGATGATAGGTCCCAATAATAATAGCGTTTCAGGCTTGGTAATAGCAATCAAATTACTCAGGCACTCAGATAGTGGTAGGCAACATAAAACAAGGCGACGCGTTTCGTCTGATGAACAGACTTTTTCAAGCAGTATTATTCCATCTGGATAGTTGCCCTTTTTAAAGGGAGTATTCCTTAATTTAATTACATTCATCTGTTCAGATCTTTGAGGTCTTAAAGGTACAAATGTCCATTAATGCACTTAGAAAGTGCATAACACTATCTGATCTTTAGTACATATATATGAATCCGTACATAAGGATAATCAAAAACTAACAAAATATAAATCATAATAATAACACCAAAAAGAATATAATAGGTAAACTAAATTAAATTAAAAAATATATAAAAATAAATACATAAATTAAAATCTAAATATCCCAATCGTTAAATTCCAAGGTTTCATTCAAACCTTCTGGGTGTAGTGTTTGTAATTTAAAAATCCATGATACCTCGCTTTTACACAATTTCCTATAACGATCCCCCCCCCTATCTGTAGGACAAAATCTTTCTATTCCAGTGTGCAAGAGTGTTTCAACCCTTTTTTCATGGTTAGATACTATATATTTTTTAAATTTGTGCCCTTTGTTTAGGGAGCATTTTATTTAATTATGTTCATTAATAAATATTATAGTAGAAGTAATGGACACTTGCCCCATTCACAATATTCACTCATCATCGCATGCAAAATTATCTTACAGCACAATGGATGCCACTTTGTTGCATAAATCAATGTATATTCTTGTAAAATTCAGTACACAGTCCCCAAATACAATCTTTGTGACATCACAATGACACTAGAGGGCCTCTTTAGATACAAAGATTAAGGTCATTTTAATTGTGCTTTAGTAAATTTTAGGCATTGTGTTCCAAACTGCAGAAAATATCCTTATCCTGAGAATCCCAGATCCACAAAATATTTGCCTCATTCTGCATTTGGAATCAGAACTTTATACTTTTCATTCTTGGAAGTGTTTCTAGACCCAGGGATGCCATCAGAAATTGTGGGTCCCAGTACAAATGAAACAAGCAGGCGATTTTACATGAAATCTCAGGTTCATACATCTGCGAGTTCATACATCTCGCAGATGTATGAACCTGAGATTTCATGTAAAATTGCCAGAGATGTGTTTCTATCAAATGTATGAAGCTGCAATTAAGCAGACTCTCCTGAGTTTGCTTTAAAAACCACTACATACAACACGCTGCATTCTAGCAGCGTGATTAGTAAATACATCACTGTTACACTGTCAGACTATACAGTCAGAGGTCCCGGCAGCTGTCAAAAGTGTTAAAAATAGATAAAAGTTTTTTTTTTTTAAAAAAAAGTGTGAGGTTCCCCCGTCCTACCACTATTAACCCTACTTATACCACATACTTTTATTAAAAATAATAAATCCTCAATATACTCACCAGTGATGTTTTCTTCTTTTGTCAGCAGTTTTTAATCCAAAATGACAGGATTTTCGGATCCCCGCCCCCTGCATGCCCACCTCCCCCCCGGCAGCTCCCGGACGCCAACTAGAAGAAGTTGGCCAGTATGGTATGAAAGGGGTATTAGAGGGTAATTTCAGCTCAATGGACCAAAGCACAAAAGTTCCATCTCTCCTTCCTATGCTTCTGCTACATCTGCCCCTGAAGCACTTATGACTCTTGCTTCTTATCTGAAATTGAAAGTACCAATAGCAGATACATTTTGTGGGTATATGATACTGTTGAATTACTGTACATTAATATTCCCTGTAAAGCCTCAAACATGCTCTTCAGATTTTAAGGGGTTTATGTAGTAATGACTGTGTTATCCAGAGAAAGGCTCTTTTACCACTTTACTCAATTTAGTATAGGAGAAATTGACGCAAAGAAGGTAGACATAAGTAATTTACAGAGGAGAGAACCCTTTCAGAACTCTCCAAACTGAAAGAAGACTAAAGTAGCTTAAAAGAGTGCTGACTTTGTTAACTGTTTGTGCAACCAGTTATTATTAACATAAATAGTCCCAAAGAAATGGGGAAAAAAGTAAAGAATTTAGCTTCACAAAAGTAGAAGTAGAAAAGTGTCTGGCAATTGCTGACCAGTGAGTATAAAATGTAATAATGTACATCATTGATCAAGTGGCTCCAGCGACACTACATACTACACGTCGACTTCGATGTCAGCCGTGGCACACTACAGCAACGCAAAATCTTCAAAAACTTTCCCGTAAAGCAGAACGTCACTGGCGTAAAACTCGCACCTCTAATGACTTCTTCACATATACTTCTATCTACCGCTCCTATCGAAATGCTCTGGACACTGCAAAACAAACATACTTCCAATCTCTTATTTATGCTCAGGCTCCTAACCTGAAATGCCTTTTTAAGTAGAGATGAGCGCACTCGGATCTCGTGAATCCGAGCCCACCCGAACGTTGCCGATCCGAGTCGGATCCGAGACAGATCCGGGTATTGGCGCCAAATGAAAACCTGAAACTGAGGCTCGGAGTCATAATTCCGCTGTCGGATCTTGCGATACTCGGATCCTATAAATTCCCCGCTAGTCGCCGCCATCTTCACTCGGGCATTGATCAGGGTAGAGGGAGGGTGTGTTAGGTGGTCCTCTGTCCTCGTAGATCTCGTGCTGTGCTGTTTAGTTCTGTGCTGTGCTGTGCTGTGTTCTGCAGTATCAGTCCAGTGGTGCTGTGTGCTCTGCTCTGTCAATTTTGAGTTCAGTGGTGCTGCTGGGTCCTGTGCTGTGTCCTGTTCAGTCCAGTGGTGCTGTGTCCTGTGCTCTGTGCTTCTAAGGGCATAGTTATTTCCCCATTATTCCCAAGTGTTTAAAAAATTTAAAAAAAGTTCTAAAAAAAAATACAAAAAAAATAATTTAAAAAAAAATTAATTACAACAAAATTTGCAAAACCAATCCTGCAGTATTAGGCCATTGGTACTGCAATATTACCAAGTTCACACATTCAGCAGTAAAAGTCCAGTGGTACTGCAATATTACAAAGTTCACACATTCTGCAGTATCAGTCCAGTGGTGCTGTGTCCTGTGCTCTGTCCTTCTGAGTTCAAGGGTGCTGCTGGGTCCTGTGCTGTGTCCTGTTCAGTCCAGTGGTGCTGTGTCCTGTGCTCTGTGCTTCTAAGGGCATAGTTATTTCCCCATTATTCCCAAGTTTTTAAAAAATAAAAAAAAACTTGGAGGATAAAGTAGGGAAAGATCAAGACCCACTTCCTCCTAATGCTATAGCTGCTGCCACTAGTCATGACATAGACGATGAAATGCCATCAACGTCGTCTTCCAAGCCTGATGCCCAATCTCCTAGTACAGGGCATGTAAAATCCAAAAAGCCCAAGTTAAGTAAAAGTAGCAAAAAGAGAAACTTAAAATCATCTGCGGAGAAACGTAAAGTTGCCAATATGCCATTTACGACACGGAGTAGGCCCTGGCCCGTGTTCATGACTAGTGGTTCAGCTTCATCCAAGAATCTTAGCCCTCCTCCTCCTCCCCCTCCCTCCAAAAAATTGAAGAGAGTTATGCTGTCAGCAACAAAACAGCAAACAACTCTGCCTTCTAAAGAGAAATTATCACAAATCCCCAAGGCGAGTCCAAGGGTGTTGGTGGTTGTCAAGCCTGACCTTCTCATCACTGTACGGGAAGAGGTGGCTCGGGAGGAGGCTATTGATGATGTAGCTGGCGCTGTGGAGGAACTTGATGATGAGGATGGTGATGTGGTTATTGAAAATGAGGCACCAGGGGGGGAAACAGCTGATGTCCATGGGATGAAAAAGCCCATCGTCATGCCTGGTCAGAAGACCAAAAAATGCACCTCTTCTGAGGAGTTATTTTTATCCAAATCCGGACAACCAATGTATGGCCATATGTAACTTATGTAAAGCTCAAATAAGCAGGGTAAGGATCTTGCCCACCTAGGGACATCCTCCCTTATACGTCACCTGAATAACCTTCATAGTTCAGTGGTTAGTTCAGGAACTGGGGCTAGGACCGTCATCGGTACAGGGACACCTAAATCCTGTGGTCCAGTTGAATACACACCAACAACACCCTCCTCGTCAACTTCCTCCACGATCTCCATCAGATTTAGTCCTGCAGCCCAAGTCAGCAGCCAGACTGAGTCCTCTTCAATACGGGATTCATCCGAGGAATCCTGCAGCGGTACACCTACTACTGCCACTGCTGCTGTTGCTGCTGTTAGTCGGTCATCTTCCCAGAGGGGAAGTCGTAAGACCGCTAAGTCTTTCACAAAACAATTGACCGTCCAACAGTCGTTTGCCATGACCACAAAATACGATAGTAGTCACCCTATTGCAAAGCGTACAACTGCGGCTGTAACTGCAATGTTGGTGCTAGACGTGCGCCCGGTGTCCGCCATCAGTGGAGTGGGATTTAGAGGGTTAATGGATGTATTGTGTCCCCGGTACCAAATCCCGTCGAGATTCCACTTTACTAGGCAGGCGATACCAAAAATGTACAGAGAAGTACGATCAATTGTCCTCAGTGCTCTAAAAATTGCGGTTGTACCCACTGTCCACTTAACCACGGACATGTGGACAAGTGGTTCTGGGCAAACGAAGGACTATATGACTATGACAGCCCACTGGGTAGATGCATCCCCTTCCGCAGCAACAGCAACACCTGCATCAGTAGCAGCATCTACAAAATGGCTGCTCGTGCAAAGGCAGGCAACATTGTGTATTACAGGCTTTAATAAGAGGCACAACGCTGACAACATATTAGAGAAACTGAGGGAAATTATCTCCCAGTGACTTACCCCACTTAGACTCTCATGGGGATTTGTGGTGTCAGACAATGCCAGTAACATTGTGCGGGCATTAAATATGGGCAATTTCCAGCACGTCCCATGTTTTGCCCATACCATTAATTTGGTGGTGCAGCATTACCTCAAGAGTGACAGGGGTGTGCAGGAGATGCTTGCGGTGGCACGCAAAATTGCTGGACACTTTCGGCATTCAGCCAGTGCCTACCGCAGACTAGAGGCACATTAAATAACCATGAACCTGCCCTGCCATTACCTCAAACAAGAGGTTGTGACGCGCTGGAACTCCACCCTCTATATGCTGCAGAGGATGGAAGAGCAGCAAAAGGCCATTCAGGCATACACAGCCAACTACGACATAGGCAAAGGAGTGGGGATGCGCCTGAGTCAAGCGCAGAGGAGACTGATTTCTGTGTTGTGCAAGGTTCTCCAGCCGTTTGAACTTGCCAAACGAGAAGTCAGTTCCGAAACTGCCAGCTTGAGTCAGTTCATTCCCCTGATCAGGCTGTTGCAGAAGCAGCTGGAGAAAGTGAGGAAGGAGCTGGTAAACCATTGCGATTACACCAAGCATGTAGCTCTTGTGGATGTAGCCCTTCGTACGCTTTGCAAGGATCCGAGGGTGGTCACTCTTTTAAAGTCAGAGGAATACATTCTGGCCACCGTGCTCGATCCTCGGTTTAAAGCGTATGTTGTGTCTCTGTTTCCGGCGGACACAAGTCTACAGCGGTGCAAAGACCTGCTGGTCAGGAGATTGTCCTCTGAAGAGGACCGTGACATGCCAACAGCTCCACCCTCATTTTCTTCCACATCTATGGCTGCGAGGAAAAAGCTCAGTTTTCCTAAAAGAGCCGCTGGCGGGGATGCTGATACATCTGGTCCGGACTGAAGGACCTGCCAACCATTGCAGACATGTCTACTGTCGCTGCATTGGATGCTGTCACAATTGAAAAAATGGTGGAGGATTATTTTGCTGACACCATCCAAATAGACATGTCAGACAGTCCATATTGTTACTGGCAGGAAAAAAAGGCAGTTTGGAAGCCCCTTTACAAACTGGCTCTATTTTACCTGAGTTGTCCCCCCTTCAGTGTGTACTCGGAAAGAGTTTTTAGTGCAGCGGGGAACCTGGTCAGTGAGCGGCGAAGGAGGTTGCTTCTACACAACGTTGAAAAAATGATGTTTATAAAAATGAATAATCAATTCCTCAATGAAGTACAGCACTGCCCTCCAGATAGTACAGAGGGACCTGTGGTTGTGGAGTCCAGCTGGGACGAATTGATAATGTGTGAGGAGGAGGAAGTACACACTGTAGGGGGAGAGGAATCAGAGGTTGAGGATGAGGACGACATCTTTCCTCAGTAGAGCCTGTTTAGTTTGTACAGGGAGAGATGAATTGTTTTTTTGGTGTGGGGGCCCAAACAAACCAATCATTTCAGCCACAGTTTTTTGGTAGGCCCTGTCGCTGAAATGATTGGTTTGTTATAGTGTGCATGTCCTATTTCAACAACATAAGGGTGGGTGGGAGGGCCCAAGGACAATTCCATCTTGCAACTCTTTTTTTGGCATTATGTGACCATTCAACAGTCATTTGCCATGTTCAAAAAGTAAAACAAAATGTCAACAAATTCAAAAAATTAAACAAAAAGTAAAATGCCCTGTCATTTAAAACAAGAGGTATTGACGTGCTAGAATTACTGTAGTGTTTATATGTTATAAACACTACACTTTGAAGTTGGAGGAGGTATTGTGGCCCCGGTACCAAATTTAGTACCGGGGCCACTCCACTATGCAGTCCAGATAGAGGTGTATCAGATATTAAACAACGTTGACTGTTGCTGCAAAATTTTTAAATAATATTGTGGGGAACACTACACTATGCAGTCCATAAACTTTTTTGGTGGAATATAGACCCGTGGAGGGTTTTTTAATTATATTGTGGCCCGGTAAAAAATAGTGTACCGGGGCCACCCCACTACGCAGTCAAGAAACTTTATTTTTGGAATTCAGACCCGTGGAGGGTTTTTTAATTATATTGTAGGGACCACTCCTCTACGTAGTCCAGGTACATTTTTTGGTGCGATTCAGACCAGTTGATGGTTTTCTTATTATATTGTGGTGACCACTCCTCTACGCAGTCCAGGTACATTTTTTGGTGCGATTCAGACCAGTTGAGGGTTTTTAAATTATATTGTGGTGACCACTCCACTACGGAGTCCAGGTACATTTTTTGGTGCGCTTCAGACCAGTTGAGGGTTTTTAAATTATATTGTGACCACTCCTCTACGCAGTCCAGGTACATTTTTTGGTGCGATTCAGACCAGTTGAGGGTTTTTAAATTATATTGTGGTGACCACTCCTCTAGGCAGTCCAGGTACATTTTTTGGTGCGATTCAGACCAGTTGATGGTTTTCTTATTATATTGTGGTGACCACTCCTCTACGCAGTCCAGGTACAATTTTTGGTGTAATTAACACCAGTTGATGGTTTTCTTATTATATTGTGGTGACCACTCCTCTACGCAGTCCAGGTACATTTTTTGGTGCGATTCAGACCAGTTGAGGGTTTTTAAATTATATTGTGGTGACCACTTCTCTACGCAGTCCAGGTACATTTTTTGGTGTAATTAAGACAAGTTGATGGTTTTCTAATTATATTGTGGTGACCACTCCTCTATGCAGTCCAGGTACAATTTTTGGTGGGATTCAGACCATTTGAGGGTTTTTAAATTATATTGTGGGGACCACTCCACTACGCAGTCCAGAAAGATACCTCGTTGCAACATTTTGGACTAATAACAATATTGTGAGGTGTTCAGAATACACTGTAAATTAGTGGAAATGATTGTTATTGAATGTTATTGAGGTTAATAATATCGTAGGAGTGAAAATAAGCCCAAAAACTTGATTTTTGAACTTTTTTCAAAAAAAATCCGAATCCAAAACCTTAAATCCGAACCAAAACCTTTCGGCAGGTGTTTTGCTAACAAATCCGAACCCAAAACCTCAAGAAAATCTGAATCCAAAACACAAAACACGAGACACCAAAAGTCGCCGATGCACATCCCTATTTTTAAGACATTTAAAATTCATCTCAATCCTCCCACCCCAAACCCTCCGTCTACTATCAGTGCCCAGGATCTTGCTTCCTATTTCAAGGACAAGATTGATAAAATCAGACTAGAATTGGTATCCTCTTCCTCGACAAGCAATTGGCTCAATTCCTTCCCACTAACCTCTGACACCCTCTCTTCATTTGACCCCGCAAATGAAGAGGAAATTTCTACTCTCTTCTTATCCTCCTACTCTACCTCCTGTCCTCTTGATCCTATTCCCTCGCAAATTGGTAGATCCCTGTCTCCTGTGCTCATCTCACCTCTAACTAAAATCTGTAATCTCTCGCTCTCTACTGGCATCTTTCCGTAACTATGCAAGCATGCAGTGATTACTCCTCATCTAAAAAAACAAAACTCCGACCCAAACTCTCTCTCAAATTACTGTCCCATCTCTCAGCTGCCGTGCCCCTCCAAGATTCTAGAGAGACTTGCCTACACTCGCCTCACACGCTTCCTTTCCGCAAACAACCTGTTGGATCCTCTTCAGTCTGGCTTTCGTTCTCAACACTCCACAGAGACTGCGTTGACTAAGGTTGCCAACGATCTGATCACTGCTAAAACTAAACGCCATTACTCTCTCCTAATTCTCCTGGATCTCTTGACTGCATTTGACACCATTGACCACTCTCTTCTCATACAAACACTGCAATCCCTAGGGCTTCAAGACACTGTTCTATCCTGGTTCTCATCTTACCTTTCTAATCGCTCTTTCGCTGTTAATTTCTCTGGGGCCACATCTGCTCCGCTTCCTTTATCAGTTGGAGTACCGCAAGGCCCAGTGCTAGGTCCTCTGCTGTTCTCTAGCTATACCGCTTCTCTTGGAAATCTAATAAGTTCCTTTGGATTTCAGCATCATCTCTATGCGGATGATACCCAAATTTATCTATCCTCTCCTGATCTCTCGACATCTGTGTTGTCCCGTGTAACTGACTGTCTTTCTGCCATTTCATCTTGGATGTCTTCTCGCCAACTCAAACTTAATCTTTCTAAAACAGAGTTAATAATATTCCCACCCACCAACAAGAGCATACCTGACATTTCTATCTCTGTTGATAACATGACCATAAATCCCACCCCACAAGCTCGCTGCCTAGGTGTAATCCTTGACTCACAGCTATCCTTTGTTCCCCACATTGACTCTATATCTAAATCATGTTACATACATCTAAAAAACATTTCCAGAATTCGCACATATCTCACACAAGACACTGCAAAAACCTTAATTCGTGCACTTATCATCTCCCGCATTGACTATTGCAATTCCCTCCTTACTGGTCTTCCCAAAAACAGACTCGAACCCCTACAATCTATTTTGCATGCTGCGGCAAGATTGATTTTCCTTGCAAATCGTTATTCCTCTGTTGAATCACTCTGTATGTCTCTACACTGGTTGGCTGTTTTCTACCGAATCCAATAGATAATATTCTTACTAACCTAAAAGGCCATCAACAAAGCTGCACCGACATACATCTCCTCTCTTGACACAAAATATCTCCCAACTCGGCAACTCCGTTCTGCACAAGATCTGCGTCTCTCATCCACACTCATTACATCTTCCCATTCCAGATTACAGGACTTTTTCCGGGCTGCACCCACTCTATGAAATTCTCTCCCTTGCACAATAAGACTCTCCTCTAGTCTACAAACTTTCAAGCGTTCTCTGAAAACCCACCTCTTCCGACAAGCTTATAATATTCTTCAACCACCCTCTTAACCTCACTACATTACCCTATTACCACCTGTTATACAACTACCCCTTGACCAACATTGTTGTGTGACAGGATCATTTAGCTTATGAGTCACTTGTACCTTTGCAGTCTGGCTGGGCCGAATGCAAATGTAGACTTAACTTCATGTGTCAAACTCCCATTGTCCAATAGATTGTAAGCTTGCGAGCAGAGCCTTCTCACCTCTTTGTCTGTTTTACCCAGTTTGTTTATTTAGTTTACTATGTTTGTCCCCAATTGTAAAGTGCTACGGAATATGTTGGCGCTATATAAATAAATGATGATGATGATGATGATGATGAAGATCCCAAGTAGCATCGATTTGCTTGGGGGAGAGCACATCAAACTAATTAGATTTTTTTTTTCTGGCTGACTAAGGTAATTAGGGTGGATAAATAGATGTAGCTTATCTAAACGTAGTTCTTCTAGATTTCACTGTCCCTCATGGATTCAAAGGTGGTTGTATCCTGTGACTGACCAGAGCAATTAGGGGCCAATGCTAGGGGCTTGCTAATAAAAAATTTTCATCCAGGACAGGTCTGATTCAGAATTGAGGTTGAGGTGCTGTGCAAGTTCGGGGGGGCTGGACTGGTTGGTTGGTTCATTTTCCAGACACTGCAAAAGGCAGGAACATGTAGGTATGGAGTTAAGTGGAGGAAAGGAGGTTTCGATGCATACATGATAAGGGTAGAATGGTGGGGGAGCATATGTGAAAAGGGTAAATTGGATATGGCATATGTCACATATATTTGACAGTTTCTCATATGTAATAATGCGAGTTCAGCTGGGGGTCATATGTGACAAGGTGTGTGGGGGGGCATGTATAACAAGAGAGAATTGGGGGCTGGGACATAGTGTATGGGATGGGGGGTGGGGGCAAAATGTGGGGATCAATGGAGGGGATAATGTTACCCAGGACCAGGAGAGAGGTGCATGTGTGACCACACATGGTTCCACTACATGTCATTTTGCACCAGATAATGACATGTAGTTGAAACTTGTGTGGGCCCATTGTGTAAATACAGCCCAGGGCCACAGATCATCCATCACTGGTAACAGGGTATAAACATCATGGGGTTGACCAAAATTATTGATGATCCAGGCATATTAGAAAAATGATAATGGTATATTAGCTCAACTCTTCCCCAAGCTCACACTTTTCCTTATTGTCACAAGTATAAGTATTGGCTATTTCTGAAAATGGTTGATAAACATCACAGTACTAATAAGTATCAACTTCATACTAAAACAAGGTTGTAGGATCTACTGGACTACCATCTCTCTTCAGCTATAGTAACCACAGACCTCAACTGTCATTGCTATTTCAACATATGTTCAGCTGCCCACTGTGCTTAATTGTGATTGCTGTTGCCATCTTTGTTTGACTGCTGGACCCTCTGCACCCAACTGCCAGCATCCTGGACTTCATCATGTCAAGGCTGCAAAAACTGCCTAACCTATTGACCCTACCAGGGGGCAGAAAAAAAACTCCCACTCTCTCATTACCTACCTAATTAATACACAGTCTTCCACATCTCTCACATCTCTCCATCATGCACCTACTCAATCTACAATCTCTCTTCCTACTATTTACTTTCACCACACTTCTCTCCAAACTCCCCTTCTCTCTCCATTATCCTATTTCTCCCAGCCCTATCAATATTCTCCCTCATTACTTCCCTATTCCCTAGTCTGCACAAAAAATCTGTTTTGTCTCCTGCACCCACCCCACTCACCAGCTTACAAAAAAAAAAGTAAACCTCACACCCACAAATCATAAACGCATGTCCTCTTTCTCACTCTGCTCCTTCTCATGGCTGCTGGTGACATTTCAACTAACCCTGGGCCCCTGTACAATCTCCACTATCTGCTCACACTGCTCACTCTATCCTAAACCTTTCCATAGACTCCGTACTTCCAATCCCCACAACCTTCTCCGGTGGTAGTCAGTTTAACGATACTGACTACCCCTACAGTGACTACAACAACATGGCAATTCTGAAGAGTACTACCCCGACATGAAACAAAAATTACTTACTATGACACAGATGAAGTGATGTGACGACTCAATGTGTTACCAACTGAGGAAAATGATGTCACGTCAAAACGCAACTCCTTTTAAAGCGCCAAACGACGGACCCGGCTGCCATTTATCCAATGTAAGTATTATTTTAGGGGTTAGGGTTAACCTTACCTTTACAAGCAGGGTCTGTCCATCGGACCTTTAAGAGGAGTCGCGTTTTGACGTGACGTCATTTTCCCCAGTTGGCAACACATTGAGTCGTCACATTACTTCATCTGTGTCATGGTAAATCGTTTCTTTTTTTCATGTCGGGGTAGTACTCTTTGGAATTGTCGTTGTAGTCGCTGTCGGGGTAGTGAGTTTTGTTAAATGGTACTACACCCGCCTTATCCACATATCTCCAAACTTGCATCCATTAATTTCCAAATCCCCTTACCTCCTTGCAATTACAGAAACTTGGTTCACCTCCTCTGACACTACATCCCCAGGTAGAGGGAGAGTCCCTATCAGGGACTCTCCCTCTTCCACACTCCCATATCCAGAAACAGACAAGTTGGTGGAGTAGGCATTCTATTTTTTCCAAGCTACACCTTCCAATTCATACCATCTGAACCCTTCCTCTCATTATCTTCCTTTGAAGTACACACTATCTGTCCGTTTTGTCCTCTCCACCTTCGTGTTGCTATCTTTCATCGCTCTCCAGGTCCAGTATCACAATTCCTTGACAACTTTGCAGCCTGATTCACTTATTTCCTATCCCTTTACCAACCTACTCCCATACTAGACAATTTCAACATTCCAATGGATAATCCCACTGTCTCTTCTGCCCCATAACTTATTTCACTTACTCCTTTGATCTCTCCCAGTGGACCTCATATCTCACCCACTGTAATGTCCACTCCCTTGACCTTGTCTTTTCTCTATACTGCTCCATCTGTAGTTTCTCCAACTTAGCATTCTTACTCTCCAAGCACAACCTATTTTCCTTCAGCCTCTCCTTACCCCATACCTTCCACCGTGCACCAAAATCCACACATCCACTGCAACACTTAAGTACAATTAACTCAATCCACTTCTCATTTTCACTAAAACTACTACTTTCTCCTATGACTGCATTGTCCTGCCACAATCAGGCTGCCTCTTTCTACAAAACACTCACTTCAGCCCTAGATAATGCAGCTCCAGCTACCACATACTGTCTCTGTTGATTCAAACCCCAACCATGGCACACCAAACATATCCGTTACCTGCAAAAGTGTTCAAGCACTACAGGGCACCACTGGAGGGAATATTGTTACTATCCCAATTTCCGCCATTATAAATTCATCCTTTCATCTTACAGCACTGCCCTTTCAATTGCCAAACAAACATACTTCAAATTTCTTAATATCCAATCAGCCTTCTAACCCACGTCACCTCTTTGCCATCCTAAATTCACTTCTCTGCCCACCTCCCTCCTTTCCTCCCTCACAGCCCATGATTTTGCCACCTACTTCAAAGACAAAATCGACACCATATAAGAACATATTTCCTAATGACAATTTCCACACACTCCATTCACTCAATAAACCTTGACCTTCTCTCCACAATCCACTTTTAATTCATTCTCTCCAGTAACTGAAGATGTCTCTGCTCTCATATCATCATCTCACTTTACAACCTGTCCCCCCACCCTATTTACTCCAAACTTTTTCGCTCCCTCTTCTCCACTGCATGCCCACCTCTTGCTCATACCCTTCAGCCTGTCTCTCTCCACTGGCACATTTCCATCATCCTTTAAACATGCGCTCATCTCACCAATTCATTACAACTACCACCCTACTTCTCTCCTCCATTTCACCTCCAAACTACTTGAGAGATTAGTGTGCAACCACCGTCTCACTTTCTTTCCTCTTACTCCATTCTCAACTCTCAGCAATCCGGCTTCTGCCCCCAACATTCTACTGAAACTGCTCTCACAAAAGTGATCAGTGATTAACTTACCTCAAAGGGTCATTTCTCCATATTCGTTATCCTGGAACTCTCTGCTGCTTTTGACACTTTTGATCACCCTTTTCTCCTATACATCCTTCTCTCCATTGGCCTTCGTGACACAGTTCTTTTCTGGTTCACTTCCTACCTATCAAATCGCTAGTCTATTGTTTCTACCTCTGGCTCATCCTCATCTCCACTCCCACTACCTTTTAGAGTCCCACAAAGGTCTATTCATGGCCGTTTACTTTTTTCACTGTCCACATCTTCTCTTGGGGAAATAATTCGCTCCTTCGGTCTCCAGTACCAGCTCTACCCCAACGACACTCAAATCTATATCTCTTCCCCTCATACCATCTGTACTATTTTGTGTAACTAACTGTCTTTCTGGTATCTCCACATTGATGTCCCAACAGTACCTAAAGCTCAACATCCTCCCTCCTGTCAGAGTTACTATCTCCCCTCAAATCACACTCACTATCAATAATACCACAATTTCCTCAGTCTCCCAAGCCCACTGCCTGACCTGTTTTCCCTACTGTACAGCGCTGCGGAGCACTATGGCGCCTTACATATCCTACATATCTGTATGTTCTTGTTTTTTTCAGACAACCTACTGTCCATTTGAATGTATTATATAGTCACTATGGTGTAACACTTTGTACATTTATTTAAGTAGTAAGCTTATTACTGACACCGCATGGCTTGAAGTATTATAATAATCTATGTAAATTAAGTTTGTGTGCCTTTGTTGTTTTTTTACACTTTTATTTTGTGTTTTTAACTTTACTAATATGCTTTAAGAATTAATTTTTACTACTTTATTTGTTTTATGACCTTGTAATTGGTACACCATATGTTCACAACTGCTAACAAGTTAGCCAACCCTGGTGTAAGAGATTATCTGGGTCTCCCTAGACCCAGATCGTCTCTTTTTTTACCAAAATGAAAACCTGCATTTGTTTGGAAAATGTCCTGCTGACATACATACTCAGTGAATTTCGAAATCGTCCTTTCTTCCTTCTATATTTTTTTTAACAAAATCTATATATGACCATGGCAGCCTTGTTTGATTTTGTTGGCCTTATATATGACACAAAACTGCTCTGCGAGTACAATTTTAATATATGCACAGAGCAGAACAGAACTGAGCTGCATCCTATCCATGGGCAAATAAAAGAAACATTTGTTAGACAGGAGACTCCTGAATTTCTGGGAGTCCTCCCAGACTCCTGGGAGAGCAGGCAAACTCCCAGATCCCAGCCAGTTCATTAAGTTGAATGGAACGGGTGGGGCATAGTAATGCGATTCACGCGTCATTGTGGTCCCACCCTCTGCTGGTATAGGCCAAACTGATGACATGTGTTAAGGGCGGGGCCAAACGACAAGCCCTGCCCCCACACGCCCACCTGCCTTTGGACCTCCCGGAAGAAGAATTTACAATGTTGGCAAGTATGAGTAAGTAGTTAATGAAAAGGGTTTTACACACATACGTATTAGATACTGACCTCTGATTTTGACAGCATTCAGCCAGGCGAACTATAAAGTGAGGAAACAATCAGGACTGTCAAGAGTTGCATCAGATGCTTACATTCAGTAATATGCCACTGTCTACAGCTCTGAAAACTGCATCCTCTTCAAAGCTCTTCCAGCAGAACTCACAACCAGTCATTTGTATTGCTTCATGACTGCACCCACTAAAATACCCCTCCTGTCGAAACCAGAGGTTAGTATTTAACTCCACTTGTGTGCACAATATCTGTATAGATAATATTAAATACAAGTCACCATCTGTGATTTCTTTCCTGTTTCCTTTTGTGATACATATTGTGACTGGATCACTAATAAATATAAATTTATTGAAAGGAAATAGCACAGGACGCTTATTTATATAATTGCAAATGTACTTATTTTTGATATTGTGTGTATTTTGGTAAAGGAAATATCTTAATTTCTGAGACCAGGGGACGAAATTCATTTTTTGTTTTACTTTGCTAGAGGAGATACATTATTTCTGAGGTGTATATCTGATGCAATAAGCATTTGTTGAGGGAGTCTTTTGTGTATTTTGTTGTAGGGAAATGACTTGTTTGGGGTTTTGTAATTTTTCTTTGGGAATTCTCAAATGGAGGAAATGTGTATTGTGCAATTGTCTGAAGATAGGACCTATGTTAATCTCATGTTAATTAGACCTTTTAATGTGTGAGGGTCCAACAACTGAAGGCACAGGAAGGTTTAATTAGACTTGCTGTTATATTTCCTCTGTGTCTACAACAAGATGCAGGAAATCACAGCAAGTTTTAGGATATCACAGATAAGTGTAAATATTGTTAGCTTTGCATTGCATGTAAATCCATGTTTGGGTAAACATATTGCATCCTGATACTAAAAATAGCTCAGTCCTCAGGGGGCTGGCTTACCCTGTGAGGCTGAGTCCAAAAACTGTATAAAAAAAGCACTGTTTTGTATTGAAAATTGTTCTTCTTGTTTCATCTGACCTGCTCACTGGTACTTTCAACCAGTGTGAGCAAATAAACTTCACTTGCTTGAAAGACCTGCTTGCTTGTGACCTGCAGATTAGACCTAACTCTAATCCATTCCTGACTGTTCTGAGGTTTGGACCCAGCTTTCCGGTACCACCGCTCTGCCCGCTACCCAGCAGCTCTGGCCAGTGTGATAGGCCAGGGGGGATCCATCCACAGCAGCCCTGATCCATAGGAAGAGGTCAGGGGTACCAGCACAGGTGCACCAATAATGGGGTACACTAGCAGCGTCAGTTACCCAAAAGAAACCCGGTACTGGATGCCGGAAATGAGTCCAGAGATAGCAGCATTTGTAAGCTCCCTCCTACTGTGGTTAGAGGGCGCATTTGGGATATCGAAAGGAAAAGGAGGCAAAGTAAGCCCAGCCGGTTCTCAGCAACAACAGACAGGGTGGCATAGGCGGTCCATCCTGTCACACATATTAAGTTAGAATATCACATGTATATGTAATTATAAATATGTCTCATACATATGTGAAAAAAATGTCAGTATGGTTAAATGATTAGTTGGGGTGCACACCTTTTTACTCTGTGGAGAAAGCTGCATTATCAATAGCTGCATCTTCTGTGTCTGTCCAAATAAATTTTTAAAAGTGACCAGAGGCTAATATACTGTATGGCAAAGAAACCTTTCCTGACAGTGCCCACAATAATTCTGCTTGGACATGTAGTATATAATTAAAGGGCTCTAATGTGCATATATCTGCATAAGACTGCATTACTGCCTGACTGCTGTTGAAATTAACATCTGTGAGTACACCCATTATCATCTGTTACAAACTGTTCAATAAAATCAACACCTTGGTTAGGTTTAAAGCAAATGAACGAAAGAAATCTCTGGCGCTAATATGAATATCACAGGTATAGGAAAAAGAACACAATTTCTGACCAGGTAACAAATGCAGCAGCTCTCAAAAGGAGGTAGTGTTAACCCTCCCAACAAAGCATACAAAAGGGAAAAAGGAGAGTTGCGCAGAAGTACCTAATAGGTTTTTAATAAAAAATGTCAAACAGCTGTGTAAAATACATGTATCACATACTGACAACCACAAAGTTACGGTGGAACGTATACTATGTATACACTAGCTTTTCTAAGAAACAAATAAAATCAAAATAAAAATGTAAAGATAAAAATAGATCTCAATAAAAAACAGATCACATGACCTCATAATCATGCATATATTGCGATGCAACCCAATACACCTATTTATCACCAGCTGGTAAATATAATTGGGATATCCAGATTTAATTGGATCCTGCAGGATATAAAGAAGGCAGAGAAATTGTTTTTCCCTTTTTGCTCTTCAAATATATAAATACAGTTGAAATTGAACTATTACATGTACATGCAAATGATGTTTCTTAATGGAGTTTAGATCTTCAGAAAACTGTCCTTATAAGGATCAAATATAGATGTTATCCAGTCATCAAACAGTGCAAGGGAATAATGAAAATGCTGTTAATTATCCAGAAAGTGGAATCTCTTGTCACAGTCACTGTTAGAAAACAAATATGATCCTATATATAGAGAGAACCACACTTTGTGTGTGAAACATCAAATAGAGGCACCGCTTATTAGTGCTTCAGCGGCTATTGGCAATCAAATACCACATGTCTCCGAGAATAAAAACAGTTCCGTTATTGTGGATCTAATATGAGTAATATCCGGTAAATAGACAGATGAAGAGAATTTGAATATTATAAATCATCAGTAAAATAAGATCTCCTGTCGCAACCGCGACTGAAATTCAATAACAATTCCGTATATCGAACCATACTATGTATGTTAAGCGTCCAACAGCGGTGCAGCTTCTTTCCGCTTCAGTGGCTCTATATAATCAAAAGACCACATACCTCTGGGGATCCAAATCGGCTGATGATGAGTGTCTGTCAGCAATGGCAAAGATTAACCACCTTACCAGAAAGCGGGTCAGGATAAAAAACATACAGCAGTTCCTTCGGTGCGCACCAAATCCGGATCCAGACACACAAATGACGTGTGGCTGATAGGTCCCAATAATAATAGCGTTTCAGGCTTGGTAATAGCAATCAAATTACTCAGGCACTCAGATAGTGGTAGGCAACATAAAACAAGACGACGCGTTTCGTCTTATGAACAGACTTTTTCAAGCAGTATTATTCCATCTGGATAGTTGCCCTTTTTAAAGGGAGTATTCCTTCATTTAATTACATTCATCTGTTCAGATCTTTGAGGTCTTAAAGGTACAAATGTCCATTAATGCACTTAGAAAGTGCATAACACTATCTGATCTTTAGTACATATATATGAATCCATACATAAGGATAATCAAAAACTAACAAAATATAAATCATAATAATAACACCAAAAAGAATAAAATAGGTAAACTAAATTAAATTAAAAAATATATAAAAATAAATACATAAATTAAAATCTAAATATCCCAATCATTAAATTCCAAGGTTTCATTCAAACCTTCTGGGTGTAGTGTTTGTAATTTAAAAATCCATGATACCTCGCTTTTACACAATTTCTTATAACGATCCCCCCCCCCTATCTGTAGGACAAAATCTTTCTATTCCAGTTATCTTCAAACCCTTCGGATTATTACCATGAGCTTCCGAGAAATGCCTAGAAACACTGTGTTTCATGTAGCCCTTCATAACATTTTGCCTATGCTCTCTGAAACGACTTTGCAGAGAGCGAGTGGTGCGGCCCACGTACTGGAGTCCACAAGGGCACTCCAGCACGTAGATGATAAAAGTTGTCTCACAGTTAATGTATTGTGAGATAGGAAAAACCAATTTATTCACTGTAGACCTAATATTAGTGACTGCTTTCTGAATAAAGTCACATGTTAAACAAACATTCTTATTACAACCATAACATCCTGTTTTTTTAGATGGTAACCAGGATTGGGCGTTCTTCTTTCCATTTTCTATTTGATCATTTTTATTATTTCTATTAGATCTCAAAACACTTGGTGCTAGTAAGTTTTTTAGGTTATTATTTTTTTTGTACACTACTATTGGAGTTTCATCCAGAACATTGCTCAAAATATTATCCTGATGCAGGATTTTATAGTTGTTAGTTATAATCCGTTTGATCAGATGAGATTTATTGTTATATTTTGAAATGTAAATGAGAGAATTATCAAAACCTTTTGATTTAGTAGAGTTATCAGATTGAGTTTTATTCTTTGAAACTAATAAATCACTTCGTTTTAATTTAGAAGCATGCTCTTTGGCTTCTTCTAACAGATCTGACGGATATCCTCTTTCAGAAAATTCCAATTGCATTTTATTGGCCTGTGTTTCATAGTCATTCTCAAGAGTACAATTCCTTTTAATCCTACATAATTGTCCCTTGGGGATATTTCTGATCCACGGTTTATAATGGCCGCTTTTGAAATGTAGATACATATTAGAATCCACAGGCTTATTATAATTATTGGAAATAATTCTATTACTAGTTTCCTCTATCGTAAGGGTAATATCCAGGAAGTTTGCAGTGGAACAACTAAACTGATGAGTGAAAAATAAATTATAAGTGTTAGTGTTAAGAAAAGAAACAAATTCTGAGGCCAATTGAGCACCTCCATCCCAAATAATAAATAAATCGTCTATGTAACGACCATAGAGCACCAGGTTCGCCCCATAAGGGCCACCCCAAATGAGGTCGTCCTCCAATGCCCCATATAAATGTTGGCGAAGCTAGGGGCAAACATGGTGCCCATGGCCGTCCCAAGTATTTGTAAGTAATACACCGATTCAAACAAAAAATAATTGTGCGTAAGAATGAATAAAATCGCATCAATAATGAAATCAAGATGTCTCCCAGAGATCTCACCTTTCTTAGTCAAAGCTTTCTTAACTGCCTGTGCCCCACTTTGATGGGGAATATGTGTATACAATGATTGAACGTCCAGTGTCAGGAACCCCCAACCTGGACGCCAAATTATATTCTGAATCAAATTCAAAAAGTGCATGGTATCTCGTAGGTAAGATCTCTGCGAGACAACGTAATCCTGAAGATAGTAATCCACGTAATAAGACAAATTAGATGTGAGGGAACCAATACCAGAGATAATGGGACGCCCGGGGGGTGTAGTGAGGGATTTGTGAATCTTGGGTAAATAATAAAACACCGGTGTAATGGGGTGATGCATAAAAAGAAAGTTATGAACATCCTTAGTAATAACACCTTCCGATAATCCTTGACTCAACAGAATCTCAAATTCTTTTATATAAGAAATAGTGGGGTCTTTATCTAAGGTTCTATAGAACTTGGCATCTTGAAGTTGCCTAAGAGCTTCTGTATATTAGTCCTCTCTATCCAGAATTACGACTCCTCCTCCCTTGTACGCCGGTTTAATAACCACTGAGACATCATTTTGTAGGGAGAATAGAGCCTTTCTTTCTTGTAAAGATAAATTATTTCTCCCTAAATCTCTCCCAAGGGACTTGCTACACAATGTCTTAAACTCATCCAATGTTTTTTTATAAAATAATTGTATAGATGGACTCCTATGATGAACAGGATAGAATTCAGACTTATTCTTAAATTTGCTAGTACTTAACTTATTGTTAACATCATAAAGGGCTACAAGATCACAGTTTGTTGTATCCAAAACATTGTTATCTCTCCACATTTCCTCTAGGATTTCTAACCCCCTATCATCATGTCTATCTAGACATATGGGGGAATCCTCTGTACATTTCCTATTCAGATTTTTAGATGCAAAATACCTTTGGCGACATAAGGTTCTAATATATCTGTTTAGTTCAGTATATAGGTCAAACAAATTGGGATTTGTACTAGGAGCAAATGAGAGACCTTTCTTCAATAGTTGCAATTGACCATTATCTAGAGTTTTAGTAGACAAATTAAAGATCCCCTTTACATCCTCTGATACCTTTTGGGTTCTGTTTCGGTCCCCTCCCCCTCTCTTTCCTCGTGTTCTCTTGTACGTTTTGGTGTCCTCGGGGCTATGGCATCGAATCGATTTCGATGCTGAAAAGTCTCCCATGGATTGGTTTTCTCTAAAAAATGTGGTTTATAACCATTGGAAAAAGATTTAGGTCTCGCACCTAGGTTCCTGAATTTGTAATTATCTTCTGGTGGGCGATCTTGGGCACCAGAGGTTCTATTAAATTCATTATCCCGTAAGTTTCTATGGTTTCTATCCCTATCTCTCTCTCTAGGGCTGTGCTTAGCACTCACTTCAGGGGAGCTTCTCCTTGGGTATCTATTATAGGGAGATCTAATTCTTTCTCTACCAGAATCTAGTCTCCTTCTATGATAGTTGGTATTAGGAGGTACCTCCTTAAAGACTTTCTTGTTATAAGATTTGATAATCCCTCTTTGGTAACCTTCCAGATCCCTGGAGAATTTTTGTCTTTTTTTATATAGAATTTAATTTTCAAATAATTCTACTTTTTTATTAACTTTTAACTTCCTCTTTGTGAAGTCTGGAGAGTTTTTATGTTGGGCCAGAGTGATTTTAACAGCCTCAATCTCATCTACAGTCTTCTTAATCTTTTTCTCCCTATATCTGATAAGTATTTTCATCAGATTAATGGAGCATGAATCTAGAGTCTTTTCCCATTCATTTTTAAGGTCTATATCATCCTGGATAGATAGATGTTTGATAATTCTGAGACCTCTAGGTATTTTATTAGAATCCACATATTGTTGGAGAAAGATGTTATCCCACCAGTGTCTAACTTCATTTTTCAGAAGTGTCTCTAATTTTGAGAAATTTTTGTTCATACCAGCATCTTCTTGTATATTTTCAGTAAAATTTACAATGTCAAATGATGACATGTAATTTTCACGTCTCGTATAATGTTCTTTACAGCACTGTAAATCAGCCATTAGTAATACACCAAGCTGCCTAGAGATATGACACTAAACAGAAATCAACAACAGAACGAAAGAAATCTCTGGCGCTAATATGAATATCACAGGTATAGGAAAAAGAACACAATTTCTGACCAGGTAACAAATGCAGCAGCTTTCAAAAGGAGGTAGTGTTAACCCTCCCAACAAAGCATACAAAAGGGAAAAAGGAGAGTTGCGCAGAAGTACCTAGAAGGTGTTATTACTAAGGATGTTCATAACTTTCTTTTTATGCATCACCCCATTACACCGGTGTTTTATTATTTACCCAAGATTCACAAATCCCTCACTACACCCCCCGGGCGTCCCATTATCTCTGGTATTGGTTCCCTCACATCTAATTTGTCTTATTACGTGGATCACTATCTTCAGGATTGCGTTGTCTCGCAGAGATCTTACCTACGAGATACCATGCACTTTTTGAATTTGATTCAGAATATAATTTGGCATCCAGGTTGGGGGTTCCTGACACTGGACGTTCAATCATTGTATACACATATTCCCCATCAGAGTGGGGCACAGGCAGTTAAGGAAGCTTTGACTAAGAAAGGTGAGATCTCTGGGAGACATCTTGATTTCATTATTGATGCGATTTTATTCATTCTTACGCACAATTATTTTTTGTTTGAATCGGTGTATTACTTACAAATACTTGGGATGGCCATGGGCACCAGGTTTGGCCCTAGCTTCGCCAACATTTATATGGGGGCGTTGGAGGACGACCTCATTTGGGGTGGCCCTTATGGGGCGAACCTGGTGCTCTATGGCCGTTACATAGACGATTTATTTATTATTTGGGATGGAGGTGCTCAATTGGCCTCAGAATTTGTTTCTTTTCTTAACACTAACACTTATAATTTATTTTTCACTCATCAGTTTAGTTGTTCCACTGCAAACTTCCTGGATATTACCCTTACGATAGAGGAAACTAGTAATAGAATTATTTCCAATAATTATAATAAGCCTGTGGATTCTAATACGTATCTACATTTCAAAAGCGGCCATTATAAACCGTGGATCAGAAATACCCCCAAGGGACAATTATGTAGGATTAAAAGGAATTGTACTCTTGAGAATGACTATGAAACACAGGCCAATAAAATGCAATTGGAATTTTCTGAAAGAGGATATCCGTCAGATCTGTTAGAAGAAGCCAAAGAGCATGCTTCTAAATTAAAACGAAGTGATTTATTAGTTTCAAAGAATAAAACTCAATCTGATAACTCTACTAAATCAAAAGGTTTTGATAATTCTCTCATTTACATTTCAAAATATAACAATAAATCTCATCTGATCAAACGGATTATAACTAACAACTATAAAATCCTGCATCAGGATAATATTTTGAGCAATGTTCTGGATGAAACTCCAATAGTAGTGTACAAGAAAAATAATAACCTAAAAAACTTACTAGCACCAAGTGTTTTGAGATCTAATAGAAATAATAAAAATGATCAAATAGAAAATGGAAAGAAGAACGCCCAATCCTGGTTACCATCTAAAAAAACAGGATGTTATGGTTGTAATAAGAATGTTTGTTTAACATGTGACTTTATTCAGAAAGCAGTCACTAATATTAGGTCTACAGTGAATAAATTGGTTTTTCCTATCTCACAATACATTAACTGTGAGACAACTTTTATCATCTACGTGCTGGAGTGCCCTTGTGGACTCCAGTACGTGGGCCGCACCACTCGCTCTCTGCAAAGTCGTTTCAGAGAGCATAGGCAAAATGTTATGAAGGGCTACATGAAACACAGTGTTTCTAGGCATTTCTCGGAAGCTCATGGTAATAATCCGAAGGGTTTGAAGATAACTGGAATAGAAAGATTTTGTCCTACAGATAGGGGGGGGATCGTTATAAGAAATTGTGTAAAAGCGAGGTATCATGGATTTTTAAATTACAAACACTACACCCAGAAGGTTTGAATGAAACCTTGGAATTTAATGATTGGGATATTTAGATTTTAATTTATGTATTTATTTTTATATATTTTTTAATTTAATTTAGTTTACCTATTTTATTCTTTTTGGTGTTATTATTATGATTTATATTTTGTTAGTTTTTGATTATCCTTATGTATGGATTCATATATATGTACTAAAGATCAGATAGTGTTATGCACTTTCTAAGTGCATTAATGGACATTTGTACCTTTAAGACCTCAAAGATCTGAACAGATGAATGTAATTAAATGAAGGCATACTCCCTTTAAAAAGGGCAACTATCCAGATGGAATAATACTGCTTGAAAAAGTCTGTTCATAAGACGAAACGCGTCGCCTTGTTTTATGTTGCCTACCACTATCTGAGTGCCTGAGTAATTTGATTGCTATTACCAAGCCTGAAACGCTATTATTATTGGGACCTATCATCCACACGTCATTTGTGTGTCTGGATCCGGATTTGGTGCGCACCGAAGGAACTGCTGTATGTTTTTTATCCTGACCCGCTTTCTGGTAAGGTGGTTAATCTTTGCCATTGCTGACAGACACTCATCATCAGCCGATTTGGATCCCCAGAGGTATGTGGTCTTTTGATTATATAGAGCCACTGAAGCGGAAAGAAGCTGCACCGCTGTTGGACGCTTAACATACATAGTATGGTTCGATATACGGAATTGTTATTGAATTTCAGTCGCGGTTGCGACAGGAGATCTTATTTTACTGATGATTTATAATATTCAAATTCTCTTCATCTGTCTATTTACCGGATATTATTCATATTAGATCCACAATAACGGAACTGTTTTTATTCTCGGAGACATGTGGTATTTGATTGCCAATAGCCGCTGAAGCACTAATAAGCGGTGCCTCTATTTGATGTTTCACACACAAAGTGTGGTTCTCTCTATATATAGGATCATATTTGTTTTCTAACAGTGACTGTGACAAGAGATTCCACTTTCTGGATAATTAACAGCATTTTCATTATTCCCTTGCACTGTTTGATGACTGGATAACATCTATATTTGATCCTTATAAGGACAGTTTTCTGAAGATCTAAACTCCATTAAGAAACATCATTTGCATGTACATGTAATAGTTCAATTTCAACTGTATTTATATATTTGAAGAGCAAAAAGGGAAAAACAATTTCTCTGCCTTCTTTATATCCTGCAGGATACAATTAAATCTGGATATCCCAATTATATTTACCAGCTGGTGATAAATAGGTGTATTTTATTTGTTTCTTAGAAAAGCTAGTGTATACATAGTATACGTTCCACCGTAACTTTGTGGTTGTCAGTATGTGATACATGTATTTTACACAGCTGTTTGACATTTTTTATTAAAAACCTATTAGGTACTTCTGCGCAACTCTCCTTTTTCCCTTTTTTAAAGCAAATGTGGCTTAACATCCAAATCCAACATTGCTGACACCTTTTACAGCCACTAACAAAGGTTCTGCCAACAGAAGTAAGGTTTATAAATGGTACATATCACTTTTTCATTTATTTGCAAATGGACGCAAAGCAAATTCTTTGTTCCAGCCTGAGTACACACTGTTGCATTTTACTTCAGGTACGATTACTGCAACAAAAGTACCGATGATCATGCAGATTCATATGTACACACCTACATAATTTACCTTCAGATTTGTGATGTTCATTTGCTGAAAAGATAGGTGACTCTGTAAAATCTGCAGATATCTGCCTACGCTGCTGGCCGTGAATGCATACACACTTCCATATTTGCCCGACATTGTTCCACCGTTGACCAGAATTTTTAGGAAGTTTAGAAATCCAAATAAACAGATGCAATGCGTTTTGGTAAGGTAAAACTTGGTCATGTGATCTGCACGATAATTGCATCAATGTATACCCAGCTTAAGTAATTTCTAAACATATATTAGCCATATATTTAATATGTACACAAGCGTTGTAATTTGTTAATTATGTCTGACAATTTAATTTTGTTTGCTTGGTTTATTTTTTAATAAAAAGAAAGAATTTATAGAACAATGACAGGAGAATACACATCAGATACAAGTCTAAATGGATATTTAAAGGCTGTACTTTTTAGCCTTCCAGCTCACATCATTTATATTGGAGGCGAGCACTCTGCTTTTCTCTCACAAGGCTTACAAAGGGCCCTGTTCAGCTAAGCTTTCTCCTGTCCTACGCAGAAAGCTTCTTGGCATCAGCCTGCCTTGGTGAGTTCCTAGTTTGTATTCTGTCCTGTCTCTCTCCAGTCTGGTGCTTACGCTGCTACAGACACAAGCCATTAAGGAAAGGACTTTCAGAATGTACCAGCATTTTATTCTTAAGCTACAGAACTTCATTTATTCATTGCAAAATTGTAGGTGTAGTATGATGGATTGATCCATCTAATATGCTAAAGAAAAAAAAAGCACCTTACTTTGTGCTTGCAACAATAAAACATTTGGTATCAGTACACAATACTATGAATAATTATTGGAAAGGAAATAATGATGTAACTGTAGACAGACAGATAGACAGATAGATAGTAAGTAATTAGCTTGACATAAGCCAGCCTAATAAGGCCAGTGTTGGATTCTCTGATGCCTCCCTACCTGGCTTTCGGAGCTTCACTGAGTATACACAGAAGAGGTGTCACTGCGCATGCATCCTACCCCCATAACCCGGGGAGGGCTGGTATATGTTAGCAGGGGGGGCAAGCCTCGACTTCAGGGCCCTCTTAACAACGGTCAGCTGGCGATCCAGCTCCCTCTATGGTCTCCTCCTCCGTCACGCTCCGCAATGGATGTCGGGCGGGTGTGATGACGTCACGCCCGACATGCACTGCGAGAGCGACGGAGGAGGAGACCATGGAGGGAGCCGGATCGCCAGCTGACCGCAAGGTAAGTATTGTCTTTTTTTTTTCCAGGTTTTTTTTTTTTTGCTGCCTCCGACTGGCCCCCCTGGGCTGCAGGGCCCCCGGGCACCTGCCCATTGTGCCCAATGGGAAAGACGGCCCTGCTCGACTCAGAAGCCTATCGGGAAAATGTTAACGGAGAAAAATGCAGGTGGCCCAGTGATCCAGCCAAGGGTAGCCCACTATAGGACCGAAGTGGGGGGGCAAATGCCCCCAAGCCCAGCCTGCCCCTGTCAACGCATACAGACTGGCAGGGTGCACAGAAACAATGGAGTACTATGCCATGCTTATTGTGTTACTACCTACACTGGAGGGTCCTTAGGGTGCAGGAATTATCTCTGCAATAGAGGTAGATCTGTCAGGTTGTAAACTTTAAATTCTCTAGTGATGTTTTTAATGTGATGTGATGTGTGTGTGTGTGTGTGTGTGTGTGTGTGTGTGTGTGTGTGAGTGTGTGGTGCAAATGAAGAAGCTTTCATCTGTTTTATATGTTTTAGATGCTTTATTTCACTTTGGTGAAGATGAGGGTTAGGTTAGGGTAAATCTCAACAGCTCCAGCTGTGCTTCTCTAATACAGGAAATCCAGTCAGTCTTTACAAATATATCTCTCTTTCCAGTGCAGTTCAGGAAATATAAGTCCTTGAGTATTACGACAAACTACCCCCTAACAAAACCAGTTTGCACTGCACTATAACTGTAGCACAGCAACTCTATTCCTTGCTAATGGGAAAGCACCTTCTCTTAACAAGGAGCAATATAGAAGGACCTCTGCACGTCATAATCATTGTACACTATTTCATCCCACTGCTGCTCAGGGATTGGCCATTGGGGAAACACATACTTGCCAACTCTCTCGGAATGTCCGGGATACTCCCTCATTTTGTGAGAGTCTCACGGACTCCCGGATCTGCCCACTTCCTAGTGAAGTGGGCAGAATTAGGTCCCAAACGCCGCGATTCACTGGGAATCCCCCGCTGTCAAATGACGCGTTCGCGTCATTATGTCACGGGGCGGGGCCAAAATGACGCGCATTTTGGAGCCCTGCCCCCCATCACGCCCACCTCCCCCGCAGGCTCTCGGAAACCAACTTACTAAAGTTGGTAAGTATGAGGAAACACCTCCCTCTTCAACGACTGCAGCCTACAACACTGAAATTCCAGCTACCAAATTGAGCTCTACTTACCAGCCAGAGCTTGCTGGCAAAATTGAAGTAATAAAAGTTAATTCAGGTTTTGGTGGAATTATGTGAGGTACAATATATAGAAGAAGGTTCACACTAACCTGCTCTCTCATGAACCTCCAATCTACCATGCCTTAACGGGGAAACTTGAAAACCATTGAACGGTTGAATTTGAAAGTATAGAATGACTCCTGCTTTCTAGCACTCTCAGAACACTAGAGAAAACCAAAAGCCTTTGTGGCCACATGTTAATCAAAGAACACCCATTAAATATACACTATTAATCACTATTGAATATCTTGTCCTGCAAAAAAAAATTCTATATATGAACCAATATGAGGCACATGAGGGCACTTATCCTGTATTCAGTCAGGAATACCCAATATGCCCAACTTCTTCTATCAAAAGATCAATAGTTTGCACTGTACACAAATGCTGCTATTTTCTTTTAATCTATGCTTTTGTCTATAAAATGACACAATGGTCACATAATAGCACAAAACTGAATTTGCACTGCATGGCCACATTTTTGCACTTAATGCACTTTTAGTGGCACAGGGAATGAGTGACATAATTTTGGTGGCTGGGAAACTGGAGGCTGTCACTAATTCCAGTGGCTACAGAGAGGGTTCCTCCAAACTACCTATATTTTGACCCATGTTTATTCACATCTCAGACTTTATTGAAGTTTAGTTAGATGTTATATTAGTGTAACAAACTAAACATTCTTTAAAAATAAATCAAAGAATGTCATTAATGGTGTTAATAATAATAACAATAATAATAATAATAATAATAATAATAATAATATCAGCTATTATATACCACCAACATATTACAGAGAATAATTTACTAATTCACATCAGTCACTGCCCCAGTGGAGCTTACAGTCTACACTCTACCACACAACCTACCAGTATGTTTTTGGAACACCCAATGCAAACAGAGGACAAACATACAAACTTCACACAGATAGTGGAGGACTCAAGTCCATAGCACTGCAATGTTAACTACTGTGCCACATTGCCACCTGTGTTTTGGGTTTACAGTTATAACAAACTAAAAAAAAGTTATTAGGAATTGTGGAAAAACATAGCAGGAATAGTACAACAGCAAGCAATGTAAATGATAAAAAAAAACACTATTGTTTTTGCATTTTTTAATTATTTAGTACTGGATTTATTTTATTATGTTACATTTATTTTTGCTTCTAAGTTCTTTCATACTGGGGGAGTGGATGAGTGCAGGGTAAACTTGACTCATGTCTCCACTAGAGATGTTCACTGACCCCCGTGTTTTGGTATTGGTTTTGGATCTGGATTAAGTTTGTGCTTTGGTTTTGGTTTCGGCAAAACTGCCCTTGCGTGTTTTGGTTTTGGATCTGTATTTTTAAGAAAAAATAGCTAAAATATGCTAAAATCACATAATTTTGCAGAAAGAAAAGTGGTGTAAGATGGAATTGTCCTCGGGCCCTACCACCCACCTTTATGTCAGATATTGAAAAAGACATGTACAGTTTAACAAAGCAAGTGCTCTAACAACAAGGAGTGGTACTTTTATGGCTGGAGTGCTTGGTTTGTTAGGGCCCCCACAAGACAAGCTAACAATGGGCTTAAGGCACCTAAGCAAACAGTGCTGTTAATGAACTCTACTGTGGCAAGTCATGCATCAGTGGAAGCAGTTCTTGCAGTGATAAGAAGAAGGCCATTGTCATAACTGGGCATAAGACCAAAAAATCCACCTTTATGTGCGGTATTATTTTTACACAAATCCTGACAACAGTTGTCTAGCCATTTGTAGCATTGTAAAGCCACAGTAGGTAGAAGTAGGGACAATAACCATCTAGGAACCTCATCCATGTTACACCATTTGAAGCGAGTTCATGGAAAGCTCTAGGGAAAATCAGAAACTTATGCTAAAAAAAACAAAAAAACAAGCAGTCCAGCATCAGCTACCTCCCTTCTCTCAGCTAGATCCCAGCACCTGCAATCCACACCCTCAACACCTTCATCATCAACATCCTCACAAGTGATCGGAGTTAGTCCTGCATCCAAGTTTCTAAGGCAAGATGACTCTTTCCCTATCCAGGATTCCTCAGAAGAATCCTTGAGAGTTAGGCCCACTGCTACTGCTCCTGCGGCTGGGGGTGGATCTTCAACCCAGAAGCAGACCAAGAAGAAGACTACAAGTAGTTTACAACAATTGACTGTTAAACAATCCTTTGCAAGAGGAAGCAAGTATGGCAGCCAGTCGCACAGCGGATCATAGGCGCCATGGTGACTATACTAGTATTAGATCTGCGTCCAATATCCACCATTAATGCAGCATAAATAAGACAGTTAATTGAGGTCCTGTGTCCCCGTTACCAAATTCCTTCTCAACACCATTTTACTAGACAAGCAATTCCTCACCTGTACCAGGAGGTTACAAAAAAAGATAATTGAGATACAAAATGCCATTCTACCCTCTGTACACTTAACTACATATATGGGGACAAGCGGAACTGGGAAAACTAAACATTACATGACTGTGACAGCCCACTGGGTTGGTAAATCGCCTTCAGCAGCAGGGACAGCAGCAGCATCTAACAAACAATGCCAGATCTTTCAGAGGCAGGCTACTCTGTGTATCATCTGCTTCACTAAGAGGCATACCGCTGACAACCTGTTTGAAAAACTAAGGGATGTCATTGCAACATGGCTTATTCTGCTTGGACTCTCCTGAGGATATGTGATTTCTGATAACGCCACCAATATTCTTAAAGCATTACAGCGGGGGGAATTCCATCACATTCCCTGTTTTGCTCACAAAATCACCTTGGTGGTACTTTCTTTCTAACTGACCAAGATCTCAAGAGATGCAATGAGCTCCTGGTCAGCAAGCTGACAACTTAAGTGGTACATGACACAATGACGTCTCCTCTTTCAGTTTCTCTGGAAACTGCTTCTAGGAAAAAATGTACCTTTCCCAAGACACCCAGTGGTGATGCAGATGAGTCAGCACAATATTTTGACATTTGGTCTGGCCCAATAATTGTGACAGCTGTGCCGTAAAATGAACTACAAATTCCATGAGGAAGGCCATTACCTGCAATTACATCAAAGTACACATACTTCTGTAATGGTAGATTCCAGCGGGGATGAATTAGTATTGTTCGAGGATGATGTACACACTGGTGAGGGTGAATATGATGACAGTGTAGATTGCAGGTGCTGAGATCTAACGGAGAGAAGGGAGCTAGCTAATGCTGTTGATATTTTGGGTAGAATGGCACGTTGGCAATTTTATGTTTTTCTACAGTAAACTTTCACCTTTATTAGACAGGTGTTTTCTCTTTAAAAAGGTACAAGCTTTTTATATACATTTTTGTTTCCCTGATTTAAAGCCACTATGCACTTGAACATAGGCTTTAGCAAATGAGGTTGAGGGATTAGTATGACAAGAACAATGTGACTGAAGACTGGTAAGTGACAAGGACACTGCCACCCCTCCTGTGTCTGTATGATCTATGGCACAGTAGATAGTCACAGTAGACTTTTAAAAAAACTGCCAACCTTATTATTTGAATTTCTGTTTCAGCACTGAACACTGCCACCTCTCCTATTTCTGGGTGGGCTATGGCACAGTACAATGTGACTGCAGATTTTGAAGAACACTGCCAGCCCTATTATTTCTAGTTCAGCAATGACAATTAGCAATGGAGCTCTCCTGTTTGTGTGTTAGCTATAACTCAGTAGAATGTTAATGGAGACTTTGAAGAACACTGCTACCCATCCTCTTTCTTTTCTAGCTATGACGCTGCCCAACTGCACTAGAGACTGCCAAAAACCATGCTACCCCTTCTTTGTCTCTCTGTGAAATAGTGCTGGATCACCTTGGAGGGCGGTACTTATAGAATCCAAAACTCGCGAGATCCTACGTCATAACGATGACGTTTTGAATGTTTACAAATCTGAGGGTGCGCGAGTACCAAGTACCGAGTCGTGCCGGCTCGGTACTCGGTTCTGCTAAGTTCAGGTGGGCTCCACAATAATATATCACTGCTGAGAAATAAGAGCATGTCTGTCTCTCTATTGTCCCGACGGCAGCAGGACAGTACCATTCAAGGACCTTGAAAGCGATAGTGTGTACATGTGGGTGGGGTTTCACCAGTTGTGGGTGTGGGGAGTGGGAAATGGTCTGATTGCGCAGGTTTTGTGTGAAATTTGGGCAATGAAGATGCAGATCAGAGCAGGGCTTATTTTGTCCTGATTTTGTCTGGACACATGTGGCAATGCAGAGCAATGTTTGCATTTCAATTGCCCTAGTAAGGCAGAATCATCATGGAGCATGTTTCAGTGGTAACACAACAGCATTACTCGGTTTCTAGGGCAACAGACTAATCCTTGACTTCTTCAGTTTTGCTGACTTTTTCCTTATGGCACATAAAAAAACTTTATTTTCTAGCATTTATAGTTACCACATGCATAATATTAGCACCCTCTCTGCATGCACATGCCTTCCTGCCACTACCATGCATGTCAACACCAGGGCTGTCATCAGAAACTATGGGGCCCAGTACTAATTAAACTGGCAGCCCCCCCACCTCCCTTCTCGACGTACATGCCCCCCTCCCTTTTCGCCATACATGTCCACCTCCCTATTTGCCGTACATGCCTTTTCTTACTCTTCACCGTACATGCTCCACTCCCCTCCTCAACTCATCATAGCATATGACCCCTTTCCCCCATTATAGATCAACCTCCTCCATTAAGGTAGATGCCCCCCCCCCTCATTACAATACATGCCCCCCTCATTACAGTACATGCCCATCTCATAACAGTACTTGCCCATCTCATAATAGTACATGCCTTCTCATTACAGTACATGCCCCCCCTCATTACTGTACATGCACCCTTCATAACAGTACATGCCCATCTCATAACAGTACATGCCCATCCATTACAGTATTTGCCCACCTCATAACAGTACATGACCACCTCATACCAGTACCTGCCCACCTCATTACACTACATGCTCCCCTCATTACAGTACATGGCCATCTCATAACAGTACATGCCCCCTCATTGCAGTACTCACCCATCTCATAACAGTACATGCCCCCCTCCCCTCATTAGAGTACATGCGCCAGCCCCCCCTTCCCCATATAATTGCTGTCATTCACAGAAGACAGGTGGCCGGGCTAGGGGGACAGGACAAACTAGGAGGATACAGCAGGTACAGACAGAGGGGTCTGTCCGGGCCCCCCACAGCCGTACTGGCTGTATCCTCCTGATGGCGGCCCATTCTCAAGACACTTACAGAAAAGGGAGGCTGAAATACACTGGACCCTGGGAAACTCATTAAAAGCAATCAGGGGAAATAACTACAGAACTATTATATGGACCTTCAATGACTAACTGCAAACTTAACACTTGCTACTGTTACTGGAAGCTGCACACATTTTGTGGCACCATGTAAAGTTATGTATACATATATACAAGCATTTTAGAGAAGGGCTGATGGCTGTATGGGCCGGTCCGGTCCCTGCGCTTCCAGTCCCGCAGCTTTTTCTTTTTTTTTTTTTTAAACTTCCGCGCGGCCGCGCGATGTGACGTCATGACGTCACACTGCCGCCTAGGAGCCGTTGGTCTGTTGAGGGCGCAGGGTTTTAAGGTGAGTTGGTGTGTCCGGGGATAGTGACAGGTACTGCAGAGGAGGGGGACGGGAGGGGGAATGAGTAAAAATAACTGCACGGGAGAAGTGATTAAAAATGTCTGCAGTGGGAAGGGGGGGGTTGAGTGACAATGTCTGCAGGGGGAGGGGGGGTGTGGGTCACAATGTCTGCAGGGGGAAGGGGGGGATGAGTGACAATGTCTGCAGGGGGAGGGGGGGTGTGAGTCACAATGTCTGCGGGGGGTGTGAGTGACAATGTCTGCACAGGGAAAGGGGGGTGAGTAACAATGTCTGCAGGGGGAGGGGGGTGTGAGTCACAATGTCTGCAGGGGGAGAGGGGGTGTGAGTGACAATGTCTGCAGGGGGAGAGGGGGTGTGAGTCACAATGTCTGCAGGGGGAGGGGGGGTGTGAGTCACAATGTCTGCGGGGGGTGTGAGTGACAATGTCTGCACAGGGAAAGGGGGGTGAGTAACAATGTCTGCAGGGGGAGGGGGGTGTGAGTCACAATGTCTGCAAGGGGGGTGTGAGTGACAATGTCTGCAGGGGGAAGGGGGGGTGTGAGTGACAATGTCTGCAGGGGGAAGGGGGGTGAGTGACAATGTCTGCAGGGGGAAGGGGGGTGTAAGTGACAATGTCTGCAGGGGGAAGGGGGCTGTTTGAGTGACAATGCCTGCAGGGGGAAGGGGGGGTGAGTGACAATGTCTGCAGGGGGAAGGGGGGGTGAGTGACAATGTCTGCAGGGGGAAGGGGGGGTGAGTGACAATGTCTGCAGGGGAAATGGGGGGTGAGTGACAATGTCTGCAGGGGGAAGGGGGGTGTAAGTGACAATGTCTGCAGGGGGAAGGAGGGGTGTAAGTGACAATGTCTGCAGGGGGAAGGGGGGGTGTAAGTGACAATGTCTGTAGGGGGAAGGAGGCAGTTTGAGTGACAATGTCAAGGGGGGATTGGGGGGGTGAGTGACAATTGGGAATTGGGAGTGAAAATGTCTGCATGGGGGGCAATGGCTATAGGAGGGGGGAAATTAAAAATGGCCAATGTGTGTGGTGGGACAGTATATGACTATAATGTGTGTGGGGGACAGTATATGACTATAATGTGTGTGGGGGACAGTATATGACTGTAATGTGTGTAGGGGACAGTATATGACTATAATGTGTGTGGGGGGACAGTATATGACTTTAATGTGTGTGGGGGTACAGTATATGACTGTAATGTGTGTGGGGAGACAGTATATGACTGTAATGTGTGTGGGGGACAGTATATGACTGTAATGTGTGTGGGGGGGGCAGTCAGGGACGGATTTACCGCTAGGCAACCTAGGCACCTCAGGGGGCCTAGCTGGGGGGGGGACAAGAGGAAATAAAAAAAATGTAAAAAAATCGGCCCCTCCCCCGACTTGCGGCGGTGCACCGCTGCGGACGCTTCTTTGACAGCGCCGCGGCTGCTGTATAGAACAGTGGCCACTTAGTTAGCGCATGGGGGGGTTTCTAGAGACTCAGAAACCCCCCCTGCGTGCGCCACTGTCCAGAGAATTTAAGGGGGAGCAGAGGAAGGGAGGGAGGGGGACGGGTAAAGGGTACTGAGGCAGAAATAACGGATAAAGTGAAGCATTTACTTTTAAAAAAACAGAGAAAAAATACACTATAAAAGGGTAAGGTGATATGATAGCTGACAATCCTTATTGATTCTTTTATCAAATTCAAATATTAGCTATTCTTAGCATCACTACACTAGCAGACATGTGATTAGTTGCTTTCTGTTGCTGTACCTCATTGCTCCATGTTACTAAATGAAGCCCATTGTTGTACTTTGCTGATTCTGCATAAAATACATCACTTAAAAATACATTAAAGAGATCTGTAGGACCCAGAGAAGTTTAAAAAAAATGATACAATTCATCAGACATGAACTTTTTATTTTTCACAGCAAATCACTGGATTATCTGCCTTTAGACAAATTTGTAACACACCCATCCAAAGGTGCAAGATTTCTGTCTGACATTGAGGTGTGGTGAATGGAGAGTACAAATTCATACGACACACAGTGACGGACTTCTTATCACATATCAGCCACGTTATTACAGGTTTTCTGGATTGTGACTGTACAATGTAGTCCGTGGCATGTCTTCACTCAAAGCTAGAGGGGCAGATATTACTTTGTGATATGGAAAAGCCAAGAATGAGTGACTGGCATTGCTGCTCTCCAATAGTCTATAAACACTGTAACATGCGAGGCATTACTGCCAACAACGTCTGTGCAAATATTTTCTATACAGAATATACCTTAAGTGACACTTTGGTAATAATTTTATCTAGACAGTAAAATTAAAATTTAGAATGTGACAAAATATGTGCTGAGCTAGTGTATCAGCGATAAGGTATATAGTTAAATAATAGTTTACAGATATATATATATATTTATATATATATATATATATATATATATATATATATATATATATATATATAGTCAAGAGGAGGTAATGTCTGTAATAGCAATAATAGCCTTTATTAAATGTGTTGAAAATGTGTATGCTAATAGCTTGATATTGGGTCTGGTTGGAGGAAATAGGACTTGGGAATGCTATTAATTTAATGTCTGGTTGGTGGGAGGAAATATGCATATTTATTAACTGTGAATGCTATTCAATCAATTTTAGGACTGATGAAGGGTAGGGTGGCTTCAAGTGTTCACTCACTAATTAATAGACATGGGTGCTGTTAATTTAATATCAGGGCTGGGTGCACGGGAATAGTCAGTCCAGCGAACTGTATAGCACTTGTAAAAGGCTAGGCACGAACCCAGAGTAGGATGGCGACGTTTCTTTTGGTAATGCACCGCCATCGGAAGGCAGCATCTACACCCATGAAGATTGGGGGGGGGAGTGGTCTCTCTCGCCCAGGGCACTAAAAAGTGTAGTGTGAGGGGCCACTGGGGGGAAGGGGGCTCAAACCAATATTTTGCCTAGGGCCCCATGAGGTGTAAATACGGCTCTGGGGACAGTATATGACTATAATGTGTGTGGGGGACAGTATATGACTGTAATGTGTGTGGTGGGACAGTATATGACTATAATGTGTGTGGGGGGACAGTATATGACTATAATGTGTGCTATTAAGTGAATGTGGGGCTGTTTGGGGAAAATTAGGTATATTTATTAAATGAAATTATGAATTATTTAATGCCTGAGATGGTTGTGGGAAATGTTTATTTTTATTAAATATAAATGCTATTTAAATTCTTGCTGGGGTTGTTTGGAGGGAGGGAAAGCGGTTTATTTATTAAATGGGAATACTATTAATTTAATGTTGGGGCTGGTTGTAGGGAAGTAGGTCTATTTATTAAATGTATATACTATTTAATGTCAGGGCTAGTTGGAGGGAAATAGATGTATTTATCAGATGTGAATACTATCATTTTAATGTTGGGGCTGGAGTAAGGCCTAATTTTAAAACGTGGGTGTTATATTGATTTAACACCGCTGCTGGTTGGAGTTTTCTAAATTTCATGTAACCATTTTTTTTTTCAAATAGGGCCCCCAACATTCCAGGATCCAGACAAGCAGCAACTGATCTAAAGACACCAGCAGCCACAAGTGGAGACAATGACAAGACAGGTAAGAGAGACCAGGACATTCTGCCAACTGTCCTGAATTTGGTGGGTGACTGTCCCGCTTAGTCAGGATTTGGTCTGACTACAAGGACAGTTGGGAGGTATGTCCTACTTCACATTGTACTGCTTGTGAAGGCAGAACTGTGTGCAACTAATAGTAGTGCTCAAAGTATTGCCAGAGTATTTGTTGAAAATGTGTCTAATAACCATATTACATCATAGGAGCCTCCTTGTCTTAAGTGCCTAGGGCCCCCCGAGCCTTAATCCAGCTCTGGTTAGCAGGAGGGAGCGGATAGCTACTCCCAGTTCCTGGATAGGACACAGCCTGCAGAGCAAGCCGAGGAGCTCTTAGTCTCATCAGATTTATTAATCTAAGAGCTTCCCTGCTCACTCTACAGGAAGTTCCCACCCTGATGGATGTCAGCAGCATCAGAAGTATAGCTAAGTGCAGTGGGCTGGAGGTGTTGTAATGTGTTTCTGGGGTGGGGTGGGGTGTGGTATGATAGGGAGGGCCTGATAAATGTAATGTTTTATTATAATGTATGTATCAATGCTCCATGTTGACCACGCCCCCAACATAATGTGGGCACGCCCCTGGCGGCGTCGTTGCTGCGCAGCGGCACACAGTTTTGTCCTGCTCATCAACAGAGATGTGCCTGTATGCTTAAAATGCCAGGGCTGATTTTTAGTCCCAGTCCGGCCCTGCATATACTGTACTATGACACATGCCCAGCAACAAGCGGTCTTATGAAGTAAAGGAAATTGAGTCCTAAATGGCCTCCATGAGAATAATAATGTGCATAGATCCATCATCTTCAGGCTAGCATTACCAGACAATAAAGATTGCAGTGGGTCAACTCGCTTGTGGTCATGCAGACTTGAAAGTAATTTCAGAAATTGTGTGTTCTTGATACAAAACCCCATAAATGTGTTTGTTGTTAATGTCTCCTACATTCATATAGATGTGTTGCGTTGTTGTTGTATGTATCTGTTAAATATGCATAAGTACAATTCACAGTTCTACTCTGTTATCTATTAAGTTTTTCATTTCACCCTCTCCAACTTATTTCCCTAATCATATAAACTGCCTTATGAATCAGCATTCTATGACAGACGGAAGTCTGGATCAGAGCTTCTGTATAATTAGTGGACCACTTGCAGAGCTGTTTTCCTTTCATGGATCATTAATTTGAACTTGATTATTTCAGCTCCTAACATTCACAATCCAGACAGACAATGAAGCCATGAAGTAAACAAATGTCAACAAGCATTGTCACATAAAGGAAATACTAGATACACAAACCATGGATGGTTTTCAACTGTGATTTACTCAACTTTGCAGTTTTAATCCTTTATGTGCTGTCTGACTTCTTAGTTACAAAAGGCTATATTTTTGGCCTTGTGGAGGGCTATTAGTATTGATTATGGCAGTTGCAGAGTATGTCGAAAAGTATAGCAGCAAAGAAAATAATGTTCTTAGGAACCCCTGCCAGCTCCTGTGGGTAGTGGCAGCATATTAGGTTTAACACCTATTTTATAGTGCACTTGGGTTAACTACCCATTCTGTTCTCCACCACAAATCATTTTGTTGCAGCAAGTTATTTTGTAGTTAAAATCACATCAAATCTCAATGCACATTGTCTCATCGCAAGTATAATAGTAGTAATCACGGGACTGATTCATTAAGGATCTTAAATGAAGAGGTATCTTATTTAAGTCTCCTGGACAAAACCAGGTTACAATGCAAGGGGTGCAAATTAGTTTTCTGTTTTGCACATAAGTTAAATACTGACTGTTTTTTCACGTAGCACACACATATCAACTTTAAATTTCAGTGTACAAATAAGCTATCAAGTATTTGTGTGCTACATGAAAAAAACAGTCAGTATTTAACTTATGTGCACAACAGAAAACTAATTTGCACCCCTTGCATTGTAACATGGTTTTGTCCAGGAGACTGAAATAAGATACCTCTTCATTTAAGATCCTTAATGAATCAGGCCCCACATTATCAAATCATGGACTGTAGTAATAACATGCCCATACTCTATATCTACAAAACAAAAAGACAGTTGTTGTCAATGCTTATCCTTAATACTACATATCTGTGTGTATCTAGCAAAATGAAAACATGAGGTATTGGTTCATATTTTGATCAAAACTACTAAGCCTGTATCCCAGCATCAAGGGCACCTCATTGTATGCACTCACTTCCCAAGTATAGGGGCTTACATCTAGCAAGGGCTGGCTATATTTATGACTGCTTCTTAATACTTTCTCAACTGTACTTAAGGTAAAGGTGAATGTAGAATCAAACTTACCGCTATGTCAATGTCAGCAAGTGCGCACACTCTAAGCGCTCAACTTTATTTATCTAGTAATAGCAGTGGAATTGGAAGCTTAAATAGGGCTTCCAGTCTACGCATGTGCTGAGCCACTGTCCATGTCCAATAGAGCAGAATAGGTTCCTCCAGAGAGATAAATAATTACTACTGCTTTGGATAATATTTTTATTAATCACAACAATAATACATTTCTTATCACCGTCATAAGCGCTGATAAAAAAAAAAATGACACATTGCCACGCTTAGTATGTAAGTAATAAATAGGCTCATAAGGTCGCTACTCTGTCTCTGTCTTTTATCTCTGCCAACACCTCTTTGGCTATTTCATCAGATTACTGTGTTCCTTACGTCTCACAGTCGATCAAATCTCTGCTTTCTTTCTCAAAGCTCTATTAGCACACCATGGTGTATAATTACTAAACTGCGGTTTGAAAAAGTGGAGATGTTGCCTATAGTAACCAATCAGATTCCAATTATCATTAATTCAGTACATTATACAAAATGACAGCTAGAATGTGATTGGTTGCTATAGGCAACATCTCCACTTTTTCAAACCCATAGTTTAGTAAATATACCCCCTAGAATTGCTAGGAAATCTGTCTTTATTTTCCTAATCTCTTTTTTTAAACATATATTAGTCAACGGTTTTGCTCCAATTATGGCCACACTTCTTCTCCAATTGACTCTCCCCCTCCCTCGTTCCTCTCTTTGAGCACTCCCATACAATCCCTCCTTGTTCAACTAAGAAATACTGAAGACATTTGCTGAAAATGTCCTTGATCTAGATGTGCTGCAGTTCCAACCAGATATATCACACACATGACACAGCACAATTTACATATACGGCCAGATCCCTTTACATTGTATACCACCTAAAAACTGACTAGTGGTTTCAGCTACTGAAACCAATGTGACTTTAACTAATGAAACCACAGAGGTTTCATCTTGAAATTGTACAGCTTCCAGGTGTGTGCTGCAACGGTTGTGAAGGGAAATCAAATTCAAGGTACTTGGTAAAGCTGCTCAGCTTCACAGCACAGACATAGGGCCAGTGCTGACCCTACACAGTGCAGCCCACTAGATGAAGACCTACCAGGCTGCCACTTGAACAACGCAGCTCTATGTACTAAGGTTTAGATGCAATTTTACTTGCATTTAAAATCTGTTTCCTATATGTAATACTGCAACTGAAGAAGAGCCAGACCAATTTTTGAGTGATCACTGAGCTACATTATACTGTACATGTAACTTATGCAATACCAGCTACACATTTACTTTCATTTTTCAGCTAGAAAACTCTGAACATGTGTTTGGTTGCTATGAATTCCAGTGCAGTTATGTCCATTGCACCATGGTACATAAGCTTCAATGATCACATGAAATGATCAGATGATATGATATGATATCATCTGACAATGGGGCTGTGGAGGTGGAAATCTAAGGAAGGCAGCTGTCAGCAGTATATAGAAAGTATAATAAATACTAATGAGTGTGATTCAGTTTGACCTTAACTGAACCCAAGAATTCACCAAACATATCACCTTTTCCTGTCATCTAGCAATTTACACCTTTTCTATTTTATTTCTATATACAAAGAATAATTTAATTATATACCTTATGTCTCTATTAATAATCTGGTATTATTGTTTACTTGCATTGCACTAACAGTGACATAAATGAAAGCTTATTAGCAGTTACATTTTTTATCTTTTCTCCTTCACATGTTCTCAGGTGCATAGTGTCATATAGTGTGGAAGGGAAAATCCATTTATCCATTAATTTTGATAAATATTCTGTCTGTCAAAAAAAATTTGAATGCAATATGTTATTCATTGTACTATGCCATATGGAAAACAAATAACAAAATGACTTAAAATTGTATTTTCTTCATACACCCTTTGATAAACTGCAATTACACAATCAGATAGGGATGTTCACCTCAATCAGTAAACCATTACATATGGGCAGGTTTGGCTACACTTATCAGTTGCGTATCTTGTGACTCATCAATTGGGGCAAAGATGCTTGGAGCACGTGGTACAAACACACAGGAACAATGGAAATGAACTGGAAATACGTTGTGGCTACCAATTGATCGATATTATATGGTAAAAATGCATACTGTTATCTATACTGTTATTAATAGGAGATAAATTATCACCAATATAGAATCGCTTTTATTAACATGTACAAAATATAACATGTAGGTGGTAGGGGAGCTTCAGCTCGATAGGAAGTATAGTACTGCCCCATATGTCCCCAGTAATTACATGGCATAATAATAGATGTCTTATTACTAATAGACATATTTCTTTTCAGTGGAATTTGGGGTAATGGTCAGTTACAGTTGCTACATTTCCTAACCATAGCCTTCCACACTTCAATAAATAATGTTATATGTGTTACTTCACTTTCTTATATAAAAGAAAAGATAGAGCTAAACTTTTATTGCAGTAATACAACAGCATGCCTGAGGGGTTTTTATTTTTGTCTATTTTCTTTAAACAGAAATGAAACCTTTATATTATTATGAACCACAAGGGATTAACATATTGGAAGATGAAAAGGCAAAGCTGCACCTGTTCTGTTTATAAGGAGACAGCAATGTCCTTCCACAGTACAGCAAGACTGGAGAATAAAACAAAATCCTTTTTCTGGCTGCATTTCATAACATGAATAGACTGTGCAAGGTCAGCATGCGGGGTCTGCCAGGGTAACAATTAGTCCCAAGAAAGTTTTGGAAGCAGATGGCAAAGATTAGAGAAACCAGACCTTTCTGCAGTACTACTGGATAGAAAACTTTATTTCTGATTTCTAAAATGCCTTAGTTTAACAGCCATCAGGCACCGTCTGAGCATACTTTACGTAGCTCAATCCAAGAACCAACTGACATACTGGAGTTGGAAAAAAACGAAGCAGCATCATCTGTTCATGTGTTTCTTTGTGAAAAGGTTACATGGTGATTTCACTATAGAGGCAGAATATTTTAATGTAAGGTGTAAAATATGCTGCATTACATATTGCTTACAGCTTATGTTTATTTATATGAAACGATCAATGAGATAACACATTGTAAAGCCAATTTAAATACGCCTCATATCGTGCTTTTCACAAATATAAAATACCGTTCAGGCTTCCATATTGAAGCCACCCATTTCTTCCCTTATTGGCTTGTATATCTGACACTCAGTGACCTCTGCTGTGTCCTCTGCAACTAAAAGCTGGAAGAATTATGTTAATGTATGAGCTGCGCTCATTCTAAGTCATCCTTGTCCATCTGTTTACTAGATGAACTGTATATTTTGTTTAAAAGCTTTGACAGAAGCGATAAGACTAAGCCTTAGAATTAACTTCTGTGAAAGCCCTTTTAAGATCCACTGCAAGTGAAAGGCCACTTTACAATTAACATAATTTAATGTATTTAAAAAGTGTCAGTGAGAACATTCTTTGCAGTACATAAATCAATGATAATGCACAATGTCCTGTTTCCTATACACGGTCTATAAAAATATCCTTCTTGTTAAAAAAAAAATAATGCTGGAGAAATATATATTTACTAGCAATAATGCAGTGTTTTTCTCCATTATTTCATATATCCATGAATTGTTGTATGTTTGGTTGCTAAACTGATAGTTAATAAAAAAAACTATGTTAAGAATATACATACAGGTAATGGACCAAAAAATACAAATATTGGTAAATGAGGGTCACCAAGCAAATTGTAAGTAAGGGCTTCCACACAGGTATGGCTCATTTATTAACAAAGCAGATCATATCCCAGTATACTCAGGAAATAAAATTGCTGAACTGTCCTGGTTGCCTATATTTATGGGAGACTTCAGTGACTTTGGGAGTTTGGTGATTTTTGTGCTGCTGAAATTGAGCTGTGACCACACAGATCAATTTTAGTTTCATGAGCAACGGTGTCTGAGGTGATGTCTGCATGGAAGTCTGCAGGAAAAACATCATCAGCAAAGGGCAGTAGCGGACGGAAGAGCATACTCCAGGATTGTGAAATATGTGAATTAATTTGGAGTACAAGGCAAAACAGGTGAACAACTGCAGATCAATTGACTACAAATTTCAATCTATGGTTCCATTTTAATGAAAAATGGTCTGACAAGAACTTCAAGAGAAGTATATCTTACTCACATAGCAGTGAATACCATATATGTTACAAAGCACTTTACAGGTTCATATCAGTTCTTGCCCCATTGCAGCATACTGTCCAAATTCTCTATCACATATACACACTGAGGTTAAGTTGAATGCACATTGCGTTTCTGGCAAATAATACGCTTTTTAACATCTGAGCATGTGCGCACACCACTACTGTCGGAACTAGTGCTTTGTGCACTTTCACAGAAGTAAAAACAGCATACTCAACTTAACATGACCTCCTAAGGGTTTATTTTGTCATTAGGGTTTGCAACTAAGGAGATCTAGAGAGAGATACTTTGAGCCGCGGAGGGCGTATGCCTAGAATCACCTAGGCGTGGTTAAAATATCAGACATTGCCAAAAGTTTCACAATAATCATCAAATAAGCACAGTTCTTACTTTGCTGCTGAGAGTTCAAAGTCATGTTGCTACTGTATCCACAGTCGCTGTGTAGGGAACCCTTAAAGTGGGGATAAAAAGAAATATAAATGGCCAACATACCCCTAAGACCTCTTCATATGACCCTTACATGCCTATCTGACCTCCCCACATGCCATCTGACCTCCCATATACCCCTACATGCCCATTCTCCTTCTTATGTTCCTTCAGATCTCCCCACATGCCTTTCAGCTGCCCCTTCTATGCCCATCAAACCTCTCCATATGCCCTTTACAGACCTTTCACACCTCACCACACAACTACATTGAACCACCTGAAATAAAGGACTAATAAATAATCATGTTGACTACACACCTCTGGAGCAAAGAGCTAGAGATTACCATAGTGTAATAACATTACATTTTGCTAAGTAGAAACTCTACCCCTAAATTACCAAGTATTCTCCTATATTGATTTGATGTATAGTCACCTGTTGGTTGGCTATTATTGCTTTTGAAGTTTTAGAGAATCTGTGTACTAGGCTTGTGTATTAGGTATTCTCAATACACTTAAAACTTGGAACCAGGGCACTGGGTACTGGGGGGGTGGGGGGTGCAGAGCTGGCACACCCTAACTTTTCAAAATGCTGGTGATCAGCTTTCCCAGTTATTGGGACCGCTCCTGGTCTCAAGGAGGCAGCTCAGACTGTCACTGTATCCATTCAAGCAGCTAACAGCAAATCAGATGCTGTTAGCTGATCTGTCAGTGTGGGCATAGTATGCTGCTTAGTGTGGTCTCGTTAGATCACATCTCTAGAGATCACACTAAGCACACAGACCATACCCGCACTGACATAGCAAGAAGAAACAAGTACCAGAGCAGAGAAAGAAGAGGACAAGAAGACAGCAAGGTAAGTTTTTTAAAAAAATATCCAGGGAGAAGAAGAGGAGGTGATACACTGATGCTGTGGAGGAAGAGTTCATGAATGGGGGGAGGGATTGGCTGCAGGGGGATGAAAATAATTAATTTGCTGGGGTGGACTAATAAATTGGCTGCAGGGGGAAGGTGGATTGGCTTCAAGGGAGATCAATTGGCTAAGGGGATGTTAATGAATTGGCTGCAGGGGGAGATGAATTGACTCAAGAGGGTTAGTCAATTGGCTGCAGGAGGAAGATGAATTGGCTAGGAAGGGGTTTAATGAATTGGCTGCAGGTTGAGATAGATTGACTGCAGAGGGAAGGTTAATTGGTTAGGGGGGTTAATTAATTGGCTATAGGGGTAAGATGGATTGGCTGCGGGGTAAGATGAATTGGCTGGGAGGGTGAATGAATTGGCTAAGGAGGGGTGAGCAAATGAGTAGTTGGGTTATTAATGAAATAGCTTGTGGGGGGCATGATCTGTGTATTGTGTGGTGGTGACGTGGATGCTCTCTGTGGATTCAGTGGTCATGCTAAATACTAGACAGACAGGTCTGGTACATGTTAGTATACAATTATGAATAATATTCATATATTGCATTGTGCACTCAAGAGATGGAAGGGGGTGATGTCAGTACACTGAGCACTGCAAGCACAGCTGACTTCATGTAACACAAGACTGATAAAGAAACAACAAAAAGGACATTGTCAATTTTTTGCTCCCACAATCGTTCGGTGCTACCTACAAATACCAATATGCATTAGCAGCACTTTTCTCACAGGATCAATGATCCCCAGTAAGCCAGCGTCTTTTTCTACCTAACAGGAAATAAATAAGTGGCAGCACAGACGTATTCAAACTGCCTGTTTACATGTAGCAGTCACTAATAGCAGGACATATATCGACAGAAGGATCGCCTCTTATAAACAGCTTGGACTTTATTATCCTTAGATTCCTGGAGTTTTTAGAAATTATAACAAAGTTCTAAAAGTTGAAAAGGTGTTTTATTAAGTAGAAGACAAGAGAGAGACTAAAGCAAGTGCTGAATGTGCTGCAGAGATGGCACAAAGTGTGAGTAAGGTATAGTGTTTAACCTTTATTCAAGCTGATAGAGGATGATCTAGTATTCTATTATCCACACTGACAGATGATTTATTGGGATAGTGCCTTTTCCAGCAAACTGTTTTAAACCATTATTTCCTCTGAAATATAAAGGCTTTTTTTCCCAACCTACAATATGCACAGTGGGTAAACATTTTTCAAGAAAAAATATATAGCTTCTGAGCATTGTAGTTTGCAAATTTAAACAGGAGGATGTGAGATGTCTAATATGAATTACTGAGGTTTTTAATATAAACTTAACCCTTTAGGAGATGGGAATCCTGTACAAAACTCTTCATCCCTGATTTTTATACTTTTTTAGTTATAGAAAAAGAGATATATATCAGTTTCTGTGATCAGAGTGACACTTGTTATCCAATACTGCACTGCTCACACATCTCTCAAATATATCTGGATCTAGCAAGTGTCACAGGGAGCTGCTAACTGAAAGATTTTCCCTTCCAGGATTCAATAGACACAGCTTGCTCTGATCTATCTGTGTATTACAATATCAGGGAAAAACAATAGGACAAGAGCCTGGATATTGATGAATCTTCAATTTCGTGCTCGGGTCTATTGATTTTCATAGACAGAAAGGATGCATACACTACCTTTGGCAGACAGAACAGATTATTCTATTGGCATCATATGTTTGACTGTTTCCCTTTATTGTTTCTTTACCGGAGGAAGTCAAGATTCCATTTTGAGATAATAGTTTCCAAAAAAACGACTTGAAAAGCAACAAAGCCAATTTTAATAAAACAGCCCAGATTGTTTATGTGAACTCATAACAAAGTAACAGGGCCAGAATTATGTTGTATATAAGCACATAGGGCACATACAGAAAAAAAGGCAAATATATAGACTTTACAACTTCATTTCTAACCACACACATTTGTAACTACCGTTTATTTTGTCCTTTTATAGTATTTTGAATTTATGTTAGTTTTTGCTCAAAAGTCTACCGAGGCGTATGTACAAGCATGAATTATGCATTCTGTACTAGTCAGTGCTCAGTGCTATGTTCTGCAAAATCCAAACAGTCTGATGTATAAACAAAATGAGAGCAGCAAAATGATGTTTTCCAATTTTTAGACAAAATCTAGCCAAAGTGACAGCATATCTACCCATTTTCTTTACTAACTATGGTGATACTGTTGTTTTCCAGAGTGAATATATAGTTACAACACATTATTATTATTATTATTATTATTATTATTATTATTATAATTATTATTAATGTAACTTTTAAACAGTTGCAGTTGATATCCCAAACTTTTTGAAAATCATTATCTGGGGTATTCATGTTGAAGGGTAGAAGAATAGAGGAGTGTATTGTGTGGTTTAGCATCTACCGACATCCACAGAGCAAGCAGCTTTGGGATGTAGAGAAGGAGAGCTGTCAGGTCATTCTTTATTGTAGCAGTATCATGCTAGGCTGAACAGATTAGCATGGCCAGTCCTTGTCTAATGCAGTGGTCAGCAACTCAATATATGAGTCTTGGCCTGTAGCTGAGGACAGGAAACATGGTACACTTACAAAATCTGATAGCAACCAGGATGAAGGAATGATGCTTCAAGGAGAGGATATTTGAGGAACTAAGTAGAGGAGGTGCTTTGGAGATCATCTGGAGTGCCACAACGATAGATACCAAAATGCAGTAATTTGGAGAGTTCTAGCTTTATTTGGCAAGGCTGGGTATGAACTTATCATTGAGGCAGAGTATTGGGTTTTAGGGCAGGGATACTAGGTGTACCCCCTTTGAGGACTGTGCTATGATAAAGGACCAACCCCTTTTACCAGCAGAATTTAATGACAGCAAAGCACTAGTAGAAGTAGAGACTGGGCAACACAGTGGCATAGTGGTTTGCACTTCTGCCTCACAGCACTGGGATCATGAGTTCGATTCCCGACCATGGCCTTATCTGTGTGGAGTTTGTATGTTCTCCCTGTGTTTGCGTGGGTTTCCTCCAGGTGCTCCGGTTTCCTCCCACACTCCAAAAAACATACTAATAGATTAATTGACTGCTATCAAAATTGATCCTAGTCTCTCTGTTTGTGTGTGTGTGTGTGTGTGTGTGTGTATGTTAGGAAATTTAGACTGTAAGCACCAATTGGGCAGGGACTGATGTGAAAGAGTTCTCTGTGCAGCGCTGTGGAATTAGTGGTGCTATATAAATAAATGGTGATGTTGATGAAGCAGAGAAAGATTTGGCTGGTGAGAGAATTTTCAAACCTCAGAGGTAGCTCTGTTACAATGCACAGTGGGCAGCAGGTGTCACCTTATTCACTGCAAAAGAGAAATGGAAGAACAGATGTGATAAAACTGGGGCATGTGTGTTATTATTACAGCATCTTATGGGGCATCTTTTATGATTGTGGTGTGCTCTTTGTATCCAAAGCAGAAGGAAGCAGTGAGGGATTCTTCTCATAAGGAGGACAGTCTCGGACTGGAGCATGAAGGGCCCACCGGGGGACTGCAATGCTAGGGGCCCACCAGAGGGAGTGTGGCCAACCATCAAAGAGGCGGGACCAGACACTAGAGGGGGAGTGGTCAGTCCATGAAGGACAGCTAGCACCATAGTGTAGTATGTAAAGAATGCAGTGTGTGTATAAAGAGTCTTGACCTGCACCTTAGATTGGGCAGAACAGTCACCAAAAATCGGGATTGTCCCACTAGACCAGGCTTGGCTAACCTGTGGCACTGCAGGTGTTGTGAAACTACAAGCCCCAGCATGCTTTGCCAATATATAGCAGCTTATTGCTGGAAGGGTATGCTGGGACTTGTAGTTTTACACACCTGGAGTACCACAGGTTAGCCAAGCCTGCACTAGAGTCAGAACATTTGACATACTGTCCTACCTAGTGTTGTCACTTTTACCACCTGTGGCTGCTGGTTTCTTTAGTTGCGGCTTGTCTGGATCCAAGAATGTTGTGGGCCCTATTTGGAAAAAATAATGGGTACATTTAAAAAATTCCAACCAGCCCCGGCGTTAAATCAATAGGACCCACATTTAATACTTAGCCACCACCTACCATACACACATTACATTGCCACAAGCCCGCTGTGCCATCACACACACTACTGTGCCCCTTAATCACCATATTGTGCCTCCTTATGATCACACTGCGCCCACCATGCTGCTTTTGCTACCCTTCACACTCTGCCATGCTGACCTGGCCCCCCTTCACCCACTGCCATGCAGACTTGGGCCCCCTTCACACTCTGCCATGCTGACTTGGGTTCCCTTCACACTCTGCCATGCTGACTTGGGCCCCCTTTACACTCTGCCATGCTGACCTGGCCCCCCCTTCTCACTCTGCCATGCTGACCTGCCCCCCCCTTCTCCCTCTGCCATGCTGACTTGACCCCCCTTCTCACTGTGCCATGCTGACTTTGCCCCCCTTCTCACTCTGCCATGCTGACTTGGCCCCCCTTCTCACTCTGCCATGCTGACTTGGCCCCCCTTCTCACTCTGCCATGCTGACCTGGCCCCCCATTCTCACTCTGCCATGCTGACTTTGCCCCCCTTCTCACTCTGCCATGCTGACTTGGCCCCCCTTCTCCCTCTGCCATGCTGACCTGGCCCCCCCTTCTCACTCTGCCATGCTGACTTGGCCCCCCTTCTCACTCTGCCATGCTGACTTGGCCCCCCCATTCTCACTCTGCCATGCTGACCTGGCCCCCCCTTCTCACTCTGCCATGCTGACCTGGCCCCCCCTTCTCACTCTGCCATGCTGACTTGGCCCCCCATTCTCACTCTGCCATGCTGACTTGGCCCCCCTTCTCACTCTGCCATGCTGACTTGGCCCCCCCTTCTCACTCTGCCATGCTGACCTGGCCCCCCCATTCTCACTTTGCCATGCTGACCTGGCCCCCCCTTCTTACTCTGCCATGCTGACTTGGCCCACCTTCTCACTCTGCCATGCTGACCTGGCCCCCCATTCTCACTCTGCCATGCTGACCTGGCCCCCCTTCTCACTCTGCCATGCTGACCTGGTCCCCCTTCTCACTCTGCCATGCTGACCTGGCCCCCCTTCTCACTCTGCCATGCTGACCTGGCCCCCCCTTCTCACTCTGCCATGCTGACTTGGCCCACCTTCTCACTCTGCCATGCTGACTTGGCCCCCCATTCTCACTCTGCCATGCTGACCTGGCCCCCCTTCTCACTCTGCCATGCTGACCTGGTCCCCCTTCTCACTCTGCCATGCTGACCTGGCCCCCCTTCTCACTCTGCCATGCTGACCTGGCCCCCCCTTCTCACTCTGCCATGCTGACTTGGCCCCCTTCTCACTCTGCCATGCTGACCTGGCCCCCCCTTCTCACTCTGATATGATGACCTGGCCCCCCCTTCTCACTCTGATATGATGACCTGGCCCCTTATCCCTCTTTCATCCCTCTCACTATTTCCCTCAGGGCTTCTCTGCTCTTTTCAGTTTAAAAAAAAATAATGACAGGCTGGCTTGGCAGCGGACTCACTTACCTGTCTGCTCAGTCTGTGAAAATCTCCGGCATCCTGCTCTTCTGGGCCGCGTCTAGTGATGACAACAGGAAGAACTCCTCCTCCCCTGCTGAAAGTGAAAAACACACTACCGCGCAGGTGCAGAGAGCCGTGTCTAGGCTCTCTGCACCTGCGCGGTAGTGTGTCTATTACCGAAGTGCCGCTGCTGCCGCCGCCATTGTAAGAGAGGTCTTCCCCATAAGCTCCGCCCTAACCGCGGAGGGGGCGGGGCTTCAACGAGGCCGGGCCTACCGGTAAATAGACCGGCTGCCCGGCAGGCCAGTCCGAGCCTGAAGGAGGATGATATGAAGAAGGAGATTAAATAGAGCAAATAGGTATTGGGAGATACCTGGAACATTTTGTCATTTGTAAGAGATTTCCCCATTTTAACAGCATGATAAGGGAGATGTTTCTGGAGAAATGTCCCAACCTGTTTTGTTACCAAGATATAATATGGAATTTTTCTGGTGATTACAAAGGGTTTGGTGTTGGTAGGACAAGAAATTCTGCCATAGAATGACTCTCTGCCCGAAATAGAGTCCTCTGAGTCAAAGCCTGAAAGCCAGGGGTCTGCTGGCAATTCAAGTATGCTGATAGGGCAGTGACAAGAGTTGTTGGAGAAGGGCTTCATGGAAGTGTTTTTAAAATGTAAATCTGTTGTTTGAGAGGGCAATCTTCATTCTGCAGCAAATTACTCATACTGGTATATGCAAATTTGGGGAAAGAGTTAAACTTGGGGAAGATGACAGACCTTTTTCAATCATCCATTCGCCATATTTGTGTATTTTGATATTGGATCTGGCTCCGAGAGGGAAGACAGGTAAGTTTTATTTAATTCACTAAATAAATAACAATCTTTATTGTAAACACATAATAATGAATGTGGAGTCTGTAGAGCTTTAGAGGCATTTGCAAATAGCACATTAGTAACAGGACTGTGAAGAGCTTAGTCAAGCCACCACACAAGTATAACAAGAGTGTGGAGCCTTTATTGCTACAAAGACGTTCTAATGTAGAAGTAACGAGGTGGGCTCCCAGCTACAATTACACTCTCTGCCTCTAATGACTAAAACAAGGACTGTATCCCTATGAAAGGATCATTTTTCATTTCTCTCCCTGTTATGGACAATTTGCTATTAACATTATTACTCCAAGCATCACTGTTACATTGAAAGACTGCATAACATATTACTGTGGGAGGTAGATATTACACCTATGCACATCACAGCACTGCCTGTAGGGCTCCAGTATAGTTATTTGTTGGACTTCTGTTACCATGGCAGTATATACTTAAGATTAAGGACGTTGTAGTCTCCAGTCACTCTATGAGAAAAAATGACCCTGAGCTGGGATATCGCTGCTGTTTGGATTATTAGGAGTAGCCTTATTCTTAAATGGAGCTAGGTGGATTGTAATCAGATGATATCCCTGTTTCCTGGCAAGATTTTGCCTTCTATCAGGGACTAAATTAATTGGATGGGTTAAAACAGGGATGCTCTCTTAATCAACCATGGTTAACTCACTGATAAACTTATCTGAGTCACCATTGTTCTTCCCTAGACTCTGCTAGACACCTGGGCATCAACACAGCAAGAGAGAAACCCACACGCGGCTGCTCTTTTTCACCATCCATACCCAAGCCCTAGACCACCCCAGCCAATCCCAACAAAGCTAAAATTAGGATAAACTTGCAGAGGAACCCTACAAGGGAAATTCTGTGTGTTCTTAGAGCTTGAACTGTGAGCTTGTTGTCAGCTCTTTCTCCTGCAAGCTCCATTGAGTCCATTTTGCACATCTTTATCTAAGTTGCATCCTTGACCAGATATCTTTCAGCGGGAAACTCTGCTCCAACAGGAGATGCTCGTGAGTTTGCCCACCTGGTATGCCTACTTAAGTAGGGTGACTGGGGTTCAGACTCCTACCACAATGGTAGAGAGCATGTGGCCAAGACAAGCAAGATGTAAGGGCTGAATCTAAAGCTTGGCAGGAGCTGTTAATTAAAGTTTCCAAGGTTTACAACTGGTCAGGACACTGTTTAACTGTTAATTGAGTTATACAATGTTTACTCTAATATTGACTCTGGGATGCTAGGGGTTCATTTGAGTTTGGTTAAGGTGCTGGTGATTATTAAAAGGTTTTTATTTTGTATTAGGCATTGTTTATAGTTGTGTCTATCTGCTGTAATAAACATACAGCTGAATTATCCATCTCTTCTTAGCTGCGTGATCCAAAGAACCCAGGAGTATTTAGTGAGCTCATGCTCTAGTTCCCTGAAAGTATATAATACACAGGTATGCATATAAGCTGGAATCAGGATTGCAGACCAATGTCAGATGCACAGGTAGTAGATAAACAGTAGTGAAAGTTCAAGACTAAGGCATGGTATTCAGATAATTTATAAGCAAAGGTCAAAGTCCCAAGCTACAATCTTGTACACATGTAGCAGATAAACAATGATTAAAGTGCCAACCTGGAATCTAGGACACAAGTAGCATATACACAGTGGTCAGATATAGTCATAGGGTAAATGTATCAAGCTGAGAGTGTTCTGGCGGTTTTGAAAAGCCAATCAGATTCTAGCTATCATTTATTTAGTACATTCTACAAAATGATAGCTAGAATCTTATTGGTTGCTATAGGTAACATCTCCACTTTTTCAAACCCACACCCTGATAAATTTACCCCTGCACTTCAAGTCCATTTTCCACACAGTCCTGACACCTAGTGATTTTTTTTTAACTCTATGAGCAGTTTCCTTTCATTTGTAACCATATAACAGATAGAACAGTTTATTTGGTGTCTTATAAACATAATTTATATCACATTTTATATGGTTGTGGTTGTGGTTATATCGATGATATATTGTTGGTTTGATAAAGACCAAGAAAAATGCTAGAAATAATGTCCCACTAACCAAGAATTTCATTTTCTGCATTTATTCATACTATATGTTTGTTGTTATTTAGTATCTATGTGATGTTAAATACTTTTGTGTCAAAAAAGGACAAAAGTATTATAGGAGTGATACCTTTATTGGCTAAACAAAATAAATATTTACATTTGCTAGCTTTCAGAGCACAGAGGCCCCTTCATCAGACAAGGATGACTGAGGAAAATTATTACTTTAGCTTATCTTAATGATGTACAGCCCCCCCCCCCTTCCCCCTACAAATTTCTTGATGATGTGACATCTCTTAAACGTTGTGCCTTTTCCTCAGTCATTCATTTGTAAACCCGCCTGATGAAGGGACCTCTGTGCTCTGAAAGCTAGCAAAAATAAAAACATATTTTGATTAGCCAAGGTATCATTCCTATAATACTTTTGTCCTTTTTTGACACAAAAGTATTTAACACCACATAGATTTTTCTGACTAACACAGTACTGCAATAATAATAATAATAATAATAATAATAATAATAATAAAAAAAAAAAATTGCTACACATTTTATTTAATATCTGAAATAGATTTTTGTAGCAAAGTAACAACCAATGTCTGATAGTGGAACTGCTACAAAAATGTAGCACCATTAAATAAAACATGTCTATGTGCACAAATAATTTACAAAATAAATTAAAGGTAATTACAAGTAAGCATTAAAGCATTGATAAGATTATTGAAACAATTTTATCCAAAGAAAAAAAGGATAAATAACAGATACTTTAGATGCATATAGTACTGTATATTTAGACAGTATAGTAAACAATTATTTTAATGGTACTGAATGTGTCCAACCATACACTTCTAGAAGTAATCTCATAGTTCCTATTTTGCAGCTAAATGCTCTTTGCTTTTTATTAAAGATATCTGAATTTCATTCTTAGAAATTGGCAAAAAAACACCAAAAGAATTTGGGGAAATCATGTTCCTTGACTGTTTGCACTTCTTAAGGGTACTGTGATCCTTCCCCAAGCAACTCCCTTTCATTGCAGGATTTATTTAAATGACAAATCTGTAGCATAAAGGTTTTCAGGTTTTTTTAATCACATATTCGCTTTAATCAGTTTCATGCCAGTGAGACTAGCAAAAAAATGTGATTGTTAAATTAATCTGCAATGCTGAATACTTGGATGTTCTCTGTGGACACAGCGTTCTAGTGGAAAAAGATCATTCAGTATAGAATTTTATAGTTGAAAAGCAATATTGGCAATATGCCGACAAAATTGTTAATAATTAACTGCAGATGTCTAATGTAGAATCACAGCATCCCTCCTGGCCAATGGAAAGCCAGAGAAAAAATGCAGCTGATTGCATTTCGAACAATTTGGTTCTGTCGATGTTTAGAATATTTAGGAATAAAACTGTTGATAATGCTAACATACATAGATGGGGATTAATAGCAATGTGTAGATTCATGAGTACTGACCTTATGAGAATCATTAAAACATGTGAATTAGTGTTAGCTCTTAAACTGTATCTGTCAGTGATTATTCTACCCTTCTTTAAAAAACAAGATTTCTGATTTTGGCCTAATTTCCAGTTAGACGTACATCAATTTTTGGGGCATAAATATATGCATTTCTGTACAGTGCATGCGTACCAAAATGCATCATATCTAGAGTCATGCATATCTTAGATTTGTGGCCCCTTGTCTCTGAAAAGGCGAAAAGGCAGAATGGGGGCAGGCAAGTTTAAGTTGAGAACCGTAATGGAGTGTATATGAAAGTGTATATGAAAGTGTAACACACCCCTGGAGATATGACATAATGAAATGTTACCAGATTCCCAGATAGGCTTCTTAAGAGGCTTATATTTTGCGATACTGAAAGCCTGGTGTAAAGATGCATGCTAACGATGATGTTACCAGCAGCATAATCAAGCTGCTTCTGATTGACTTTGTGTATTGACCAATCTAGATAATAGTACTTCATTTATTAGAGTCACGTCTATATTATTACATACGTCTGTTATTGTGTTTACCATTGTCTCTCTCAGGAAAATATATTCCAATTAGATTTATGAAACTGTAAGCAACATATTTCATTAGATTTTATAAGGAAAATGCAATTTTCACATTTATTAATAACACTGTCAAGACACTATTCTCTCTTGTGTATACGACACTTCATTACATTATTTTGTGTGCAAACAGGAAATGCGACTTTCACATTTACTACTAGCACTTTTACTCATCTCTACGCTATTTTGGGGCATAAGTATACACATTTGTACACCTGATGAAGAGATACTATTGACAGAGAACACATGCAGTTGATTGTAACAACTTGGTTCTGCTTATGTTGAGTATTTATCACTCAAACTGCAAAACATGCTAACAAGCTTAGATGTGGGATTAATAGCAATATGTATAGTCATGAGTACTGACTTTATGAGAATCATTAATACATGCAACTCAACATATATGTGTGTGTGTCCAACTGTAAATGAGGCCCTAAATTAATAATATATTCCCAGTGATTTTCAGAAAATATGTTTTGAAAAAATGCTATATAATGAAAATCATTATCAAACCAGTATACTTCTAACATAAATGAAAGGGGATCATATGCAGGTTTGAAAATGGAAATGAATACAATACCCTGAGAAAAGCCTAATTGCAAGTGTGCAGTTATCAATGCAAAAACATAATTGTAGAGAAAAATAGCTGCAAAAATGTTCAGTGTTTCCTGTATCTAATAACAAATAGCAAATTAACTATTATTGAATGACATCCTATAGTCTGTGCAATTTTGTGTGGTCATTCAAATATCTTAGATTGGACTCCTGTTTGGCAGAACTTTTACCTTCTCTTTCATGGAATTGTGTGTAATTTGTTTGTATAATGATATAATTTGTGGCATCAGACCATGGACCAGCTTTTCAGATTGCAAGGGGTTCCAAGGATCGTCTCCCCTCTGTCCCAGGTCCCTGTCTGTTCCTAGCTCACCAAACAGGTTCTGATCAGCATATACCAGCCTTATGTTGCTAAACAACCATTCCTGGTGTTTCTCCTCTGGGTCCTAGTGTTGCAAACACACATTCAGTCACCAGGAGATGTAATTAACAATGCTAGAGTGGGCATTACACAAATATAGGAATTATTCAAGACCAGCCAGTTTGCGGTGTTGTAAATTGTGAGTTTATGCTCAGAACGCCTTTCAAGAGCACAGTAAGCAAGCTCATATAAGTACATAGGTTCACACTGTCAAGCAGCAATATTATACTTTAGTATTAAACTTTAGTATTATATGTTTACAATATCATATAACTAGACATTTTGTTCTGAGCATTTGTTTCCTGAATGAGAGATGTAATACACTGCAAATCATAGGCATATTACTGTATGCACTCATTCAGAAAATTACAGGTTCCCAGAGTGCCTCTGGGAAGTTAAATGCAAATTGCGTCTGCAATTTTGGGATGGGCAAACTGCAATGAATGAACTAGCAGGTTTCGGGATATTCTTGGGGAAAATGGGTAAGAACCAAAAAAGGATTGACTAGTGGGATAAGTGATGTGTGTGACTGCTGTCTGAGCTAATGGGGGATCTTCCCACAAAGAGCCACTGAATGTAATAGCTGAATTGTTGTCCTGAGGGATGTTTGTAGCCAGCCCAGAAAGAAACACCTTTGCTGTATAGGAAAATACCTAAATTTCCACTGCCCATGAGATCTCAGCAGGACTCATATGAAGATAGACAAGTTTATTTTGCTTTGCTATGCTCAAGTTATTTAATTGAGACTGTGTTATTTAAACCGCTGACCGGGACTGTAATATTACTATTGAGAGGTGTTATTGCACTGTCTAATGGAAGAGTTTGTTCCAGTCAAATCTGCTATATTTACAGTTACCTGGAACATAGAGAGCAATCATTTAGAACAAGAGTTTGTCTATATTGCATCAGAAGTTTTATTCTATTGAAAAACTGCCTAAAATGGTTGCTGATGAGAGAATTGCAAGTTGCTTAACCCTACAGTTGCAGGGAGAGAGCTGCTTATTTCATTAGACGGATTGCTAAGTGGTCACTTTCCTTTACACTGGAAATCATTTATTGTACTGGAATGCTGTTTATAGAGCTCAGGAGTTACATATGCATCAAGTTGATTACTGATTTCACCTTGTACAAGTAAATAAACTTCATGTGTCAGCTGAAACTTCGCTTAAACCTGTGGATTATAATTTACCCCCTTGGGTTTTGTATATCGTAATGTGACCCCAGTCTACAGTAATTTCTTCTAAATCATCTAACCTGAACCAGCTGGATTACTTCTTTGTTGCATCTCTACTTATTTTTGTGCGATAAGTATGATCTGTATAATTACACTAAAGTAGTGTGATTGGTTGGTCTATATTATCTGCTGCCGCAGCATTTAGTGTGATGGTCTAACTTGTAGCAACCGGTTGTCTCAAAGTATATATCCAGTGAAATCCATTTCATTGAAACACAGTGCCTAAATATAACGTGGGATATATTTATTCAGTGACCTATGTGTTGTGTCGATTTATGTTTGCACATTATTGAACCAAGATTCCTAAAATGTTATTTATTTTGTGACATGTTGAATAACATTGCATGTTGATGGTATTGTGGTATTACTTCCCTATACTACCCTACTTAACTGCTGCTGTGGTAACGCCTTATGCCACAACCAAAGAGAGTAAACCCATGAGTTTATGACATTTTAGCCTTGTTTTCCATGTTTAATTCTGACATTACTGGGTGGACCTTTGCCTCTCACCATACCACCAGGCCTGTAGAATCCTTCCTTACACTTCTTTTGGGGTGCTAACCATCCACCCCATTACAGAGACACCCACCCCACCTGCATCCACTTGCAACATGGTGGATAGTAGCTAATACCCCATCCCGCTGTGATAGTCTGGACATGGGTACAGGGACATTGTCATTGCTAGGTTCCTAAAAGACCCAGGATCTAGGTCAACAAACAGGCTGAATAAATTCCTATTCCCATCCAAAACATGCACACCGAACAACATTAGTAGCTAATGTTACAATTAGAATTAGCCAGACTGGCCAAGATACACAATGTGGACTAAATAATAAGACAGGAAAAAAATATGAAGTCACAATAAAAACAACTGCAATGTGTGAATAAAAAAAGAAACTATATCAATCGGGGGAAACTACATAAATAACGAAATTACAATTAGCTTGAAGAGCACAGTAAGCAAGCTCATATCAGTACATATGTTCACACTGTCAAGCATCAACAATTAGCTTTAAAACACAGGATGTTTGCAAGGTCTGGCTTCTCACCAATGGACCCCCTTGAAGGGATTGGTGAGAAGACCCAAGCCTCGGAACCCTAGGTTTAGGGGTACTCACCTGAAGGAAGGTACTTTATCTCCCATGGCCTGAGAGATAATATTATCTAATTTTGGGGCAAAAAGGGCTGATTTCTTTGACTCTGCATCAGCATCCCAGGACCTGAGCGAGAAAGTCCTACGGGCCACTATTGCCAATGCTGAGATAGATGAGGAAACTTAGGCTGCGTTTTGAGCAGCCTCATACAGGTAACCCGAGGCCTCCTTTAAATCTAGAGCCAGGAGAAAAAGATCTGAGTCTTGTAACCCTGCTACCAGCTTGTCAGCCCAGGTCTCCATTGCCTGGTCGACCCACGTTGAAGACAGCATAGGTCTTAGTGAGGTGCCTGCCGCCAGGAAGATGGATTTAAGAAAATCCTCCACCCTGTGGTCAGTGGCGTCAGGGAGTGCCGCAGAACCCGGCACTGTAAGAGTAGTATGGCAGGCCAGCCTGGCCACTGTCATATCCACCTTTCAAACCTGTTCCCAGCAGGCCATTTCTAATGTCTGCAGGTGATAAAGGACTAGAAATCTGCGTGGTATAACAAACTTACAATCTGGCTGCTTCCAAGGTGACTCAGCTATCTCTGTAAGTTCAACTGATGCCAGAAAACAGACAACATGATGTTTCCTGCGCTTAAAGAGGCCTAGGTCTGACCAAGGTTCCTCTAGATCCAATAGATTCAAACATAACACCCACCAGAGGGGGATCCGAGTCCTCAGAAAGTTCACCTTCCTCCACCGAAGACTCTTCTGAATCAGAAATTGCACGCTTGCTGCATCATGCTTGGGTTCTGGGAGTGTCCAGAAACCGATTTAACCAGTCCAGGCCTTTAACTAAGGACGTGGATCACGCAGGCTTTCCCTGAGAGGGGCTTCTGAAAGAGGAGGTGGATGCCTGCTGCTGGTGCCAATGGTGCAGCAGACAGGGCTAAAGGGGCAGGAGACAGGGGGAGTACCTCAGTGAACACTGCGATCTCTGCCGCACAGGCAAGCATCTGAGTCAGTGCTGACACCGACTGCACCAGTCTTTATCTTGTCTATGGAAGCTCTCTTCATCTGTAAGTTGTCTGTGTTCACCTATTATACTTGTTTTCTATATGAACCCATCTTTACTCTTGTGTCCCTTGTGTCTTACCTATGCCATCTCTTTGTTTTCTCTATGACCCTTTTGTCTTTTCTTGTCAATATCTTTTCTCTGTTGTCAATCTCTTATCTTCCATGTGTCTTGTATGTGGTCCTTAACCCTCCCCTTCCTGGAGTGTCCACTCTTTCCCACCTTTTGTGTTTTGTTGTACTCCCTCCCTATCCTTAAAGGTCCATGGGCGCTTTGACTACTTTATCTGTAATGACAGTCCAATAGACTTGGAGCACTAGGCAACCATGCCTTGCAATGCCACTGCTAGGAGATTAGACCACCCATTTAATTTTAGACATGAAATAGAAAGGAGATGATGTGGCCAACCACCCTTGATTCTGCACCATTACTCCCTTCAGTTGTGTGCCCTGGGTAGGGGCACATCTCGCACTAACATAGTTACAGCTCTGCAATTAACAGCAGTTTTGCTGTTAATTATCTTCATAAGCAATTTTACCTAAATATATTTACACATATAAGTAGTTTATACTACCATAGTGGGAACACAATCATTATTACACAGCACAGGTAGGAAATTAAGCCCACATTAGATTACATTAATAAGTAAACTCCTTCTGGGTGATATCAAAGTTATTAGCAACATAAAATTAGCATATATTTCATTTGCTATAGCTTTGTAATCCATTGAAAGATAATCACAAGTTTTTTAAATCACATTATCCAGTAATGCTGGTCCTCAATTCTGCAGACTCCTGCTTATCTCACTTGGTTAGCTAAATTTGCTATGCCAATGCTTAAAGGCTATTTTCACTCAAAACTAAAAAATGTATTGAGTGGAATTATGCAAGAGAAAATAAAATAGAAAAACCTACTTACTGAATTCCCTCGATGTAGCGGCTCAGCAGGTCCTTTTATGCACTTAACAGTTCCATGTAAAGGATCCTCTCTCCTGCTCAGTAACGTCTTGCTCACGCTAACACCAGGTTGTCAAGTGAATTTCCAATTCCTAAAAGTTCATAAAGAAGGAGTCCTTCAAAGTCACTCAGGTCACCTCTTGCAGCCACGTTAGCAATAATTATAGGATGGGTGATTGTCAGGTTGTGTTTTGCAACAGTTTTAGTTACTTAGGCTCATGTTTGCTAATATTTCATGAGCAACAGTTTCTAACATTATGTCAGCATGGAACACCCACAGTAAAACTTCATCAGCGAAAAGTAATAGCGGGAGGAAGTGCATACTCCAGGATCACTCTGTTAATTGGAAGCGCAAGGCAATACTGGTAAACAACTTTCAATCAATTATCTGCAAATTTTAATCTGTGGAGTGAGCATCCAGTATTATAAAAAAATGATCAGATGAGAACTCCACAGAGCAGGATATTTTAGTCAGGTGCAAGTCATAATCCGCACAACTAACAATGCACATTTGCAAGTCTAGTGGTGCAAATAGCACAGGCAATAGACTACAAAGCAGTGGAGAAAGGTGATATGGTCAGATGATCATCCTTCACCATGTTCTCAATGGAGCAGGGCCGGTGCAAGGATTCTTGGCAGCCTAGGCCAAGCTTTAACCGCCATCCATCCACCCACTACCTACTTCCCACACCCTCACACTCTTAACTATTGTAAAATAAAAATAACAATTCTTACCAATTCCTGGTTGGCACGTAAAGCTGCACTGATGTCTGATGAGGGGGGATTTTCAAATGTTAGATTTAAAAAAAAAAACTTTTGACAATAAGACACCACTACCCTTCCCCCCACACATTTCACCAATACCACACCCACATCCCTCTTCCCACATATTATACCATTACCACCCCCAGCCCTCCATCTTCATAATACACTAAACTACCTCTACTCGTCTCCCCACACATTACACAAATATCACCCCCACAAATCTCCCTACACATTACATGTAAGCAGGCACGGGCTGGCAGGTTTCAGCCCGGGGGGCGCATAGGCAGCCCCATCACGTGACATGCGATGAGGCCGCCTGTGCGCTGACGCGGCCGCATCGCCTGACAAGTAATGCGGCCGCCGGTAAAATTAAGCAATTACTGCATCCGTGGGGGGGACGGGGGGATGGACGGCCCGAACAGCCGTTACACTGAGCGGCCTGGGGGCCCACTGTCCCCCGGTCCAGCCCTCCCCTGCATGTAAGGCTGGCTGACAAATTTTAGCCATCAGCACTGGTGCATGGTCCATCATAATCCTCATAAGTAAACCATCATCAAAATGAACCCCCTCATAATAATCATTAACCCCCTCATTCATGAATCAGTCATCCTTAGTCATTAACCTCCTCAAAATCATTAAATCTCTCATCATCATCACCTCTTTATCAACATCAAATTAACCCCCTTATAATCATTATCTAGGGACATCATCCCCCTCATAAATAATTAACTCTGCCTTATAAGCATTAAATGTTTTAATTAGCCCCATTGAGTGAAGTGCAGATGATAGAAAAGAAATTAGAGTATGGAGAGTAAGTACAAGACAGCGCCTACCAGATTTACAAGAAGGACCAATCCAGTATACAAAGAAAAAGACCAAAGTAGCTAGATGACAACTTCATAGAAGAGGAGCGTTCCCGATAAGCACAAATCAGAGGGAACAGCCTGCTCTTCTTCTATGTTTCTCCTTCGAGCACACTCTTGATGTCTTTGGGCATCTGCAGTAATGTACATGCCTATTCTATTGATAAGCTCTACCTCTTTACTATTGGCTTCTGCCTCCCCACCACCTATTGTTTCCTCTATATATATGACACCTCTGACAGCAAGAGGATGACAGTAGATAAAGTCTCTTGCCCTGACAATTTGGCTCTTTCAGTGTGTTCCTAGCAATCTTACTCCAATGTTCTGCCTGTACAACTCACGCTACTGTGTTCCTGGCTATTTCCATCCATGCTAGTGTGTTATTGTTATTTCCATCCACGCCATTGTGTTTCTGGTTATTTCCATCCATGTCAGTGTGTCCTTGGCTGTTTCCATCCAAGCCAGTGCTTTCCTGGGTTCTCCATTTTCGCCAGAGAGTTCCATATTGTTTGCTATGCTCCAAATACCTTAGTACTCACGCCTGTTTTGATACACTTGCCAATCAAGTGTGATAACTGTGTGGAGGGCCGCAAACTTAAGAGGGATAGCAGCTAAGCCCAGATCTCTTTGCGGGAATCCCTGGTGAATATTGATCCTTTGTTAGACTCCACTCCTCCATAACTGGTAGAGTCATATTGATCTAGCTGTTTGAATCCAGAAGTTCCTATGTGTTTCTTGAGACAACTCTTCAGAAACCAGACTACAAAAATGAGGACAGTGCCCAACAGATGCTCCAGTCATGGACAGGACTCACAGGAACAGATAAGTAACAACTCTTTAAAGCTCACTCCCTACAGCTTCATTCATGCACGCCCTTTATCTATGATTGCTTGTCTGTTAGGGGCATTGTTAGATGCTCACACCAGTCACCAGGAAATGAATAGTCATTGTTTGAGAGGCAGAGGCATTTTGATCTGTCTTATGATAGTGATATGGCATTTGACTCAATGGTGTTTAGGCTTTGGCCTCCTAAAAAGACCAAGGTACCTGGAGAGATGCAATGTCATTTTCCTTTTGGTCCCACCAGTGAGCTAATTAGAGAAGTAATGACCTGGCTTTCCAGCTAACCAGGGTATACTCTGAAGATATGGTATATTGTCACAGAACTCCAAGAACTTTCTGCGCTCCACTGCCCATCCTCTCTGTGGAGAACCAAAGGCATATTTACATCCATTAGGAAGGGACTACAAAGAAGAGGAAAGAGATAGATGAAAAGGAAAAGATAAAAAGTAAGCATCTCTCTAACAAATATCTAGCATGATTCATTTGTAGATTTGATAAATTATTAAATCAAAAATTGTCTTTGCTTGGTTGTGCCTAATTCAGGTGAATGCAAAAACTAGGCATGGTTTTAGCTTATACAATCTTTATAGGTTATGAAGGGTTGTGACTGCCTCCTCTTTGCCCACTCTGTTACATATGTTCAGGCCTCCAGGCAACGACATGCATCAGAATGCTTGCTTAATCTCTTCACTCATTCATATAAAATACCAGTGGTAAACAAATATGTTCTGATAAAAATTATATAATATTTAATCTGCTTATGAGTTAGTGTCACAATACTGTATGCAGGCACTACAGGGGTTAACTGTGTCCATGTTCTATAACTAGTATGCTGGAAACATCATTGTGCGAAGTAATGTAAGTAATGAACCTTTCATGTGAAATGATGTAGTGTCACAACTCATTTGCATCCCACTTAAAGTGTAATTAAGATTCTCTGACAGTGTTGCTCATCGCTGAAAGAACAAGGATAGCTGCTAAATGAATCCAGAATCCCTTTTCGTTAACAGTGTGCAAAGAAAACTGTGCAATTTTCACTTGCTAATCCCCTCTCAAGTGACAGTTAATCACATTTTTTTAATCTTGATGTATAATTGTAGTATTGTTATGCTTTAAACTCTGGTTGTAGTGAATGTTATCTTGCAAAGGCTTCTTAGCAGCGTAACACAACAAAGCTATTGTAAAGCAAAATAAAACATCAGAACATTCTGTTGTTCAGCATTCAAATCAAGGTGGGATGTCCCCAAATGTTGTAGAACTTATTGGGTCTATTTAAGAAGCAGCGAGGGGCCAAAATGCCAGCAAAAGGCTCTTTCACTGTTTATTTGCTATTTAAGATTTGCAGCGATGGATATTGATTGTCACCACATGGTATTAATGAATAGACCCTTTAGTATTTTGCTTGAGTATTAGTTTGTTAGTGTACTTGCGTTGACTTGGGATGAGTAAAGCATGTACAAGAATTCATTGGAAGCCACACTTCTCACTGCATCCTAAAACTTCATTGCACTTAATATGTACCCACTAGATTTATACTATTTAGGATCATATAATAATTATTTATATTGGTGCATTGCTCAAGACACTTTCACGGTGGTCAAACTAGAGATGTGAACAGACAACAAATTCTGATGTGAGCAGGCAAGAGCATTTGCAACCAGCATTTGTAACCAGTGATACCTATATTATTTGCATTTTGCATGGAGTTTAAAGGTATTTTTCCACTGTGTTCATGCCACAGAAACACAACAAAGTAAATGAACCCTTGAAGTGCATAGAAGCAATCACAGCTTCAGTGCCTATATTAGGACATCATCATTTTTCCAAAACATCATAATCAAATATATTATAGTCAGAAGGGGCGTGCCTTTACCGTCCAGCACCTGCCTGGGCTCAATCCTTTTGCTGCGTTACTGCTATGCACACTCTGAACTTCTTTTAGAGTTCAACACAATTTTTTTATAGCCCTGAATATACACATAAAATATGGGCTACAAAATTCGCTTCTTACCAGTGTATTAAGATTTGCACATATCTGAACACTTTATTGACAATGTTGCTCTCAAGCAACATGACTTTCACATTACTTTTATGTAATCATGTTTACATTTTTACCCTTTCCTTAGCAGTTGCTTTCAAGCAACATCTAAATATGTGTTTCAGAAGTTCCAATATCGATCACTAGACGGTGTATGAATCAGTGGCATGTTAAGTGTCGACATTTACAGGCTTTACCTACCTGTAGACAGGGGCGGGCTGGCTCGGCCGCTCGGTCAGGCAGCTACTCGGACCGGGGGGGTAGGCCGGCTGGCCGCCCCCCAGATGCAAAATACAATACTTTCCCCCGCGGCCGCATCTGATGACATCAGATGCGGCCGCGTCAGCGCACAGGCGGCCACATCACATGACAAGGGATGCGGCCGCATCATCAATGACGCGGCCGCATCCCTTTTCATGTGATGCGGCCGCCTGTGTGCCCCCCTGCCATCTCTCTGCGAGCCCGCGCCTGCCTGTAGAGCTGCAAAAAAAAAATTCTGGAAATTTTCAATGCTTGTCAAATAAAGGTTTAAGATATGTGTAGTTCAAAAGACTGTGTAAGAACGCAGCTGCACATAGATACTAGATACCCCAGTGATCAGTCAGCCCCTTATCCTCCGTCTAGTGGTTTGCTCCCTTCAGACCAGCCACCCGGTTTTTGGGACATAAATGTGTCTCAACAACCTCCCTCGTCCACTTGGACCCAGTCCCCTATTATGCCAAGTCAAATTTTACAAGCTACAGAGGTGGTGGTGGGGGCAGTTAATTGTCCTCATATGCCACTATTACCAGTAGCGCAACAAATTATAGCGCACCCATGCAGTTCCCCAAGTAGCAGGAATCAAACTAAAACTCGTCGTTTTGTCAGCACAATAGATTAGCAATGCAAGTTCGGCAGGAACTTACCCGTGTATGAATGACTCATCAGGGAGAGAGAATCAGACGACGGGGCAAACCAACCATCCACAACTGACAAGTGAAGACAACGCATTAACAGCACAGACAACAGCAGAGGGTACAACGGTGACATCAGGTGAGCTTGAAAGAATTGATGTTGTACGTTCACAAACACACTGTCCACCTTTAGCGTCCAGTGGCGAAGGGACATCAGATTATGGGCAAAGGCCGCGCAAATTAATAAATTCTCCATGATCATTTCACGGGGTCCAACACTCAGCAAAAGGAAAGTCTAATGCCCAGTAGGCCAGTAGGGCGTAGCGCAGATGTGGTTAAATGCTCTTATACAGCCTTACTTATCGGGCTTCGCACGTGTATCAAAGACAGAATAAAAAAAGGGTTTTATGTGGATTTATTCAAACTCACTGAGAAAGCAAAGAAAGAGTCAGTGACAGCCAAAGAGAAAGGGGGTATAGGTGAGGATGCTCACAAAATCTTCCCACGATGAGCTTCAGGTTATTGTTCATTTGCAGCCACATACATTGAGCCGCAATCAGAGTCAGTGACGGACGTTTGGCGATACTTACATCTCATTACCAGTATATTCCTGACAGATGGGGGATCGAATTGGCGCAATTATGATGAGAATTTCAGGAAAAGAGTATATGGACAGCATATTATCCCGTATGATTGTAAAGATATAGAGGTTTGGCTAGAGATGGTGTGCCCCAGTAGAAGCGCGGCCGCAGCGGCCCCTTCCACTAGGTCGCAACAGCAAGGGAGGCAAGGTACACATCAGGGAACTCTCAATAGATGCTTTGCTTTCAACAACGGGTTGTGCACCCGTGGAGCCACCTGTAGATATAGGCACGTCTGTGCACAATGCAGATGACCACACTCAGCAAAAGATTGCCCGCGTCCTTTCTCCAATGCCGGTAAAGGACGCGGGGTACCTACCCCCACTACTTCCTAAAGCCAGCTCCCCCATCAATCTGGAGGAGTTAGAGCGCTGGTTTCGGTTGTCTCCGGAACTAGTCTCCTTTTTACGTAACGGTTTTCAATTCGTATTTAAACTCCCGGTAGAGAAAGAAGTGAAAGCGCAGGCAGTAAAACACTTAAAATCAGCATATGCCCTACCCCATATAGTCAAAGAGAAAGTTATCACAAAAGTGCAATTGGGTCATATGATAGGACCCTTTTCCTTCCCCCCGATACATAATCTCGTTATTTCACCTGTCGGTGTAGTTTCCAAGAAAGCAATTGGAAAATTTAGATTGATACAACATTTGTCACATCCCCCAGGAGGATCAGCTAATGACGCCATTGATTCCAACGACAGTTCGGTGTCATATCAGTCCTTCGAGTCAGCTCTGGACATGGTTAGATCATTTGGTCAAGGGGCATTAATGGCGAAACTAGACATTGAGGACCTCTTTTAGAGTCGGACGCAATGTGCGTCTAAGACGTGGAGGAGTGGGAGTGTGCTGCAGCTTGATAGGGTATTACGAGTAGCATGCAACTCCAGTTGCATCCCACTCGTAATACCCTACCGAGCTGCAAGCAGTTACTGCAGCTAGCTAACTTCTTGCGCCACCTAATTCCTGCCGCACTGTTTTAGCCTTTTTTTGATGTGTGCCTTACTGCGTCTAGGATTTACTTACAGGTCACACCTTCACAATTCCACGTTACGCCGTTTCTCTCGTAGTAAGCCGCAAGCTGCAAGTGTTAATTGCGTCCAAGATGCAGGTGGATATGGTGCTTGCTGCACATGCGTGATAGTGGTGTTTTGGTCGATGCGCCTAAAACGGACTTTGCGTCCGACTCTAAATGAGTCGGCTTTTAGGCTATTGTCACTTCATCCGCAGTCATTTAAGGTCAGGTGCTTTAGGCTACCAGATGGATATTACGTTGAGAGATGTCTTCCCATGGGTTGCTCGGTGTCCTGTGCTTTCTTTGAAAAATGTAGTTCCTTCCTGAACTGGTGCATTCAGGCAGGGACGAGTCACAGAGGCATCGCACATTATCTACACAATTTCTTATTCATGATACCAGCCAACCCATCGGTTTGCGCAGATACACTTAGATCAGCGCAGGCTTTATTTAGAATTCTCGGTGTCCCAGTGGCACATGACAGAACAGTAGGTTCCTCCCATTGCCTTTCTTTCCTAGGTATTGAGATTGACCCAATAGATGGGTGTTGCCAGTTGCCCAGAGACAAAATAGAGAGATTGTAGAAATACATGGACTCCGCTCAGGCAGCTCGCACTCTCACGTTGAGACAAACACAAACTCTCCTTGGTATATTTAATTTCACATGCAGGACCAATGGGCAGGGTTTTTTGCAGGAAGCTCCAACTAGCAACGGCAGGTTTCACCAGTTCACATAGTAGATTAACGATGTCATAGGACATTCGAGAAGACTTGGCAGTTTGGTCAGAATTCCTTTTGACATTTAATGGCGTGCAAATATGGCCTTCTAAGGCAGTATCCTCTGTCTTCCTAGACTTGCATACTGATGCGTCAGGGTCTTGGGGTCTCAGTGCTTATTTCCAAGGATTATGGTGTGCTTCTCCTTAGCCCGAGTCCTGGGTCACGGGTGATTTGGATAAAAATCTGTTGGTATTAGAACTATTCCCTATAATTGTCGCAATAGAGTTGTGGGCCACGAAACTGAAAGGTAGAGACATTGTTTGCTGGTGCAATAACTTAGAAGTGGTGGAATGTATAAACAGGCAGAGTGCTTACGCACCGCAAGCTATCAACCTGCTGAGACACATGGTACTTACATTTCTTTTAAAGCACTGCATGCTCCAGGTGTTGACAACAAAATAGCTGACGCTTTATCATGCCGTCAATGGCAGCGTTTCCGAGAGCTGGGTCCCCAGGCTCAGCTGACAGGTACGCCATGTTCGACTTATGTTTGGCAGATCATCGAGCCGGCATAAGGGAATTAGCGGAAGCATTAGCCCCTCATGCCAGGAGAGTGTACCGTCAGCATGGCGACAATGGCTCAGTTTCGTGGAGGCACAAGGAAGGGCAGAGTATCCATACTGGCTTTCATATGGGCCAAGTACCAAGCACATGCCACCAAGTCATCGGTCTCCCTGCTACTGGCAGGCATATCCTTTATGGTCCGTATTTTAGGTAAAGAAGATATCACAAAGCATTTTCTTATTGCCAGAGTGCTTAGAGGATGGAGCAAATTGCAACCTAGGGAAGATGATGATGTCAGATGGCCAGTGTCTGCAGGGATTTTTAGGCAGCTGATAGAGACACCGAGGCAGATAGCAGACAGCACATATGAGACAGTTCTATTTAGAATGTCATTCTCAATGTTTTTTTTCGGCGCACTCAGAATAAGTGCGTTAGTGGCGCAGTCACAGCACAAAGCAGGCAATGCGTTGCACTGTAAGTCTGTTAAAATTGTTCCCTCACAGGTGACATGTAAGATTCTTCGGTCCAAAACTGATCAGTTAGGCAAAAGCCATTAGTTGATAATGAAGCCATCAAAGGACACTGGTACATGCCCCGCAACATTGTGTACTCGTTTTTTTAGCATTACCCCCCCACCCCAAATGAGTACCCAGGTTAGTGCATGCAGATGGAACATTTTTGATGAAATATCAATTCAATTCCCTGTTTAAGAAAGCCTTGCAATGCAGTGGTCTGGACCCTACACTGTACACATTCGTTCAGAATTGGGGCTGCTACTGCTGTGGCTCAGTCAGGAGCCTCCATTGACAACATTAAGTCCCTAGGACGGTGGTAGTCGGACGTGTGTAAACGATTCATATACGCCCGTAGTCCTCTGGTTCTATCAAACTAACGATAGTTACAATGCTATATTGGCAAGGACGGGTGTAAGATACTTGAACTTGATTTGTTGTCCTGCCTCTAATCTTTCCTTCTTCCTTATCTCCCCCCCCCCCCACCACCCTTCCCCATTTCCCATTCACCGGTAGTGCGAGGCTTAACTGCCCGTCCAGTTAGGTGAGGGCATGAAGGACTTTTTCCCATTTTCTCCCTGCACTATGCCTGATTAGTGGTGAGCCGCCGGGGTTGTGGGTGTTTCGCCTTCATTTGGGCTGCCAGCTTCCTCCCTCGCCCCTGGACAAGTTTTGTGTACATTGAGGTTAAGGTTGCATTTGGTCAGCATGGACGCTGCTTTACATTAGATTATTCTGTTTTACCCCCAGGTGCTTTGCCAAAGAAGATTCGGGTATGGGTTATTGGTCATTCATACGTTCACTGTGTGTTCAGGCATGGGGCTGCAAAAAAGTTTGTTATTATCGACCACAAGCATGTTAATATTCGATGAATAGGTAGACGAGGTCTGCAATGGTCAGCCTTTATTCCCCTGCTGTCCATGGAATGTTTAGATAATTTTACTAAGCTATTATTTAGAGGGTTAGAGGAGACGTGTAGGTGGCGGGCTGTAGGCCATAGAAGGCCTCCAGCTTTGGCAGGAAGACATTTTGTGAGTCGGTTATCACTGATTGGCCGAAGGGCACTACCCCCTTCAAAGCACCTTGGCTCTTGGTTCTTTAAAAAGGACTCCTTGGCCTAGTCTGTACGAGCAAGGCATTATGAGCCCAGATTGGGGCAGGCAAGCTGACGCCAGATTTAGCACCAGCCAATCATAAAGGATTTGTCCTGGGACCAGTAATTAGTGCCGGATGGCCATACACATGTTTGGTATTTTTGACATAGGTTGGGCTGCCTCACCATTTATCCGGACCCAACATAAGTTACATAAAAACAACAAAAAATTAAAAGCAATTTTATTTTTCTAGATAAACTCACTAGCAATATCAGAAGTGGGCACTGGTCTTCTGGATGTTGAATGTCTGGATTGAGTGTCTGACGGACCTGTTGAGACAAACATAAAACATATATATATATATATATATATGTAACACACCCTTCTATATTAAACATTGTGAGGATGTATATATATTGAATGATATAGATGCTTCTCACCTCTGTACTTGGCTTTCAGTAACTCCACCCGAATCTCTGCTTCCTCTTCTGGGGGTGTTCTTGAGATACACCAGGGGGAGATTCAGGAAACTCCCTGCCCAGTACTAACATGCTGTGACACACTGTGTGCTGCAAAAGCCAGCCAGGCACATTTATTGACATGGAACCACTAAATGCAGCTTCTGTGACTTTATAGAAAAATATACTTTGAAATAATAGTGTGAACAATACAATACAGTAATAAGACAGTGTGGTGGAAAGTGTAGCACCGACTCTTACTGTGGACACCAGGTTAACATCATAACTTGCATAAGTCAATAATATTAACAGCATATAACATAAACATTAAAATCCACAGCGGGGAAGTTCTCTTCGCTTATACCAGGATTAATATACCAGAAATAAACCAATAAAGACACGGACACCAAATTAACGTTGGAATAAAAATAGGATTTATTAAATGAACTAAGGATGAAAGCTAAAGGGCTGAAAGGCAGACGAGAGCAGGGCAGTCAGCAACAAAAAAAACAATAACGGTGGAAAGGTCAGACCATAGTACTACCAACCCCGGATCATACCTTATCTATTGGCCGGTACTAAATATCTGTCCAACGGCAAGACTACATCCCCCTTATAACCACCAGTATAACCTTTATCATACCGTCCCAGGGACCTCCTCACAGTCGGACCAAACATGTGATGACACCACGAACCAAAAAGGGGGAGTAGTGACCTATGACGAGATAACCCGAGCACCATATGCAAACTTACAGACTGCACTGCTCTCCTACCTACACACTATAAGGCAAACCCCTACCCCTAAGACTGCAGGGTGGCCGGGAGGAATCCGGAAGCAGAGAGACAGCTCTGTACAATATATAAATATAGGCTACACCCCTTCCCATGTCCTATTGGATAACAACATAAAATAAAACCTCTCACTGGATATCCCTTCAATCACTCACCCGCGTGATTTTAATTTTGTTACTGTCTAATGGAGACACTTCCCTAATTGTCACAACCTTATACACTGGAACAATATATCATGTGCTAACCTTACTGGCTCTTAATACTGGGAATATCTCAAGGGATGAATGTATATATATTTACTTATAGCTCTATAATGTACTGGGCAAACACACACATCGGCAGCATTCAAACTCACCACACAAATGGAGCAGTGCACTGCAAGTTGGGGCCCTTCTGTATGGATGTAGCATGGCATGGAAGCAGCATGTGTCCAGTTTGCAGCTTTTAGAGGACTTTAAATCACTTGCAGTAAGGTACAGCAGTCACAGTATGCAAACCCTCCTCTAGCAACAACTGTAAAATCCTCAGGTTGTATCCTTTCTTATTTGTTTCCTGGGACTTCTAGTTCCCCAACTTTATTTTAACACCAGAGGGATCATCTTGTGATATAAGCTCAAATGCTGATGAAACAATCACTTGTTGCACATTTACATGCCCACCCATCTATCCCTGACTCTTCAGCCCTTGTGGCCAGATATAGTTCAAACCCCACTTGTATAATAACAGATAGGTGAAGTAACCTACACCTGCACCAGTGGGTGTTCCAAGATCTGACCTTGATTCCCTCCTAAATGGCTGACAAAATATCCTTCTTCAGAGGTGCATGTAAACCTCCCCCTACAGCACAAACTGTGACTTTCCAGCAGGTTCTGTTTACCACTCCACTCTGCTCTGATATCTCTCAAGACTGTCTGTTCTCTCTGCTCAGACCAAGGGCGGATTGATCATACAACCTACCGGTATGCCGCTGGCCTCAGGAGGCCGGCAAATTTATTTTTTGTTTTTTTAAAAAAAATTAATTGTGAGTCACCGCCTCCTCGGAATAGGTGCTAGCGGAGGGGGTCAGTATGGTAGTGGGTGGCTGGCCCCTCATTCGGGACCAGCCACCTTCCTTAATTTGATCCCTGTGTCTGGCTGCTTCCTCCTATAGATAGGAGTCACATGGGATGGCACCTGTCACGTGATGCGCGTCACATGTGACTCCCTTTCTATAGCACTGATAGGGGGAAGCAGTAAGTTTTCTAAATTTCATGTACCCATTTTTTTTCCAAATAGGGCCTCTGACATTCCATGATCCAGACAAGCAGCAACTGAGCTAAAGACACCATCAGCTACAGGAGGTGAAAGTGACAAGAACAGGACACACGTATACAGGTACACACGCTGGGCACACATACTCTGAGCACACACACAGGGAAAGACACACTGGGTGCACACACACATACTGGGCCCCGCCTACCATTTATTTGGCCCCGCCTACATGAGGCCACTTTCAGACTTTTTTCCAGGGCCACTTTAAGTTCCCAATCCGCTCCTGGCTCAGACCCAGTGCCCTTATGTTTAGGGTCACCTAATCTGGACTTGTCACACAGCTCAGTCTCTCTCAGAATGCTCCTCCCCCTCACTCCTCCCGTCTGTCTTATATATATATATATATATATATATATATATATATATATATATAAGTGCAAATAAAAGAAAAATGTTGTCCGGCGCTGATTTATGTTCCTGTTACCTGACGTTTTTTGGATAGAATCGACGTTTGAACAGATACGTTTGATCACAGCTAAATCTGGTACGAATATATGCATTATCTTTTATACATGTTTTAATTTGTGAAGCATGACATGTTGGTTATGTAATAAACATGTTTTTTTAAAGTTAATGCACCAAATTGTGTTTTATTATTTTGTTTTGCATCATCTAATCGGTGGAGTGTACCCTGAGATGGGATGTTAAGGAGAGTTTTCTGAATATATATTCACGAGATGCCCAATACCTGTTGCATTCTTGTAAGCATAATATCATTGGGGGAGTTGGATATGAACAACACAGGATTCTCTTTTGGTGTCGTTTCTGTTCCCTGCACAAAGTGAATGAATATAAACAATCTACCTTTGGGACTTCTTTTGGGACTATTACTATTAATTTGTGAACATACTGCACTATTATTGTCCCTGTTTCTTGTGTCGTTCGAGTTCGTTATAGGTTTGGTATATCCATCCATAGACACGGAATAATTATCATCAAGTGGGAGGAATCTATATTGATATGGAACATCTTCTATGTGTGAAAGTCTGCGCTTAAAACGTACGTGGTCTATGATTTTATAATATCACAGACTATCAATTCATCGCCGCTTGAATCCGCCATTAGAGAACAGTCAGTGCTTGGATGTCTTGAATGGTGAAGGCCTTCCTGGTGGAAGATGTAGTTCATTTTTATAAACATCATTTTCTCCACATTTTTGGGAAGTAACCTTCTACGGCGATTACTGACTAAGTTCCCTGCTGTGCTGAACACTCGTTCAGAGTACACACTGGAGGGTGGGCAGCTTAGGTATTGCAAAGCAAGTTTGTACATGGGTTTCCAAATGGCCTGCTTTTCTTCCCAGTAAGGAAAGGGACTGTCTGACATTTCCATATCAACTACCTCTTGAAAGTAATCCACCACCATCCTTTGCATGTTTATACTCGTATTGGATGGAGTTATGGGCAAAGTGACAAATTTTTTTGAAAAATCCTTCAAACCAGCCCAGATGTTAAATTGTTCTGGTCTGCCCCCTGCGTCTTCCCTGCTTCTTTTTGGGAAATTTAATTTTTCACTTGAGAAAGTGAAGGAGGACACGTCGTCAAGCCGAGGCCCAGTTCAGCGGCCAACTTGCTGAGCAATAGCTCCTTGCAAAAGTTCACATCTCGCTCATTTACAAGTAAAGACTCAATGTAGGTTTTAAACCTTGGATCAAACACAGTGGCCAAAACGTACTGATCCGAGTTCAAGATCTTAATAACTCGAGGATCAATGTGAAGCGAATTAAGTACTTGATCGACAAGGCCAACATACTTTGCTGAATTGCTTGCTTTCAGGTCCTCCTTCATTTTCTCAAGCTGCTTTTCCAATAGTCTAATTAAAGGAATGACTTGGCTCAAACTAGCAGAGTCTGCACTCACCTCACACGTCACAACTTCAAATGGTTTCAGCACCTTGCACAGCACTAAAAGGATTCCCCACTGTGCAAGAGTGAAATACATCCCCCCTCCTTTCCCAATGTCATGGCTTGTGCAATATGCTTGGATGGCTTTGCGCTGTTCCTCCATCCTCTGAAGCATGTACAGGGTGGAATTCCACCTAGTTACCACCTCTTGCTTAAATTGGTGGCAGGGCAAGTTAAACTTCTCTTGGAGCTGCTGTAATCTCCTACATGCTGTGGCTGAATGCCAGAAATGGCCTGAAATTTTACGGGCCACCGAAAGCATCTCCTGCACCTCGCGGTTATTTTGTAGGAAGCTCTGCACCACCAAGTTGATGGTGTGAGCAAAACAGGGAATGTGTTGGAAATCACCCAGCTGTAATGCTCGCACTATATTGTTGGCGTTATCAGAAATGACATACCCTGGGGAGAGTCCGAGTGGTATAAGCCATGCATCAATCACATCTCTCAGTTTGCGTAACAAATTGTCAGCCGTATGCCTGTTAGTGAAGCCGGTGATACAAAGAGTGGCCTGCCTGTGACAAATGTTACGTAGTGGTGTACATGCTGCTGCTGTTCCTGCTGGTGAAGGTGAATGACCAACCCAGTGGGCTGCCACAGTCATATAGTCTTTGGTTTGGCCACTTACACTTTTCCACATATCTGTGGTTAAGTGAACAGTGGGCAGAATGGCATTTTTCAGCGCAATCTCTACATTTTTACACACTTTTTGGTAGAGTTGTGGAATTGCTTTACGGGAGAAATGGTGTCGCGATGGAATTCTGTAACGCGGACACAAAACCTCAATTAACTGTGAAAAACCAGCTGCGTTTATTGTGGAGATTGGACGCAGATCTAACACTAACATTGCAGCCATGGCGTCTGTGATTCGCTTGGTGACTGGGTGACTGCTGTCAAATTTGCTTCCCCTCGCAAATGATTGTTTCACAGTTAATTGCTGAAATGTAGGACTGCTCATTTTCTTGACCTGCCTCTGGGATGACGATTCACCCCCAGCAGCAGCAACAGCAGCAGCAGTGGGACTAACGCTTTCTTCAGAGGAATCAATAATAGTGCAGGAGTCATCCAGCCTTAAGTGGGATGCCGGGCTAACTCCGAGCGCTACTGAGGATATTGATGAGGATGGTGTGGTGGGTGTATTTTGTAGCCGTCGGGATGTCGGTGAGCGGAGGGTCTTAGCTGATGATGGAGTGCTTGTATTTTTTTGGGAAGAACTTTCAGCTTTTCCCAACACTTTGCCATGAACTCTTGTTAAATGGCGTAACATAGACGCGGTTCCAAGATGGTTAAGGTCCCTCCCTCGACTGACTGTGGCTTGACATACACTACAAATGGCTATACAATTGTTGTCTGGATTTAGGTAGAAATAATTCCACACATAAGAAGTGAATTTTTTTGTTTTATGCCCAGGCATGACAATGGCCCTTTTCTTGTCACGTGCCAGAACTGCTGAAACTGGTGCAGGACTTACACAAACAACCTCATCCTCATCAACATCCTCATTAGCGCCCTCGTCGCCTACACAAATCTCCCCCTCATCCTCTTCTAATTCCAAAGTGGCATCCTCAATTTGGGTATCACCAGCTACACTCGGGCTATTAAGGCACACATCAGCAGAATTCTCACGATTAGACATCCCACTGTTGGATGGACTCTCCACAGGGATTGTTGTCATTTGTGAATCAGTGCAAACATTCTCCTGTAATGCCTTACTGTTATCTTGCAGCTCGGCTTTGACGCGTAATAGTAGTTGTGCACCAATTGTAGGCTGGGTAACTTTTTGGGATCTGCCACTAATAGCCAAAGGTGAAGGCCTCATTCTCTCTTTGCCACTGCGTGTGTAGAATGGCATGCTTGCAATTTTTTTTTTTATCGACACTTAACTTTTGCTCAGTTACACTTCTTTTTTGCTTCAATACAGTAAAATTTTTGGGGGGTTTTGTTTTTTGCACTAATTTGGAAACACTCTGTTGTTTGACATCGCCTTGGCCAGATGACGTACTGGGAACACTAACATCAGGACTGGTGACAGAACCTGGTTGCTCATTCTGATCATATGTGGACTGCTTTGAATCCATTCTCAGCGCAAAGCACTGGGGAGTGCTAAAAATTATTTGGTAGATACTGCTGAAAGATATGACTTTTGACAGCCAGAAATATTTATGCACAATTATGGGGGACACCCCAAAAGTACCGAGGAGTGCTAAAATATATTTGGTAGATACTGCTGACAGATATGACTTTTGACAGCCAGAAATATTTATGCACAATTATGGGAAACACCCCAAAAGCACCGAGGAGTGCTAAAAATTATTTGGTAGATACTGCTGACAGATATGACTTTTGACAGCCAGAAATATTTATGTACAATTATGGGGGACACCCCAAAAGCACTGAGGAGTGCTAAAAATTATTTGGTAGATACTGCTGACAGATATGACTTTTGACAGCCAGAAATATTTATGCACATTTATGGGGGACACCCCAAAAGCACTGGGGAGTGCCAAATATTAACAAAAAATAATAAACCTCTATCCTCCTCTCTTCTCTAGCGATTTTTGTTAGAGCAATTGCAAGAAGAATATTGGATTCTCTGTCCCTGCTCTAATCAGCCTGTGACTACACCCTGCTCTCTCCCTCTGTCAAATGGCGATGGATTGCTGTGGAGGCGTGTATTTATAATGTTGAAGTATCGCGAGAACCGAGCCCCGAGATCCGACGACGTCACGATGACGGTCGGCCTCGATTTGGATTCGGAACGGGCGGGAGAGTACCGAGCTGAGCTCAGCTCAGTACTCGGATACCCAAAGTTCGGATGGGTTCGGTTCTCAGGGAACCGGACCCGCCCATCTCTAATATTTATTTATATATATATATATATATATATATATACAAGTTAACCCGTACATGATACTCATGCATTCTAGTCAAATCAAGCTACTTAAGGTGTTAAAAAGGTTCTTGTCATGCATTTGGGGCTAGGCCAGGACTCCTCAGGGGAAGAGAGTTACTTCCCGCGGTAAGTGCCCCTTTTTAACGTGGTTTTGTCCACATGTCACCACCTCATCATTTTTCTCCATCACCTCATCCTTCATCTTTATCGCCACATCTATCCAGATGTCTATCGAGACACAGGGATCTTTCTCAGCGGTCCTGAGTATCACACTCCTCTCGCTCTGTCAACCCCCGGCAACCACCAACTAGTCCCCACTGTCACCCCCGGCAACCACCAACCACTCCCAACTGTCACTTCTCATTCAAGAAAAGTATATATATATTTTTAAAATCTTTATAAACACTTTTAACAATTAACAAATTAAATTAACAAATTAAAAACTTCTTAGTATACCAAATTTCAGCCCTTTCTGAGTTTTTTTTTCCACACACACTAAGAATTTAGTAGGTCAGTGTATAACTCCGCCCAGCAGGTGGCGCTGCAGCAAATTTCAGCCCTTTCTGAGTTTTTTTCCCCACACACACTAAGAATTTAGTAGGTCAGTGTATAACTTCGCCCAGCAGGTGGTGCTGCAGCTTGTTTTTTTTTTCCACACACAGACACACGCCACTAGGCTTTTATATAGTAGATATACATGTATATATGTATATATGTGTATGTATGTGTATATATGTATGTATGTGTATATATATATATATATATATATATATATATATATATATATATACATATATATGCAACACAAATACCACTCACACAACACTCACAGGCAACACAAAAAAATGTTCATAATAAAGAAGATACAATAATAAAAAACTAGCCAGAAAAAAATAACAAGACTACTTTGATTTAGCGCACCACCATTGACTCACAAATAAACTATTGAAGCACTCACCTAATCGCCACTCTCCTATCCACTAGCTCCTCTCAAATCAAAGTACTGGAGGAACAGCACAGCTTTAACAATGCTATTGATGTTAAAATCGAGTGTGACTTGAACTACCCAATAATTAACAGCCAAGCCACAGTCTCCAGCTCAAATGTTACAAGGGTTTTCATAAACGGACACAGTTTACCAGTGGTTTCATATTTTTCCATTTGACAAGCCAATGACATAGTAGCCTCAAACCGCCAAATGATAGATTGAGTATTTTGAGGCTCCATACCACCAGGAATTGATGTTGATGTGTCATTTACCCCATAAGCATGAAGGGATATCAAGAAAAAGGCACAAGATGAATTTGGGGGGAAAAGGAGTTTTAAGAGGCAAAGTAAGCCAAGTAACAGAATAATGTACAAAGGCAAGGGACAAAAAATATGGTATATATATTTTCTGTAAATTTTCTGTAAATCTGTAACAGGGAGTTTTATCAAAGCACGAACATCCCTATTATTTTATTAGAAATTGGAGATATTGCTGGCCATATGGATTTTTTGTTATGCCCTATACACCAAATGGTTATCACCAGTGATATCAATGCTATCGCTGGCGACAACCCTGACAACGGTAACATTCCCCAGGATTTGCCACTGAAGGCTTCCCATGCCAACTTATCAGGCATGCTGCAGGCATTTGTATATTTTACATATGTGCATATGGACTGCAGACTACAATACATAATACACATAATAACTGAAATCCTGAAAGCACTCTCCTTTGATAGTTGGGGATTGAATTGTACTTTTTCATGTTGATGATGATGTAATGGACGCCAGATCTGAAGACACACGCATTTCAAAATACAGCCATAAAAACAATAAAGGATACAGACACATTTTTGTGGGTACGTAATAGTCGCAATTTTACAGCCAACTCTAAATCAGGCCATATAGTTTTTCTGCAATTCCCTGTTAGCATTAATGCAATCCCTTTTTCATGGATTGTAGGATAACATTTGAGACTATGGTAGCTCAGAGGTTTTGATTCTGCAGAGTTTGTTCATCAGATTACTATAAAAGAAAAGGAGGATTTTCTTTCATATGAATCTATAAAGTGATATGTCAAAATGATTTCAGTTCCCACATGAACCACACCATATTGGTAAACTGTGTACATTTCAGTTTCCAGTTATCTCTTTACTTCTACATTCTGTCTGCACCTTTTATTTTCCTGTCTACATCTCCTCCTGAGATTAAACTGTCAGACTTTTCACAAGTGTGTATGAAGTAGACATCAAAGTAAAAAGTAAAATACATCAACTCACTGCACACCATGATATTTATTTAAAGTATATGTGTGAAATGTGTCTACTGATGATCACTAAACAATGTGTAGCATGAAATAAAACTGGTTTGTAATGCTTTTGTTATTTTATTTATTAAAGGAAAAGTCAACTTTCTTGTTGAATGCAATAGTTGAATGTAACTGTAGATGTAATATGCTCTTCTGGGTATGCACGGGAAGTAGCGCATATGTAGTTAGGTCCCATATTTTGTGATAATTATCATAACAACACATCCTTACTGTACTGCGCTAGCGCATGAATGCTCCTGATCTGACTATCAAAGCACAAGAGTGATTGGTACAGACAGCACAAAATAATTTCACAAGTTGAGTGCTTGTGCAATGCGCAAAATTAAGATGCACAAATTAATTTCCATCCAACTCTAAACAACCCCCCTAAATAGGCTGATATAAACACTATACTATGTCTAATCATTTCTTAGATACACTGTTTAATAGCAGATACACTTAATTATTGCAATTACATGTTGTCAGGGTGAGAGCCCAAGTAAAATTTGAAATTAATTAATATGAACGTATATTATTTTGCCTCAGACAATAATGTTTAGAAAGATTTGGCCAGTCAACCCAGAGAGAGGTAATTAGGTTAAACTCAGACATTCTTTTTAGGAAACTCACTTAACATATGCAGATCACAGCCATGCATTCCCTTAGATATTCATGCTCAGGCTCGGTTCCCCGAGAACCGAACACACCCGAACTTAGCAGATCCGAGTACCGAGCCGGCTCGGTACTTTCACGCGCCTTCTGAATTGAAAACGAGGCAAAACATCATTGTTACGTCATGGGATCTTGTGAGCTTCGGATTCTATAGGTACCTCCCTCCACGGCAATCCAGCGCCATTTCACACAGAAGGGGTAGCACAGTTCTTGGCATTCTCTAGTGCAGTTGGGCAGCGTCATAGGTAGAAAAGAAATAGGAAGGGTAGCAGTGTTCTTCAAAGTCTACAGTGACATTCAGGAGAGTTCCATTGCTCCATTGCTAATTGTCATTGCTGAAATAGAAATAATAGGTCTGGCAGGCTTGGTCTTCTAAATCTGCAGTCACATTGTACTGTGTTATATAGGTAACACACAAAAAGGAGCGCTCCATTGCTCCATTGCTAATTGTCAATGCTGAAATAGAAATAGCAGGGCTGGCAGGCTTGGTCTTCTAAATCTGCAGTCAGATTGTATGTGTTATATAGGTAAAATACAAAGAGGAGAGCTCCATTGCTAATTGCACCACTTTTCTTTACGGACACTGCTGTGTGGCAATATTTCCTAGATGTGCTATGAACTGCCGTGTGATTGAGATATTGTTCTGTCGCTTAGCATCCAGCCAGGTCGCTGCAGTCTTTGTTTGAAAGTGTATGAAATTAATAATATTGTGTACTGTGAGGTGGTCAAAATTGACTGTAAATGACTTGAAATTAGTGTTATTGAGGTTTATAATAATGTAGGGGGGGGGGGAAGCAAAACTATGTGATGTTAGCAAAAAAAAATAGGAATTTTAGAATAAAATCAGAATCTAAAACACGCAAGGGCGGTTTTGACAAAACCAAAACTCAAAGTTAATCCAGATCCAAAACCAAAACCAGAACACAGGGGTCAGTGAACATCTCTAGTCCTTTCCTACTTAGAGTAGACTGTCTAAGGTATTGTAAAAATAGGTGTATGTTAGAGGTCCTGGTAGGCAAATGCAAAAGATAAAGGCTACCTATGCATGTAGATAGGAAATATTAACTTCAAAGAACATGCCTTCAAATGTCATATTTTAGGAAATCAGTGTGCCACTCTGTACTAAAGTGCACAAGGGTTGTGAAATATAGATACCAACTTTACAGGAAAAGCAGAGTAGTCATATATCTTTTGGAATAATATTTGTTATTGTTGTAAATGTGTAGGAAGTTATAATTGAAGGGGGGATTATGTCTCTGGGAGATTGCTTATTATATTGTTTTATGTATACTGGTCATTCACATTATCACTACTAGTGCCTTGGAGATTCTTTCCACATATTTGTCTCTGGGATATGTCTGAGAAAAGTTATGGAAGGTCAAATCTTTTGAACTATTTTTGGACAAACTATATTTGACACACACGGGACATTTTCTCCCTCACATTAGCATATCCACTGCCCCACTGAATGCCCTCCATTGAGACCTGCTTAAATACCCTGTGTGTGAGAAGGCAGATTGTCAGCTCTTGGGGCTCAATCTAATTGAAGGGCTGTCCATTTAATTCTGCCTTGTCCGAGGCATACAGACAACGATACGTACGTTTTATTCTGTGTAATTTCATCCCATTTTTTTACAACTGTATTGCATTTATTTTTTGTATGTCATTTATTATATGTTCTTTTTTATTATATCCAAATGCCCTGTACCTTTGTATATTAAATCTAAAATGTAATACGTTTTGTCCTTGATAGTCTAAAGAATCCATTAGCCTTTTGTGAAGAATATTGCTATGCTTGACCATGTTAACTCATTGAATGCTGGTGTGTGAATTATCCATTTGACTTACAAGCCTAGTGTGTGCCAGCATGTTCATTTGTGGAACAGAGTTTTGATGTGACTGCTGGTGTGTGCATTGCTAACCTGTGTGTAACAAGGAGCATAGTGTGTATCAGTGTGCGGTAGTATATTGAGGTTCTATTGCCCTTATTCAATAGGTGGTGGCAGATCATAGGTGTATATGGGTGTGTGAGCACTGTTTGGGGGCGATTCAGCCAATCTATAACCTGTGCGATAGGTGAGTGAAAGATTGAGTGCTGGAATTGTGTGTAACCCCATACAGTAAACAACTGAAAGTCAGGGCCGCTTGGAGCGCGTTCCTGACATATGAGCTTTCTTAAAACCCGTTAAACGTCCTTTAACGCTGATAGTCCAAATACTAATGAAAACGAATGGATCTATACACAATCTTTCTGACAATTGCTAGCTTGCATTTGCTTTGCTTTATGTCAATTCGACATTGTCCGCAGCATTCACAAGCATTAACACTCAGGGGTCTATTTATTAAAGTCAGATAAGCCCTAAATCTAGGAAAGGGGTTTAATCACAGCATTTAAGACTTCTAACTGTTTAGCAAAGCCCTGAGACGGTAACGGCCATCTCCCGGGGCCTTCTGCGATGCTATTTACGAAGGCAGCCTCTGATTCCTAACGCTATCCCAGGATAGCATTTGCTGAGGTGGTATCCACAGGAAAAACTGCTTTTTTTTATCCTTTTCATTTTCAAGGGGTAAGACTCCTCTTATTGACGCCAGCCAGTATCACCGGGGAGCTGAGCATCAATCAGCTGTCCCTGTGACATTTTCATAACAAGTTACTCAATATCAGATTTTCTATCTCTGCAATACACAGTGATAGAAAATCTTGATATCGGAACAGTGTTAATAAACCCCTCTGTTCTTAGGGGCCTATTTATTAATTAGAGAAAAGCTCTATCTCTGGTGAAAATGGGTGTTAGGGGATGACAGGGGAAAAGTTTTTATTGTTGAAAATGAAACTGAGATTTGAGTATCACTCAGCTGCCTCTTCTAGGTTTTATTGATAAATGAATTAATACATTATTAATAAATACTAAACTATTAATAAATAGGCCTGTTGGTACACTATGCTGCAGGGAGTCTCTGCCAGTATTCTATTTAAAGCTCTGTTAATAGCAGAACAAAATACAATAGCATATAGTTCATTCAGTTCCAGGTGAAAACATAGGCCTTTAACGACCACTACATCCACCTGGAACTAAATACATACTTACCTACTTTCAGTAGGCGACGTCCGGGAGAGGGGCGTGACTAATGGACGGGAGGGGTGGGGCGCCGTGAATCACGCCATTTTGGCCCCGCCCCCACAAGTAAAATTACGTTTTGTCACGGGGGAGGGGCAAAATGACGCGATTCTTGGTGAATCGCGTCATTTTGACAGGGAAGTCCCGGGATGCAGGAGAAATGCCAGCTCTCGCGGGAGCCCGGGAGACTGACCTGAATTTCGTGAGTCTCCCGGACTTTCCGGGAGAGTTGGCAAGTATGACTAAATAATTTACAAATAAACTACCAGGAAACATTCGTATGGTTCTTTACCAAGTGCTCTTTTCAACTCTGCAAAGATTTGTATTCATTTATATGCTGTCTAATGTTTGTTTGTTTTTTAAAAAAATAACATTTAAGCTTATCAGCGTCTCTGCAGCATTAAGGGCTAACTTTTTTGCAGCATGTAGAAACATTGTTAGGAAAGTGGATGTAGACTAATTGATTGAGACATGTAAATGTAAGGGTGCGTTCCAGGGGGCGCTTCATTTGTCTTTTTTCCTTTAAGTTTCGACAAGATGAGTGAAAATGATACACAGCTTTTACCTTCCATGTGGGTATGTTGCGTGTTCTTCAAATGTAAAGGAAATCCCCCATAGGCATGTATAAGCTTTTCATGTTTCATTTTGTTTTTTCCCCAATTCTATTCAGGTGAACATACCGGCATCTGTAGTGTCAATCATTCTAGATACCATCTCCACCCAAAAATCCCTGAAATCCGCAGTTTACAAGAAAAAACGTTTATTACTTGGAGTGAAATTATTTCCAAGGCAATGCCAATATTCAAATGCAGCTTTCCTTGTGCTCTGTCCCCAACTATAATATATAATGCACTTATACCAAATAACCTGACTGCAGTACAATGGAATACTTCTGTTCTCTGATGACATCATATAATCTATAGCGCAGCAAAACAGATAAGAGCAACATTGTGCCTCAGGCAATATCTATTTTGAATTATGCTTTTTTTTTTTAGACAGTTCAATTCCCTGCTGGAGGTTTCAATGTCCTTTAGCCCAATGCATATTAGATTATATATGGAAAACTTAATTCAAACAAGAATCCATGGCATTTACATTCCTCACCTCTAAAACATGCATGCAGTGAACTGGAAATGTATATTTTAAAACTGAATGAGGAAAAAAGAGATCCATTCATCTCAATGTTGACAGCATTCACCCCTCCCTTTCTCTCTGGCACACAATATGCTGATGCATAATGCTGCTTAACACCACCAACATTACACATTAATGCATATGGATACTGTGTTCAAGACATTGCCAGCATTATCTATTTGCTATGAAGTAGATTCACATGCTGTCCAATTACCAGCATTATTGTTACCTGTCAGTTCACATGACCACACAGACAGTGCGTGAGGGTTACATCTCAGATAGATGCAAAAAATAAGCATCTTCCTAACAGGAGCTGTCACTTCTCAGAACACCATTTAAGTGAGGTTACTGCAGATGATTTAAATATACACAACGTATTGGATATATTAATAGACCATTTATCCATGATTGGGGAGGACTGTTTTGTACTAGCCTTCCTGCCCCTGGCTAGATGCAGGCCTGCCTACTGTAACACCCCTTTATACTACAAATAAAATATCTACTTATAGCATTCAGTTTATTTAACTTGCCAGAACTACATAGGTTTGACTGTTTTTTTAAAAAACAAATGTAGATTTGGCTTCCTATGCGCTATGTTTACATTTAAAAGACACATACATACATACATACATACATACATGTAATTCACAGCACAGATGACCAACAATATCTAGCAAAAATATGTACTGTCACTCCATCATATCCAGCACAGTATGCACTAATCGCAATGTTGTTTAGCACAGCAGTGTCCAGCATAGTAGAACGTAGTCCCAAAACGGACCTGCAGCCCAACACATCTTTTGAAGCCTATAATGCTCAGCAGTAGTAGTATGTCCAGTAACATAGCCAACAGCAGCTATATGCTTAGTGATGTGCCAGACAGTAGCAATATGCCTCCTTGTCCAGTGTCCTAGTGCACTGCCTCCATCAGGGTCCCAGTCCCACTACCTCTATCTACATACTGATCCAAGCTTTAAATAGTTCACCGTGTATGCCCTTCATCACCTTCACATTACCTTACATAAAATAACCAACTTTATAAAATAAAGACACAGAGACCTGGATAAAGTGGCAAACTAAAGTAGTTTATTATAACCTAATTAACTTGGTGGCAGAGAAAGAGCACTGCGGATCAGCTCCAGCGATACCCGTAACCAAGCGTGGACATGGCGTACCGCCTTAAGTCCACCCACTCCTCTCATGACCCCAACTGCTTGGCCGGCCCTTACCTGGCATCAGAGTAAACTGCACTCACCTCCCTACTCACTCACCCTCCCTCACTGAGCCGGGCGAGGCCCCTCCCCATTGAAGGGACAAGAGTTACTGTTGCATCGAAAGGGGACAGATACCTGCGGCCAATCACGATAGAGCCGTATATATCAGCCGCTGATCGCAGTGCATTCCTTCCCACTACCTGTATCTAAGCCATATCATTGGTTTTGACTAAAAAACCCACCATCCCTGATAACACATTAATTGGCGTGGGTGGCCGGGATTTTGCCAGCAGAGTGACTCAAACCAGGAAGTGCAGCATACTATACAAAGACACAAGACCCTCCCCTCCACATTATTGGTCGGGTCTAAACCCTTTGCTAACTCTTTCAGGTAAGTGCAAGCTCGAGTGCCACACTGTCACTATTTAATTGCGTTCATCTATAGGGGACTCTCTTGTAATTGTAGTATAACCTCCTCAGCGCCCAGTGTTACATATGATGTGGAGTTGCTGCTACTGGCTTTGTATAATTATAACTTATCTACAAGTGTCATTCAGCCTGTGCATTCACATGTGTACATATGTACATATCTTTTTCTGTCATCGCTTGCTAATAAGAAAAAATCTAACTTAAAATAGAAATATTAATGTTTTGTGCAGTTCAGTATTTTTCACAACTTGGAAAAACAACACTCTAATCATGTTAAATGACATATATAAGCCAAAATATAGTTTTGGTAGAGAATAGAGTCTTGTATTTATTGTTGGCAAAAAAAAAAATCAAGTTAATGTTTTCCTCTGCTTTTTCTTTACATGTATTTTTTTCCCATTGAGTGTCGAGAGTCCATACTACTGCCAGGAACACCAGAAATGTGAATAATGAAAACTATATATAGGAGATAAGGGTGTATATGTATATTTTTATTGTACAGGGCCACTTAGTACTGTTAATCTATTCTGTTAATTATCTAACTGTTATCTATTCACTAAATATACACTATTTGGGCGCCCTCTTATTTATTATCTTTTAAGCTGAGAGACCGTGTTATGCACAGAACCCTGAGTGAGGTCTGAATCGGCTATGTATATGGGTCAGCTAACTTGAGTCAGTTGAATATGACTGTTCTCTAATTTCAGTGTGCCAAAGTTCCAAGAGATGGGCCCTGGATTAAGGGGTCAAGTTTGATGACAGCACAGAAGTGATCACAGAGATCTTGAAGGGAAGAGCTGCAATGTGAGTCACGAGACTAATACACCAGCTGCATGTGCACTATACCTAGCTCACTGTTGTTACACCTGCTTGTGTAGGGACACTTGTTTGCTGATTTCACCTACAAGATTCTGAGGTGATAGAGAGAGTGTGCTTTTGCCAGGTGGGTTCCCCAATGGTATCACACGGCAGGAGTTGCGGATAACACCCTACCACCATCCCCAAAGGCAAACAGGGTTTACATACAGTCAAGTCCATAAATATTGGGACATCGACACAATTCTCATATTTTGGGCTCTATACACCAGCACAATGGATTTGAAATGAAACTAACAAGATGTGCTTTAACTGCAGACTTTCAGATTTAAATTGACGGTATTTACATCCCAATCAGGTGAACGGTGTAGGAATTACAACGGTTTCTATATGTGCCTCATACTTTTTAAGGACCAAAAACTAAACAATCCTATATCAAACTTTCACTTTTAGCAAAACACAAATGTCAAAAATTACGTTTTCGCCTTGTTTTGAGATCCAAGTTTGGAGAGAGAAACCAAGTCTTGTCTCGGTTTCACTCGGTTCCCCAATGTTGGATTTTGTCAGATATCAAGGAATCCGAATAGCTCTTCTCTAATAGATATATTATAGTGTTGGGTATACATTATATTGCAGGATATAATATAAATCCAAGTGTAATAGAAAATGCAGAATTAAGAGGTACCTAGCAGTAGAAAGTGCCCAGGAAAACATGCTGGAAGTGTCCTGAAAATTCCAGGTAAGTTTAGTGCAGGGATAAAAGAGACTGATTTGAATCTAGGTCAGAGTTTATATAACCCTTAACCCAGCATGCACTATTCCAGGTGGGGGGGGGGGGGGGTAACATTCACCCCCATCCGCAATTGCACAATGCCAGGAGTGATGATTTACTAATGGCTGTGCCTACGTATATGTGTATTTCCTGTCTTTGTTTGTTATGAGCTGGCTTCTAATGCTTTGCCAGCCAGTTCAGGGTCCCTCCACGTATACCTGACCCAACATTGGGCTTCCATTCTCATTTTCACCAAAATCAAAATAATCATCATCACCAACAATTATTAACAGCAAATTCCGTAGCACGTTACAATTGGGAACAAACAGTAATAAATTAATACTGGGTAATACAGACAGACAAACAGAGAGGTAAGAAGGCCCTGCTCACAAGCTTACAGTCTACGAGACAATGAGAGTTTTGATACATGAGGGTAAGTGTTACATATTACATATTGGTCCAGCTAGAAAAAAATAAGAACGTTTTAAAAAAATAAAATAAATAATAATAGTTTTACTGAAGAAAAAAAGCTTTCATTCAATAATAAAGCATTTTTCATATCTAGAGAATCTGCTATTGCCATTCTTATATATCCCGCCACTGTCCTTGTTAAATGGCTTCCCTATACTTTGTATAGTGAAGTTTTGCTGGAGGACCCCTGACGACGGCTATCACCATTGATACAGGGCTTAGTTAAATAAGGAAAAGCCCTAAATCCAGCAAAATCTTTCTGTGTTTGTTGGATTTAGGGCTTTTCTCCTTTTGATAAATATCCTCCTTAGTCTTTTAAAGAATGTTAGTCAGCTGTGGCATAGAATTGTTAGACGGTCTCTTAAACTGTGAAAAAAATAATTGTCTGACTCATAAGGCTATAAGAACTTATTTTACTGCTTACATCCAGCAATGCGCCAATGTTTGTTGTATATTTGTGTGGGAAGCATCAAGCGGATTATACTGGGAGAGAAATGAGGGAGAAATTAAGTGCTCTTTACATCTACTTGTGTGTCCTGCTGTTCCTGAAAAGAGATCCACTCTGCAACTCCTCACCAGTGTCTGCACTTCTAGCCGGAAAATGTACAGCAGAGCTGAATAGTTCTGCAAACATTAATGTTTTCATCAAAATGTGAACCAATACCTTATATTTTTATTGTACTAGATATATCCAGATTGGATCTCTTTTCGTGAACAGCAGGACACACAAGTAGATATAAAGAGCACTAAATTTCTACCTCATTTCTGTCCCAGCATAATCCGCTAGATGCTTCCCACACACATACACAACAAACATTGGCGCATTGCTGGATGTAATCAGTAAAATAAGGTCTTATAGCCTTATGAGTCAGGCAATTATTTTTTTCACAGTTAAGGGACTGTCTCACAATTCTATTTCTATTCTATTTTACTTGCATTCCTTAACATCCTAAACATTAAAGGTTAACTACGAAAGTGCATAATATGCGCCCCCAGCAGTGAACGTGTCACTTGCCCCTTTTTTTTTACACAAATGCTCCAACAAGCATAGATTTTATTTATTAAAAATAGCCTTGTCTCCAGGGTGTTCAGCAGTTTGTATATACTGATAGGAGGGGTTGGGGTTATTTTGACTAAGCGCAGGCCAGGGGCATGCACCTATTTATGCATGCACATGTAAAAATTGATTTTGTTTTACAAAAGAAAATTATATTAACTAGATTGGATGGGTGGAGAAGTAGCATTTAGGGGGACATTACCCATATAGTGGTAGGCTGCAAAGCATTTTTCTCCATGCAAAAGGACAAATTTTACATATCAGCCAGTATTTGCAATAAGATGTTTTTTCTTCCTTTCGATAAGACACCATTTTTAGGTTTCAAAGACACAAAAGTGACACCTGTAATAAGATCAGTCCCGATTTCCGTTCTAATGATTAGTTTAAGCCAGTGCAGTGCAGAATGGCTCTGGAGACAGTCACGCACTCATATTGACTTCCTCCACTTCAAGTTCATACTTGCCTCTTATAGTTCAGCCCTATCACTCCCTAAACAAACCTTCTTTAAGGCTCTCATTTTCTCCCAATCTTCCTTGCCTTTTACCACCTTCAACTGCCTCCTCTCCCCTCTCCCACTCCTAAATGCCCCCCCCTCACTTTCTGCTATTGACTTTGATACCCACTTCAGCTCCAAACTTGAGTGAATAAGTTATGACATCTCCTCTGAGCAGTCCCTTCTTGCCCCACCCTCTCCCCCCTCCCTACCCACTTTGTCTCCCCTTCCACCCTCCTGTGAATGCTATCTCCTTCCCCTCCTACCCACTTGCTAGCCCACCCTCCTTCTCTTTCTTCACTCCGGTATCTGCAGATGAAGTTCGCACCCTTCACTTCTCCTCACCCCCCTCCACCCGCCCACTTGACCTTATTCCCTTCCACCTCCTTCACTCCGTATCTTGAGGCCTGCTCTTAGCTTGCCCACCTCCTTAACCTATCCCTCTCCTCTGGAATCTTCCCTACCTTCTTTAAACATGCTCTTGTCCCCCCCCATACTCAAGAAACCAATCTTTGACCCTACCTCTATCTCCAATTAACGCCCTATTTCCCTCCTTCCTTTTGCCTCCAAACTTCTCAAATGGGTTATCTGCAACCACCTCACCTCCTTTCTCTCTTCTCACTCACCCTTTGAACCACTCCAATCCAGTTTTCTCCCACTCCACCAAAACTGCTCTCACTAAGGTCACTAATGACCTTCTCTTCGCAAAATCCAAGGGACACTTCTCCATTCTTATCCTTCTTGACCTATTTGCTGCTTTTGATACCATTGACCACTCCCTCCTTTAACTAAAAAACATATATATAGGCACAGCGCTAAAATAAATATACACTTAAACATCTAATGATGTATAAATAGTCTATCAAATTTCACTGAAATACAATTTCTTTAATCGCTTCAGACCATAGCAGGAGACCGTCCAATAGCCAGAAAGTGGACATAAACTGATGGTGACAAGTACTGGTCAGTCTAGAACCATAATAGTTATTTCTCATGTATTCCCGTGACGTTATATGTAGGGGAAGAAAAAGTCACAGAGAAAACATCATATTGCAGACTGTTATAAATGCACTTATCTTAGATCATAAGCCTGTAGTATAACATGTATAATGTGTCATGGGACTCCTCCTTCATAGTGCACTAGGTGGTCAACCATCAAGAAAACAACCCAGACAAACTCTGCTTAGATTCCAAGATCTGGCAAGACGGCGTTGTGGGATTCTTCCTTCTTATTGCACTTCAATGGTTAGCAAGTATCCATATGCATATATATGTGAAAAAAGCAAGCACTCATAGTGCATTATCTTTATACTAAATAAAGATAATTTATTTCCAGGTATTAAACATCTCACAATAAAAATCGTATATAAAAAAAAAATGCAAAAATACATAAAGACTTTCGCGACAAATATCAGCACATCAAGTCCAAGTTGGACTCTTACCCTAGGGCAGATGGTATACAGCTTATAAACAGTGTAAGTGAAGAGCCGGCTTTCTCCACTGACACCCAATTCAGGAAAAGAACTGTACCGGACTGAGTGTGTACCCCAACAGCCAACGCATTTCAATCCTTAAGATCTTTGCTTGATAAAGATCTTAAGGATTGAAACGCATTGGCTTATGTGTTTCCTGCTGTCTTTCAGCCATCTCATCTTTGATGTCCCAGCACTTTGTTAAACTCAATGGGCCTCATTCATTAAGTAAAGTAAGGCAAACAAATGAATAATATTTCTCCTGGACAAAACCATGTTACAATGCAAGGGGTGCAAATTAGTTTATTATTTTGCACATAAAGAAAACACTGGCTTTCCATATAAAATATTTGATAGCTTTATTTTTACATTGACATTTGAAATTGATCTAGGACATGTCCTACCCTAATTATAAATCTGTCCCAACATTTTACATTCATCTCCCCCTCCAATGCAACATGGTTTTTTGCACAGGTGAAAAATTACTAACTTCCTTTGCTTTACTTTGCTTAATAAATCAGGCCCAAAATTTCCAAGATTGAACTAATCGTCTTCCCCACCTCCAGTGCTCTCCCACCTCCGCCCTCTCTATTTCTGTTAATAACACTACCCTCCTTTCTGTCCCTCAAGTCCGTTGGCTTGGGGTCATTCTCGACTCCTCCCTCTCCTTCAAACCTCACATTCTGTCCCTCTGAAAATCCAGCTACTTCCACCTCCGAAATATATCCAAGATTCAGCCCTTTCTCAACAAGGAAGCCACCAAAACTCTTATTCTCTTTTAATCTCTCGCCTTGACTATTGTAGCCTCCTTCTCTTTGGCCTTCTTGGCTCTCAACTTGCCCCTCTCTCCTCAATGCTGCTGCCCACCTCATTTTTCTCTCCCGCCGCTCTATCTCTGCTATCCCCCTCCACCAGTCCCTACATTGGCCTACAGAATTAAATTTAAACTATCCTCACCTTCAAAGCTCTCAATCAATACTCCCCTCTACATCTCCAACCTCATCTCTACCTATAGTCCTTGCTGCCCTCCCCGTTCTGCCAATGACTGCCGCCTGACTACTTCACTGATCACCTCTTCCCAGTTCCGCCTCAAGGACTTTGACCGGACTGCTCCTCAGCTGTGGAACGATCTCCCACACTCCATCAGGTTAGCCTCTACTCTCAAAGGCTTCAAGCATGACCTTAAGACTCATTTCTTTATTTAAGTCGATCAGCCCTCCTTCTAACTCCCTTGTCCCAGCTTTCACCCCCCAGTTGGTACCACCCTATTTGTGTCTCCCCCTTTCCTTTAGGATGTAAGCTCTCACAAGCAGGGCTCTCTTTCCTTGTGTTCACGTTCAAATATTCCGTCACCCTCTGTACCTCTTGGCTTTGCCTTGCCCTGTTTTCTTAAGCTAAGGCCGACTTCTCACTGATTACTACCATCACTCTCACTCACTATCCCAAAAATAATTTGATCTGCATTACCATGTTACCTGTATTTTTTATTAATTTAGTAATTTTATTTTGTTCTTCATGTATCATGTTATGTGTTATGGATCACTGCTTTCTCTATAGGTCATGTACCGCACTGCGTACCCTTTGTGGCACCTTATAAATAAAAGATAATAATAAATAAATATTTAAATAAACAAAGGGGGTGATTCTAAAGTAGTAATAATTTAAACTCTGAGGAATTCCTTTTTTAATATTTCCACTCTGGGCATTTTCTAGACCATTAGCCAATCTTCAAATCTAGACACTTGGTCCAAATTGGAAAACTGGCACCATATTGTCCAGAAGTGTAGGAGTATGTTGTAAGGGAAAGGCTTTGACTTCAGAATGGCACAACAAAAAAGTGAATAAAACATATCTATACATATCTAACACTTGCCACTTGACCTACTTAGTGACTATATGTACATGAGTCACTGGGCCACATAGCAAATGGGAGGGAGACTCTTTTGAACATGTGCAGAGATCAGTGCATGTGCAGTGAATCTACATAACTTCTGCACTCTATTAATTCATTCAATGCAAGAAGTTTTGTCTACCATTTGTAAGGATTTCCTGCACACCACACTGATTGTACAGACCTTTTCTCTATTTGAAACAATATGTGTAAACATAGTGCCACACAAATATATAGAACAAATGCACTTTATTCTGAGTTGAGGAAGTGCAGTTTGATAGGAATGATGTTCTCAATGGCGAGGAAAGAGTGTTAACACACATTAAGCAATTTACAGTGAATCTACTTTTTCATGGGCTGGAAAGATTTCTATCTTCATGGACTCCTAACAATACATTTTTACTTACAGACACACTATAAAAAATGCAAGTAAAACAACAAATATATAAAACAATTACATTACATCAACATTCAGAATAGAAATATAATACTGAGCCAGAGTGGAAAGCTCATTTTATTAATATGCATAATTATATCATTTTCAGTAATGAGAGAAAATAATAGACTTGCTAAGTACTAAATGCCAGTAGGGATTAATTTTTTACTTTTTATTTATTTGTTTTTACAAAGACGATACAAGAAACTTTCATGGAGAAGATTCCCAGAGGCAAGATGAGGGCTGCTCCCATTCTTCTCCCATAATCCATTTCAGGTTGAATGCTTTGAAATATTCCAGACGATGACTAATGGAATTGAAGCAAATTGAGGTTAAAAGATGAAAGCCTCATAACTTTTATATGACTTTATCTGTTTATAGCAAAATTAATGTAAATCTTAAATGCTTCATGTCATTACTACTTTTTTCTTTTTGTATACATATTACACAGGGTTTTACAGAGAATGTTCATTCATTCATTCATATCCCCAGATGAATTTACAATCACATTTCCTTATCATTGGCTCATGCACGCACTGGAAGCCAATTAACCTACCAGTGTGCTTTGGGGCTCTGGGAGGAAATTGGAGCACCCAAAGGAAACCCATACATGCACTGGGACAGCAGACAAACTACCTGCAGACCGCATCCTGGTCTTAATGGAGCCCAGAACCTGAGCACTCCAAAGCAGCAATGTTATATCTTGTGTTACTGCATCACCAACAGGTCATAAGAAACAGACCTGACAACTTACATGGTTCGATCGCGTGACACAGTCCCAAACCATAGTCACATGGTAAATGTATTTCACCAGACAGCGATCTCTGGTTACCAGTAAATATAAGCTTAATGACAGGTTCCACAATGAGCAATTAGAACTTTAGTCATGTGATTGGTTTCACAATGTTAAGAGCAAGCTTCCTATTTAACTCCAGTCAAGGAGGAAGTACAACCTTAACCACTGTGAATCAATGCTGCACCTGCCTGCACAGAGGGGGATGAGAGGGTAAATACCCCATGCTATGTGCTGGCACAGAACTCTCTATGAGAACCTCATGTGTCTACATGTGAGAGTACACATGAAGTAATATTGGGCTGTATATGATCATAAGCAATGCAAATCTCTATGATGACATACAAGGTCATGTGCTTGGCGTACTAATGTCTGTGTTAGACATTGATGGACACTTGAGGCTGTTATATACAGTTCTTATTTTTTGGTCATACTACTCACATCAATACATTTTCACCATAGCAGAAAAGTATATGTTTTTCATTATGCTGTGTATCCACTCCTATATAGCAATAAGTATATAATTTCTTTATATTAACTGCACAGCTCACTTCACATGCCACGCTTTCTTAGTCACAAGAATCATGCTGTGAAAAGAAACTTGAAGCCCACACCTGTCTTTCAATATTATAGTAATATGTTCAGTTAATATGTTAAAAGCTATATTTGTAATATGTTCCATTAATATATGCTAATAGCTATATTTTTGACAATACAGTTTTCAATATGTTAACGTTTGTATGTAATTGTGTTTAGGTCTTTGAAGAGTAAGATTTAAAAATAGCACTACATAGAATGTTTAGTTCCCTTTCTAACTTTTACGTGAATATTGTAATGTAGTGTTTAGATATGGAGAGGCTTACAAAGGACTTTCAGTATAACTATTTTTCTATATGCAGAATTTATCAGTTTTGACTCTCATGCGGCCGGTGCATGCTGCATTGTTACAACAGTCATTGTGCAATTAGCTGAAACCTGTCACGCTCATGGTCCCAAAATGACAGAGATGCTCAAAAATAATCCAATCAAAATCAGGATAATCATTATCAGGCATATTGCGAACAGTCCACATTGACTCCAGAAGCAATCTAGGCTTTAGCAGCACAGAGCCAGATCTCATTCAATTTGGACAGACATGTGTGTGGCCAAATTGGACAGTGCATTCAAGCTGAGTGGTTACATTACTAAGAGTGTGTGGCCAGCTTGGGAGCTATAGAACGCACAAAAAGCTACTGTTAAGAGGGATCAATATTAAATTAATAGGGGATAAAGCATGTTATTAATACTAACATGTGTCCCAGATTTTCCTATGATGGTGCCAGTGTTTGTTACTGGAAGTGTGTGACATTAAATAATGATTTTCACCATAGAATACAATAAATATGATTTTACCCTAATTGGCACCAGAAAGACTTTAAGAGATAACTTTAATCAATTAAGCAATCTCCATATCGCATGGCTGTCCCAGTTTCCCAAAGTATGGGAGCTTTTCTAGATATGCATGTCTCTCAGGATTTGATAGGATCCACTCTGAGTCTGAATACAAGGTTATTTGTTTAAGATCTAAATAACTTGAGAACAATTATTTGCTTTCTCCTGCCAAATAAATACATAAATACGTTATTCATACTTACAAATTGGGGCCTTGTCCTTGACTTATTTCCTGTGGAGGAATTGGATACAAGGACTCGTACACTCTGCCAATGCCAGATCCATGGATAGCGTAGGAATTCATCATGTCAACATCAGGAGGAAAATAAGCCCACGGGATAAGAGCTTTGCCACGCCATTTCCCCCAATTTGATGTGATATCTGTTTCAAACTCCAGGGGTAGCTCTTTCTAATAAAAAAAAAACCAACATAACTATTAGTACAATGATTGTCTTATATTTGCAAATCTAAACCGAAAATGTCCTTGTTACACCATTCTAACTGCAGCAGGCTACTTAAACTCATATCACACTTTTAAAATCCAGACACTTAAATTATTAAACAGTGACTCTAGAGAGTAAGGATGCATTCTTCATACTTAGAATATATATTAATTTCCCTGAAGTCACTAACAGTGGCAGCCAGCATTCATTTTCAGAAAAAATATAATAACATTTTCTTACCTTACATTCAGATAAGTAATAACAATAAGTAACAAACTGTGAACAGTCCATTGGGAAAGTCACTCTTACAGTAATTATTGTTCATATAAACAGACTGTTCCAATGGTTCATGTGAAAAATTCTTCAGTTTTGACTGATAATTAATGCTTTGGAGGAAGGAACCAATACAGGAAACAAAAGACGGCCAATAATTATCGAGGAGCTAACCTTAAAATGTTGTGTTGGCAGGAAAGGCTATTTATAGGTCATATATAATATGCAGAACTCCATCTTATCTACACCAACTATGTTTGTCCATGTAATTACTTCATTGTTTGCTATTCACATGCAGCCAAGATGGCATTTACTGTAAGCAAAGATGTAAGGGCTGTACAGTAAGAACTGGTTGCGCACTTTAGGCATAACTAATGCTACGCATGCTCTATAACTGGTAATGTGCAAACTTGGAAGACAAGTAGTGCAGATGGATCTATCTCATATATAACTGGGTTTAGAGCATATCAGTAGATCTGGATTCCTCTTGAGAAAGGCGCTTCTGATTCATTGTCGTTATACTGTACACAAAAATGCACAGAAGAGAAAGCATTAGGTAAAATTACATATTAGATAACTGAAGCATAGAAACTTGTTGTCCCTATTTTCATGAATGGTTTAATATTAGACATACTCGGCAGTGTTGGGGAGAGGTATAAAATAGCAGCCCTATCTTAATACTAAGGGCTAGATTTACTAAGCTGCGGGTTTGAAAAGTGGGGATGTTGCCTATAGCAACCAATCAGATTCTCGCTTTCATTAATTTAGTACCTTCTACAAAATGATAGCTAGAATCTGATTGGTTGCTATAGGCAACATCCCCACTTTTTCAAACCCGCAGCTCAGTAAATCTAGCCCTAAGTACCTTGTGTAGGGTAGGGGGCAGTAGAAGCAGCAGTAGTAGCCCCAGACTGATGCGAATTGTTCGAGCCTCTCTAGCAGTGGACAGAAAAAAAAGCAGCCTACCCAGGACCCCCATAAGCATCGGGGACCCAAGGAATACAAATAGTAAAAAAGCAATAGTATTCCATTCCAGAACCATAATTCCTACATCCCTAAGGCCATTGAGGGAAGGGGGTACTTATATCTACAAGTCACCGAGATATAATAACACATTAACAATATAGTTAAATCTAGAGATTTCCATGGAATTATTTTGAGATATCAAGAAAAAATATTATAAATATATTATAAATATTACATTTTGTGATATCAAGAAAAAATAATTTTGCAATGTTCTTTGTCTAACACATACTAGAAGGGTTTATTCAAGTTTGCAGGTCAACAGTAAAGTCCCATATAATCTTTTATTGCCAGAATAATCCTGATATTCTCTGTTTCATTACACTGTTTGCATTTCTGTTTACATCTTTCCTCTATTTCATATATTTTGACCCTATTTTAACTCTGTTCTTGAAAGCTTGTGTTTAAAATTTTTATTAGACACAAAAAAATGTATTACCTGCAATTGAAGCACAAATGTTATTAGTCTAAAATGGCTACAGTGTAAGAAGGTATCTTGCGTCACTTAAATTATTCTAGGTTTTATATCCTGAACTTTATTTTGCACTATTATTATTATTATTATTATTATATCATGATCCACAAGGGAATATTTTCCTTGTAATTTTGTTGCACCTTAATCCAGTTCACATTTGCATATTTTATACATTAATACACTTTTTCTAGTGTTGCAGTTTTTTGTTGTTACGCTATTTAAACACATACAACCAAAATCAGGACTTTCTTGATATTGGCAGTGTTTATTAATTCAGGTTCAATTGTGATTCACAGCACACGCCAATTGAACCACTCTGAACCAAAACTATTCATAGCGTTCCTAAATTCTGAAATAAAATATAAATGACCATTTAGTTCAGTTAAGTATACTCCTTTACATTGTATGCTCTAGTGAGCATGGCCTCACACCCTGTGTTCCATTATACAGTCAGTTTTGTTGTTATCATCATTGTATGTTCTATTTACCTCCCTACTTGTAAAGCATCATTGAATATATTGGTGCTTATAAATAAAGGATAATAATAAAAATAATAATAATAATCCTGTACGGAGTGTTTGTCACTGATTTAATCAGTGCAGACCCAGTGCTATGTGAGCAGGAATATAAATATAATTTTGCACCCAGTTTGACATTTCAAAATATGATTCATGGATATATCTATCATTGGGGTGGTAGTTATTACTATGTGTCGTTGCATAGGATATGGCTAAGGGATCCAGCAATCCAGAAAGGTTTGAGCCCTTTGTTAGATATAAAATAGCGATGAAAAAGCTTTTTGCCGACACTTAAGCTGTCAATTTGGCACTTCCCCGCTAGTTAAATGGACACCACAGTCATATCAAAATTGATCTTTCAAACTAGAAAAATCGGTTCAGGCAACGACCGCCATTAATACATGTACAATGTAATTATCCAATGTGGAAGGTGCGGGTGGTGCAGCCAGGTGCACAGTGCACCTGCTACTACCTAAGTGGCCAGATATGTGCCTATAGCTGCCACCCACACTAGAGCTATTCTGCAGTTTGGTGACTGTTCCAAATACTGTGAGGAAAGATAGCAGAAACTATTTGAGATGGATGACAACAGTTTGTAGCCTATCAACACAACAGAACAGTTGCACAGGCTAGAGGATGACTGGCTGCTAATAAATGAGGACTTTTACAATTGTACAATGAGCAATGCCAGAATAATAGACACTGAGAACATTTATTTCAACATAACTTAATTTAGTGATTTTAAAAGGATTTTTTGTCTTCCAGTATTTAGGAAATAGATTAATAGCTGAGATTAGAAAGGTAATTATGTCACTGTAATATGAAACCAAAATGCACAGAACAGTAACATTATCTTTTGTTCACCTAAAAGTTGCCAACGGTAGAAATGAAACAATTAGGGTACAAAAAAAGAAAACAAAAAGGCGAATGGGTACTATAAATCTGAACTCAGAGGTATATACTTTCAGTTTAGGGTCAGGGCAGACTGTAGAGAAACAATAAACAAAAAACAAGTTCCAACATGGGAACAGGATCTGGGAACCAGTACCAATATAACATGTTTTACAATGTCTGAGATGTCAACAGCCCATGTACAGACCCTGTAGTAGGTATAATAATTGATACTTAACTGACGTCTACACTCACAGTGCTGCCCACTATAGATATCACAGCTGGTATTCTACACCACAAACATCCACTGTAGATATCAGTCTCACAATAACTACACAGCTGTCATGCTGACAAGATGTATCTACATTAGTATATGACTGTTGGTAAATCTAATATGATGTCCCTATAGCGACTCTGAGTACCTTTGATGGCTATGCTGCACCTGGGACAACTAAGCATATTTTGAGGGCCTGTCATGCTGGCATCAAATATAGCCTTGTGTCAAAGATAATGTAAGCAATCTGTCCTCTGGTTGCTCTTTAAAGACTCCTCAATGTCTGTTCTGCATATGTGTCTGACAGCTTTATACATATGTCAGTCACATCCTGCATAGGATTTATACAGTGCTCCCACATCTGGACTGTAGTTGGAGAGCTCCAGCTATTTCTCAGAATGTTTAGTTTCTCATGTAGCTCATCCAGATTCCAGTATGACAAATGTTTATGATGTATCTGTTACATACTAATATGTCTGAATTAGTTTATTGTACTTGAAAGTCAATAACTATTGTTGTAGAAATCATACAATACTGATTCAAATTCTTCACATGTTGAAAGCACCTCTAAATCTGTCCATCATTATGGACCTATGTTTAAACTTGTAACCACTTTTCATTATATTCAGTGATTGCTGTATATTTTGGGGATGGGGGACACAGAATCAAACAACAAGTCCCAGTACAGTTGCTCCAAATCTGAAATTGTGTCTTGAATCTTCATCTAGGCTGAAAGTCACCCTGATGTATCCTATATTTCATACATTTAACTTGCAAAAAATATGTACTTGAATTCTCCTGCATAGTATTTGTTACCTTAAAAGAAACAATACCAGAGATAAATAGTCACATTGTAAACATTATTATATATTCTCTAGGCTTCTACAGCGATACTTGCTTTTTAAAATACCCCCGAAAATAATATTCGCATGTGCAGCCAAAAAAAAGCATCAACTGAGTTTCCATTGTTTTCTCCTCAACTGTTTAAAATAGAATACACACCTGCAAAAAGTCACATAAAGGAAAGTGACATTGATTGCTTGAAGTCATTCAGAGCAGGATGCCTGCTTCCCTTCCTGAAGCCATAATATCAATGAGACGCTTGGTATGAATTCAATGCCTCTGATAGGGAAATCTAATTCCACTGATCTAATCCTTTAACACTGCAATCAATCCTGAGGTTTGGTGGCCCTTATGTATTGAATGATGAAGACAGCTTCAAATGAAAGTTTATTCATATTTTAATATCAAAGAAGACTCCCGTGATGGCTGCAATATGTCACCACACTTTCAATATAAAGCTCATCACTGCATAAAATCTTCAACATAAAAAATAGATGTTAAGAAGACAGGCTGGCATGGAAGGGAAACGTGCGACTCTCTTGCTTGTTCTTTCTCTACTTCAATTTGTGCTTTTCAGGGCAAAAATTACTAATTCATGCATACATTTGGAAATAGAATCAGAGCGAGTGGAAGGTTTCCCTATATTGCCTGGTAATACCTAGTGGAACTATAGGATATGCTAAAAAAAAGTTTTTAAGTCTATTAGATTTTAAGAAAAAGTAGCTTTATACATATTTATTTTATGTTTAGATAGATTTTAGGTAGCTTTCTCAATATTTGTCCTTGACTGCCATTGAGAGTATGTAGGATACACACAGGAGAGTTTCATTTATGAGTGGATGCATCAAAATAGTTGTAAAATACAATTGTATGTGTTGATTTGTGTTTCTGTCAACACAGCTTGTTGTTTTTTTTTCATCAGCTTTGCACATGTATTTCAATTTGCAAACACCTATCAGGCACAACATTAAAGTCACTGACAAGTGAAGTGAATAACATTGATTATCTCATTAGAATGGGACCTGACAATGTGTGGGATATATTAGGCAGCAAGAGAACAGTCAGTACTTGAAGTTGATGCATTGGAAGCTGGAAAAATGGGTAAGCGTAAGGATCTGAGACACTTGGACAAGGACCAAATTGTGATTGCAGGACAACTGGGTCAGAGCATCACCAAAATGGCAGGTCTTGTGGTGTGTTCCTGGTATACAGTGGTTAGGACCTACCAAAAGTGTTCCAAGGAAGGACAACTGGTAAAACGGCAACAGGGTCATGAGTGCCGAAAGCTCATTGATGCCCATGGGGAGTGAAGGCTAGGCCGTCTGGTCCAATCCCATAGAAGAGCTTATGTAGCACAGATTACCAAAAAAGTTAATGCTGGCTATGATAGAAAGGTGTCAGAACACACAAGGTATAGCCTATGCTGACCCCTCTTCACCACCAAAAATGTATACAATGAGCACCTGAACAGGACCATGGACCAATGCCTGGTCTTATGAGTCACATTTTCTTTTATGTGGACTGCTGGGTGCTTGTGAGTCGTTTACCTGGAGAAGAGAGAACAACAGGATGCATTATGGGAAGAAGGCAAACTGACAGAGGCAGTGTGATGTTATGGGCAATGTTCTGCTGAAAAAATCACAATATTTGGCAGGTGGTATTAATATTGTGGCTAAATGGATTCTTTAAATGGAATGCACCTGAATTTCAATATGGCTGCTTCTCTAATTTCCTTCCTTGATGTTCTGATTCTATTTCCCCCCTTTTCTAGTTCTTATACTGACTACAGAATATAGTCCAAACTCCTCACCCTCACCTACAAAGCCCTTAACTACTCCTCTCCCTCTATATCTCCAACCTCATTTCTTCCTCCTGTCCCCTCTGCTCTGCCAATGACCACTGCTTTAGCTCCCCAGTGATTACCTCTTCCCACTCCCACCTCCAAGACTGCTCCTGTGCTACTCCCCACTAGGAGAACTTGTTGGCAGCAGAAGAGATATCCAAAACAAAACCCAGAAACTGCTAGGATGGTGGTTCAGAGTGAGAGACTGACTCAGCTATCCTTACATTTCTGTCACAAGCTGCCTGTATTTTTTTTACAAGGAAGGGAAGCTAATTTGTGTGTCTTGCCTAATTAATGCTTAAAGTTTGTCAGAATTTGTGGGTTTTGTTTGTCCACCCGCCTCTTCAGGATTGACCACAAGTTCTCAATGGGATTAAGGTCTGGGGAGTTTTCTTGTCATGGACCCAAAATTTTGATGTTTTGATCCCCGGGCCACTTAGTTATCACTTTTGCCTTATGCTGGAAAAGGCATTGTTCGTCACCAAACTGTTCTTGGATGATTGGGAGAAGGTGCTCTTAGAGGATGTTTTGGTACCATTCTTTATTCATGGCTGTGTTCTTAGCTAAAATTGTGAGTGAGCCCACTCCCTTGGCTGAGAAGCAACGCCGCATATGAATGGTCTCAGGATGCTTTACTGTTGGCATAACACTGGACTGATAGTAGCGCTCACCTTTCCTTCTTCAGACAAGAGATTTTCCAGATGCCTCAAACAATGCGAAAGGGGATTCATCGGAGAAAATGACTTTACCCCAGTCCTCAGCAGTCCAATCCTTGTACCTTTTGCAGAATATCAGTCTGTCCCTGATGTTTTTCCTGGAAAGAAGTGGCTTCTTTGCTGGCCTTCTTGACACCAGGCCATCCTCCAAAAGTTTTTAATTGTCATGGCAAAGAGGGACTTTGAAATTAATTTCAATTCATCTGATCACTCTTCATGACATTCTGGAGTATATGAAAATTGCCATAATAAAAACTGAGGCAGCAGAGTTTGTAAAAATAATATTTGTGTCATTCTTAAATCTTTTGGCCATGACTGTATGTTGCATTTACCAATTAGAGTCATGTATTCATTTAAGGTGCATGTTGCTGTGTTCTTTCAGTATCTTGCAACAGGCAACTGTTTATGGAGCCTCTCTGCAAATAGATAACTTTGCAGACATTGGGGCTCATGCTGAGTTGTTTGTAGGCCTGTTTGCTTAGCACAAAATATGCAAACTTGCACTGTGCATGCCCACAAAAAAGGCGTATGCCTACATCTGTAGGCAGATTTGGCACTTGCACTTCCTCACACTTGGAGAGAAGTAGAACGGGAAGAGAAGTAAGTGTGCAAATGCAGACTGAATACAGTAAGGGCGCATTTCTGTAATTGTGAAGTGAAGCAGACCCACAGATAGATACATATATGACTTCCATGTATCACTTGTGGGTACCTAACGCCTGGTACAAACACACACTAAGGATGATGACTGTCGCCAGCACTATTTCTTTCTCATTAGCTGATTGCAGATTCACCTCTGAAACTACCGTATTTCCCCATGTATAAGACGCACCTTTTTCCCAAAAATTTTGGGTCTAAAAAGTGGGTGCGTCTTATACAGTGCCAGCGCTATTTACATCCCTCCAGAATGAAGAAGAAGAAGACCCCTGTTGGACTAGCACCACTTACTAACCCCAACCACAGTGTAATAACCGGACACTGATCCCACCACTCTCCGCCTGCGGTGACACGGATCCGGTACAGAAGAGTACCCAATACACCCTATAAATACTAATCAATCTAACAGTTTCCTCTCCCGGCACCTTTTTCGGGTCTCCGCGGTGTGTCGATCACGGGGCTTGAGCGCTGATTGCGGTGAGAGGATAAGAGAGGAGTCGCCGCCCCGCCACTGGCACCTCACAGGAAGCGAAGGGATTTACATGGCCGGGGTCCTACACGGTGGTGTCTGCTCTGCTGCCTGCAATTTGTCCAAGACAAGTATGAGCATTCACTCACCCCGGTACTTGTACCCGCAGAATCGATCAGCTCACTCTGTGAACAAACTCTTTTGTTTCCTAGTTTCGGTATTCTAAAAGAACAAAGGTCCCTCAGGCACCTCCCGCTCGGTGTGTTCAGCGAGGGAGAGCTTTGCACTGCCTACACAAGATGCTAATGCGTTTGGGAAGGTGAGTTTACAAAACACAGCAACTCTCGGGAATAGCTTGAGTTACTTTGTGTAATACATCTTTTTTCAGATTTTGGGCCCCAAAATTAGGGTGCGTCTTATACATGGGTGCGTCTTATACATGGGTGCGTCTTATACTTGGGGAAATACGGTAATAAGCGCTTTCTTTATTGCTTGTTCCCATATGATGTGATTTTATGGTCATATTTTATAACATATATTTTTTGCTACTGTCATACATACAATAGAAGGAAGATTATAACTACTGTATTGTAGAGGGTTTTTTAAAATTTAAATGAAGCCTAATAGTGGATACTGTATAAAACCGTATGACCTGGTTGGGTGTAAAGTAAGCTCAATGTAAATCTGGCACATATGCGACTGTTGCTGAGCTGGAGGCACCAGTGCCTCCTGCTCAGCATATGGGAGGCACCTTCTGGTGCCTCCAACTCAGCATATGGGCATAAAAACATTATTTTTACGTGCAGCTTTTAGAGCTTATTTTTTAAGCATCCGCGTCCAACTCCACATGAGCGCCAATTTGTGGGTTATCTTCATATGCTGGATTTGTATGGGATTTTAATACCAAGTGCTGCTTGTGTCCAGGAGTGTAAGAAGGTGAAGCTGAGTATCATGTGCTTTTCGAATAAAAACAACACATATACAAAAGCTATTATTTATATACCGTAATAAGAGCTCTTACAAATGTGTTGCTGAAATTGAACATTTATCTGTGCTCGAGATTTTATAAATGTCGTCCAATATGTTTTTGGCCTAAATTTAACGTCAACTTTGCTCCTGATGTTTAGCTGTCAGTTGTACAGATGCAAAATGCACCATACAGCGCATATGTCTGATTGTGATGTTGCATGCCCTTTTTACTAGGAGCCCATGGACCTGCATGTCCAGGTGGTGGTTTGAGGTGTTCCAAGCTAACAACAGACTGAATGCACTTTTTCCTGCAATTGCACAGGGACAATATATTTAAACCCGATTTGTGGAAGCGGGGAGTGCACAAATATTGGTACATTCCCTAGTTAGCCGAGAGCAGCAAGGCCTGTTTCTCCTTTAAAAGGACTGGGTTATTTTTTTTTTTAACTTAAAAGGTTTTTATTAAGTTTTTAGTAAAAGAATATGTAACAAACATGGCAGTTACAACAGAGTACAGTGCATAATGTAGATCCAATGAATCAGTCAGAACTGCCCATAAACAAACAATCAAAAAAGTTGCAAAAAAACAATAACACAAGAAGGACTGGGTTATTTTAAGAATGCTAAGGAGATGCTAATACTCTAGAGTTGTCCTATTCTTTAATCGGGGCAATAATTTTAAAATCTATGCACAATACTTCATGCATTTTCATGCACACAAATACCCATGTCAAAAAATTAATTAAAGCACACAAAAGTGACACATATCACCAGGGGCGGATTGGCCATAGACCTTACAGGGAATTTTCCAGGTAGGCCGATGGCCTAATGAGGCCATCCATAGGCTGCTTTTTTTTTCTTCTTTTTTTTGTCCATTAATTTTTTTTCTTTGAATCACCGGGCGCCCGGATCTCTTTAGTCCTGGCAACCGGAAACTATGCTGAATGGGGGGGGCAAGGGAGGGAGCAACCCCAACCAGTCCGAGATGCTGACTCCGTGGTATAGTTGATAGCTGACCCTTCCCTGGGACCAGCCACCTTCCCCCTAGTAGCTGCGAATGCGATACCTCACTCCTCTATGTGTGGCTGCAGAGGTCACATGGGACACGCACCACAATATTTGTGTGTAGGGGGCCTCTAAATGTAATATAATGTTTGTCTAGGGGGCCTCTAAATCTAAATGTAATGTAATGTGTAAATGTAATGTAATGTGTTTGTAGAGGCACTCTAAATGTAATGTAATATTTGTCTAGAGGGGCCTCTAAAAGTAATGTAATGTTTGTGTAGGGGGGGCCTCTAAATGTAATGTGTGAGCGCAGGGGGGCATATGGTTATATAATGTGTGTGTGTGTGTGATGGCAGGGGGAAATATGGCTATGTAATGTGTGGATTTGATGGCAGGGGGGCATGTGGCTATGTAATGTGTGGATGTGAAGGCATTGGGGCGGGGAGGTCGGAAGGTATGTCCCACTTCACATGAAGGCAGAGCTGCGTGGAACTAACAGTAGTGCACACAGCTTTGCTTGTGTATTTGTCTAAAATGTATCCAATATGATAACCCCCCTGTTTTAAGTGCCCCAGGCCCCCCCAAGAGCCTTATTCCAGCTTGGTCATACATTAGTGGTTTCCATTCCTGCCTTTTACCTTGCACTGATCCCATTCTCAGATCACTTGAACATATGGCCAGCCCCCATTGCACTGAAAATATCATTAATCCTGCCTCCTTTGCATTTAGTATATCACCAGATTTTACTGGTAGTTTGCAGCTCATGATGTCAGGGGAAGATGCATCAGTGCGTGAGGTGCTCATATGCTACTGATCAGATATGATTGTGCCAACATGTTTCATATTAGATAAACTTATTAAACAAAGTAAAATATGTTTCTATGAAAGGAATATTGGAAGGATGTGTTGGTAGGCAATAAACAAGTTTGAACACAGAGGTATAAACCAGTCGCAGATAATGCAAAAGGATTCATGTATTTGTATAACACAGGACAGGCAGTCTTTCCCCTGCATTGCCTTAGTAATGACCCAATGTTTATTAAATCATCACATCTAGGTTTTCCTAAATGTAACTACAACCATACTTTAGTAGTTCTAAATCCCGCCTACTTTTTTGTTGGCCCCACCTACAGTTGATTTGGTCCCGCCCACACGAGGCCACTTCAAGAATTTTTTTCAGGGCCACTTTAAGTTCCCAATCCGCCCCTGCATATCACAAAGACCGTCTCTACCTTAAATAATATACCAGAAATATCTTAAAACTTTAGAGAAAGTAGACATTTTCTTTGGGACAGTGGTGCTCTGTGCAGTATAATATCCATAATTTCATAGGCTTGCAAGTGTTCTAGGTAACAGAAATGCTCTGTAAAAGCTGTAGATATTGTGGATTCATACACATGGGCATGGCCACACTAAGCATAATTGACATGATATAGTTTATCATTTAAAAAAAAATGTCCTATATCAGACCATTTTGTATTAGAATAACTTACTAAGAGCAAGACTTGCATAGGGTAGTGTGAATATAATCTTGACCACACTGAACACTGTCATGGTCCACCTACAGCGCATCACTTGCACACGTAAAACCTCAGGAATAAACATGCCAGTCTTCTGCTTTTTACCTAATCTACTGCTCATTTGACCCATCATCAAAGTCTCATAAAACACATGACAGTAAGAGTACATTGGTTTGCCTTTATTTCAAGGACCATCACTTGAAGTTGTTTAACGTGTAACCTCTTATGGGGAGTTGTAGTCATCATACTGAACATATGTCTAGGGGACCGCCCCAGACAGATGTCAATCCAGCTGAGGACCCAATTGGAATTCGTTCATTCAAAGCTACCTCCCATAAAAAGAGTTTACTGAGGAGCCTTACATTATCCCTGACGAAGCCCCACGTGGGTGAAACGCGTAGGATTGCTACATTGTACACTTCTAAGCTCAGGAGCACAGATCTTTTTTACTTATTTTTTCATTCAAACATCCAAACAGCGATAACGCGCCTCTGCGCATGCGCAATACGCGCGGCATCTGCCAGGGACGCGACCATCCAGCTGTACAGAGGGGAGGGGCGGCTGCCTGGAAACTCCTCACCACACTGCAGCAAGACCCGGGAAGGACGCCCAGCCGCACGTGGAAACCAAAACAGAGGACCAGGATCGTACCAGAGATTCCTTCTGGATATAGGTCAGTGGCTGTTCGGCTGTTACCTATTTACACTAGGTGTATGAACTCATTTATGATCACACTAAGTGCTCTGCACATGTGTTTTTTTGGAAATTAACAATCTCAAGACTTTTCTGCTTCTGGTGCATAGCACCTTTTTCATCAATATATATTTTGGATTATCAAGCCCCCTACATAAGATTTAGTTGCTCCTTCTTTATGGAACTCTTTTGGGGCTAGCTACCATTGAGCCTTTGTGGTATTTTTGCATTTTCTGTATGCTAGTGGACTCCAATCTATGTCTATGTTTTCACATCTGTATCTATGCATTTTGGTGTACTAATTATTGTCAATACAATTAAGTGTGCCGGCACATTATTTTACACTGCTATTGTATTATTAAATTTACTGTTAGCCATTTACCTATGCATGTTGTATCCCTATATCACACCAGCGCCTGGGTATCTATCCATAACTATTAGAAATTTCTGGGGATTAGGACTAGCCCCATCCACATCCCAATTGGCTGCTTACCTACAGGTCTAGGAGCGCAGACCCCACTTTTGTATATTGTATCACTTGAAGTTGGACCCATTATTTTGCTTTGATTTATAAAAAAAAAGCTACATAGTCTACATATAGAATTTCATAACATCACAATAGCACCAATGGGACCTAAACACATTGTGTCTTAAAGCAAATAATTAAACTTTACTCTATAACAGAGCTGCCGTGGGAACTGAAGGTAAGAACGAACACTGTATGCTGCCATTCTGCTTCATATGTGAAAACATTTTCTTATCAATATATTGGAACATTGCAATACACAGTATATTATTTAATAGTCCTAACAGAAGATTAAAGAAGAATATCAATAGTGTTTCCCTCCTGCAACATTTGGTGTATGATTTCCTAATGGGAGAGATAATGTAGTACAGCAGGCCTCAAGAAAGTGATAAGGAGTGACATTTTACCAAAGAGCCTCTCCCTTCCCATTCACCCCTCTCCCCAATATAAGGTCCCCTCTCACAAGTTTAGTCCACCCATTTGCATCTTGCTTATTTATTCACCTAAAATAGTTATATACAAAGGTTCAGTGCAAAGTTAAATCCCTGATTCCTGGAGTCTAGTTAGACAATTAAGTGCTTACCAGAACCAGAGTCGGAACTAGCGAGCTGTGGGCCCGGTGCAGGGAGGTAGGGAGCAATGGTAGTTCCGCCACTGACCAGAACGTTTGTTGATTTAAGAATAATATATTATTTTCTACGCATATATTTTACAGCATGCACAGAAGCTTGTAAAAGAGGAGATTGTTGTGGAATGGGTTATAGGCTTCTGGTAATATAATGTCAGGTTTCTTTCTTTTACTTTTGTCTGGAGACAAACGTCTGGAGACCAACAAGTCTTAGAGTTACTGGTGTATCTTCCAAGGCTGTAGGGTGCACATAGGTCCATGAGTCTCATTAAATTGTGGGACCATTGCACCCAGAGAGACACACCCAGGCATGATACCAATGAGCTCCAGGGGCCGAATCCACAAATCCCTTTACCTGTCCATGCCCACGGACCACCCCTTCTTGCACATGGTACCACTGCATTCATAATTTGTCCCTCCTCAGAGTCCATTCAGACCCATGGTGCATGAGTACAATTTCTCCTAGTAATCCCAGGACTTTGAAATGTTAAAGCAAGACATGGAAGTGGTGTTTTCTTAGCGCCTTTGCTTTACATTGCTTTTTCTTTTATCAAATATCCCAGGGCTATTTTTATTCATATTGTATTTCAGTTGAAGTATTTTAACTGGGTATTCAAGCTGGCCATATTAGATCTTAAAAGAAGATAGAAAGTGTTTATTTTTGTAAAGTTATTTTATCTTTAGTTTACAAAAAAAATGACTAATGAACACAAATGCATCAATCCTTCAGTTCTGAATCAAATATATACTGACGGAACACTTGAACCGTTTCCAGCACTGTTCCTTGCACATGTCAGCTGCAGGATTCTAAGTACAATTTGCAATACTTGCCATTATAAGAGTTACTGTACTTTTTTTATCCACCAGTCAAACCTATCGTAGATTTTTTTTAACCAGTGTGACATTTTAAGTGATATTTCTGAAACTCTGATTATTGTGTTTTAAAGCAAACAGATGCCAGTCCAATTTCTGGCTGTGATTGCCTGACTGCATGCTAGAAGCTGAATTCATCTTACTGCCAACATTAAACAATCACATCTACACTAATGCTTAGCAGTGGATGTTTGTCAGCATCTGCAATGCATATTGATCAGATATTTGCCCTAACCCTTCTGTCTAATCAAAAAATGAAGTATTAATATTCTTCTGGGCAATGGGAAACATTATTGCCATATATTAAAGGAATACTTTAGTCTGAGACAAGCTCCATTACATATCCTATAATATATTATTCAGAATAAATTACTCCATTATTCAAAACATGATGTGGCCTGGGGGCAGTAACGGGGAGTTCAGATGTTTAAAACAGGTCCTTGGTCCTATGGAAGAAAATCTATACAATGTGTACTGGGCTCGATATTCAGGTAGCGTTTGATTAATTTGATTGAAGAAAATTTGTGAAACCAATTTACAAGGGATTTGAAGACTTTTCTGGCGTTATTCTAATAAATGGTCCGCTATTAGCAAGATATATGTTGCAGACAGCAGCATAAATGATCAAAGAAATTTACTATCCTCAGAAGCAAACAAAATGAAAATAAAGAGCTGATATGTAATACGCCAACTGCCAGCAGTACGCAAATGACAGAATGCGATAATGAAAATTACTCTGAGTAATGTTATCAATGCAATTAAAAGTATGACCTTGAGAAATTACCTAACATGTCAACAATATCACCTTCCATGCCAGTTCTTTTTCGGAGAATCATCCACTGTATTAAACTCATGTTCAATCTCAAGCCCCAAAGCACAATACTTCATTGTCTTTTTCTATTTTATTCTGCTACCTTTAGCTATAACGCCTAATAAATATGCATGCACAGTTTATTTGAAAACATCGGCAATGAAACAAAATAACGTTTATTGTTTTTAAATGGGTGCGCTATACATTTTGTTTTTAAATTCATAAACCAAGTTAAAAAAGATTATTTACAAGTTATTGTTAACTTTTTTGCTTGCACATATTCAAATATTGTCTAATGTATCTACATGTGAGCTGGAGATTTCAGCTGACATGTATCAGCTCAGATTGAAAAGTTAGTATTCAGAGTCCGTGCATTCCCTTTTGTCTCTCCCTGTTCACTATAGTAGAACTTGGCAGACACCTAAGTCTACTGTAAATTAAATACATTATTGCAACAATGTTGCAGCTCACATAAAAATAGTTAACATTTACTGCTCATCTAATCACCTGAAATTTTGTTTTTAACTGTAAACACAAAACTTAAAAAAAGTTATTTTCTGTTGTCAAATACTATGTTTTGTATGAATTATTGCATGGCAACATGTGATTGTGTTCTATGAAAGCACTCTAAAGCTGGGTACACATCTATGCAATTATCATGCAGCCAGGGCCGGATTAACCATAGGGCTAACTGGGCTACAGCCCAGGGGCCTATGGCATCCAGGGGGCCCTTGAAAGTGCTCAGCAGCAGTATTGATCGGTCGGGGGCGGGGGCGCCCCCGGCGCGATCAGTGCTGCTGAGCACTTTCACTGCGGTCCTTCTCCGGCGCGCTGTAGTCTCCTTACTGAGGAGATCTCGTGAGTCTCACTCTCACGAGATCTCCACAGTAAAGAGCATACAGCGCGCCGGAGAAGAAGGTAAGTGCCGGAGGATGGGGGGGAAGCGGGGGCACAGGCAGCTCGGATCACGGGGGGGGGGCCCTCATGGGGAAATGGAGGCCCCCTTAGCCCAGGGGCCTCCATTCCCTTAATCCGGCCCTGCATGCAGCTCACACGATTCACAGCTGTTTGTTCAGATACTGCAAGAGTACGCTCCCAAGATCATGTTTCATTGAACCAAAACACAACGCATCTATTGGTTTGGTTTTCTAAACTTCCTACAGATCTTTTGGTCTTACAGATGGTTATGAGAGATTAAGATCACAGATCTGTAGGTAAATTGTGTAGGTGTGTACACATGAATCCGCATGCTCATCTTTCAATCGTTGGTGAAAATATTAATTTGATTTCAAAAAATGAGTGGACAACTTTAAGCAGTGCACAGAATATCTGCAAAATTAACAATTGTGGGTCTACCCATAACCATCAAATAAGCATAGCCCACCTCAGCCCAGTACCCACCAACTTTTATAATTTTTCACTAGTCTTCTGCAGCAAAACAGTTAAACAAGTTACTTTAGATACTGTGGGTCTGATTCATGTTTGGACATATATTCCATTTGTGTGTCGTATGTTGCATTAAATAGCTCTACGTATGCCCAGAAATGGACCTTAAGCCAATGAACGAAGTTCAATGCAATTCCTGTCAGAATGCAAGTGATACTTACAACTGCCTACAACTTGAAGGGTGAAACGCGGCAGAAAGGGCGGATGAACGTAGGTCGCTGTAACGGTGTACCTTCACAGATGCAGCCAATTGAAGTCCTGTGTTTCCTAAATAGGGTTGGTTTCTAACGTATCATTTGCACCAGCTACAGGGCAGGTGTAAGTACAAGTGTGCATGTCACTAGCTAGCACATGTGTATCCTACAAGATAGACCATAAAAATGCATTGTATGTACAGTACGCATTAAGAACATCCTAATTTATGTATTTAATGTAAAAAAAAAAATTAGACTTTTTTTTTACTTTCACGGTGTCTAGCAGAAGACAGGCTTTGGCAGTTCAGGGACTGTGAACTATATGTTTTGACACTAGATTAAAAAGTGGTAAAAATCTTTCCATTGCTGAAGTCCTTCTTCAGCCAGTCACCAAGATCTCTTAGCATGGTGCCAGCTATTCAGGGACAAGACCTCATGTTCTTACAGCTGTAGAACTATTTTCTCTCTGTAACACACACAGAATCTCCTGAGCTACTGTCTGGCACAGCTCTGCTCTCCTAAGAACAGACCACCCACCTCTTTCAATTTTCTCCCAAAACTAGGCCTACAGCTTCTCTCACCTGCCTCCTAGTGCACGCCACATCTCCTCACTGAGATATCTCATGAGCTCTAAATGGAATTCCGTACTGAGCTGTCTCTTTAGCTTCTCAGAGGGATGTATGAGCGCCCTGGTCACACACCATTTCAACGTTGTTGGGACAGATCCCAAAATCCTGTTCAAGAACAGTTTCTAACGAGCACCACCTTGCCTTCAACCATCACAGCTTTTGAGATGGGCAATTTTGGATGTCTGTAATCTATCCATGTAGCCCAACAGCTGGTACTCGTTCAATGTAGTCTAGTTTGTGCCTTTCCCCTTATTGGTTAGGATTTGTAAACTGCAACTCTGGTGCTACATGTATTGACTTTTTAGTACCAGTTAGGTGCTTAGCTGCTTTTTCTTTTTATGCATAACGTAAATTATTTTAAGTTAGATTGTCAAATTAAGGAATTGATCAGTTGTTCATCTTAGTCTTGAAGCCAGTAATATCTACATTTGAAGGGTGAATGGACAATGGTGCAAGGCAGGGGCGGATTTGCTAGAGACCTTATCAGGTGTTTATCCACTAGGCCTCAAGGAGCTGCCTGACTTACTTATTCTTTTCCTTCAATTTTTATCTATAAACAGGTGGTGACAGAATTGGGCAGTCTGTGGCCAACTCGAAAAAGTATATTCTTGTTATTAAAAAAACCAAAAGCTGGCCACTGAGTTAATCCCTCCACTTGTAGGGTCATTGTAGCTTATTGCTCCTCTTGTTGCCACACTTGCTCCTCTTGGTTCAGCTGTGCCCTCTTCCACTTAGAATGTAAGCACTCTAATGAGCAGGGTCCTCCATACCCTTCGTTTTCATGTCTGCATTTATTTTGTCTACCTTGTATGTCACTGTTTTATGTATGTACTGCTTTCCCTACTGTGCGGTGCTGCGGAGCACTGTGGCACCTACGATAATAATAATAAATAATTGCTACAGCATGGCCCCTACATTCTCTCAGATTACGCCTCCTTCTCACATGATTTGGTGGGATCCTCATTCCTCCACGTTGCAGCTGCGTTTAATGTTAGTAACAAGCAGAAGAAAAATCGTATCAGCACAGGTGAGTAGGAGTGGAAGGGAGAATATAATTTAGGAAAGTTACTATTCACAATAAGGGGGCTAGATATTATGATTGGGTTTGATTAGGATGGTGAAGGGGTTAATGATCTTAGTGTAGTTAATTACATGTTAATTAAATTTTCTTTTGATGAGACCGAGGGTGTTAATGATTATGAATGGAATTCATTGATAAGGTGGGAGTTAATTAAAATGGATATGAGGGAGTTAATGATTTTAAAGTTAGAACTTCTGCCTTACAGCACTGGGATCATGAGTTCAATTCCCGACCATGGCCTTATCTGTGAGGAGTTTGTATGTTCTCCCCGTGTTTGCGTGGGTTTCCTCCAGGTGCTGCGGTTTCCTCCCACACTCCAAAAACATACTGGTAGGTTAATTGGCAGCTATCAAATTGACCCTAGTCTGTCTGTGGGTGTCTGTCTGTCCATCTCTGTGTATGTGTGTGTGTTAGGGAATTTAGACTGTAAGTCCCAATGGGGCAGGGACTGATGTGAGTGAGTTCTCTGTGCCGCGCTGCGGAATTAGTGGCGCTATATAAATAAATGGTAATAATAATAATAATAATTGAGTTGGTATGATGATGCTGAAGGAGCTAATGATGTTGAGGAGGGGTTAATTAGTAATGAGGGGAATGATATAGCGTAGCGGTCACAAAAATGCTCTCTGTATTGTGGTCATTAGGATCTTCTTTGTATTGCCTGGTGGTCACTTGGCTCCGCTCTAATATTGTGTTCACGCAGTCTATGCATATGGCGGTCACTAGGAAGCCATCTGTAATGTATGGCAGCCACTGGGATACTCTCTGTACAAGATATGAGATATATGATTTAGCATTTAAATTTTATACTTTTATCCTATAATTGTATATGAATTCTTCTAAAATATATACAGTTTCAAAAATATAATGATGTACTATATTGTTTCAAAATATGTATTCTATCCTAAGAGTAAGTAATCTGCACTGAGATCAGAAAGCAACAATGATAGCAGTGGCTTATAGATACAAAGTCAAAAAAATCTATAGAGTGCAAATAAGGGGTAAAACTCCTGGAGATGTGTAAAAAATGAACTAGTTGTGAGGAGGCGTATGTATAATATTTATAGTGTTTGTCATTGGATTAAAGCCACACTAGGTGCTAATTGCATTGAAAAAAAAGAGTTTGTTATATTAATATAACTATATACAAGCTAGCTTACAGCAATAAGCGGGACCACATTTTGGACATGCATTTGCTGTGCCTAATTTGCTTTTGCCGATTAATCATTTGCCATCTGCTGTATTCTCTAATGATTAGGACATTAAAGTAAATACAGTATACATTATTAAAATTGTTACATTAAAACCTGAAATTAAAATACATTTATGATTTACTGCACTTTTTACAACAAGCTTTTTAGCAAGTTCACTTAGGAATAAAAAAAACTTTGTACTTGAGTAGATCTACAGGTTATATACTCAGCAATGTGTGAAGCACATTGAAAAATGTATCTCCCTTCCCTGGCTATGCTTACTTAAATGCATTGTTCGTTTTGTAAAATCCTTTCTCAATAAAACATTCACATTCATGTCCAAGTTCATGACCGTGCTGTCATTTCCCCTGCAGCAACAGTGCAGGTGAAACAAACGCATCGCATGTCGTTCATTGCTCTTCAATAGAGCTCTATAGAACTGCTTCACAGACATTATCTTCAGGTAGAAGGGACGTTCCAGTCAAGGAAAACCAACTCCTAGTCTAAAAGTAGTAGTAAATCGGATTCACAAACACTGATATGTTGCATTACACACTATGCCTGCCATTCATTGTTGGTATCTTGTTGCTTTTTCATTCCACATATAGTTCCAACCATAGGTGGTCAAGCACAGAAGCTAAAATTATATTATCATGGACTTACATGTATGTTAGAGCAGGTTTACTTGCCTTGTAGTTAGATGCATTGGGGAGCCAGTGTAGTTATTGCACTGTGTTTAATGTTTGACTTTGCTAGTGTGTAAACTGAGCTTCAGAGCTGTCACGTTGAGACTCCCATTTCCCACCAATCTGGTTGACTAATCTACCACTGCATGCAGTATTTGCACAGCTACAACAGTATGCACAAAAGTTCATGCAGCATCATTCGAGCAAGTCGGGTTAGCATGGGGGTAACCTGGGGTTGACTGTCAAGGGTGAGGAGTGCCAATGGGCAGGATGGACAGAAAGAGTTGTTTTGATTTTTTAATGCACCTTAGTACCTGTTACCAGTGTTATTACATTACTGCCACTTAGGCTGGGTACACACTACAGGGTTTTCAGACAATTCTATATACGAAAATTTGTATTGGGTTACTCTGGCTATGTAAACGTTACAAAGCCACATAAATGTTATATAAAACGCTATCACGCACAACTGAGTTCTTTAAAGGCAGCAATGAAGTGACCTGGTCCATCTGTCTACTGATCTGTAAAAACAAAAGTGCCCCCCCCACCTTGTTAGCCCTCCCATGTCCTTTAAAAGACTTATGCATGTGCAAATTGGGTCTGCCAATTTGTATAGGAATACTATTGTGTAGTGTGGGTCCTGCCTTAAACACTCTATTCAGACTGGGTTTTATCAGATAAGTTCCAGGCATTTTTGCATACAGAAAATATTTTTGAGTGTATAGTTGTTATTATTATTATTATTATTAATTTTTATTTATAAGGCGCCACTAGGTGTCCGTAGCGCCGTACAGGGACAAACGAAATTACAATACAAGGAGAGACAGCACAGTACAGTAAACAATAAGCACAGTAACTCAGTGAGCTCAAAGCACAGCAAGGGCGGGGGAGGGGAGAGGGGAAGGTCTGCGTACGACGGAGCTCAAGAGGGAGGGCACGGATAATAGGGAGACCCCCGGGGGGGGGGGGGGGAGAGGAGGGAGGGGACAGGGGGAAGAGGGTCCTCGAGGAGGACGACCAGGTTGCTGGAGAGCAGAGTTAACAGTGGTGAGACAGGAGGAGGGGTGACCCTGCTCAAAGGAGCGTACAATCTAAGGGGTAAGGTAGACAGACAGAAAGATACGGGAGAGAGAGGGAGGAATGGAGGATAGGGGAAGGGGAATGAAGGGGAAGAGGCAGAAGAAAAGGAAGGTAATTAGGTGGGAGACTGGAAGGCTTTACGAAAAAGGTGGGTTTTTAAAGCCCGTTTGAAACTGGACAGATTAGGGGAAGTTCTGATGGAGGGAGGGAGCTTGTTCCAGTGGAGGGGGGCAGCGCGGGCGAAGTCTTTGATACGCGCATGGGAGGAGGTGATCAGTAGTTATATGATAAAATGTAGATTTTAGTTTTAGGGGTATATTTACTAAACTGCGTGTTTGAAAAACTGGAGATGTTGCCTATAGCAACCAATCAGATTCTAGCTGTCATTTTGTAGAATGTACTAAATGAATAAGAACTAAAATCTGATTGGTTGCTATAGGCAACATCTCCACTTTTTCAAACACACAGTTTAGTAAATATACCCCTTAGAGTCTTTCATTTTTGAATCTTGTGTACACATTAACTTTTCATATTTCCATCTCCATCTTTCATGTACTAGATGCATTGCATTTGCGTTACACTGTCCCTACTAACACTATAATAAAACTATAATATGCTTACAAACACAAAACATATTTAATCTTACACTACTGATACAAATATATCCCTTCAGTAATGTAATTCTGAAATAGGAATAGTGTATTTTGTTCAATTAGTAACATAAGAGTAGAAGATTGCAGATATGCAGTATTAAAAAAATGTAGCAGACACTAGACATTTTTTGAAGGTAATTAACCTGTTTTTTGAGGGGATAAAGTTTCCACTTAATGAATTTCCCACAGAACCACATTAACGCTAAAGCAGATGAACAATTAACATTCTGCAATGTGTTTCTGCCTTTACAGACACTGGGGATTAATATTTTCAATACCTATTTTCCATGTACTTAACATTGACTGCTATATGAATTGCATATGAGTCTTGCCATTTCTAAATATGTTTGACCTGAATACATCTCATGTTTTTTGCCAGTGGGAAGGAGGTGTTCAAACTGAATGTGGATGATCATTGTTTCACCTCATGAAGGAGCAGAACACAGCACTAATGTCCGTTTGAATTACCTCCGTCAAAGCAACACTTATTCAGAAAGATGGCAGATTCCAGTTTTAGGGAACTGGTAATTCATGAGCGATTATAAATCAGACTTTCTTATGACATTCACAGTGTGATAATGCCAGGTTGAAGAGTCGGTACCAATGCACTTCTTTGTTTACTACACATGATTCCATTTGTATTTTATTTTTTCTGTAACTAAAAAATACTTGTATTTCTGCATTGTCGTACTCACTTTAAAAGCATTTCCAACTCCAGACAGCAGCAGAACCAGATGCTGCCCATGCCTAGAAAGAACATAATTGTACAAATGTGAATAAAGGATTGAAAGGAGTCTGAAATATTTATTGTATTTAATGAAAATGGACCAGAATTCAAGGCTCTTGAATTAATATCTTAACATTACAAATGAAAACTCTAATCTAAATTCATCTAGAGCCCAGAAAAAGGGGAGACATTTAGAGGGCAAATAGGGGTATTCTAATAAGCCATATAAATTAATTAAAGAAAATGAAACATATTTTTTTAAAAAGCACAGCATCACAATCATTGGAAAATGCAAATATTGATGTCACAAAAGGAATGTAGTTTCCGTTCTCTACAATATATCTAATCTAAACCAAGCACAATATTTCCATCCACCTGATAGAAAATAGGGAACGTTAGACTCTGCTAGTTAATGATCCGTAGGTTGGATGGATCCCTTTCTCCACTGAGAGCCTCTGCAGAATATACTGTATGAAAGCTGGTACAGTACAGGTTTAAAAATACCTCGTGCATTGCAGTGTTGTTGGCTCTATCAGGGACAAAAGAAAAAAATGGACTATGGGAAATTTGCATGCAGTAAATATATGATATCCATCTTTCTACAGTCAGCTTTGTTTAATAGATACAATTTCTCTTTAATGCGTTGTCACATTAATATGGATGAATCCTCCACCTGGCAGCAATATGATAATTAATTAATCTGATAGATATTCCAAAACTTAAAAAAGATAAATTGTAAACTGATAGGGCTTAAGACTTATTTCCAACATATGGTTGGTTACCTTGGTCATCTTAGATGACTTGTAGGTTTTCATTCTCTAGGTGATGTTTCCTTTGTTATTCAGTGCTATATTTGATATATATGTGGCTAATATGTATGTAAGTTACCAATCTTCAGTAAAAAAAATACATGGTATATATAGTGTAACAAAACGCCCCTTTCTCATGGCACTTTGTCACCTTCTGTTGCAAGAACACCAAGCAGATATCAGCAACACGAAAAATTTCTTGTTTTAAATCAAATATATTTATTGTTTGCATCACAATAAATAACACTTCTGTCAGGATGACACCAGCAAGCAATACCTTTACTTGCACCTCCTGGTGACCCTAAACACTAACTAGACATAGCCCAGCTCACTACTGACTGGCAAACTAGTTCAGCGTCAGTCACATTTGACAAGAGCACAACTCCAGGTTAAATACACAGGTCTCCTTCCACAGGCTTGGTTGACTGACAGGTGACACTCCCACCTTGTCTTTAAAGGAGGTATCCTCGGGTGCTCTGTAATTCCTAATCAGCACAGCCACCCCTATCAGCTCTGTGGATACAGACACGTTAAAGCATGCAAGTAAATCACTTTTTACATTTACTTTACAACATGTCTCTGACCTGTACATTACTGAACTTAAGCCCAGTGCTACAGCTGTATATAACTTGGTCTGCAGGCTTTTACCTGCAGACAATTAGCACCATAGCTAATTCCACTATTAGAGGCCTGTGGCAAACCACTCCCATTGCCACAATAGATATTATGCATATAATTAAATTAAAAATTATTTGAAGAAGGATAAACTAAGCCACAAGGAATATGATATCTTACTCTTATCTATGGCCCAGTTTATATATGAACTATGGGCCTGATCCATTAAGGATCTTAACTTAAGAAGTTTCTTATTTAAGTCTCCTGGACAAAACCATGTTACAATGCAAGGGGTGCAAACTAGTTTTCTGTTTTGCACATAAGTTAAATACTGACTGTTTTTTCATGTAGCACACAAATATCAACTTTAAATTTCAGTGTACAAATAAGCTATCAAGTATTTGTGTGCTACATGAAAAAACAGTCAGTATTTACCTTATGTGCAAAACAGAAAACTAGTTTGCACCCCTTGCATTGTAACATGGTTTTGTCCAGGAGACTTAAATAAGAAACTTCTTAAGTTAAGATGATCCCTAATGAATCAGGCCCTAAGTTATGCGCTGACCATAAGCACCTAGACCCATATGCTTGAATCAAGCATATATAAGTACAATCTGGGCCCACACATGTTGCCAAATCAAACATAACTATTTGTTTGGTGTTTAGGCCAATGGGGCACAACTATTGCAGTTGATTGATGGCCAACTGCAATAATAATTTTTATTGGATGTCATCTGAATCTTCCCAATCAGGTGTTGGACAGGACAGGCAATTTTTTTTGTATCCACACTTACTACAATTTACAGGCAATTAGGTATTAAACACTGTTCACTGTTGTTAAAGATTAAATTAGTGATTTCTGGCTTGCTGGTATAACGAATAATGACTTAAGTAACAAAATTGGTTTACGCTATTAAAAACATTTTGTATACAAATGTTTATGGCAGTTTGTGCATATTTGTTTGAGAAAAGCACAATTATAGTTGACACCTCAGGCAACAGAATGTCTAAGGCAACCTGACTCTGTTTGAAGCCTTTAGCAGCACATACCCTATGAAAACAAAGCATATTCTAGCAAAGAAGGAAGAGATGTAGAAATTGGAAATTAACAATAAAATAGTGTACCCAGCGCATTCCATTCTTAGTTGCAGGATAAAAGATATATGTACCACTGTCTAGCGGAAAATTAGATGACACTGTGAGTGTCTCTTGCCATTTTGTATACAAATATGTATGTGGTTTGGTGTAGGTAAAAGTGATAACTGTCCAGTGACAGATTGTTAAACATGTTTAGCTAAATCTCTAGAGGCCTAAAATGTCTTTTTATGCTTTGGTTTTTGTTATGCATATCAGCCTAGAGATTTGCCAGAGGCTGCTGCTAAATAAATGAACAGAAGCCAACTTTTACATTCCCCGTATTCCACATTGCACATGCACAAGAGATCTGATATAAATGGACTGAGTCATAGCTGTACAGTGGATAGAAGCTAACAATGCTCTTTGGGGTCAGAGTATGGGAAGATGCAATTTTAAACCAAATGACCTGTCCCTTAAGAAAGCAATTAAAATAACGCATTTCTAACACTTTATCAAATTATGAAAGCAGTGAGGGGTGTGGTATCTATTGAAATATTTTAAACTGATTAACCTATAATTTCCTTTGTTTTGTGGCATCCCCAACTCTATTTGGTTCATTTAAATGTTCTCGTGTTTAGAACTAAAGTTTTTAGAATAATTTTGCTATGCTAATTCCTATATGGATGTTAAGAACTCTGAGGGGTCTATTTATGACCCTTCGTTTTTTTCACTTGATACTTTTCAATCCTTATCTCCTTGATAAGGATTGAAAAGTAACAGCTATGTATTAAAAAACTTCTCAGGGACAGCAGTGCCGATAGACTGCTGTCCCTGAGAAGTGACTCACCTGATCATCGCAGTCTTTTCTCATTTTTCAAGGCTGCGATGATCTTCTCTTTTTTTTTTTTTTTCTTTTTTTGTTAGTGCGCATGCACCGACTGAATAGTTGGTGCATGCGCAGTAACATCCTTGCCGGCAAACTGCAGGATGATTGACAGGAAGGGATCACATGATCCCTCCACAAATGCGCTGTCCAGCTCTGCTCTTCAGAGTAGAGCTGGACAGCGCGAAAGTTTTCAGATATGTTAATGTACGCCAGCTTCAGATGGCGTACATTAACATGTAAAAAAAGAGAAAATTTTCTCTAGTTAGCCTTTAATACATAGCAGTTCTGAGCACTTCCCATACACTGTTATGGGGAGTGCTCAGAAAAACGATAGGAAATGCAAAGCAGCAGATATCTGAGATATCTGCTGCGATGCTTCAATAGTACATAGTGATTTCACGGTAAACCCCCGAAAACTGGTGTTTTCGGGGGTTTACCACAGGAAAAATGCTTGGTAAATAGACCCCTGAGTCTGATAATTTCACCCCTCCCTCACATAACTACGATTGAGTCAAGTCCTGCTGGCAAGCATGTTATTATGAACGTCAATCACAGAACTCCAGCAGTCCCTGATGGAGCATATGAATTAGCAGACACATCAACTACTCTTACTGTTTCAGCAGGAGCAGGCTGTGCATTAAAGGGTCCAACAGGTCAAAGGGTCCAACAACTCAGAGAAGAAACAAGTTTATTGGTCTTGACCTCTCAGGTGGCTATTACTGCTCTCTTACCTAAAGTAATTGAGAGTAATAATCGCCACCTCTTCCTGACTATAATCGAGAGAGTTACTGGCAAGTGGCTCATGCAAATCTGGCAAACAAGACCATAATAGATTCCACATAGTCTAGACCACCATCTTGGACTGACTTTTTATAACCCCAAGAATTTAACAGTAGCACTTTAGGGTGGAAGTATTCTCAATGAATGACAGTCCTCAGACTTTAGCTCAGTGTCTGACTGATTATGCCAACAAATAGATCTGGCAAGTGGTACATACAGTGGCGAGAATTGCAGAGGCTGTGGTTTTGGAGCAGTTCCTTAATGGACTTCAGCCATACATAGCATGGAAGGGGCTCCTATATAGGGCTTGCACAATGGCAATTGCTTTCTGAATTGCTGAGAATGCTATATTTGCAAATGAGGTAACCTGTTTGTCAACAAAAACAGTTCTGGTCAATCCATCTCCTATGATTTAACCAAAATCCAGTTGCAGGAGACCTGTGAATGGAAATGAGATGAGAGAGGCACCAATGGCTGTTTTGGATCTTAGTGCATCAGCCAGATCAAAGGCCTGGGTGAAGCCCAGCCAGCAATGCTGTCCGTGCTTTTGATCGGAAGCCATTAGAGATTCTTTGCTCCATGCATTTCTGAACCTGAATCTGTCAGTTCAGGCCTGAAGTCTTTTACCTGTTAGTCATGCGGTTTGAAGGTCTCATGAAAGACAAAGGTCCATGGATGGACTGTTTGTTTGTGGATATGTTTACCATAGCAATTGTCATTCCACAGCCCCTGTCAATTCTAGTCCTGGTGGATATTCAGGGAAAAATATTACAATGTGAGGCAGGTACACCTTGGTATTAAAGGGCTTATGTCACCAAAAGTGGTGTCTAAGAAAAGTGTACTGTGCATTGGGTCTATACATGGGGATGCCTGGTCCTACACCACTGCACAAGTGACTCTTGGCACTCAGGAAAAACACACATGTTCTAAATGTGGAGGTGAGCACATACCTGCCACTCCCAGTTTAATAGGCAAAGACAGGCTGTATTTTTTGGCTTATGCTCAAGAACTTCCTTCAATGTTCAGACAAAGGGCCAAAAGCTCTTGCGAGAACATTCCTTCTCCCCTGACCTCTTCCTGTCCTGAGTGAAGGCCTCTAAACCTCATAGACAGAGGAAAATGGATTAAAAGGACTGGAACTTGCAACATATTGACACACTAATTGTAATACTCATGTTAATACAGCTGATGTGAATGCTGGTACTGATGCTATTGTTACCTTGTCTGCCATGAATTTAGTTGCCCCCATTGCATCGTTCACTAAGGGGAGCATTAGGTGACACTCATTGACACTGAGATGCAGGCTTAAATGTCAAAATATGAACCAATAACTCTTGTTTTCAGTTTACTAAATACACACAATTATGCAATTTCAAGGATAAGCACCGACAACAACTTTATTTTTATTTTTTAACATTAATTGCTGCTCTGATTAGTGAACAGTTATTGTCGTAACCAGAATTTTTTCCCCATTGAGTATTCTTTTTATCCATTGTGACAAAGACTTATCAACATGTTATCTGGTAATATGTTAGTTGGGATGTCATCTCATCTAGTGACCAGAAAAGACTGTTCATGGATGAACCTATTACTTGTGCCTTAATGCTCTGGGTATAGTCAACACAGTTGTAATTGAGGATTTGTCTTACTATAAGCTTCATTTACCTCACATAGTATAACAGCATACTACCCCACTATTCTATATATATACGGAAAGGCATAATAATAACATGTTTCACCGGATTTATGTGATATATAGAGCAGCAACATTTATACACAACGCTGCCCCTAAGCCAGACCCAGAAGTACTTATGTGGTCAGCTAGGTGTGGACTGATGGAGGCCAAAGTCTTAAGAAATGGCTTTATAACCCTCAGAAATCTGGGAGGAGCTCACAAATCTCTTGATTTGGAAATAATTTATGTTTATAAATTTGTTTCATGAAGAGAAGACTCTGCTGACCAAAAGAGTTTGGTTTTTATTTTAGGAACAAAGGTCCTTCTCAAAAAGACTTGTTTATAGTTCTAGTTTGTGTGTGAATATTGCATTAATGTGTTAAACTAAAAACAAGCATACAAACAAGCCAGACATGAAAACAAAGACTTTTCTTCATAATGGACTTCTTTTTTTTCTTGCTAAGGTCCACTTTAAGATTGCAAATATTCAAAGGTTTTATCTTTTGACTTCACTGTTTTTTTATTGTAACAGTTATTCCATTAACATGTGACAAAACCTATAAGCACTATAATATACTGTACATTTTCTGTGTTTCTTCATTGGTTCTCAATTTGGGACCTTGATGACTGCACGCTGGGCAGATTTTAAACATTTGGTTCAGTCACAGTAAGTAAGATAGTGACGAATCCTTATGTACTCTATTACGAGCATCTCAAAAGACTAAACATTTGTGCGACCCAAGTGAAGAACCAGTGTTCTATCCAAGAAGTTGATATTATCTGGACCTCAGCAATGTACTGTGCTAGTACATGGCTGTACTATGTGAAATTCAGAGGAAAAGAATGAATAAGATCAGCTTTAATCCAGAGCACCTGTATGTGGGAGGGGGATTGGGGCAGATGCAATGTGCTATGTCCCTGGCATGCCTGGGGGCCCTGGCTAGTGGGAGGAACCACTAACCTGCCGCAATCCATTCAGTGCCTAGGGAGGGGAACTCAAGAAGTTGCTATACCGGGGGCCCCTGGAAATACCTAACTGCCAGTGCCACCTGCTCACAGTATTCTCCAAGGCCCTACAGGCTGTATTATTTTTAATGTTACTGGTACAGAAGGCAGTATGTCAAATGGAGCAGTCTGCAATACTGTCAAACAGTTTAATCAGCTCCAATTGACACCCTGATTGAGAGCTGAGTGCTGTTTTGCAAGAGAGTATAGGGAGCAGGGGCAGACGCAGGATTTGTAGAGCGGGGTTTCCACACCACGCCGCCAGTGGGCGTGACCAGCATGCATGGGGGTGTGGCTATAATTTTAGACAGTGCTTGGCTGCTCTCCAACTCTTCCTACCACCGTAATATACAAGGGCAATGCTGCGTGCACTACTGTTAGGTGCATGCAGCACTCCCTTTTTAAGCAGAGCCGTGTGATGCGGGGGCAGGGTCCAGCCACCTCAATTATACAGTGCCCCAGGCTTGGAGGGGGTTTACAGGCACTAGGAACGCCCCTCGGTTTGCCTATGGGGAGGAGCATTCAGTGAAAAAAATATGAAATTGGAGATCTTTAAAAAAAAAGATAATAATAATAATAATAATAATAATAATAATAATAATAATAATAAGAAGAAGAAGAAGAAGAAGAAGTAAAGGCATGACTTTTATAAAAGATGATGGTAAAGAGCAAAATATAGAGGGCAAATAAATGGAGTAAAAACAGGGGAGAGACCTATAAAGGGGAGAAAAGTAAAAACAGAAACACACAGAGGGGAAAGTGTCTTACTCAGAACCACTATCTTATTCCCTAAAACATCAACATTTACAACAGTTGGCTGCCAAAGACATTGCCGCGCGTGGATAAAGACGTGTGTATATGTCATTCAGAGTCTTTCTCAGTAGCAAGGTTTAAAGACTTCACGCTCGCTTGTACATCAGCCAACTAAAACATGTCTTAATCCAAAATGCTTCCCTGTTGGCTGATTTTCACTGACAGTGTAAAATAGAGTCATTCTTTCTGACTTACATTGACAAAGGGTCAGGTCTGTCAAAGCTTAACAGTTTATAGAAACTATGTACATTTACAGTCAATTTTGTACCTGCTCCATTGCTAAATGTCTATAGCATTCACAGTTCAGTGCTGTCGGCTTTAAGTCATTGTTTTCATCACAAATGATTTTATACAAAGGCAGAAATGTACTTACGGGCACAGCTCTACTTCCAGATATTGAGTGGTCTTGCTGTTCAGAAAAAAGGATTCAACCACTGCAAAAAAGCAAAAGAAAACTGTGAAAGGACAGAAATATGAACATTTATTGGTTTGATGGAGCTTAAGTGACACATGGGAAGATGCCATTTTTGGTAAAAGCCTTTGTTTTGATGGTAAGAGAGAGAAGTTATGTGGTGCAGAGATACCCACAGTTATTGGATTGAACTGCTGTTCTTTAGATACACTGATAATGAAGATACAGTGATATGTTGCTCTTCTACTGTGTAGGGATCCAGACGATGCTGGTGACATCTTAGGGTACTGGAATTATTGACTTTCTCACCAGTCTCTGTCAGTGGTTTCCATCAATAATACTTGAGAGGTAAATATGCTTTAAATAGGATATATAATTTTTTTTTTTTAAATGACACCTTAAAACACAGACACGATTTAAAAATTGTGGTTAAAATTTGTAGTCAGACGATGTGCAAGCGCTCGCTAGATGGCACTTACATTTCTATAATAGGTAAAAGGTTAAATTAACTCATACTTTTCTGCACAAATACAATACAAAGGAAGGAATATTTGCAAAGTTTTTTCAACTGTATCATCTGCTTTGTTCGCCTTAGACACAAAAGAATACCATAAATAAATTGACAGGAAAATCATGCTGTGAAAAGTCACTTTTTGAGCCACAAATGTCTATAATGTCTGATAATGCACCTGTGTATTTCTTCTGATTCTGAGTATTGTATCCTTGGAGAGATAGACATTTTTATACACTAAAAGTGGAGAATGTACAGCAAATATCATTTCTTGAAAAATCATTTTATGTTTTGTAGATTCATTATGCCAAGCAATCATATTAACCTGTTAAGGAACAATATGTATACCGCTTATGTACTATGGTTCAATTTACCTTCATAAAATAAGTAACCAGACACCTCTCCCTAATATTAATAAATAGAACTATGCTGAGACTAAACAATGGCAACAGTAGAATAGAAGCAGGGATTGCAGTTGTGTCTGGACCCTTGAGGTTCACAGGGCCATGCTAGACCATGCTGTGACACCCATATTTACCAGCTCAGTGCAACCGCATGAACCAACTGCACCTGTCTCCCTGTTCTACCAGCAGCAAGACCACCTAGGCACCCTTGGCATACACAGTTGGAAAAGCAATAATATAGTTACTCTATTTCTGCTGAGCCTGACTGTTGTTAGAATATAGCAGCAAGCCCCATTTAGCACATTTTTTTATTATTCTTTCCTCGGACTTGAGACACACATACAACAAAGAAGCTGAAGCACAGCTCAACTATACAACAGTAGGGGGTGGCACAGGGAATGCACAGAACAAAGGAACGCTACAAATACATCATAATACAAAATAAACACAAAGGGACAGTGACAAATATTAAACAAATGGACAGAGAGAACAATAACAGACAGAGTAGGGGGGGAAAAGGGCAAAATGACTGAACAGTGAGACACAGGTTCAGAGGGAGTAGATGAACCACGACAAGATATAAGCAGAGCAGTAAGTAGATAGGAAAGTCCAGAGACATGGTTGGTGTTATGTTTAGGTTATTAGGGGTTCAGGTTGCAATTGGAGAGTAGGTGTTGTTTTATGGGGGCCCCGGTTCATACTTTATACCAGGACTTAGGGGTCCTTAGCTATGCCTTTGTATGCCAATATAAAAACAAAGCAAAATAATTGTACTAAAGCTTGATTTAATAGAATTCGTTTTCTTTTTTTGAATAATAAAAGAACAAAATTCAACTCACCTTCATAATCCCAAAGACCATTGAATGGTTCTCCAGGTTCTCCCGGTGGCGCTGGAGGGTCATTGAAGAACAGAGAAGTAACCTCCATTAGTAGTCCTTCCAGGTGCGGTTTGAAAGTGATTGTCACAGGCTCATGTAATACTTCTTTGCTATCCCATGTTGTAGTTATTTTATAAGTTAGCTGTATGAAATCCATTTGCATTAATTCACGGATTTTATTTTAAAACCATGTGTTTATTTTATAAATAACAGGCAATAACAAAATAAGAAAACAACACACAGCAGCATTACAACCATAATGCATAATTACAAGCAATAAAGTAACATTTAATATGGAAGCATGCTAATACCCTAGGCCAGGGCCGGACTGGGACTAAGAATCAGCCCTGGCATTTAAATTACACAGGCCCACCTGAGGCCCAGTAGGAAAGAAATTGTGTGCCGCCGCATAGCAGCGGCGCCGAAAAGGGCGTGGCCACATTGTGGTGTGGGTGTGGCCAACATGGGGCATTGATACATACATTATAATAAAACATTACATTTATCACACCCTCCCATCCACATCACGCCATCTCCCCAGACACATTATGACACCCCCAGCCCACTGTACTTATCTATGCTTCTGGTGCTGCTGACATCCATCAGCATAGAGTGAGCAGGGAAGCTCTTAGTCTCACGAGATTACCACATCTTGTGAGACTTAGAGCTCCTCGGCTTGCTCTGCAGGCTGTGTCCTGTCCAGGGACTGGGAGCAGCTATCCGCTCATTCCTCCTAACCAGAGCTGGATTAACGCTCGGTGGGCACGGGGTATTTAAGACAGGGGGTCCCTATTATGTAACATGGTTATCATATTAGACAAAATGTTAGACAAATACACAGGCAATACTGTGTGCAATACTGTTAGTTGCACGCAGCTTTGCCTTCACAAGCAGTACAGTGTGAAGTGGGACTTACCTCCCAACTGTCCTTGTAGTCGGACCAAATCTCACTAAACGAGACAGTCACCAAAATTTGGGAATTCCCCACCAGTGTTCTTGTCACTTTCACCACCTGTGGCTGCTGGTGTCTTTAGTAGCTGCTTGTCTGGATCCTCGAATGCTGGAGGCCCTATTTTGAAAAAAAAAATGGGTACATGTAATTTAGAAACCTCCAACCAGCCCTGGGGGTAAATGTATCATACCCCGGTTTTCTCAACTCGCGGGAGATCGTAGTCTTCGCAGCTTAAATTTAAAGCGGCGCTGCCTTGTAAAGGGAGGTTTCCCTTTACAAGGCAGCGCCGTTTTAAATTTAAGCTGCGAAGATGCCGATCTCCCGCGAGTTGAGAAAACCGGGGTATGACACATTTACCCCCCGGTGTTTAATCAATGCAACCCATGTTTTATAATTAGGCCTCCCTCCAGACTAAACATTAAAATACTAGCATTCACGTTTAATAAACCTATATACCTCCCTCCAAACAACCCCAACAATAAATTAAATCGCATTTACGTTTAAGAAATATACCTATTTCCCACAACCATCACTGTCATTAAATAATTCCTATTCACATTTAAAAATAGACGTTATTTTTTTCCCAAACAGCCCCACTTTCAATTAATAGCCCCCAAAACATATTATGCCACAATAGTGCCCCAGTTCGTACAATAGTACGCCCAAATGATATTTGTCTCTTATTTCCCCCCCCAGTGGCATACTGTTTCTTATTATTCCCCCCTTCCCCGAGTGGCATACTGTCATGTCTCTTATCCCCCCCCCCAGTGGCATACTGTCATGTCTCTTATTCCCCCCCCCAGTGGCATACTGTTTCTTATTATCCCCCCCCCCAAGTGGCATACTGTCTTGTGTCTCATTTCCCCCCCCCAGTGACATACTGTTTCTTATTATTCCCCCCCCCCCTTCCCGAGTGACATACTGTCATGTCTCTTATTCCCTCCCCCCCAGTGACATACTGTTTCTTATTATCCCCCCCCCCCCCCCCCCAGTGGCATACTGTCTTGTCTCTTATTTCCCCCACCGTGGCATCCTTTCACTTCTCCCCATTTTCTATGTACAATCCTCCTCCCCCCCTTTATTGTACTCACCTGCATGTCTCTACTCGTTTCCGCTGTCGTCTGCCTTTTTCTGCTGTCCGCTCCTCTGACAGCTGCAGGACCCGGCCAGGACATGTAGCGCTGCGCGCGACACATTTCCTCTGGTGGCTGGTTCCTGGGGAGGAGCCAGCCACCAGGAAGCCTGTCAGTGACAGGCTGTACGACTCTGACTGCCCTGGACGCGATCATGTGAGTATACAAATGCTCACATGATCGCTGCGCAGGGGAACGGACCGGCCCAACTGACCATCGGCCCTTCTGGCAAATGCCAGAAGTGCCAGATGGCCAGTCCGCCCCTGCCCTAGGCTCTGGTGTCTTGCTCTGTTTGTCTCTTATTTGTACTCTCAGTCTGTGCTCCCATTTAAACCGTCCCCTTCTGCCTCTCTTTTGTCCCTTGTGCACCCCTTTATCTGTACACCATTTGTTGTAGCTGTCCTACTAGAGTTACAAATCCTCCTGTTTCTTCCTTAAAATCAAGACCATGGGAGCACAAATGTGGCCTGACCAGGAGGATATAGCCTTACTAATTAGGGCATAGTATGCAATGATTTATTAAAAGAGGTCCATGCCACTACTGAACATGCCGCTTTGGTGCTCCCGAGGTCAAGTTTCCAAGATAAATGATCAGTAAAACTGCATCCTGAGCTCTGAAACAGGGACTTTGGATTCGATTGGAGCTGAAACAGGTATGATCCCTATTGCTACACAGCTGACATAATATAATTTGGATCACCAGGGTTTACCTCCCCTCAGACTTTAGTGACCTATTTAAAATATTCACAAGAAGGTAAAACAGTTCTTTACAAAAACAAACAAACAAACAATTGTTTTGCTTTTTTGCATGCAGGTAAGCCAGTTCTAAGACTATAATTTACTGTTTTACCTAGTGAACATCTTGGGCTTGATTCATTAAGGATCGTAACTTCAGAAACTTCTTATTTCAGTCTCCTGGAAAAAACCATGTTATAATACAAGGGGTGCAAATTAGTATTCGGTTTTGCACGTAAGTTAAATACTGACTGTTTTTTCATGTAGCACACAAATACCAACTTTAAATTTCAGTGTACAAATAAGCTATCAAGTATTTGTGTGCTACATGAAAAAACAGTCAGTATTTAACTTATGTGCAAAACAGAATACTAATTTGCACCCCTTGCATTGTAACATGGTTTTGTCCAGGAGACTGAAATAAGAAGTTTCTGAAGTTAAGATCCTTACTGAATCTGGCCCCTGGTGCTTATTTCAGTTCACAGTTCTGTACAGCTGGGTCTATCGTTATTTATTAGCACAACTTATGAGGGTTCCTAAATTTATCCCACTGTGGGGACTGGGAATGTTCTATGTAGAGCCCACATGACAAGCTCTGGTCACATGATGGAAAATATACTATCAATTCAGTCTAGACATTCTTGGCATTCATGTGTCTGTGGCTGTGGCAGAACTACCATCTGTGCGGCAGGTGCCTTCCCCCAGGCCCATGGAGATAATGGGGCCCTCTGCATGGCAGAGGGTCGGGGGCCCCCTCCTCCCCGCCTCCCTGCAGCAGGGCCCACTGCTCGCAGTCGCTACTCCCTCCTCTGGTCTGTGGAATGTTAATTGAAGATCAAACTGTTTCTGCAGAAGACTTTCCAACCACCTGTGAATTGCCCATGGATCTGTTTGAAAGTTATGAAGTGAGGCACTTAGAAAAAAGCTACTAGAATGATATTACATTCTACAGGTATGTTAATTCCATCATACCTAAGGAGAAGTGGGTTTATTTCCTAGAATTATTGTACAAAGCATCAATCACCTATACTTAGCCTAGACAACCATTTTATTGGCGAACTAATCAGAATGCAGCCAATCAGTATACTATGAACCAGGACTGGTCATGCCTCATGATGATTAGTCACAACTGGATCAGACAGAGACTACAATGGAGCCAAGGCGCACAAAGCACACAAGGCAAAATTCAGAAACCCTCCTTGACCATGTACACCAAATGTGACTGCAGAGCCTGTGACATTTTACTTGAAACAATAATTTTAAAAATGCTTAGAAGACCCGACCATTCCATAACCGTTTCATTAAATCCCAGAAAAAAACTAATTGCGAAGCTGGGCCGACTCACAAAGTTCATCAGTGACGTTACTGGTTTTGGTAAGCTGATAGGCTGTCTTTTATTAAATATTAATTCAGCCTCAAAATGGCTGCCTGTGTATTGGCGGCATTTTCTCGTGAAATTGATGATAACCACCAGCATAAATAGATATTATATAAATTATTTAGCCATTTTCTTTTTCTGAAGGACCTGATCACCGACATTGCTATGGTTAGTGTTATGAATATGAATTGATAAACGTTGTCAGACTTTACTTTTTCTAGCCTGTCCCCACCCTTTCCTGGCTTCATTTTCAGCCTGATATCACTGATTTGAGGACTAATTTTGTATAATTCGACAATAAAAACAAAAGATATTCCGATAACATCATATTTTAGAATTTTTTCCCCATTTACATGACTTGAATTATTACTTTCCACATGACTTCCTTCAACTTTTATTAAATACATTTTGGCATCCTCTCTCTGTTCGGACATGAAGCATTTTATCTCTGCCTCAATAAGATTAACGCTACTTAATTAAGGCTTTAGACAGAACTGTTTATTTTACTTTCATTAACCTTTGCTACAACACGGCTCTGCCCTGTGCACAGAAAACAATTAAATCCACATAGCACTTTTGTGTCACTTCCAAGGGCAGTGGAAATCAACAAGATGATGTACAGTTTTTGGTGAAAAGACAAAATGAAGCTTAAAAGTAATGTACTTAGCAAAGGTTGCAGGAAAATATGAAATGCATGCCAAATTAAAGTTATCTGAAGGTGAAAACCCCTTTAAAACTTCAGACCATAGCAGCATAGAAAGCATCCTGACAAATACTTGAGTTTCAGACTAATAGACAAAGCAGTAACTTTTAGCTTTCTTTATTTTTATTAACTTAATAGCCTAGGAACTTCACAACACGATATAGCAAAAACATAAAACTGAATATAAACACGAGTGTGCCATTTAAAAATGCCACAAAGCATTACCTCAGTGCTCAGTTAGTAGAACATGAAATGTTTTTTCAAAACACAAGCACACATTACTTCACACTCAGGCTTCCCAGGTTCTATGACCCGTCACCAGATCTACCAGTGGCAAAATATAGAATAAAGTGTGTATTCTTACACATTTTCTTGTATGTTGAATAATAATAACAATGAAAATGTACCTCTTTCTCTGGATGACTGTTTGCTTTATTCTCTGGAATGGTTCTGAGAATGTGGTCCCTTATTAAAAATAAAAATAATAAATATATTTATAGTTCTGTTTGGTAATGAGTCTTCATTGCAGTTATTCATTTAAATACATGGATGCACATTTTACTGACCATGCAGTATTAACTTTAACGTTAATGTTATTGGAGTGCCCTCAGACATGCTTGTGATTACATTGTACTGAAGGATTATGGGTTAACCTCACTGAGCCTGTTGAGAGTGTCACAGTTTAGCTGTATCTGTTGTAAAGATGGATGCCTCCTTAGAGCTTTCACATATTTTACTGAAAACACTGTATTAGAGAGGTTTAAAATGGTAAAATCCATTTAAAAGATCTCTTAAAGCACCATAATTACTCAGCATGTTTAATGAGATATTGCTCAGCTGTAAATGTCTGTTTCATGAAACTTTAATAAACTATCATAAAAGTTGAGCTTGTTGCATATTAAATGTGAACTATTCACTTCAGCATATTCAATTCCAGCGAAGAAAATGAGCCCCACAATTGTATTCAGTGGTACATGTTTGTTTTTCTTAGAAATGTATCAGGTCGGTACATGTGAGAAAAATAGCTGATGATAAACAAAATATATCCAGGTTTCTTTATTAAAAAAAAAAAGCCAATAGCCTAGTTGACTTGACAGTTCCGTGACATATACAAGTGATTTCTGTATTACTTCAGAAATTGCATTAATATGCAGCTGTTATAGGAAGTAATTTTTAAAAAGCAAAAATAAGAGAAACATTTGTTTTGGTGATCTGCTTCCTCCATCTAGTGGTAAGAAGTGGTATGACACATCACTATATTCATCTAGATTGTATCATTTTTAAATAATGTATTTCAACAGCCCCCCCCAGCCCCCCAATTGACAAAAAGGAAACATAATGCACTAAGAGTCTGGTGCATTATTGCCTAGCCAGTATTAGATCCTAACTGATATCTTTTCTTTAAACGAAATGTGAAAATGATTATGCACATTAATCGATTTATTAACAAATCACTGTCTCTGGTTAATCCATCGCCTAACACGGAGAAGAGAGATGAATTGGCGCATCTAACACTTGTTACAAGAGAAACTGTAAGCTCATATTAGCTTACCTACTGCAAGAAATAAAAAGGCAATATGGCAAATGAGGTATACAAGTACAGGTAGCACTACATAGATCTGTACAGTCCATAAGCACTGAGACAATGAAGCTCCTGTTATTACACAGAAATCCAGGTATGACTTCTCTCTCAGCCTTTTTCATTACCTGTAGGATTGTCAGACAAGGGCTTTAAGATTTATTCACATTCCCTCTAACATTAATTCTATAACAATAATCAGGGACCTTTCAAAAATTTTGGTGTTGCGACTCATAGCAACCAAAAACATCTGTCACATTTCTAGTACAATTTACAATTAGCATATGCAATGATATATATATATATATATATATATATATATATATATATATATATATACATATACATATACATATACACACACACACTTGTTTTTATTGCATCATGAGAACCAATGTCTGGAACATGGCGTATAGGGACACCCTTTTCCTAATGCCCTGTCGACAGAACAATCATAGGGGTATGTGTAGGAGCAGTTTGTCACCAGAGTTACCACATGGGATTTATACTTTGACTTTCTGTAAAGTACTGGCACAGACTGCAAAATGGGGTGAATGTCATGTATTTTGACTGTCTGAGGACATCCACATGCCCGCTTACACCGACACCTAGCCTTGGAGGCTTCAGCCCTGTTCAACCACTTTGCATCAGTTATACAAGTTTGATCCCTCTCTAAAGCTGTTATGCGGTTCTTTATGTAGAATTTCACCCCTGACCAGTTGCGATCTTTCAGTATGAATGGTTCAGCGATGAGGCAGGCAACACAGTCTCGCTTTCCAGGCACCCGGCATATCTGTATAAACCTCATCAGGTGTTTCTCCACAGCCTGGACCTCCCAGGATTTCCTCTGCACTTCTTTGCTACCTGAAAGGAAGTAGAGTGGTCCATTATGGCTCTTCAAAATACAGAGAAGGAAAAGTTCTTCTGCCTAGCAAAACTGTGTGCTACACCTAGCTGTGGAAGCCATGGCTGGGCACTGGTCCCGTGTTGCCAGGTCTATACACCGCCTCCCTTCTGACGTGGAAGTATCGACTAAACGCTTGGCCACTTTTCCCTCTGTCACGGGGGATTGCTCATCATCTGACATGTCGCTCTGTAGCTGGACCGGTTCTGAAAAGAAACATATGTAAATGACCAGGGTAAAAGTCAAAAGCATACATCAGACACCAGATTTTCCATGTACCATCCAAATCAATGTGCATCTCGCCCAAATTCTTGCCTTTGAATTCGACCAGTCTGCAAATCTCAAGAGCCATTAACAGTTTGCTGATTTTGGTGAGTTGGAGGGTATCGTCTGGGAGGTGGTAATACTGCCAGTGCACCCTGATGTCATGCCCAAGGAAGTCTGCCAAATGATCCAGTTCTGTGTCATTTAGGTTTAAGAACTTCGAGAGAGTGGCAATGTGCATTCGAAGCTTCGTGGAAGACAGCGTGTGACAGTCGTATGAAATCGGAGCCTCTGGAGTGTGACAAGGCAGCTGGTCTGGCGAACATGTAGATATTTTGGCTATCCACTCCACATTTGTCACGCTTTTCTGCGAGAAGTTCCATTGCAGCTTGCATGGCTGGTGTCAGCGGGATGGGGACTCTTTTCCCATTGATTTCAATGTGAGTGAAGTGCCGGCAGAGATTCCTCTCAACCTCGGAAAGCGCTAGGGACACATCTTCGTGGAGATCAGAGGTATCTCTTGAGGAGAAGGTAGTCAGCTCGTAAATAGCCCACTTCAGTAGGCTTGCTGCTTCTCATTGAGGTACAAGTGCATCTTTTTCACATCTCAGGTAACAACTGAGGTATGTTCACTTGGACTCCTTAAATGTTTTCAAGGCAGTCAATAAGATCAACTCGTTCCATCTCGCCTTATATACCTTTCTGAGTGTGTTTTCAACCGCAGCAGTGCAGCCCTTCATCATGGCTCGCCACTCCACAATGCTCACTATCTTTTGCAGGCCGTGCCTGATCTTGAGTGCCAACGAGGGCGTGTTAAATGTACCTGTCTCCTCGTCATAGCCAACTAGCAGCTTCACAGCGTCTATAAAGTGCAGAAAGTTTGATGGAGCGGTAAAGTTTTCCATCCTCTCCAAAGGGGTAGCTCTTCTGGCCTGTAGCAGTAGACTGCCCATTTATCCAAGCTTCTGACAGATGTACTCGTGCCTGCCAACATCTGATCCAACCCAGTTGAACAGTTGCTGTCCCATATGTATGATGCATTGATCATTTTTGACTGCGAGTAAGACATCATCCTGGGTCATGTCACTCAAGAGCTTCCAAAAGCCATCACTGATGTCAGGTGGAAGAGGCTGAGCAAAGGTGCACAGTGACTGGATTCTGTTCTTGCTAGGTGTGAGCTTGTTGCCCCTTTGGTTTAGCTTACATCTCTTTATGTGTTTCCACAGGTATTTCCTTGCAAACAAGCCCTGGCAGGCTACACAGTGCATGAAGCCTTCAGCATCCATCTCTTTGTCTGGAAGTTTGCATGGGACTACAATGTCATGGCCTGCCCTCATTGCCTCAGCATTGTGTGCAAAGTTGCCCCTATTGCGAAAATGTGCCATTTGCATGCACCTTTCTTTCAAGTGTTTGGGGGAATTTCAGGGCCCAGGTTACTTCAGTCTCATTGCGCTGAACATGCTCCATGTGCCGGGCAATTTTTAAAAGGGGCTTCTCACAGCAGTACTGCTTTTTGTTATACGCCCTGGAGCCATCAATGTTTCTGGATAGCGTTTGGACAAACACTGCGTCGTCTCTCCGACCTCTTTGTTTAAAACATCGCTAGCAGAAGGTCGAGAATGGTCGTACATTGAACTCATCTCTTGGTACCTGCACTCTGCTGCGCTGGTGGGCAACGGGGCATCTCTGCTGGTGTCTGAACCACTCTCCTCCGAAGTGTCAGGGGCATACTCATCACCACTGCTCTCTGGGCTATAGTCAGAGCTACCGGTGGGCTCTGTCATGCTTCACTATCCCCGCTTTACCTGCAGCAGCAGACGGATTCGACTGTGTCTTTATCCGCTTGGTGGGGGGCACCAACTAGAGAGACATGGAGGGGGCAGCAACGAGAGAGACACGGAGAGGCTATATGACATATATGGAAGGGGCAGCAATGAGTGACATGGAAAGGGCAGCAACGAAAGAGGCATTGAGGGAACAGCAACAAAAGAGGCATGGAGGAGACAGCAACGAAAGAGGCATGGAGGAGAAGCAACAACAGAAACATGAAGGGGGCAGCAATGAGCTAGGCATGGAGTGGGTAGGAATAAGAAAGGCATGGAAAGGCAATATGAGACATGGAGGGGACAGCAACGACAGAGACATGGAGGGGACAGCAACGACAGAGACATGGAGGGGACAGCAACGACAGAGACATGGAGGGGACAGCAACGTCAGAGACATGGAGGGGACAGCAACGTCAGAGACATGGAGGGGGCAGCAACGACAGAGACATGGAGGGGGCAACAACGACAGAGACATGGAGGGGCCAGTAACGACAGAGACATGGAGGGGGCAGCAACAACAGAGACATGGAGGGGGCAGCAACAACAGAGACATGGAGGGGGCCAGCAACGACAAAGACATGGAGGGGGCCAGCAACTACAGGGACATGGAGGGGGCCAGCAAGGACAGAGACATGGAGGGGGCCAGCAATGACAGAGACATGGAGGGGGCCAGCAACGACAGAGACAGGGAGGGGGCCAGCAAAGACAGAGACATGGAGGAGGCCAGCAAGGACAGAGACATGGAGGGGGCCAGCAACGACAGAGACATGGAGGGGGCAGCAACGACAGAGACATGGAGGGGGCCAGCAACGACAGAGACATGGAGGGGGCCAGCAACGACAGAGACATGGAGGGGGCCAGCAATGACAGAGACAGGGAGGGACCAGCAACTACAGAGACAGGGAGGGGCCAACAACGACAGAGACAGGGAGGGGCCAACAATGACAGAGACAGGGAGGGGCCAGCAACGATAGAGACAGGGAGGTTGCCAGCAATGAGTTAAGCATGGGGAGGCAATATGAGATATATGAGGGCAGCAATGAGAGACATGGAGGGGGCAGCAATAAGCTGAGCATGGAGAGACAATATAAGAAATATATAGGGGGCAATGAGAGAGACATGGACAGCGACAATGAGAGAGACATATGGGGGGGGTAATGAGTGAGACATGGATGGGGGAAATGTGAGAGACACAGGGGTGGAATATGAGAGAGATATGAGGTGAGCAATGTTTGCATATGTGTAAGGGCCTTTGTGCCCCCTCACTTGTGTTCCAGCCCCTCATGCCCTTAATTCAGCTCTAGGCCTGTAGATCCAAAAACAAATACTTGTATATCCAGTGTGATAAGTCATTAACTTAAAACTAAGAAAACAATATTCCCTGTTATAAGGAATGGATGTTACAGCAGACCTCTAATCTTTTCTGTACGGATTCACATCACACATTGAAAATGAGGACAGTCAGAGCAAAACATTTCTATCATCAAGGAATATTTTCTCTGTTGTTCAGTACTGCGCTTTCAGAGAAGTGTGTGTGTGTAATGATAGTTTTAAGTGCTATAGTACACGTTGCTATTACAGACCTTTGACAGATCAGGGACAACTTGCTTTTTAATACTGGTACTTAGCATAAAGATGTTATTGTTTCTATTGCTATTTATGTATATTTTTTGCTGCTAATTGCAACTCCCACAACCCACACATTTTATATATCTCTATGCACCCAATAGGAAATAGCTAGGAAACAGCCAGAGGCAAATGTGCTGCAAATTAGTCAAACAATTATGCAAAATCAATACATAGGGAAAAGTGCTTAATTCACAACAACTGCAAATTATGAAATTGTGTGATGTGTAAACCACAGTTTTAGGTGCAATGTGTTGCACTAAAATTGTGTTGTTGTCATTTCAAACATAAAAGAAACAAAACACACAATGGGGTTTATTTATGACCCAGCATGAGAGCCATCTTTATGCATCACTACAAATCACAGCAATTTATAATAAAATACCACTGTAATTAATCATGCCAAGGCTGCTCTAGGAGCTCCGTCGAAGACCCCCCTTCTTCCCGATTTTCTACTATTCACCAGCAGCGTTATGCGAATGGAGCAAGTGCAATGCACATACTTCCACGGGTGAGGGATCCAGCGATGCTGGCATCGCTTCAGCTGGATCCCATTATAAAAGACAGGTAAAGCCATCCCAGGGTTTATAGGGACAGCGGTAAGCTTCGTTAATGGGGATAAGGCTGGATAAATCTCTGATTTTGGTGTTTACGATGGCAATTTGGCTCTTCACGCGAGTAAAACTGTCAGCTATACAAACTAGCTCTCATTTACAACATTTCTCTAATTCACAAAATTATTATGTGCGGTGTGTCCCATTTATTTGGGTCTACTTTTACACATTCTTTAATGTAAAAGTCCCATGATGAATGATAATGTTTAAATTGACCTCTTTAAGGTAAATTCAGTCATTCAGAATTTTAAAGTATTTTTGTATCTACTGTGATACCAATTTAAAATAGGTTAGTTAAATAGCGTTATTATGACTTAATCGTTATAAATGTATTTCCATAGAAGAATGGAAATTCCAGTGAATTCACTGCACTTAAAGGGAGGTTCGTCTTATAGTCTACATGTTCTTATACAAAACTATAATATAAAATCTGTGAGTAATCCCATGATTAATAGGGCTACTATTTTGTGGTGCCCACATGCCTGGTTACACAGTATCTCCACCCAAAAGTCACCGTAATCAGATTTACAGATCAATTTGTTACTTTATCCTGATTGTCAAACATTATAATACAAATAATAGTGCAGAATAACATATCACTTCCTATTGCCTGTTCTAGAAAGTCACTCTATAACCATATCGTTCCCCAGTATTATGTTCAGTTTGTCTGAATCTCCATAATGGTGCTTGGATAATGTGAACCAACAATATCCATACAAAATTCATAACTGTGTGAACTGGATCAGTCATCTCCAATCACCTGCTTGAGAAATGACAAATAAACTATGTTTAGAGTTTTTTCAGTGTTCGATGTATTACATTTAGACACATAGATAGGGGCGATATTTGTAGTCCTTTGGTGCTAGCTTCTATATAGTATGGTAAGAAAAATCTCCATTCAATAAATGTTGATGCGTCCTTAGCCCATCTTAAAGTACAATTGCTTTTTTTAAAACAACATGGTAAAATAAACTCCACTTTTTGCTGGCGGGGAACAGAAAGTGGTTAATGGGAATACTCAGCAGTATAGCTATTGTCAGTGCTGGCATTCTGATATTTCAGATAACAGAACCATTAGCAGGGACTGCCTGAGCCTTGTGTACTAATGTAAATGGTGTTCCATCTCACATGTTAAAGAGAAGAAAGAGAGAAAGAGAGAGAGAGAGAGAGAGAGAGAGAGAGAGACTAAAAAATAAACACGCAATCCTGTTTGTGCAGCTACAGTACATTAATTAGCAGTATCTCTGCTTCAGGCAGAGTTTGTTCAGGACAATACTGTGATTCTACTCTTCTTAACAGAGTGATAGGTTGGTCATGAATCCCAAGTAGCACAGATATGTGTTGGAGATATGCACAAAGCCAGCTCACTCCGGTAATGGGGCACAAGAATACTAATGTATACACACTACTCAGGCATCACATTTAGAAAGATCATTGTGATACTAACATAATTGGTATTCTTGAAAAATTAAAACTAAAATATGCCCTATTTAGGAAGTATAACAGAATCTGCACAAGCTCTTCTTTCTTGAATACACCTATTTTCTTTATGCGCTTATTATATTTGAATAATGGCTTCTATTTTCCTATGGATTCATTTTAGTGTACACAGATAGTTATTACCCGTTGATATTATAATTAACCATTGTTTATTCATAGTTACTTCTATTTGTATTAAGCCGTGACTTCTACATTTATACAAGTGTGGAGATGTCGCCGGAGACCCCCGCCAGCGTTGTGCCACTGGAGGGGCCGAAGATGTTGCTATGCCCGGTGCCCGTGAAGAGGGCGAAGACGTCCGCCAGCGCTGTGCCCCTGGAGGGGCTGAAGAGGTCCCTGATGGTGCCCAGCAGGAAGAAAGAAGAGGAGAAGAACTTACCCGTCCATCGATCCAGCGGTGAGTATCGTGGCTTCTTCTTTCCAGGTCCCATCCGCGGAGGAAGGATGAGCCAATCAGGGCTCATCTTTCCCCGCTGGCCAATCAGCGGCCGGAAACGCGAGCCAATCACGGCTCGCGCCCGGCTGTTTGAAATATTGGCGCCGCGGCAAGCCAATCAGAGCTCGCGGCGGCGGCGCCTGCTGATGACGTCGCGCCGGCGACTATATAAGATGCCTCCGGAGCCGGTGCCCATGAAGAGGGCGAAGATTCCGGCTGTCGCTGTGCCCCTGGAGGGGCTGAAGACTCCCCAGATGGCGGTGCCCTACAAGCGGGTGAAGAGGGAAGAAGAGAAGTACTCACCCGTCCAGCGATCCAGCGGTGAGTATCGTGGCTTTCTTCCTGCAGGTCCTGTGCGCGGAGGAAGGATGAGCCAATCAGGGCTCATCTTTCCCCGCTGGCCAATCAGCGGCCGGATGCGCGAGCCAATCGCGGCTCGCGCCCGGCCATTCAAAAGATTGGCGCCGACGCGAGCCAATCAGCGCTCGCGCCGGCTGATGATGTCGCGCCGGCGACTATATAAGTCGCCGGGCGGCGCCATTTTCTCAGAAGTCCATCGGCGGAGAAGAGGCACAAGGCCCGTGGGGACTGTCTATTAGGGGCACAAGGCCCAGGGACCTGGGCACTAGGCCCCTACGAGTTAGTGGGCCAGTAGGCCATATTGTCTATAAAGGGCACAAGGCCCTGTTAGTTAGACAGGGGGCGTGAGAGCCCCAGGTACAAGGGCACAAGGCCCTTAGGCAGTTAGTGGCCTAGTGGCCATAGGAAGGCCACAGGGCCTGAGTAGGGGCTGGTAGCCCGTAGGCTATAGGGGGCACAAGGCCCTCAGTTAGTCAGGGAGGCCACAGGCCTCAGTAGTCAGGGGCTAGGACCCCTAGGTAGCAGGGCACAAGGCCCTAGTTAGTGGGCTCAGGGCCCTGAGGTAGAGAGGGGGCTGAGGCCCATTAATCAGAGCACAAGGCTCTGTGTGCAACTGGGCAAGAGGCCCATGGTGTGAAGGGCAGAAGGCCCTGGAGGTGGTGTGATAGAGGCGTGGGAGCCTCGTGAGTGTAGGCGCGGTCCTGTGTGAGGTGAGCACACGTGGTTAGGAGGTACAGTAGAGCAGAGGCTCCTGTGGTGCTGTAGCAACCGGCTGGTTGGCTAGCAGCGGTGTGCTCTGGTAAGTAGCTTACAAAGTACTGTATATTGTATTCTGTCTGTGCGGCGGGTATCGTTGAATTACAGTATTTTGGGTGTGCTACGTATTTGTGTCCAGGGGCAAGACGTCAGGCCCCCATTAAAGGTAGGCTTTTGTTCCTGTGTTTTCTGTGCTAACCCATGCTGTGGGGACAAGTGTAGTTACCAGCATACACATAGTCAGGGGAGAACACACGTAGTTTTCCTGTCCCTTAGGTCCCCGGGGTCACACTGGTTCCCAGAGGGGGTGGCTGAGTGAGTTGGTGGCAGTGCAGCACGCCTTGAGGCAGTTCCAGGGGAGACCGTGGTTCTGATTAAGGGTCCCCAAGGCCGGTTCCGTGCAGGTGGACCTGTGGTTCCGGACGTAGGGACACGTGTGAGATACCCGAGTACAGGCAGTCGGGCGGTTCAGTTCGATCGGCTGTTCTGTGCGGCAGTCAGCCCGCGGGTTAGTGTGCTGTTCCACTAAGCCTCAGCCGGGCTTGAAGCAGCCGGTCCTTAGGGTCCGTGGGTGACCCCATCGTAAGGAGACAGTCTCCTTGGTTAGACCTGGGTGAGGGGGTTAGGAACCGCCCTCCGGTTTAGTCCGTGAACACCGGCTGGTGTTCCCCGTAGTGTGTAAGTGAGCAGTTCCGTTAGTGCACCACACCTAGTTAGTCATAGTGGTTTGACTTAGTTGCGTTGCGGACCATTAGAACGTTGTTAGGGTCGGGGTCGCTGTTGTAGTCAGTCCAGTTTTGTGGGTGCCATCTTAGTCTCACTGAGAGCGTAGAGGGAGGCTGTGTGTTCTTGTCATCCGCAGGAGTCGGGAAGGTGCAGGAGAACCGGATCGGAAGTGGGAGTGTCCCGGTGAGTATTACGCTTGATTCCCCTTTTCGGTTAGGCCCTCACCGGCAGGTGTGTGAGGTACTTGAGGCGGGATTAGTCCTCGGACTAGTCTTGGTCTTAAGTGCCTGTAGTCCCCCGCGTCTTGGCAAGAGCAAAGCGAGGAGGCGGCAAGTGGGCTTGGACTGAGAGTGTCCTTGTTCGTTGCCGTATTCTCGGACAGCCCTTACCTGGTAGGTACGGCCGTAATCTTTGTCTCTTTCCTAGAGGGACGTGGTTGGAGGTGACAAGGGTTGCGGCTGCGGATCTGCTGGGATCGGATCGCAGCTGGGATATCGGAGGCGGACTGGAGGTGACCATCGTTCATAAGGTAAGTTTGTTTGTGTTACGTCTGTCCCTGTTTTCCCCGCAGGGGGCGTTACACAAGTGGAGAAAAAATATTTATCTTTCAATTTTACCTGTAACAAACATTATAGTGCAGCGGTTCCCAAAGTGTGCGCCGCGGCTCCCAGGGGTGCCGCGGCGCTGTCACTGGAGTGCCGCAACCAGCCAGAGGAAAAAGAAAAAAACTTACCGATCTGCGCAGCGCCGGGATCCAGCATCCTTCTCTCTCCTGCAGCGCGCCCGACAATCAGTGACAAGCTGCGGGAGAGAGGAGGATGCTGGGTCCTGGCGCGCGGATTGGTAAGTGTTTTTTCTTTTTCTTTTTTTTTTCCTCTGGCTGGCCGCGGCGGAGGGGGGGCAGTGTGGCGAGGGGGGGGTCAGAGTAGCTAAGGGGGGGGGGTAGAGTGGCGGCCAAGTGAGAGAGAAGCATAGAGAAAGGGGCAGAGAGTGAGTGGCAGAGTGAGATTGGGGCAGAGTGAGAGAGGGTGGCAGAGTGGCAGGGGCAGAGTGGCAGGGGCAGAGTGGCAGGGGCAAAGTGAGAGGGGGGGCATAGTGAGAAGGGGGCAACGGGGACAGAGTGAAAGGGCAGCGTGAGAGAGGGCAGAGGGGCAGAGTGAGAGGAGGCAGCGTGAGAGAGGGCAGAGGGGCAGAGTGAGAGGAGGCAGCGTGAGAGAGGGCAGAGGGGCAGCGTGAGAGGAGGCAGCGTGAGAGAGGGTAGAGGGGCAGCGTGAGAGGAGGCAGCGTGAGAGAGGGTAGAGGGGCAGCGTGAGAGAGGGCAGAGTGAGAGGAGGCAGCGTGAGAGAGGGCAAAGGGGCAGAGTGAGAGGAGGCAGCGTGAGAGAGGGCAGAGTGGCAGCGTGAGAGGAGGCAGCGTGAGAGAGGTCAGAGGGGCAGCATGAGAGGAGGCAGCAAGAGAGAGGGCAGAGGGGCAGTGTGAGAGGAGGCAGCGTGAGAGCGGGCAGAGTGAGAGGAGGCAGCGTGAGAGAGGTCAGAGGGGCAGAGTGAGAGAGGGCAGAGTGGCAGCGTGAGAGGGGGCAGAGTGAGAGGGCAGACGGGGCAGCGTGAGAGGGGGCAGAGTGAGAGAGGGCAGTGTGAGAGGAGGCAGCGTGAGAGAGGGCAGAGGGGCAGCGTGAGAGAGGGCAGAGGGGCAGCGTGAGAGAGGGCAGAGGGGCAGCATGAGAGAGGGCAGAGGGCAGCGCTGAGAGAGGGCAGAGTGAGAGGGCAGACGGGGCAGCGTGAGAGGGGGCAGAGGGGCAGAGTGTGTGGATATGAAGGAGGTCACAGTGTGAGTTAGTTGTCAATTATTCTTTGACAGAAATATAATTGAAAAAAATATATAAAAATATTTTTTTTCCTTGGATCTATGTGTATTATTTTTGCATACAACTAAATAAGTATTTCTGTCCTGACCTAAATACTTATTATGTTTTTTTGACCCAACTACTTCTAAAACAGGACTGCTCTGTAATTATTTTGGAGGGGTGCCTTGAAAAAATTATGGAGACTCTAAGGGTGCCGCAAACTGCAAAAGTTTGGGAACCACTGTTATAGTGTAATAAAATATTTAAAAGATTTTTAAATCTATGGACCAGCATCTAAATAATGAGTCACAAAGCCACTTTGGGTAGGTCCCCGTGATCTTCTATTTGCCAGCTAAAAAGCCAATTTTTCATTGTATTTTAATGTGATCTATTAGGCAGAATTCTTGGGACCAAGGGTTTCACAAATAAGGAGGTTTTTTTCATAATTATGAACACCATGCTAAAATATACTAAATTACATTTGAAAATGGCTTGTCTTTGCCCACTTTGCTCTTGGCATCCCTTCATCACTGATGTGTATATTAGTACACAGATATTGCAAATGGATTAGATAGTGGAAATAACATATATCCCCACCAAATCACTATATATATATATATAGTGATTGGGTGAGGAGGCCTGGAACCCTCTCCTGGGGTAGTTGGTGTGGTGTTTAAAGCAGCCGAGAGGTTTCAAGCAAGGTCAAACAAAGGTTTTGAGCAACTGGCCTCAGCCAGTAAGAATACAAAAGAAAACTCCAAAATGAGTCTGGCTCTAACTAAACACTGGTTATTCCTAACTAACAAACTAAGACAAAAAAAAAAGTTTTAGCACATTAACTTACAAGCAGATATCAGGCTCTCTCTCACAGAGACTCTGTAGCCCCTGTACCCAGGCAGTGAGAGAATGACCGAGCTGTCTTGCAGCCTTTTACTAACACCACTCAGCCTTTTACTAACACCACTCAGGTGCAACTCCTGATTACTAGCAGAACCATTGTAACTTGTAAGACCTGGATAATGGGACTGATAGATGGAGCCCGTCCTCTCTCTCCATCCATAAACCCCAGGATCCCTTACCAGTTTTTAAACAGGCCCATAGCCCTTCAGCAGCTCACAGACAATAACATTTTCCTGGAGTTTTAAAACAAGTAGGTTAGCAACCTAGGTAAAATATACCTACCACCATACAAATATAACTATCTATATAACTATCTATATATATATATATATATATATATATATATATATATATATATATAAGGAATCAAGATATTACATATTCATAGTTTATTCTCGTTCACTATGTAGACAACAATAATTGATACCAAAGCAAAGTCACAGACTAAACTTTCCAATCCTCGCTCACCAGGAGGTTTCATCTAGTAAGGTGAGACTTCTGGCGCTCATTTTCCAGGAGATGCTGCATGACACAGATGTGAATAAATATGAGGAAGCAGTGATTTAATTCTACATCATTTACATCCCATTCTGTTCATCATTAAATAAAATGAAGGCAAATGAAATTCAGTACAACTACTTTTAAACTGCAATTCTGTGTCGCTAGATAAAATGAAAGAGAAGAACTATTTAACCCACATAATAAGGCTGGACGACTGAATTGTACATGGCAGTAAAACACATTAACATCCAGATCTCATTTTATACAACGCATGGAAATGTTCTCAGGGGCCTGGATGTTCTTGGTACCCCAGACATTTTTGGCACATCCATTTTTCACTGCTTACAAAAATGAATCTGTTTATACTTGAGTCTATTCCTTAGTATAACAATGATGAATTAGCCAACAAGGTTAGATGACTTTCAAAATGCTATTTATCTTGACAAAATAACAATAAATTCAATTAGATGCAGGTAGTGATACTGAATTCAACTAATTGCTTGCCAATTGATTAAAGATGCCAGTGGCTCTTTTGACAATTATAATGAAGAAATTTATAGCAAATGATTAATACTGTGCTAAGAAGATGTTCAGGAACAATTTGCAGTCAGATATTTTTTATTTAGGATACGCTCTGATGACAGAAGGTCCTCAGAATAGTCTTATTTTATTACAGTAAACGTGGAGAAATTTAGACTGCTGCTTAATATTTAATCTAGGTATCTCAGAAAGTATAATTCTGGAAAACCAGCAAGATGGCTGAAGAAGATTTTTTTTAGCCAAAGCATCCAAAGCCTGACTATTAGTTGCAAAAGAAAAAACAATAATTTTGTTCCTAATTATGACTGATAATAGTGGCAATAGGCTGCATGATCATTAAAACTATTACCTTTACCATCATTTTAAAATGGTGAAAGGAAAGTGACAGGACCCAATGTGCAGGTGTGGAATTTAATACTTAAACATTCAGGATTCTAAATACTGTGCCTTTTATAACTTCCATTTGTCATCCTGAATCTCTTAGTTGCATTTAACATTAATCTCATTACGTATGCAAGTACAGCGCTTAGAATGTATGAATCCTGATGTTAACTAAGATTCCTGACACAAATTTATTAACTAGAAATTTCTCCTACCTCAAGTGTGACAGATGTTTTGACCTGTTTGAAATGCGGAACGTGTAAAGTATATGAATAGACTCCCTATACCCTATAGAGATGTAAGATAAACTAAATTATATTTACATTTCAAGATTTTGTTTAGGGAAAAAAAGCGTGGCTTATTTCAATTATTTGGCAAAACCAGCACACGAGTATGGTTTACTGTATATTAAGAATATGTCATATTTTTCATAAATCATATTATATACGTAGAAGAGTTCCATACACAGCAATAGCAAAAGAGCCACAAACAAACAATTAAACAGAACGGTGCTTTATTTATGTTGGTTCTTAAAAAAAGATAAAAGGAGGATTTTTAAACTTACGATAAATACATCTGGGGGACACTGCTACCATGGGGTTGTTTGAGGGGAGTTTGGAGTTGGCATCCTAAGGGAGGGACCGCTCTGATAGCCTCAGCACACAAACACTGCAACCAAACCTGGGGGTAAATGTATGAAGCTCCGGGTTCTTCAGCACCTGTGAGTTCGGCGTCTTCGGCGTTTAAATTTAAAGTGGCGCTGCCTTGTAAAGGGAAATTTACAAGGCAAATTCCCTTTACAAGGCAGCGCCGCTTTAAATTTAAACGCCGAAGACGCCGAACTCGCGGGTGTTGAAGAACTCGGAGCTTCATACATTTACCCCCTGGTGTCTGAGGACGAAAAACGTTAAACTTGTAAAACTTTGTAAAGGTATGGACAGAGGACCAGTTGGCCGCTCGGCAAAGCTGATCTGCTGAAACTCCATTTTGTGCAGCCCAAGAAGCACCCACTGAGCAGGTGGAATGGGTGGCAATATGGCTAGGCACAGAGCAATATTTTGGGACACAGGCATGCCTAATGGTGGATGTGAGCCATCTGCTTAGTAGCGACCGTCCTCTCTTATAAGCCTGCAACAGCACAAAGAGGAAATCTGTTTTGCGAATGTCTGAAGTTCATTTGACATACTGTATATGCAAAGGGCACAAGCAACATCCATGGATTCCTCACATTGGAGGTCCGAAGATCCATCCTGCACCTGTAAAGCCAGGACAACGATCTCCTGAAACCACCTTAGGTTGAAAAGAAGGAACCATCCGCAGAACAGCCCTATAATCATGGGCGAGCGGCAAGACAGGGCTCCAAGTTCTGACACTCTACGTGCAGATACTATGGCTAAGAGAAAAAACACTGGGAAGTTTTGTGCCACACTTGGAAGAAGTAAAATAATTGACACAAGATTTCTCGTCTGACATTTTTGTTAGTTTTGGGAACGCCTCCCCTGGAAACCCCCTGGACTTTATCAAGAATTAAAATACTGGCAGAAGAATAATCACACATAATAAAGTTCCCAGAATGGGACAGAAATGGAGGGCACTGTTTGTCTCCGGCCAATAGCCTTAAAGTCCATAAGTAGGTGCTCCAGAGCAGCACACTGTGAGCCCAATTCTTTGGGCATTCAAATTACATTGAGAACACAGGGGGTTGCAGAGGGGAGTAGTCTGTCTCTAGGTTAAACAAATAATTAACTGTTTAAGTGCCAACTCCTAGCTCCCCTCATACAACCCCAAAGTAACAGTGTCCCCAGATAGGATGAAAGAGAAAAACTATGTTCCTTAAGATATTGTCTCCAGAATTGTAAGTGTCCAGAAAACAGTTATTGTTGCTTTATAAGCATTAGCTGCAATATGAAATATGTCAATATGTGCCTAGGAAAGGGTAGCTGGAAGCAGGCCCGGCGCTCCCATTAGGCAAGGTTAGGCACTTGCCTAGGGCGCCGGGCGCCACAGAATACTAAAAGACTTTAAAACTGTGCGGCGACCGCTGACCATACCTGTCACGGCCACCGCACAGCATTCAGATGGACGGGGAGGGGGGGAAGAGGCTATTTTGTCACCACCGCCGCCTCTCTGCTCCGTCTCCGCCCCTCCACTTACTAGTGTCAGTGAGTGGAGAGGAGAAGACGGAGCAGAGAGGCGGCGGTGGTGAGACAAGGTAAGGAGAGGAGGGAGGCGATTTTTGCAGGGGGGGGGGCGGCGATTTTTGCGGGGGGGGGGGGGGGGGGCGCCGCTTTTTTAAAAATGCCTAGGGCGCCGTGGACCCTAGCACCGGCCCTGGCTGGAAAAACATATATACATACATATATATTGATATAGTAGTGTCAGAGTTAGTGTAGAGTTAGTGTAGAGTTAGGAGTTAATGCAACTAAAGGATGCAAATTTGCACCTGGACAAAACATGTTCCGATGTAAGCAGCACAAATTCAATTATTTTTTGCATGTAGGGACAATACTGCCTGTTTTTGCATGTTGCACACAAATACTGGGCAGATTTATTTTTACACTGCATAATGAGCAAGGACATTTCCAAAACTCTGAATCTTTCTCACACATTTGAAATTTGCCCCACCCTGCAATGTAACATGTTGTTTTCGAAGGTACAAAACTGCACCTTCTAGCTGGATGTTCTCTAAACGAGGTCCAGCATGTGGAGCAATGTGTAATATACTTAAAGGAGAATTAAATATTTCCATGAATAGAGCATAAACATAAATGCACCATTAAGTCTCTCCATTACTGGCCACAGCATCTTTGTTCAACTTCACAAGCAGCTAAATCAATGGTGACCATTGGTGGTCTCATCTGCTTCCATCGCCTTTAATATAGCGGCAGGAGAGTAGCAGCTAAAAAGAAGGGATCTATCTAAGGCGGTGAGAGAGATTATACAAGAACATGCATTTATCTGTGGTGTGGAAAGGAGACAGGAGAAAGCTGTTAGTAGCAAGTTATAAGTGGCACATAGTGTCCTACATCACTTGGCATAATGTAGGTTACATGCCTGCTCGCTCCAAATTGGCCGGTAGCAGGGACCAGCTGTATGCCAATACTGGTGGTGCAGCGCTAGTAAAAGTGTGATTACTTTATAAATAAATATATATATATATAGATAAATATGTGATTATTAAATAAGCTATCTAATAAGGACCAAGAATAGGACACAATCAAAAGCCCCCTCAATAAGTATGTAAATAGTTTATTTGATATCATACTGTTATGGTCTTTTAGTTACCTATATTCTGCACAGCGCACGACCAGTTATGTCTTTTATATTCAAATTGTAAATGTCTGTTATGATTACAATGTTTTTACTAATATTGTGGTTTTAATTTGTCTGTTACCAGTCCAATGAGATCAATGTTTGAATACCTAATCATATATGTCAACTAGATGTGGGTATATAAACCTCTGTGATAGGACTCTGGGTACCTACCATTGAGAAAGTCACAATCAGTGACGAAACACGTTTGGGCCAATCCCCTACAGCCATCAGACCGGATCCAACCTACAGGAAGTGACGCGTGCACTCCATAGAGGAACGCATGCCGACATTCAGCACACTAGTTACACTGATCTATAGAGGAATGACTCAGCAATTATCATCAAGCCGGCCAGCATTAAGCTCCGATCCAAATATCCTAACAAGGACTCAATCAAAACAAGTATTATGGGACCACTATATTCTTGATGTATTTGCATGTGCTCACCATTCGATTTTTGAGACTTTTATTTGGGACTGAATTTGGACTTAAAACCTACTCTATGTTCTTGTGATCCTCCTTCAGTGCATGGTGACTTCCATTCCTGTTGATTGGTAAATCATTATTTTAAATCACCCTTCTTTTATGTATATGCAGGAAGATTTTTTTACATCCATACTTGTGCACTTTTAGCTGGTTTCGGCCAGGTTTGTTTATTTAAATAAATTAAAGTATTTGTCATATAAGATACATCCTCTCATGTAGCTAACTGCTGTACTTTTATGTATCTCTGATACGGTTGTTTTTACCGCTGGATCATTCTATACCGTTTACGTCCCACAATTACCCCAACACTTGCTCAATGAAAAAAGATGACTTCTCTTACACATAACAAACAATGTTAACACCCCACACTCTTAAGAACTGTTTTCACCTGGACCTGTCTGTATCCACCAGCTAGTGGGTAGTGGGAAAATCTGTCGATACCATGTTATACAAGAAGCGTTGGCACTTTAAGATAGGGAAATTTGGGCCTAAACTCATATCAAACACTATCTCAGGGCTATAATTATAAACAATATCTTGGGAAAGGAGTTAACTGTTTGAATTGTTTTGTACCATCCAGCAAAATTCAAAAAATTAAGTCCTCTTGATTTAATTATTTTCCTTAATTCAGACTTAAGGTATTCTCTCCTAAATTCACTGAAGCATGATTTAGATAAAAAAAAAACTATATATCCCAAAGTGGGGAAAAAAATCTTCCAGTGTACCCAGGTTTCATCCCAAAGTGTGTCAATCCAGGGGGTAAATGTATGAAGCTCCGGGTTCTTCAACACCCGCGAGTTCGGCGTCTTCAGTGCTTAAATTTAAAGCGGAGCTGCCTTGTAAAGGGAAGTTTCCCTTTACAAGGCAGCGCCGCTTTAAATTTAAGCGCTGAAGACGCCGAAATCGCGGGTGTTGAAGAACCCGGAGCTTCATACATTTACCCCCAGGGGAGCACGCAGGATTGTCAGGGGGGTTTCCTCTCCGACCCAAAATAAAGACAAAAACCAAAACATGCGAGAGAGCTGCTGCGCTGCTCCGTTTCAGCAGCGCTGTCTTATACAGCAGCCGCGGCGCTGTCAAAGAAGCATCCACGGCGGTGCTGTATCCACGGCGGTGCTGTATACAATACAGCACCACCGCGGACGCTTCTTTGACAGCGCCGCGGCTGCTGTATAGGACAGTGCCGCTAAGGTGGGCACTTAGTTAGCGCAGGGGGGGGGGGGGGTTCTGGAGACTCAGAAACCCCCCCTGCGTGCGCCACTGCAATCTTGGAGGCCCAATATAATTTGATTACTATATGGTACAGGTGTCCCTGCATCCTTAATAATATGTTCCCTGGACTCCCTGCCAACTGTTAGTTATGTGATTGCTTAAAGAAAATCCCTGGCATATATGGTGGGGATGCTTAAAGCTCCAACCATTTTAGAAGGGGGTGATTACAATTTCTAAAGAGATACTGGGAGAGACGGTGTCAGAGGGCCCAGATTTCTGGATTCTAAATATAACTAAGACTCCAATTTCCTTATATAAGAAATCTCTTTTAAGGCACTTCAGTAATGTGGCAAAGACAATTATCTCTACTAAATGGAAATCCACTATACCACCATCGATCAACGGCTGGTTTAACAGACTAGGGGGTAAATATGTATCAAGCTGAGAGTTTTCCGGCGGGTTTGAAAAGTGAAGATGTTGCCTATAGCAACCAATCAGATTCTAGCTATCATTTTGTAGAATGTACTAAATAAACGATAGCTAGAATCTGATTGGTTTTTCAAACCCGCCGGAAAACTCTCAGCTTGATACATTTACCCATAGATTTCTACATGTCCATGCAGGATGCAATCTTGGCCATACTAGACAGAAGGGGGATTTCCTTTTTCTTTCTAAAACATAGGTAGCAAAATAACTGGATCCACATTAATTAACCAGATGCTCCCCTTGCACAAAAGTACATATATTGATGGGGGTTGATCTAAAATAATATGGTAGTGGGAGATATGAGAGTTACTTTGGTTTTAGATGAAACACAAATGTGTTATTACTAAACATCTACAGTCTATAAAGAAATGTCATTATTGTACATAATCTAATAAAGATCCACTGCATATCCACACACTCCCCTACCAAAACGACATACTGAGTATGTAAGACCTCTTACAAACCAGGCTTTACAACCCACTGACTTTAAGAAAAACTCCAGTGAGACCACTTGTCAAATACCATTGTGTTTGATGTGTGGTAGTAACCGATGCTTGCACTTGTGGTCAGTTTGTAAAGAGGTCAATGTAGGACATCCAATTGCCCCTCCCTTTCGTTCACTTACAGTGAACACAAATAAATAGATCATGCAGCATCCATGCTCCAGCCAACCAGCTGATGGGGTCATTGGAACCATGTGGTTCCATACATATGATTTTAAATGGCCTTATACTTCTAAACCTTCTCACTCGCTTTAACCTTCCTGTACTCAGTCTGGATACAGGACACTACAACTGGATACTTACACTCACAGACTTGTAAATGATAGTGTGTCTTGCTTACATAAACTGACATATTTACACACACAAAAATAGTGGATCATTCAAATTCACACTGATTCTCTCCAAAGCATAGTGATCAGGTAAGTACAATTTCACCCTTCATTTTAATCCTTTGAATCCACTTCATTACTCATCTTCCTTGGAATCAAGTTTATAAGGAGGAGATGTATATAAAACAATGCACTTGCCTTTTACCATAACCTTAGGATAATCCACTTCATTATGCTGCTCTTGAAAATATCCACATACTCCAAATTATCCACCTGTGATATGCACTCTCCTGCAGTCCCTTACTGCACACGTGTAGTGCCAGTACTCTAAAGGAGCACTTAATCATTTGGCCAGCATGAGATAGATTAAGGAGCAGCAGGAATAAAGCATTACATACAAGAGAAATATACTGGGCTACAGGAGAGTGCACATACCATTTATAAACCACTAGTGAGGCTGTCTGTAATTTTATACAAAGCATGCAAAAAAATAAAAACATGAGGTCCGTTTCATCACCGAAAGCAACTTGAATATAAGTTGCGTTTTTAAAAAGAGCAAGGAAATTGTGCATAGCTCTAACCATATTCAAGTCCAAACTTATCTCAATATACATTTTGATTTAAATCTGGGTGTAAGTACCCTCTGCCTAAACAGTACATATGTAGATACTCACAACAAACAGCAGTAAAGGCGTATGACAATAAAAGGTCACATTGGAAAGCATATTTGATCATAAATTAAAATAACATGTCTTTTACATTATTTACATAAATAAAGATGCTTTAAATGCCTACTATAAATACAATGCGTTTTAATAGCATACTCTAGTTGCATACAGTTGTTATGTGCTAGCTACTCGCATGCATAAGTGTACTTTACAAATCAAAGACTATGCCATGTCAGACATCACTATCAGTCGGCATTTACATTTACCATATAGTGAGTGAAAAAGATATGTGTCAAAACAAGCATACTGACGACAAACACAGGACTTGAATTGCCTGAATCTACGCATGGCCTACATTAGTCCGCCCCTTTGCTCCCCCATTACGCCTCTCAAGTAGTAGGCAGTCATGTTAATTGGGTGCAACATGAATTGCATGCAATTGCGTTCATTGGCGTAATGTCCATTTCTGGGCGTGCATAGAGCTATTACCTACAAGATATGCTACGCAAACAGATGGATATACAAACATGAACCAGGCCTATGGTGCTTTAAAAAAAAAAATCAAAGTGATAAAAAATAAAGAATTTAGCTAAATGGTGAACTCTCTACATAGTATCTGTCTTCAAATTAATGCAGCTAAAATGTGATCGGTGTTCTGAACTAGTGCTAAAATATACACAGAGCAAAACTAATGTAATTAGTATATATTTGAAATGTTAAAATACCTGTTGACCAATGGGTGACGGGTGTAGCACTCAACAATAAGGGTAAAAATCAGCAGAGCTTTCATTTTCAAACAGTTTGGTGGATTTAATACTCAATGAAAATGGATCATATATTTATACCTGCTGTGCTTTGTTATGGCCAAGTTACTGATAAAATATTCAGCTCCTCCAACAGAAAAGGTGATTAATAACACATATATCCTTGAGTATTTTCAGAATTGATAACTGCTGGAAGTAGTGCATTGGGCAGGCCAATCATAAGGGTTCAAATATAAAAGCCTTTTGGCTGCAAAGCCTCAGCAAATGTAGCGTGAAAACATAAATTTACGGTTCTAAAAATGACCCTTCGATACGTCTACATGCATTGCCAGTCTTACTATTTGAGAAGCACCCCTAAGCATCTCCATAATAACATTGATTGTGCAGGCAAGAAAATGGGGAGATGTCCTCAAATCTTCCTCTGGCCCTATCAAATTGATTTGACTAATTTAGTGACATGAAGACTGAGCATTTTTAAATGATGGCATTCTTCTCCAGGCACTTGTTTCCAAAGGAAGCACAATAATTTATCAATATTACAGAGAACATTGAGTTATTTTGATACACCTCAGATATGCACAAAAAGTACTAAACATATCTTATTAGTGATTTTAAAAGTAAATGACAGTATATGTAACGAAGCATTTTCAGAACAGTAAATTAAAATATTACCATATGTTTGGCTATGTAGATTTCCTATTTATTGCTTTTTAAGTATTTTTTTTTTCTAAACTGTGCTATACTTTACATTTGCAGACAGTTCAGTGTTGCACCTGATCTGAATCCTAACATCAGTGACCATGGGAACAAATCAATTTAACTCCTTGCACCTCAGGCGATGACATTTTATTGTGAAAGACTGTGACAGCAAAACACAGTACACACTATCAATGTCACACAAGGACGAAAAATTTAATAATGTGCACTTGATGTCCCATTTCACCCTGAAATGAACAATAAAAAGTCAAATACACAAACAGTTGGCATTTATAGCACATTTACAGTCCATTGGTGACTTTCAATCTGGAAAGTTCATAAACCCTTAACTGCATTTAGAGCTGTTCACAGTACCTGTAAGGTAGTTTACATGAAAGCCTCTTGCTGAGAATGCACAAAAACAAATTATCTCAAGATAGCTATGGAGATCAGTAAATATTGTATGTATAAATAGTAAAATATGGTGTTATCACTTCAGTATTCATTATGGGGCTGATGCAGAGTGTGACATACTCGAGTTTTGTCGCATATATTTTGCCAAAAGTATTCTGCGCAGTCCCTGAAAACAGATGCACGCATTTGCGCCTATGCAGACTTACGCAATTCTGTCACTTACTCCTACCTGCGCCTTGAGAGGTGGGACGGGAGAGAGAAGAGGCATTATAATGTAGGTTGTGGACAGTAAAGTAGTTTACGCAAATGTGGCTCATGCAGACATGCTGATGTACACCTGTTAGGAATAGCGCTGGATTAAGGGAATGGAGGCCCCCGGGCTAAGGGTACTGTGAGCCCCCACCCCCCCGAAATATATAATACAACATTATATAAAGCTGTTAGGCCCCCCCCCTCCCCCGTTCACTTACCTCCTATTCCTGATCCGTCCTTTCTTCACTGTTTGCATGCTGCAGGTGTTCTTCCATCACTCCCTGTAGAGCTTCCGCAGCGTGCAGTAAACTCTTGACTGAGATCTTGTGAGAGTGAGACTATGATCATAGTCTCACTCTCACAAGATCTCCTCAGTCAGGAGATTACTGCGTGCCGTGGAACCACTACTGTGACAGCAGGCAGCTAACAGCATAACATTTGCTGTTAGCTGCCTGCCATTCTCCTTGACCAGCTGACAGTCGGAGCTGGGGGCGGGGAAGCCGGTGGGCCCACCAGATGCCCGAGAACCCTGGGCTCTAGTCTAGTTAGACCTCGGGTTAATCTGGCCCTGGTTAGGAAGTATATCTTCTGCACCCGATTCAGGGAGGTGCAAATACACACTGATAATCGGGACTTGTGGTAAACCAAGCACATATGCTGCCAATGCAGAGACGGACGCATCTCAAGATGTTTGGTCATCCTGCCAACTATATACAATATATATATATATATATATATATAAATATATATATATATAATGATATTAGCTGCCAACTCACTTCTAGTACCCTTAAAGTCATGTATATTAAATTCAAATTGGGTGCAGGGTATTTGTACAGTAAACAGATGAAAGTGTTTTATCATGTTGGGATGAAATATGAAGTAAATATAACACCTGCGCAAACATAATGAAATGTTCACACACATTAGGTTATTATTCAAGGTAATAATCAGTAACTAGGTCCTAAAATAGGAAATTTCAGATACGAAATGTTAATCAGAAAGTTATAATTTAACCTTTTTATAAATACTTTCAGGCTTTCTTAAAGTAATTAAAATGCAGTACATATCCTCCAAACATCTGATTTTGTTTATTACACTCACTTATAGTGAGTCACTTTTGGGTCAACTGTCCTGGCTTGTAACAAATAGAGACCTCTGTAGTCGTTTGAACTCAGCACCTTTTAGTATGATAAACTCATGCAGAAATTATTATTTCAAGTTACTGTTGTAAAGGTGACACTCTCCATATGATGCATTTAGGACAGCCGAGCAGTATTTCAGAATAACATAAGTGGTGAAAGTAATAAAAGGGTGGTCTTCAGGTGACAGTAGGTTCGGATTTTGAACCTCGTTCCTCCATGCACATTTTCAGGTTTCTCCAACTTAATTGGTTTTTGAAACATGGTACCTTGGACAATACAATTTTTGCAGCAGAAAACATGTGTTTTCAGATAGCGTTCACTGTGCTTTTTTTTTACAGTGGAATGCTCCTGGCAGCCGACCTCATCCTAACTTTACTGGTTGTTCTGTGTGGATAAGTCAAGGTTCATTCTACAGTAGATACCTTTCTCCTATATCACACTATCTTTTTGACTGTTACTTTTTTTGAACCGTGGTTGTTTTTTTTCCACAACATCCAGTCCCAATCAGCATCACTATACACTTGCCCAATTTGCTAACAGCAACTATTGTAAGTCAATGATGATTGTCAGACCTGGCCTTAATATTATATGCCAGCTGTCAATTCAAGCTTTGCATTGGAGAAAAAGTGAAATATATACTGATTGAACTGTGAGAAATGAACCTTTCCCAATAAGATTTATCCCACATCAGAGTGAACGAGAAAAACTAAGGACATTACTTGGAGAATCAACGCAACTTAAAGTGTATTGCAACCTGCCGTCAGTTCAGAAAGTTCTGCAACATGAGCATGGTTTCCCTAACTGGACAAGTACTTGAGCCTCAACCATACTCTTAAAATGTCAGTCTGCCCATAAACCCTACTGTCTATAATATTTGAGTATGTGTTTATGATAAGATATTTTTTTTTGTAAATATCAAAACATAATGAATGTAATATTATACTTAAAATTGAAAATAGGTGGGCCAGTGGTGGAAGAAGGCTGGTATATGTTGGTATGCCATACCACACTTCTCCTGCTGTCTTTACTGTAAAACAATCAAATTCCATTCACTTACAATCCATATTACTTCCATACAGCCACTTTCAAATTTCCGCTTTGACCACAGGCTAGGACTCATTCCCTGGGACTGATTATCTGTTATAGGTGTGGTAACTTCTGAGCACTGTGACTAGGGAGACAGAGGAGATGGATGCATTATTGTTCCATATAATGGAACCAGCATATACTACTACTTGGAATAAATGCTGTCGAATTGTAACTTGTGGTGACATTCAACATTAATACACCTATTATTCACTTTTGTTGCGTGCACTGTAAGTCACAATCGCTACTAATAACGGGTCATCAACCAGTCCACTTTAAAGCATGGCTTTGCAGTAGTCTCTAGCCAGTCATGACTCTAGAGCAACAGTACAGTAGATTATCTTATACTGGTCCATTTCTTCAAATGCAGCAAATATTTCCTCCTTCAGCCTCATCAAGCAGTGTATTCCTACATCCGCCTCCACTTTCTCAATGCATTTTTTTCATTCTTATACACTGTAACTTCTCATTCACTTTCCAAATTGTTTTGTTTCTTGACAGTCATTTCCCTGTTTGTCATTAGCGCCTGTAATGACATGCTCCTTTTCTTTGTTCTTCCAATTTCTGTCAATTTAATGGAAAAGATGGCTTAGGGCGCTGGCCACATTTACTGTATTTCCAGCTGTGATTAAAGTGTACCATATCTGATGGTGAGAAATGCTTTCATAGGGTGCGCAGAAACTAGCCCATGACAGATTTGATTATCACCCTGGAAAAATACAAACCTGCTATGATATGCTCATTTGTCAGTGCTCCACACAAATACTAAGAAAACAGTACTGCCTGCCAGAAAAAGGACAGCAGCGACATAACATTTACATACTGCTGATTTTCTATAAATGACTAAAATAAAAAACCTGCACTTTATTTTAACAGTATGTCAACATGTACATGTTATAAAATCCATGATCTGGAAAAAAAAAGATATAAACCATAAGGAAACAAGATAGCTCTGCAGAAAAATATGTAAGCGGGCGCCAGTTTTTATTATTTATTTCTTTTTTATTATTTGTGATGTACCGTTGTATAGGATGTTTCTCAAGAAGCAAAATTTGCTTACTTGAAACTTGATTTAAATATGCAAAACAAATGCTTAAAAAAAGTAGCTACTGTATAGAATTTGAAATATTATGTAGATATTGTAGACTTGATTAATCAATTCCACAGTGGTCACATGCCACTTCTGTGCAGCGAGATATTCCCCCGCCTCTCCCTTTACCCTAGAGATTTACTTATTATACATATAATAAGAACAAAGCTAGATCTTTTTAGAATGCAGGCATTTGACTTTATAATGGTAACAAAAATCATGTTCTTTATGTGTGGGATAAATCACAGTTATACGAAATACTCATTAATCAAGGTTAAAATAGCAGCAAAATAGAAAATGAAGATGTTCTCTTTTTGCTCTGGGAAAATAATCTCAATATATCATAAACCTAATTTTGCTCTAATATACAATTGCATCACTAACATTAAAAATTAAGCTGCCATCACTAAGTATTTTTTGTCAACTACTGCATTTTTCTAAGTTTATGCATAATGAACATAATTGCAGGGAGACAGAAAATGAGGAGTCGAGGATGTTGAAAAGATCATGATTGCTTTGAATAAATTTACAGTGAAAAGCACCTGAAATTATGTATGTTGATATATGTGCTCTCCTCAGGGAGGACGATAAAGAAGCTATTTAGTGCTATAAAAGAATGTTTGTCCTTATGTTTCCCTCCAATGTACAGGACAAAATGGATGGCTTTAGGAAAAAGTCATACACTGCGGCTCTGAGATAGAAGTTATGTTTTTGACAATATTTTATAGATAAGGACATTTAGTTTTCCATGCTTACTTAAAAAGAAAGCACTGTATCTTTTATAGATAGTAAGCCGCTCTGCACTTATCTCCTGTAAACCAATTTTTTACCAACCAAAAAAAGACTGCAATCTATCAGGTAGGCTAAGTAAGCACTTGAACTGTGACCAGAAAACCTATGACCTTAACTTCATGACGTGCCCATTTTGGATAGTACTTTAGGGCTCATTCTTTGAGTGCATACTTTCATCAATTACCTGAACAAAAACATGCACAAGCAAATATCTTTTAAAATGTTACAGGTTAGAGAGAATAGATCACTATGCTACCCAGGGGCGGGCTGAGCCGGGGGGCAGCCACCCCGTGGATGCAAGCAGTGCCACCTGCTTAAACTGAATATTACCAGCGGCGCACAGGCACATGACACTCGATGCAGGCACAACATTGATGTCGCGGCCGCATCGCGTGTCGTGTGATGCGGCCGCCTGTGCGCCCCCCTGGGCTGAAATTTGCCAGCCCGCCCCTGATGCTGCCTATGCGTAGTTTGCACTAACAGCAATTAAAAATATGGTACTGTCAAAAACACAAGAATATAGCACATGCACAATTTTATTACTTTGTCAGTAATGCTATTGGTATGGGGATCACTAGTAAGTAATATTTGTAGGAATTTGACTAAGCTTCTGTTGCTCTATTGTCTTGAACTGGCACTTGGCAGTACTTGCAGAGTGTTGAAAACACAGTAACAACAAAAAGGATACCCCTCAGGTATACTTCAGAAATTGAGTAATATAGTGGAGAAAAATAAAGGCTGTTTTTCAATGTGATTGTTCCAAATATCCATTTTTCATACCAATACTTCTCAATCTCCACTTCAACCAGTGGCTTTGATTGTAAAATTATCAAATTCCATTCACTTTTGAGTTCCATACTGCTACTTCCACTTGTACCACTGGTAATTAATAGAAGAGGTTTAATACTTTTTATTTATGGTGAAACCATAATGGCACATGGATTAAACAGAAAAATGTGCCCCAAATACATGTATGGCGGATTTTCATTACCTGTATAAATGTTCATCGAACAACAGGCTTAAGTTATTCTGCATAGTTTTTGTTGTACGCATATTCACATAAGGAATGTGCATGAGTGCTGATGTACTGTACAGTCTCCTTAGGTAAACTAACTGTCATTCATAGACATCGATAGAACAGTTACATAGTGGATAAATAACTATGACAACACAATTACCAAGCCATAGAGATTGACCATGACATGATGGTATCCGTGTTTTATTCTGCAATAACAAATATACAAACCATACATTGTTTCAGCAATATTTTATCTGTACACTTTCCAATTCAATAAACAGTAACGTTAGAATTTCACATAAAGTTTTTAGAACAGTAAAGATGAGTGACATATATTATCAGATTTACCCATAGGGGAGAGGGGAGATTTCCCATCTGAAGCAAAGTGATAAGTTGGTGTGATTGTTTTTCTACAGCAGGGAAATTTTAATACAGAGCTTCTTCAGACTGGAATAAAAGTATGCTATGCTTGGCTGTGATTTTCTCTGCTGATATTGCAAAAGAACCTGTTTTGAATAATTAGTAGACATAGTATAAATGCAGATCTTCAGACAACTTACATTTTCCAGAGGCTGGATCCAGGCTCTTTCCATTCTTCACCCATCAAGACAGAGAAGCTGAAAGGCTTGAAGAGCTCCAAGCGGTGACTGTAAAATAAAGGAGAGAAAAAGCAGTTCTAATTCTGTTAAATGCATTGATAAATGGATCCCCCTTGTTCATGTAGCAATTATATCACTCTCATAGTAGGTGTGACTGGTGTGGAAAATTTGGCACATGAAAGTCATTTCAAACCACAGATGACTCATTACATTTTCATTCTACATAATAGATTTTACCTGAAATCTATTTTACATCTGTTTTTCTTCTGCAAACATAGTGAGCATGGCCGTGTCTTAACAGCTAAGTGATATATTTATGCTATGTTAAATATACAGCAGGATAGTCAGTGTCTTGTAACATAGCCACATTAATGTTATTCTCACTCTTTAGTGATTTGGAATCCACGAGCCTTGCAAAGCTGAAACTGTAGGTCTCTTGTTGACAGCAACATTTACTAAATTTGACTGGTTCAAACTACAAGCTTTATACACTTGTATCAGCTAGTTAGTGATAATAGCTACCTATAGTTATGCAGCACAGTGAAAAGTGAGAAATCATTGAAATGAGGGGAAAAATTAGTAATAACTACTAGAGCTTCTCTATAAGGACAGCCATTCTGGTAATAAAACATTAAACAATTAGACTTGTCTGCAAAGTGTTATGCATGCAAACTATACACTGTATATCATACTTGCCAACTCTCCCTGAATGTCAGGGAGACTCCCTGAAATAGAGGTGATCTCCCTCACTCCCTGAAGAGTCTGGCATTCTCCCTGATGCTGAGCCAGTACAAGACGTGGTTGGCTTCGCAATCTGTGGCATGATGACCACACAGTTCAGAGATTGTGTCCTATGTCAATGTATTAATGCCTATGGAGGTGGCCATTTTCATGGAGACCAAGATTTAATCAAAGACCGACAGGTAAGACAACATGACTTTAGTAATGGAGACAGAAATGTAAAAGACACTTCAGTCTCTAGAGATTCATTAGCTGCTTTTCTTTAATGCATAGTTGCATACTCTCCCGGAATGTCCGGGAGAGTCTCGCATTTCTGGGAGACCTCCCAGGCTCCCGGGAGAGCAGGGCAACCTCCCAGTTCTCGCCCCCGCAATAGATAAGTGGAGGGAGGGTGGGGCTTAATGACGCAAATATTTTGTCATCTTAGCCCCGCCCCCTGCTGTAATTGTCCCAAAATGTGACAATCGTTTAGAGGGCAGGGCCAAAATGATGCAATTCGTCAAAGCCTCTTCACGCCCACCTCCCCCGGGATCTCCCTGAAGCCTACGACGAAAAGTTGGCAAGTATGCTGTATATACAGTATTTCTTAGATTCTAAAACGTCATCAATTGTAAGAATGAGTCCTAAGAATAAAATAAAACGCTAAAGACGCACCCGCGATTCTAAGATGCACCCTAGTTTTAGAGATATTTATATGTGGGAAAAGCTGCGTCTGAGAATCAAAGCAATTTGGTAGGGTAAAATGGAGGTTTATGTATTGTACCTAACTATTTTGTATTCTCCGGATGTAAAGACTAAATAATCTATTTTTTAATCTGAGTGGCACTGTGTAAACATCTAAAAGGCTGGTGATTGGAAGGTGAACAAGCTAACACTAACTCTGTATCATCTATAGCATAGCATCGGACGTCCATTTCCGTACTTGTGTACCAAAATTCAATTGTATTAAGATTTGATCCTATCTTAGATTTGCGACCCTTAGGCCTGGAGAGGTAGAACAGAGTCGCCCATGTATAGGATGAGTACAGTAAGGGCATGTACACATAAGTGTAGCACATGCACAGTGCACATTTCAGGACACGCTTCTTAGCATGGCTGGATCACCTGTTAGGAAATCCAGGTTCCGTCTATAGCCCTGTGGCTCAATAGGGGGCCTATCAGGTAAATATATTAATCGCTCAAATAGCACAATATTGTATGGCAGTACAGCTCAACCACTAAATGCTGGGATGCAAACCCCTCTGCCAATAGTTCACTAGAGTAAAAAGAATAATACAGCTATGTAAGTAAATGCATATAATCCTTTTCACAGATCAATCAACCTGAGCAAAGAATATCAATAACAGCAATCACTCCTGAAAACAGTTCTTTTACTCCGGCTATCTAAAGCAAATAACACTTCAATATATGCATGACATTGGGTACCATTGGTGCACCTGTTGCATAACTTGAGTTATGTGAATTTCTTTAGTGTATAGCTGCAGTGATTACTTAAACGCAAATCCACAAATGAAGTAGCAGTTAATAAACGCATCAGTGTCTTTTTCTGGGGAACTTAAATGAATCTGTATCAGCCCCACCAAGAAGGGGAAATTAGTATCATCAGTCTCTTGCAGCGTGTGTACATGTGTTAAGATGAATGATCACACAATCTTTTATCGTGGAGGCAGGACTCTGTGCAGGCTGCAGCAGCTATCTACTAGGACCAAACCTCTTCTTGCCTGCAGTCTTCTCTGCTCACCCATGGTTCACTTAAGACTAGGAGATTCCCTCTTTGGTAACGGGCTAGGTTTGTATGCTCACAGATGTATTTCTCTACTGGGTTCATCTAAAGGTTCAGTCACAGGTCCCTTGTAAAATGTTCCCCAGAGCCTGTATACTCTCACCAACTTCAGAAGGGATCAGGCTCTCAAACCCTGTTCACAGGCTTGACTCTTGATTAGTCTGGCTGTTCTGTTCTAACACTTCTGCCCCATACTTTTCTGTTAGTCTGTTCTTGTGTGTGTCAGAGCTGCTTGCTTTTAATTAGTTTGATCTGCAATGCAGTCGTGCTCCCTGCATGTGTTAGGATTATGTTGTTAGATGTCAGGTTCTGCTGTTTATGAGAGCTGTTTATTTTTTCCCCTGTTTATGAGAGCTCAGTGATAGCATTTTGCTATTAGTGGTAGTGGCCTGTTATCCTATGTCTGCTTTCTGGTTCTGATCCCTGGCTATGTCTGCTATGATTCTGTTTCTGATCCCTGGCTATGTCTGACTACGGTTCTGCTTCTGATCCCTGGCTCTGACTGTTCCCGTTACTTGCCTGGCTGCCAAATACTCAGCGTTGAGATTGCGGTGTCCTGAAAAAGCCATGACGGCGGTACCATTACCATTTATAGAACTCATTATGTTTGCTGACATCTGGTGGTACATCTCTCTGGTGCTCAGCTTCTCCACATCCATTCTGGACTGCATCCTGATCATCAGTTGTACAGCTCCACTGAATCCAATTGAAGTGGTAAGAATCTGCATCGACATTTGTACTGTTTCAAGTGCTATTAGGGCCGGCTGCTCTGAGGGACTCAGGGTCTGTCTCAGAATACATTGTATTCTCTGGCCTTTTTTATTCTGCTGATAAGTACACTGTGACATTACGCTGTATCGCGTCTGCTGATTTGGGTTAATCTTTTGCTCTGATATTAGTAGTTTCTGTATCCTGCATTTCTGCCTGTTGATAGCTTAGTTGACTGCATATAATTTTGATCCTGATAAATCTGCATATGATTCTGAACCTGATAGTCTGCATTTGATATACTGCATCTGAAATTCTGTATATACTGTTTGTTGCTGGTCATTTGTGTTCTAAAATAAAGACTGTGATTTTAATTCACACACCACACAATTTCTGCTGCTAACCTAACACTTTCTTCTTGCAGCTTCTCCATACACTCTTCCAACATGGAACATGGCTCCCCTTCCCCAGACAGCTCCTATTTATCTGCTCTTCTCTTCTTATTGGTGTCGGCCACTGGTTGAAGTGGAGATTGAGCCACTGGTTGCCCTCTTTCCCCCTCCTTGACTGCTTGGGGAACCATTGCATCTTCGCTGATCTGAGTACAATGATCTAGAGAATCAGCTGTGCAGTATATATATAATATATATATAGATAGATGCTCAGGCTTGGTTCACTGAACACACCCGAACTTAGCAGATTTGAGTACAGAGCCAAGCCAGCTTGGTATTTTCGCGCGCCCTCGAAATTGAAAACCAGGTAAAACGTCATCGTTACGCCGTCGGATCTCGCAAGTTTTGAATTCTATAAGTACTGCCCTCCACAGTGATCCAGCGCCATTTCACAGAGGGACACAGAAGGGGTAGCACAGTTCTTGGCAGTCTCTAGAGCAGTTGGGCAGCGTCATAGTTAGAAAAGAAAGAGGAGGGGTAGCAGAGTTCTTCAAAGTCTTCAGTGACATTCAGGAAAGCTCCATTGCTAACTGTCATTGCTGAAATAGAATTAATATGTCTGACAGGCTTGGTCTTACAAATCTGCAGTCACATTTTACTGTGTTATATAGGTTACACACAAAGAGGAGAGCTCCATTGCTAATTGTCATTGCTGAAATAGAAATACTAGGGCTGGCAGGCTAGGTCTTCTGAATTTGCAGTCCAATTGTTCGGTGTTATATAGGTAATACAAAAAGAGGAGAACTCTATTGCTCCATTGCTAATTGTCATTGCTGAAATTGAAATACTAGGGTTGGCAGTGTTGTTCTTAATCTGCAGTCACATTGTACTCTGTTATCAAAATTGATTCAGAGCAGTACACCGAAGACCAGGAGCACCAAGCAGCTGCTGGCACCAGTCATGATGATAGTAATCCCTCTATATACATATAGTCACAAGTTTTCATGCGTAATGGAATGAGGAGCATTGGTGTGTCTAGAAAAGGAATATTTGCAGAGAAGGATTGGAACTAGTATGCTGCCTAGGGTCTCATGGGGTCGTAATCTGGTTCTGTTTCTTAGGACCTGTATCTTTTGCCGGTACTGGAGGCATGGTGTAAAGATAAGTGCTCCTGATGATGACACCAGCAGCCCTATCTAGTTGCTTCTAATTAACTGTTTGCAAATTGACCCCTCCAGCTGATAGTACTTCATTCATTAGCCTAGCAGCAATATTATGTTGTGCATGTCTATTAAATTATCATTTTGGCAAATGTTGTTAAATGTAGAGTACTGGCAAGGCAAGATCTCCACCACTACTGAAAGGGTTGCTGAAACACACTGGTCGAAATAAATGCAGTGGGAGCCGCCTTCGCTCTGCCAATACAGTTGAAGCTAACCATGCATACAAGGAACTGCAGTGAAGAACTATCTCAGCAATACCTGTCTTTTACAAGAAACAGCAATGAGAGCAAAGTCATATTATGATGATTAACTTGTTACTTTACTCTCACTGCTGCTCCTTCCAATAGATGTGGCTTACTGCAGACATAGGTGAATTGCACCCAATAAAAAGTCCCCATTCTCTTTCCTGTTTCTTCCAATCTTTCAAGACTGATATCTTGTCATAGAGTTTCAAGGTGAATCTGCAAGTATTGGGAGAATCCATACTGAAAGTAATTCCACCATGCTCGTTTCTAGGAATAGGTCATGGACTAAGGGCAGGTTGAGAGAGTGGCTGGCCTATCACGACACCGACTCTTTTGACTGCTTTTCCACCTGGAGAGATGACTAACTTTACTATCTGTAATGGAATACTGTAGACTACTGCAAAGTTATACAATAAGGGAGTCAGTGATCTGCCCAGTGGACATACGCATCACAAAAGGTGACAAATAGGGCATACACAATTTTATTGCAAACAGTTTCTAAATTGAACATGTCTAGCATATTACATCAAATGTTATTACATTATTAAACATTCCTATTCATTTCTTATCATTTTATCATCAATCTATCATCCTTACACACTAAATCTTATTTTTAAGGCAGTCCAGGCCACAACAATAATAATTTGAACATAAATGTCCATCAAAAATTAAGTGTTAATATTGCCCTCTCAATTCCAGGATTTTAAAACTCATTGAATACTTCTGAATTGGAGATACAAATTAAGCTAATTCTCAAACAACACCTTCTGAAAACTCGGTTATGATGGCCAAATGATGGCCACTATACTGATATAGCATTATTTCAACTTATTTATTCATTATTACCTATTGCCAATATTAAATTTGTGTAAAATAATTTTTTGTTTTGGTGAAAATAAATATTTCTTATTAATTTTTTTTAGAATTTCACAAAACAAATGTTCGAATATCAGTAAGAAACAAGAAATGTGGATTCAAATATTATAAATGGCACTTCATTTATTATAATTGCATTTACTATATTGCAAACAGCGGGGATTTGAGAAGAGTTTGGTTATATGAAGACACCGGGATGGTAACCAACGGAGACACATAGGAAGAGACAAATATACAAACTGATATAAGAAAGATAGCAGCACTAATATTTACACGCAAGTAACTCATACATGCTTGCAAAACATTCAGGCATGTATGGAATATTAATTTGGAAACACAGGTTCTGACACATATGTAGATGTAATGCAGCAACAGATACATGCATGGACACATTTAGGTACATCTTAATATAAATAAGTATGTGCAATAGCGCAAAACAACTGGTAGCCTCCTAGTCTACATGTACAGCATTCTCATTACTTCATTTCCACTGTAAATCTGGCCTCCTCACTGACCACTACTTCACTGCAACAAGTAGTTTCCAGCAGCTGTAATAGTTATTACTGATAGATGTAGAAGCCACATACTTTCAATATAAAAACCTGAAACCACACATGATCTAATTGGATTTAAACCCTGCAACTTCCTCTACATAAGCGCTCAGCATTAGCATGGTGTTTTCAATCTTCCTAAAGTGGACTAAACGCCACCACCATGGGCAAAAGGTAAGAAGACTGGTGCAGGGCTGTAGTTGTGGGAGTGTAACATGAGTCTGTTTATCTTGGCCAAGAGCTGTATACGTTGTATATAATGGGCAGAGGACATGAGGCTATTTATCTGGACAATGTGAGCTTAAAATGATTGGTGCAGGGCAGTGTTCCCTCTAAGCAGAGCAATCTGGAAATGATAGAGTTAAACCTGTATCTTACTAGGAAACATCCTGCAGATTGTGAATGCAAACCTTCCGGGTGGAGCCCTCATTAGAGTGACCTTTTAACTCTTTCCTTTCCAGATTGCTCAGTTTAGAGGGAACACTGGTGCAGGGTTATTATTCTGGACGCAAGGCTGTAATTGTGGGCATAAGGCTATTAATATGAATACGGGATGAATGTTCAGTGCATAAGGCTTTTATGCTGTGTACAGTGCTGAATAATGTGTGCAACAGAATATGGTGGGCATGAGGTCATTATGCTGGGCCCAAGGGCAGTTTGTGGTGGGTATGAGGTGGTAAATGATGGGCATGGTTCTGCTCTACACAGTATGTACTGTTTTCACTATATTCCACACATGCCAACTACTTACTTTTGATTAACTTTTTCTCTTTTACTATTAAGTATACCCTTTTCCACTATATCAAGTATCCACCGAAGCGTGCCACATGCTACACACCATATGGTTTGTTATAAATTATTTTAATAATGTACTGTATGTTCTATTTATTTTTGCAATCCAGCCCTCCACCATATATGTTTAAAAAAAAAATGAGGTCCCCATACCTGAAAAGGTGGTCAGCACTGATTCACCTTGACATAAAAACATAGGCACAAACACGCAGCAACATTGTTGCAGAAAATGGCAAACTGAAGTGGCAAGAGTTGACTAAGGGTATGCCATGCTACCATTCATGTAAAGCGGCATGGCCCTTTAAGGAAACACATCACATATCATTTGCCAAAGTGTTAACTCCCGAGCACTTTTTCTACCACCAGATGTCTTAAAACTGAATTTTCCATTGATACTATAAGAAACTCTGCCAGGCTGGGCAGGCCATCCTATAACATAGAGACCCACAGCATGGGGTCCCCCAGTCTAACATGAAACTAAGGCTGTAATTGTGGGCATAAGGCTGCAGGCCAGGCTCATGCATGAGGCTGAATTCCTTAGGGGAAACAGGACAAGTCTTATGTAGGCTACCTAATGTCTAGTGTTATGTTATGTGTATGACATCTGTACTTCTGACACATCCATATGCCAGTATGTACAATGCAGAATCAAATTAACCTATCTACCTAGTGTAGTGTTATGCTAAGTATTGATGCATCTTTACTACAGACGCATCAACATGCCAGCATCTACAATAAAATGTAGTATAATATTACAGCATGTTATTTACCTGAGTGTTATGACACATTTACATCTAAATAACAATGAACTAAATTGAACCAGGCAAGCCTTCCCCTCTCAACGAATCACAAACGTATTTCCGAAACACAATATCTTCAATACACACTTGTTTCATCTAGGGAATTCCACCCCATGCTGGGACTTGTTTTACATACTGACAGGGGGCCCCACACTGTGGATCTCCTGTTATAGTGTGACTTGGCCAACCTGGTGGTGGTTGCGGCTTTAGCATGAGGATCCCACACTCATTGTCCCCCTGTTTTAAGGTAATCAGCCAGACTATTGTGGGAAATGAAGTCTTATTAGCATCCATGTTGTCACTTTTCCTCCATGTTTAAGCAAGATATGCATTTTTGTAAAATATCAAACTTGTTTCCTGTAGCAAAGTGGCCTAGTGGTTAGCACTTCTGCCTCACAGTGCTGGGGTCATGAGTTCGATTCCCGACCATGGCCTTATCTGTGTGGAGTTTCTATGTTCTCCCCGTGTTTGCGTGGGTTTCCTCCAGGTGCTCTGGTTTCCTCCCACACTCCAAAAACATACTGGTAGGTTAATTGGCTGCTATCAAAAATTTACTCTAGTCTCTCCCTCTCTGTCTGCCTGTCTCCTTCTCTGTGTGTGAGTGTGTGTCTATATTAGGGAATTTAGACTGTAAGCTCCAATGGGGCAGGGACCGATGTGAATGAGTTCTCTGTACAGCGCTGCGGAATTAGTGGCGCTATATAAATAAATGATGATGATGATGTATTTTTATTGTTTTTTGGAAAAAAGCTAAAGAGATCTGACTGTATTTCCAGACTTGCTTGAACACTTGATAATTTTATTTAAGTTGGAAAACTTCTTATTTACTGCTGTTTTGAGTATCATCTATGTTTGGAGGCCAACTAACTAGGTTTTACATAGAAACACATTAGGATAGTATAAAAATGCAGTTTCTGAATATGCTTGAAAGCATCTGAAAATTATGCTGCAAACAATCTGCTTGGGTATATGCTCTGCTGTGCTGTCTTGGAAATAAAACTATCTATCTTCAAGGATACCTGACATCTGATTACCTGATTTTCTAATAGCTGTACCAGTCCCCAAGCAGCCAGCACTTGTATTGCATACAAAGCAGTAATGCTGATTTAGAAAGTTATGTTATAGTATCGCAATACAAAATTGTGACTCAAGAATGGTACGATGCTGTAAATCGTGACATTCCAGGTCTAACACTTGCTACATCTGTATACTAATACAAATGCATAGTGATAGGGACACAGAAACATGGACACAGGAGGTCATTACTTTTACCCAGACATATTTTCATACACACACTATTTAATACAATCAGAATATATGAGCACACACATCTTCATGCATAGTGTACACATTAATAGCACAATTCTGGCTATGGTAATGTCTAGATTGGCTAAAGGTTCTAGTTGACCACCAACTGTCCTTCAACTCTAAATGATCTTCCTTGTGTATCTAAACTATTGATCTTTACTGCATTATATTCATTGAGAGCCCCACAAGCACACAGAACTGCTAATATTATAATGTAGGAGTGCGGCATTTAAGCTTTGAAGAGAATTACATCGCTGTTGCACCATGAGTGTGCTAAACCACTGTCAAAAGTGGGTGTGTGGGCTTCCTACTAAAAGAAAGGACTGCATTTCGGTTTTGCCAATGTGTTCCTGGCATGATGTGGTTAAGAAAAGGGTACACACTCTGCAAAGCTGCAAATAGCCTGGGCTCCACTGCATTACTACTACAGCACTGCGCTGAGACCGTCTTTTTCCTGCAAGGTGATTAAGTACTGTTTGATGCCTTGTCAATAAAATAATCAGTTCAGCAACATGACATTAGTGTGGGCAGTCCCTTTCTCACTGCTCCTGTAAGGAGCCCCACCTCCATGTAGTACCTGCTCTGTGGACTGTATGTGGTACAGTTGACATGGAAATCTTTATATATTCAGATAGGCAACTAGTTATTCTACTAAAAGACTGCAAACGTATAGACCTCTAGTATATTCTACCAATAAGTCCAACCTTTTTGATACTGGAATTTACTACAGCCCATTTGTTCTAAGGACATCATATATTGTCTTCTCCCTCCTATTTGCTATCGCTTCATTGCAGATGTACAGTTATCGTATCATTGCTTCACAACGTACGGTGACTGCAAAATAAATGTTATTACTGGCTTTGAGCAGTACTGCTTTTACCAGTAAACAATTCTGTTCAAATCATGACTATCACAAACAACTTTGTCAAATGTCTCCAATTAGTAATCAAAGCCTGCACAGTAACTGCTTTTCAGTGCCAGCAGTCTTTTCTGTTTTCCTTGTTGCTAAAATTGCTTTCAGACTATTGTAGAGAGAGATCAATCGTTCCTTTTTACACAATAAAATAGTTGTCCACATCAATATTTGCACCACAGTCATTTTACACTTACAAATCAGGTTTCTGACCCGCTTGTACTTCCTTTTCAGGGACAGGATAAAGTGCTTCATAGGTTCTCTTCGAGCCAGAACCATGTATTGCATAAGCATTAAAATGGTCTACTGAAGGAGGGAAATATTCCCAGGGAAGAAGTGCGCTACCTCTCCATGTCACCTCTGTTGTTGATGCTTCAAAGGACAGTGGTAGACATGCCTGTACATGGAAAGAACCAGAATATTATAAACTCATCCTCAGGGACACACATCGGTGTTAGAGAAACAGTGGCATGCATTATTTCTACATATCCCCACGAATGCAAGAGCGTGAAGGACAAAATCTCTATATGACAAAGACAAATGTAACATGTTAACACACTGTGCTGCTGAATAGACAGGCTCATCCATATAATCAATTATGTGCTCAATGTTCTCCTGTGGTGCTGTAACTTAGTGAGGATATGTTTGTGTATATGACCACAAGTAATCCTGCTTAGATTATGATTACTCCAGAATAGAAGGGTTAGTTCAACCACACCAGGTAAATTTCTTACATCATCCCCTAAATTTGTTAGTATGAGACCTTCTACTCATGGTATCTATGTGTTCTCTAATCTGATAGGTGCACCCATACACATACGAGCATACAATCACATGCAAAAAAAAAGAAGAAATGTGTTTACTGGAGTACTCTGGGATTTTGATTAATAAAACTTAAATCTTTAAAAAAAATCTTTAAAATATATACATATATTTAATCTGATTTAAAAAACTGCAGTTTAATCTGCATTTTTTTTTAAAATCACTTTATTTTAACATTATAAGTAAAATCGCATCACAATTTCACAATAGTTTTTATCTATATCGCTACCCTTCATGACGAGCTATGGCTATATTTTATAGAACTTTATTTAAGATTTAAGGTTTATTAATCAACATCCCAGCAAACACATTTCTTATTTTCTTTTGTATGTATATACTCCAGAATAGACAAGTATAATATAACATTGCTATTATGAGGTCACTAATAAGAAGTTGGACTGAATTTATTAATGGATATGCAAGAATCTGGAACAACTTCTTATCTGCAACTCCAATTGCTTTATACTGCTATTTTAGTAACTCCATACATGCCATTAACATATATGCTTGTATTCAGATTTCAGTTTATAATTAAAATGGTGCTTTTTTAATGTAAAATATATAAAATATATTAGTTGTTAGCACTAAACATCTAAGTTTTAATTTGTTTAAACTAAACAATAAAATAATTGCTTTTCTTAATATCAACATGCTATATAGGTCAGATATCCTTGCAAGTCAAGCCATGCTATCCCTCTAGCTTACAGCTTTAAAAAGCAACGTTTTACCTGCTGACTTAAAAAAAATTTCAATGAAACTAGAGCTTGTCCAGAGGATCATTCCATACAATGGACTTGTGCAGTTTGGAACACAATTGATCCCTATGCAGTGCCACGTGTGTTGTTCACACTCATAGTGTTCAGCAACTATGCCAAATAACAAGATCGCAAGGGGCTCAAGTACTAAAACGTTGAATAAAAGTACCTGCAATGTTTAGCATGTATTTAAACATGCTAAACATTGCCCCTATAGAGCACTGCCGCAGACGCTTCTTTGACAGCACCGCGGCTGCTGTACAAATCTGTATCGCTGAAATGGAGGTGCTGCGCATGCGCAGCCTAGCAAGCTCCTCTCACGCATATCTCCAGGAATTACATCACTCGCTGGCTGCCCTGCTGAACGGTGAGGGCTTATGGCAATTTTATATAGAGAGATACATCGGTAAATAGGTCTCTGGTCTTCGATACTGCCCTCGAGCATTCTTGTTTAGTGTTTTGATTCATAGACCAAAGACTCCATTTCTGGTGAGTCTGCAGGACTGAGATGCAGAGCTGTTTGATATAAATAAATATTGCATAGGATTAATAAACAAGAGGGTCCTATAATACTACTACAGGATCCTCTACTTTATGAACACTATAATACAATATTTATATATATCACACAGCTCTGCATCTCAACCCTGCAGACCAGAAATGTTTTTTTATGTTTTATATTTGCTTTGTTCCGAATTCAACTATTTGGAAACCCCCCCTTAAAAATCCTGTGTTTGCCCCTGAAAGTCATATAAGAAGAATATTTTTATATATCTGTCCCTTAATATTTACATAATACAAAATAAAAATGGAACATTTGCATAGAGTTAGAATTATTTGAAAACATCATCACATTATCACTGTTTATACTACTTACCAATGTCAGGCACTGTCTTTAGAAGTATTAAGCACAACCAGCAAATAAGTATATACCCATAACTGCATTGGGGAGACATATGTTGCATTGGCAATAATTTAGTTATTTATATATATTTTATTTGTATTATGTAGCTGATTTTTGCCTAGACAGTGCTTCAAGTTTAAATTTCCTTCAATGCTTGTGATGTTCTCATTATTTATGGGGTTATACAGATGCACTTAACACTCTGTTCAAATTATCAATTAGATATAATCATCCTGTGATGAAGCCAAGAGCTGTAGAGTACACGCACATTCTAAATTTGGCAAATCACCACTAATTATTCATGGAGTTAAAAAGAAAGGATGAAGCTAAAGGTTTCTAAACTGTATTATCCCTAATCTTCGCCCGCCCTCCTGTTTTATAGCTGACAACTGTGTTGTGCAGAACATGCCAGCTTTAATTAGAAATTTCATTTTATTAAATGGCTGCTTGGCAGGGAAAGACTGGGACTGAAAGGACGAGGAAAGAGAAGGCAGACGATCCTCCAGGTAGCTCATTTTCTCTTCTGCAGTCCGTGGTCAGGATCTGATTCTCTGCTATTTTAAATGTTTATGATTCACATTTCAGGCAGTTCAGCAGAATATGAGTCTTCAGCAGAACCATAATCCTCACTTACCTTCCAAATATTTCTGCGCTGTGAAAGAAGTAGCACCAAATGATGCCCATGTCTGCAAAAATAAAAATGCACAGTAGTATGTACTTGAGTGATTTCTAGTATAAGTACCTAAACTCTACAACTGGGAAGAGGGACATATGCAGGTATGATTGTATTCACACTGTGCACACAGCAGCAACTGCACAACTGCCTAATTCCCAGACAGCACTGCTCCGTTATTCAGAAGATTAAAAAAAAACATTCAGATATAAATTTTCCAATGCTGCCTTCTATTTTTAAAATGTGTCAACAAAAAAACAGTGTGTTGTTTACTGTCCTAAAATGAGCCTTATTTCAATATTTTACAGATGATTGATTGTTCATTTCTGTAAAATAACAATGTAAACAACATATTTTGATCATTTATCTCAAAGCGACTAAACCTGTGGGACATGTAACGGACACTTCAAAGAGGTCCAAGTGTAAGTTTGGGCAGTTAAATTTAACTTAAAAGAACATGTTACTTATATTAATACAATTATTTACTAACTACATGCTTTGTCTACACAGTTTCTCAAGCAGGCGAGATATGGGTTTGAAAGCATTCTATGAAGTTTAATTGGGTTTAAGTACCATCTAAACAAGAGGTTACCATGCTTTTAAAGAAAGATTACCATTCCTCCATCTCCATTGAGATACCCAGATTATCTATCTAATTAATCATACATGAAGGTTTATCACAGTCAGAATGGCTGTTAATATATATATCATCTAGAAATAGCTCATGTCCCAGATGGACTGGAAAGTAAGGCATTAGTATATGGGTGTAGAGATTGGGACAAAGGATTTGGGGTTTAAAGAGGAGGTAAGGACATGTCTGAATTGGAGGCATTTATAAAAAATCTCTCTTGGGGAAACATAGACTCTATTCAGTAAAGATTTTCAAAGTAGTACTCGAGTAAAGATCCCTGGTACTGATGATTGTATCAGTCCATTCAATCAATTCTATGTTAAGGTATAATTGTCCCAAGGCCTTCCAGGGCTAGCGATTGGAAGGGAAACATGTCATAACATTTTCTTCTGCATGGTGGAGTCCCATATATTAATGCCATAGGCCACACTAGGGAAATGTCTTGAAGATGCGGGTATTTGGGTGCACTGGTCAGAAAATATTTATGCTCTGTTTTTGTTATGTTTTTATGTTTATGAAATAAATAATATTGTTTTTATTAATTTCCACTGATTATTAATTTCCATTGATCATAATACCCACTGCTATTTTTGGGTTTCTACCAGTAGTTTGTGGAATTGCTTTAGCATAACTACTACAAAATTCACATTATAATAAACCAGGCCTGACCAAATGTGCTACAGCCTCCTAGAGAAACATGTTTTATATATATTCCACCATTTATCCGGGTGCAGTCAGAAAACATTAAGTTGAACAGCACTCAAATCTATTTTATTTTTTAACATCAATAAATTTTATTAGAGATTTATACGTATGGGGTGAAGGGGTACAGAAAAAAGAAAGGGAAAAAGGGTGGTGCATAATGGGGAGCAGATAAAACAGTAAATACCTAGCCACTATACACTGACATCATAACAGAAAGAGAAGAGAGTATTGGGGATCTGAAGTTAGTACGGGTGTGGGGACTCAACTAGGAACCAGATGTGCGGTAACCGGAGCAGGGGTGAAGGAGTCAGGTGGCTCCAGGGGACGTATGAGTCTGGATCCTTCTCCGTCAGTTTTAAACTCCTGCCAAAGAGAGAATTGTGCCATAATATATGGGGTGTCTAATGTCTCCATGCTATGGCTGCCCTTGCGGCTATCAAAATGTGTCCTCAGACATATCGGTAGTGTTTTGGCAGTTCATCATGGTATAAGTGGGGTTGGAGCCAAAGATATGAATGTGACCTTTCGAGCAAGGCCGAAAACCTCTTGCCAAAGTGGCTGAATAATGGGGCAAGACCAGAACACATGTAAAATATCTCCTATAGCTCCATAGTTGCGCCAAGAGAATTTGGAGTGGTTGGGCCATATCTTCTGGAGACGGGCTGGGACAAGGTAAGTCTGGTACAACAATTTAAACAACATTTCTACATGGTTAACACACCTAGAAACTGTAGATAGGTTACCATATATGATTCCTCATTGAGTTGGAGAGGGAAATGTTGCGATCAATTTCCACCTACACTGGGAAATATGTTTGGGAATGTCAGGGAGGCAGTATAAGTGTTGGTACCAAAAGGTGATACCGCCTTTGTTATTACCCCTGATCAGTCTGGTTTGGAGGAGAGGCGGAGGTGGGGGCAGTGGGTAGTCTTGGCGGCGCAGGTCCCTGATCCAATGCCACAACCGCAGGTATTTACAGAAGTCTTTGAACGGAATGTCATATTTATCTTGCAGCTGCGCAATGGAGCAAAGGCCCCCGGAGCCAAACAGGTGCGCCAGGGAAGAGACCCCTGCATGGGCCAAATTAGATCTGTCAAATTCAGGGAGTAGCGTGTAAATCGTGTGGAAGGAAATGTTGTCAGTTGGGAGGATGAAGTCTGTAGTGGTTCCAGTGGTTCTATCCCGTCAAGTAGAGAGGTTGGGGGGTCAGGGGAATGTGGCCTCATTGAGTTAGGGAGCCAAATGAAATCTGACACAGAGCATGTAGAATATAAGGCTCGTTCCATGTCCACCCAAGGTTTTTGCAAGTCTGGGAGTGCCCAGTCTCTGATTTGAGAGTGGATGCATGCTTCTTGATAGCAGGCCAGAACTGGCAAGGCTAAGCCCCCGAGTTTTTTGGACAGGGTCGTATGGGCACAGGACAGTCTAGATGGCCGACCTCTCCAAATATAACGGAGCATCAACAAATGGAGTGCTAACATAAACTTCTTTGGGAGAATATAGGGAATTGTCCTACATAGCTACATAAGCTTAGGGAGGACCATCATTTTAAAAGCTGCCACTCGGTCTCAAATCTATTTTGCATATAATTAGTGCTTAACATATTATTGTGTGGTAATAAGATTAAAAACTTTATAGATTTAAGGAGATTTTACATCAAGTACTGATAAAGGCTGCAGTTCTGGATGAACTTCCAAAAAAACATTAGTTGTAGTAATGAGGTAGGTATTGGTGGAATTTGCTTGGATGGTGCTAGCTATTCACATGCCAATTCATCACAAAATTCCAGCAGTCCAACTTTTATCATAAATGAAAAGTACTTACGGTCCAAGCTCAACTTCTAGATATTGCTCCTTTTCAACATTTAGGAAAAATGCTTCCACCACTTTAAAAAACAAAAACAAAATTGAAACAACTTTACATGCTGTTTGAAAAATATTTATTTGTACAGCAAACTGCAATATCTTAAGTTGGTCATCTCCCTGATGCTTACCACACAAATTTTGGTCCAGCAACAATGATATGTTTAATATCTTCAACTGCTCCCTTCTGTGTCTGAGATGTGAATAACTACGTACTTCATCCATATACTAAAGCAAACTAGGAGAAACAGGATCCACTCTTGTTGTGGACAGAAGGCTGACCGACAACATGGCACTCCTCCTACCACCACCTTCACCCAGTCATACCACTTACTTCTCCTACTTCCTCCTTCAAAAACTGCCTCAATCATCATCATTGTTTATTTATAAGGTGGCAAAGGTTCCGCAGTGCCTGACATACATACAACATTATAAAGGCATATGAGTTAAACATGAGTACAAAACAAACGATTACACAAAGATGATACAAAATAAAGCATAAAGAAAATGACACAGGGCAGCTTACAGCCAAGTTTCACAAATTCAGTTTAACACCACAAGCTGCTTTCAATGCACGTTCCCCCGTTCTGCCCACCACATATAACAAATAAATGGCACTCCTGCTCTTTCTATTCCCCACTCTAACCTCAGCATATTGCTGCTCTACACCTTTCCCAGCTGTGCCCATCTGCCAAATTAAATTCTCTGCCTTTTCTCTAGCAGCCCATTGAAAGAGTTGTACCAGACAGTGCTCCAATCATCAATCACATAAATATTTCCATTACTACTGCTGGTGTTGGCATTTATTGCATTCATTCTCCCCACCTCAAGTGCCTCAGACCTCGGACTCTTTCCACATACTGTTGTCAATGCTACCCCACTTGCAATGCCTGCTTGCCAGTGTGAAGCATGTGTCCTGTTCAAAAGCTGCCTGGAATTGAATGATCTTGTTCCATTTCATTGCACTGTTCTTACAATGCTAATCACTTGTATAGGCAGTAGAGGAAGGTCACTACTTTCAGCAACTTCTGAGCAAGACGCACAAATATGTGTATTGCATTTAATCATCTGCCTGTACCTCTGTGAACATTGTATTATAGATGAGCAGGGAGATCAATATAAATGCAAAATGTGCTTATTGTTACTACTCTATTTTAGAATTGTGTACACTTTTGTAGATGTGGGTCTATAAAAGGTAAATGTGGTCTTATTTCCGAAACATTGAATCTTTATCTTGAGCTTAAATATTTAATATGCATTTATTCAAAGCTGCTAGTGCTATAAGACATCTCTAATTAATGTAGTACTATATAATGTAAATGTGTGTTGTTTTTTTTTACTGCCGGTGTAAGAAGAATGATGCTATTACTAAGGGGTGTTTTCGTTAAACAGTGGGATTTAGATAGCTAAATAGCCCCATTAGAGTTTACTGTATGGCCACCCTAATTTTTAAGGAACTGAAAGTATTACAAACATGTAATGTAGAAGCACTGATAATCCTCACTGTAATTTGGGCCCTTTGAGATCCAAGTGTACAAATTATATGTGGAAATATGGTCACACCTGCCTGATATCAAAAGCCACAGTTTCTACTTGAAGTTGTGAAGCAGTGAAATGAACCTGATGCAGCTTGTAACTTACATCAGTAACAAATACAGGCCCTGTTATAGGATTGATGCAAATGAGATCTGTTTGCAATTTGTAGGAAATTGTGTACCAGTATATAACATATAGCCTCAAACACTTGGTATTACTAGAAATTGAACAGTCTTGCCATCTAACAATTGAATAGGTTTAGAGAATCCAGGAAAATCCTTGTAAACTGCCATTTCAACCCCTCTATTAAGGCAGTACATGTAAATAATTCCCTGGGGCTGATTCCTCAAGGCACGCAGCTGCCGATTTTTCGCATGCGATTTATGCGATTTATGCAAAATCACTCTGCTCATGCCCAGAACCGGACCATACACAACTAAAACATCCTAATAAATGTATTTTGTAAAAAACACTTTTTTACCTGTTTTTTTCATTATTGCTTATATTATTAACAGGAGACATTAATTGATTTTTTTCTTGTCCATTATTTTGCGAATTTATATTCCACATAGGTATTGGACGTATCCTGCAGTGTCTCGTGTAGTAGAGCTGAGCAGACCTACACCCGAAAAAAACAAACGCATGTTGCGCTCAGTGTGTGGGTCTTGATGAATCAGGCCCCCTAGGTTTAAATGTTTACGATTTTAAAACTTTTTTAGATTTTTTTTGAGAAGGTGGAAAACAATTTCCCACCCTAAAATTAATAAAAATTAGAAAAATATTTGAGTATCTGGAGGAATTAAAAACATTAATATAAGTTATTTGATATTTTTTATGTTTGTTATTAAAATTTATATTTTTTGGTATATATAGGTTTTTGACATCATGCAATTACACCTTGCAACAATACAGGTTGATGTAATACTGCATGATACCAAGTTTTAATATCAGGGCCGTCAAGATGGGGGAGGGCGTGTACTAATTACCCGTCCCAGACCTGCCAGGAGGCCCGGCCTGAGCCCTCGCTGCCATTTTTTTTTTTTATTAAACCTAATATTTTAAATTCTTTTTCTTTTTTATTAATTTTTGCCGGGGGTGTGGCTCTGCCCCTTTGTTGGTGGGGGAGCAGGCTACTTTAAAAACAAACAAACAAACAAAAATAATTAATACTCACATCACATGATCGCGGCGCCGTCACGCCCGACATTCAGTGAGGAGCGTTGCAGAGAAGACCAAGAAAAGAAGACAAGAGGAGAGAAGAAACAAGCCGATATATAGGTAAGTAAAGGAAAAAAAACAAAGGAAGCAAAATGGAAAGGGACAGAGTGAAGAAGAAGGGGGGGGGAGGCACCCAGTGATTGAAGGAGGGAGGGGGGGAAGGAGAAAAAGGCACCCAGTGATTGAAGGAGAGGAGTGGGAGGGAAAAAAGGTACCCAGTGATTGAAGGGGGGGAGGCACACAGTGATTGAAAGTGGGGGGGGGAGAAAGGCAAACAGTGATTGAAGGAGGGGGGGGAGGAAATGGCACCCAGTGATTGAAGGAGAGGAGTGGGAGAGGGAGGGGAAAAAAGGTACCCAGTGATTGAAGGAGGGAGGGGGGGAGGTACCCAGTGATTGAAGGAGAAGAGGGGGAGGGAAAAAAAGGTACCCAGTGATTGAAGGAGGGGGGGGAGACACCCAGTGATTGAAAGAGCGGGGGGGCAACCAGTGATTGAAGGAGAGGGGGGGGGGAGAAAATGGCACCCAGTGATTGAAGGAGGGGGGGGGGGAAGGCACCTAGTGATTGAAGAAGAGGGGGGCGGGAGAAAATGGCATTGAGTGATTGAAGGAGAGGGGGGGCAGCATGGCACAGTGATGAAGGATAGGGGGCAGCATGGCACAGTGTGATTAAGGGGAGGGGGGCAGCATGGAACAGAGTGATGAATGGGAGGTGGGGCAGCATGGCACAGTGTGATGAAGGGGAGGTGGGGCAGCATGGAACAGAGTGATGAAGGGGAGGTGGGGCAGCATGGAACAGAGTAATGAAGGGAAAAGCAGCATGGAGGGCGCAGTGTGATCATAAGGGGGCACAACGTGGTTGTGACAAAGGGGCACAGTAATGTGTGTGTAATGGCACAGGGGGCTTGTGGCAATGTAGTGTCTGTGAGGTAGGTGGTGTCTAATGGGTGCTATTTTGTTTGTGGGGTGATGGTGGGGCAATTTAATAGTGGGGGCTATTAATTTAAGATGGGGTGGTTTGGGGGCTGTTGAATGTGGGGGTGAGTTTGGGGTGAATGTGGTCTCTTTATTAAATGTCACTATGAATTATTTAATGGCCGTGATGGTTGCGGGAAATAGGTATATTTATGATATGTAAATACTATTAATTTATTTATTGCTGGGGCTGGTTGCAGGGAGAGAAATAGGTTTATTTATTAAATGTGAATACTATTATTTTAATGTTGGGGCTGGAGGAAGGCCTAATTATTACTCGTGGGTGCTATTGATTTAACGCCGGGGCTGGTTGTAATTTTCTAAATGTACCCATTTTTTTTTCTAAATAGGGCCCCCAACATTCCAGGTTCCAGAGAAGCCGCAACTAAAGAAACCAGCAACCACAGGTGGTGAAAGTGAGAAGAACAGGTAGGACAGTCTGTGAAATGTTGTGATTCTAGTGGGCCAATTCCAATTTTTGGTGAGTGTTCTGCCCAATGTAAGGGGCAGGCCAAGATTGGGAACTGTTTATGTACACACTGCATTCTTTCTATAGTACACTATGGTGCTAGATGCCCTGAAAGTCAGGAGTGTTGGGACATATGTCACACTCAGACGAGCGGTCACTCATTCTTGCGGCAATGGTGTACACAACAATGAAGGGTTTTTTTCTGCAGGAGGGCAGCCTAGCGCTTTTCATCTGCTAGCTATGCCACAGCTTTGCATATCCATGCCCCCAGAAGTATGAATACTCATACTTGCTGAGCTATGAGGGGAGCCCCATGAAGTTGTTGTACCGGGGCCCTGAATTCTTCTGGGCAGCTCTGGTTAATACGCAGGTTAGTATGACAATTATGTCATGAAACTTGTGTATAATAAGGTGAATGAGAATAAGGAAGGAATTTCATGCTTGTGTTTTACTCTGTCAATAGGTAATACCTAGCTGAAGGGGCATATAAAAACGCACTGCTAAGAGTGCCAGTTTTTACGTCACATAAGTGACTTAGTACCGTATACATCAAGGATCGTATTCCATATATACGTTTCAATACGTATTCAACAAAATACTTTTTTTTAGATTAGATTAATTAATGGTTAGATTGGTCCTTGTTGTATACGGACGTGTATATGCCTGATGTACGTGCATTTTTTAAAAAAATGCACATTATGCAAGCTTTGCATTCCCTATTGAATCATGCCCATAGTGTCTTACGTCGAAAATCGGTGCCAATCCTGACATCATATGCGTTCCCATCAAATTTGCACTATATGCAGGCTACGATTTCTGTTCACTCACCTATCAGTGCATATGCCTTCCGATTTTGCTCATGGAAATACTGATTTATTGGGCCCTCTTTGGATATAAGCTCAACACATGCACATAGGATGTATGATCTAAACATTAGCCCTCCTATTAAGAAAAATATCTTCTGTAATCTGCTAATTTCCCACCACTATTTGTTAATATAAAAATAGACTTTGTCAGATGCACCCTGTGTACATCTCTTGAATGGGTAACTGGCTACCAAAAAAATTAATCCCCTTCCATATTTATTTCAAACCCTGCTGGACAAAGTCCCATATTTGTTCTTTTCAGTATGGCATAAATTAAGTTCTAGAGAACTGCGGCTGAGAATGATGACCCTTAATCTACCTATTATAGATGATAGCCTTGGGGTACCTGACCTCAGAAAGTACTATGTAGAGACTCACCTTTCCCAATTAATTAAAATGCATGCACCCTCTGGGAGCATATTATGGGTAGACCTTGAGTCTGACCTGCTCCATATGGACTCAAGTACCACCTGTCCATGGCTTCCAAAATCTCCCTAATATGCTCTTTTCTTCTGACCCACTGGATTGTATAACGTATACCCAACACCTTTTCTGTGAATTGGGCATGCTATGTCCTCAATGGAATAGTCAGCAATTTCCACCTGTTATAAACCAGTCTGCTTTCCAGATATGGGTTCAGTGTAAATTTAGATTTCTTAATGAACTATCCCTTCTAGGTATCCTCCCAGAACTAGCAGATGTGCAGTCCAGACTACCCCTCACCAATAAGCATTTCACTAACATCCGTAATTTCTACCGCTCCAAGTACCCTCAGTCAGGGCATCTCTCAATCTACCATGAAAACCTTGGGCCTGAGTCCTTAAGGAGAACAAGGCAAAAATAAGGGAGTAAATTTGATCCTGGACAAGCCATGTTACAATGCAAGGGTGCAAATTAGTTTATTATTTTGCACATAACAAAAATACCGGATTTTTTTGTCATGTAGCATACAAATACTTGATAAGTTTATTTTTACACTGAAAGTAAAAGTTGATCTAGGACATGCCCTATCCCAACTATAACGTGTCCCCACATTTTATATTTACATCCCTCTCCAATGCAACATGGTTTTGCCCAGGTACAATGTTACTCCTTTTTTTTGCTTTGCTCTCCTTAATGACTCAGACCCCTTGTGTTTACTTCACTCCATGGCTGTGGGTCTCGTATGTATAAAGTAATAATAGCTCCACAATCCCTGGAGAAATTCTCCTTTTAAAGTAAATGGGAACAGGAGAAGGGGGTCACTCTAAGTTACAAGGACTGGTCAACAATTCATCAAAACGTATCCAAAAACCTCACTACATGTCTAAATGACAGAACGTTACAAACTGTATTACAGGTGGTACCTTGTCCCCTTCCTCATCAGACATGGGGGGAGAGTCTTCCCACCTCCTCTCCCCTTATCCCTTTCCATCTTCTCCTCTTACACTTTCTTAACAAATACTTTGATAGTAATTTAGCACTGCATTAACTCTTAGAAATCCTGTCTTGTGGTGACATTATCATTTCTGCTGTTGCATCTTCTTTTTATATTTAAGTGTGCAAGGTTATGATAAGCACTGTTTATTTAAGATACAGTTTATGGTCTTAAAAATTAAACTTAATGTTAGTCCCAGTAGTACTAATCCTTTCTGCTGAAGAATGGACAGATGAATAAGACTAGACAAACAGGCGTATAGATTAGGTTGCTAAGGGGAGAAAATTGCAGACCTTCATATTCAAATGAGCATTAGGTATTCTTTGGTGGGAATGCAGCATTGAATAGTAGAGATCTGATGAGATAATTTAGGAGGTTTGATGCAATGTGCAGGCACTGTCACAGTGAGTAGGAGAAAGAGACAGATGGTCGTATGTCTTTGGATTGAGGATGACATTGTTGACTATCCAGCCAGAAAAGTGCCACAATCTGAAGCTTTCATAGTGACAGACAACAGTGAGAAAAATCCTTTGTTAGCCTTGTCACAGGGGAAAAGTATCAAAGCACAGTATGTTCACAGGTGAATTGGCCCCATGAGACAGGAAAACCGAGTCTTCTCATCACTGCCGTGTGTCCATATGGAAGCTTCCAAAAACTGCACTGTTCTGGCAGTAAAATAATGTTCTAATATGCCAGACTTATACTAGCTGATGAACCCCTTCAGGACTGGGAGCATTTTGTGCTTTTCTGACCATACGCCAAAAGACATTTAAACCCTGAAGAATGTTTGTATTTGTTAAGCTATGGACATAAATGATATACTGTGACAGATAGGTTTTTGTTTGTATAGCATTTTTGAATAACTATCATTTTAGTTAATTTTTAGGTAATACAGGCAAATGAGCTAAAAATAATAAACAAATACACATTTCTAAGAATGTACCCATACACACAATAATGCACTTGTAAAAATATACAAAAAAAATGTATAGACCTATTTCTTCTTTTGTTTAAGACTAACTCAGCCTAAGGCAGAATATTTACTTCACCTAGGGATACATGTCAGGGATCTCCACAATTCAGGAGAAATTACCCTCGCCAATGCTGTAACAGCCTTTTCTTTCAATGTTAACAACTGGGATCAGTTCCATCTTAAACGTGCTGTGTCAGTTTCTAACACAGGAGCTGAATGGATGGAAATAGGGCTCTAACCTCTCCTTCTGCCAGCTGTTTATGTGAGAACAAGCAGCAAGAAGAAGGTGTGTTTTCCCAAACTCACAAGGGGTTCATGGCATGTTGGGGGTTGTTCAGTACAAATTATGATTGTTTGCTGTTTCCCTTTGTCCATGGTACTGCCCAACTATGCTTCTTCCTTTACTTGTTGGCTTGTTACTCTCAATTCTTGGCAGTTATACTATTGTCCCACCACACGGACGGAGCCTGCTACATTTTCAGAAGTTTAGTGTGTATAATTGAGATGTGCAAATCTTTTTCACAATAGAAAGTTGTGGACTTAATCGATACTGGCTTAAAGTATATGAATAAATTTAGACAGAGTAAAAGAACATTTCCTTTTTGTCACCGAACCATTTATTATTTAGTAACCTTTATATAATGGCAACAAACTCCGGATCGCTTTACAAATGCAATCAGAGTAATAAAATAAGATTGGGTAGTAACAAACAAATACAGCACTGCTCATAAGCTTACAATCTATAGGTATTATACTTAACAATGTTTTCATAATTCATTATTTTAAGGTAAGGAAATTAAGCCTAGAAATAACACATATTCTTTACTTGTGATGTTTGTCATACAAATATTTCACAACTAATTTTCTATATATTTAGCAGGAAAACATAGAAATTAATTTGTGCAGTGTTAGATTTACCCGTTTTCACATTAGCACATTCAGTCCATTCTGTGACAGTTTGTCACTAATCGTTTTCACCAAAGAGGATTATGCACGTAGTATTTGTCAATCATTTACATAATATATATAATAATATATAATAATAATTCATACTTGCCTACTCTCCCGGGATTTCCGGGAGCCTCCCGAAATTCGGGGAGTCCTCCCGGAGTGCCGGGAGAGCAGGCATTCTCCTGGAAGTGACGGGACGGGGCTTAATGATGCAATTTTGTGTCATCAAGCCCCGCTCCCTACTTTGAAATGACAAGAATTTTAGCATTTCTTAACAGGGGGTGGAGCTACGGTGATGCAATAGCGTCACCATGCCCCCTCCTACTCCATGTCACATAACTTCTGCTCCGGGAAAAGTTGGCAAGTATGAATAATATTGAAATTTATGTCACCAAATTATGTATAAACAGATAATAATATAAAGAGATAAATCTGAAAATGTGAATTCACATGCCATCTTTTGGTTAGCGATTTTAAAGCAAATTACTGTTCCAAAACCTGTGTAAAATGGGTATGTGCTCAGCTACTCTCTTGCACAGCTGGTGTTAAGGACGCTCTGAGGGACCACCTGCTTCTAACGCATGACACTTTAATGTTCTGACCTCACCTCTTGGCCTCAACATGCTTTTCCTCACCTCCTGGAGCACTTTAGTCAAAGACTGCTCACCAGTCATTGATCAAAAGTGCTGGGGCCATTGGTTCAGATCCAACCAGATCCCTATCTGTGTGGAGTTTTTATTTTTGCCTCCTGTTTGCATAGGATTCCTCTGGATTCTCTGGTTTCCACAATCCAAAGACATACGTGTATTTTAATTGGCTTATAATTAACCCTAGTGTGTGTGTTGTAGATAATATAAATTGTAAGCTCCACCGGTACAGGGACTGATGTTAATGATTAAATATTCTGTGTTAAGCTCTGCATAATATGTAGGCAACTTATACAAACTTTTGTTAATAATAATAATAATAATAATAATAATAATAATTATAAGAGAGCAGGAGATTCATGTCACTGTGCACCCACTGTAGTTCAGTTACAGCATGAGAGGAATAGTGAATGAAGTGTAAGTACTTTACTTATCTCGCCCCTACACTTCTTCACGTCAGTCACCATACTTGCACAGTCAGGAGAGGGGGGGGGGGGATTAGAGGCAATGTACTATTTTCACCTCAAGAAACAGAAAAGGGTAGAACTCCCATACAGAACTTACTTGTAGCGCCTGTTCTGCAGAGATTTGCTCTCCTTCACTCCAGTTTGTAAACCTAGTTTCTAGAGTTCTGCAGCACTTCGTATTAGTGTATCTCTTAACAGATACATTTAACAAAGTATCACAGCCGTATGACAATTTGATTGACAATATCTTATAGTTTGCGACTACCGAATTCAGTGTGGTTAATAATAAAGATGCATGGGTTTTATAAACCACAAGTGGCCCTGAAACTAGGTGTAATTTGACCCATCTTTACCTGACCATGTTCAAGTTTGTTCCTAAAGCACAGTCTTATGACACCATCTTAAAACACAGGCCAATAAAACTGTTATATATGCATAGAACATACCTTTGTATCCTTTGTTTTCATGTCTGCATTTGTTTTGTCTGCCTTGTATGTCCCTGTTTTATGTATGTACTGTTTTCCCTACTGTACGGCGCAGCAGAGCACTGTGGTGCCTTACAAATCTACGATAATAATAATAATAGAATATACCTGGCTGTTTGTTAGTGTAACACAGTGGTTTCCAAACTGTGCACAACAGCTCCCTGGGGTGCAGCGGCCAGGGCCAGTGGTAACAAATGCTGGGACTACTCAGTAATCATTTTGGCTTAGATGTGCCTTGAAAATATTATGGAGATCCTAGGAGTGCCTTGAACTGAGGAAGTTTGGGATCCATTGGTGTAACTTTAGAGATGGGGTGATTTTAAGTGAGTGCACTGCAATGTCTTCTAGAATCTTGTTCCTGTCAGTTTAAACTCAATTGCAAAAGTGAAGCTAGGAAAAGGCTAGTATGGAGTATAGAGTTATTACATTTACCAAAGGCCTTTCAGTGTTCATCATGGCCCACATCTAGGGGTAGATTTACTAAAGGGTGGGTTGATAAAACCGCCAGTTTTCGGCAGCTTTAAAACCACCACATTTACTAAAGCCCAAGCAGCCAGTAAACTGCCTAAATGCAAGTTTAAAAAAGCACCACATTACAAATTGCCATGACGATTTTTAAGATGATCAAAATACAAACAGCCAGATTTACTAAGCTGCTGTTTCACAAACCATCGGGAAAACCGCCGGCAAAACAGCCAGAAAAAAAACATAAAATCAGGCACCAATGACTTATGAACTATGGGGCAATCATTATTTATTGATTATTGGACAAAATTAATTCATAATTAACCTATGGGGACACATTTTATTTTTCATTATTATAACGGGACAATATTATTGCATTATTATATTATCCGAGCAATATGAATATATAATTATATTAAGGCGAAAGTAATATTTGATTGCTAAAGGGGTCAATAATTCTACGACTTTTAGTAAATCTACCCCCATTGACTAGTCTAAAATCATCTCATGGTGTGAAGGATTGTACTCCTTCATCCAATGTTACTGCAGTTGACATATCACTATACGGATGAACATTCAAACATCACACAGTAGACTAGAGGACGCTTTCTGTAACACAAGTAACCTCAATATCTATACTGCACTAATCCTGGAGTGCCCAGCCAGAGGTACTGTATATGCAAAACCGTTTAAACCAGAAAAACAAGAATACAAACAGTCTGAAAACGAAGAGTAAACCAGTGTACTTATACAAGCAAGTCAATATATATTCCAAAGGTTATGAGGTAAACGTATTAAACAGTGCTTGTATCAAAATGACCATTTTCTGCAATTTTGATGCCCATATTAAAAATTAAAATTTTATTAAAGACAAAAAAATAGCAAGTTTTCAGAATCACATGCAGATGGCTCTGTAGTCAACAGACAAAAATGCAGGCTACAGAAAGTCCCAATATCAGAGCAGGAGATAAACCTAAATCAGCAGATGGAGTGCAGCGAAATGTCCCAGTATACTTATCAGTTGTGTATAACAAAGTCCAGAGTACCCAAATTATTCTGAGACAGACCCAGAACAGCCTCAGAATACTCAGAACAGGTCACAATAAACTGGTCTTGACTGGCCTTATTTGTGAGTCTCTGTTTATTTTATTTATTTATATTAGAAGGTACCAGTAACCAAAATGTACAGTATTCTATTTGCTTATTACATCATGCATTGTACGCTATATAAAGGTTACCCTACTATTTTCCATAGGAAGAAACAACACCCAGGGATCACTTAGGGCAATGGTTCACAATTTAAGGATTTCATTTTAAGCACTGCTGGGTAAATTAGTGGTTAAATCATTAGGTATCAGAATCAATGAACAAGCTCCTAATTAACATAAATGTACGCAAAGAGGGGTGTTCTCAAAACATACACTGGTAGCAGCCCATGACAAACATGTGGCAAATTACGGTAATTAAAGTGCTGTAGGAAATGGATTTTTGAAGAACTGCTTAATGGGAAGGCATCAGATTATAAGAGAAGAACTGCTGATAGATGGTTTCTTAAGTAATAATATTTGTATGGCATTTAACTAGAATACAATGTATATAAGTCTTAAGGCTAGACGATTGGCCTGTGGGTCACTCCCATATCCACAGCCCCCATTCCCTCTAATAACCTCTTGACGGCACTGTTTTACATGCAAGCAGATGACATTCGCAGCCAATACAATACCACTTTAGCATCAAAAGTGGAGGTGCATTTTGAAATTTGTGATTTGATGTATAATATGAAAAGCTTAGATGAGATATGGAATAGACTAGAAGACCCATAGCCTGAGTAAAGCCTAATTACCATGTATAGATATTAACACAAATACCATTTTTAAGAAAATGAGTTACAAAACTGTGCCCCATCCTCTCTCACTTTACCTCCTGCTGTTTTGCCATACATATAATATTACTATGCTGTTGGTATGGTGGGCTGATGTAATGTCACTATAATCTTATATGATTATTCTACCAGCAATCACAGCTCAAAAATACAGTAGATGGTGTAGCAAAAAGCTACTTAGAAGTGTAGTAAGCATGCTCTTATCAGTACATGGGATGATTACACTCTCTTACATGAATATGTAAGAATATTAATACCTGTCCAGATAAAAGCTTGTATCATTGAACTTAATAAAGACAAGTAAAAGAACTATGGAAGAACCCACAGATCTGTAGTAAAAAATAAATTCAGCATAGGTTATATTTTATATGTTGTTTGTTAAGATAGGCACAAGACAGGTGCACTTTAACAGAGAGAAAAGAAAAGCAAAATGCTTTAAGGCAGCTGTTATTTAATCAAACACGTACGGTACTTCATCAAAAAAATGCTTACAGGTAGTTTCTATCAAACACATAGACAGTGCATGGGTAAAGTTTTATTGTGTATGGAAAGCTCTTCTTCTGGGTAACTTTTTAAGGCTTAAAAATATCAAAACAAAAAATGATGTGCCAGTTTTGTATTTCAAAATATACAAACCTTCATAGTCCCAAAGTCCATGGAATGGCTCTCCAGCTGCACCAGGGGGTGCAGGAGGGTCATCGAAGAATGGAGCAGTAACATCCATCTGCAGCCCTCCACGTGCTGGTTTCAGACAGATAGTCACTGGGTCATGTGATATAGGTGTGCTGTTCCATTCATGTTCAATTTTAAATTCCATCTAAACAGAGAACAACAGAATCAAACGAAGGGTAGTGGCATGCTGGCATTTTCTGCACTGAGCGTACAGTTAGCATATGTTTCAAACTGATTATAATCTTTAAAGGGAAAAAGGCTAGATACAAATAAGATAAGTGTTCTAGAATGTTACAGCCTATACCAGAGAAAACAAATACTACTTGAAAACAATGCACAGCTCTTAATGCAGTGGCTTTATATGTACCTGTCAATCAATCTAACAGGGATTTAGCCAGGAATACCTGTCTTAAAGGCTACTGCAATTGTACTGTACCTGCCCCCTAGGTGAAAGTGGTGAATCAGAATTCATGTTAGAAACAACAACATGTCAAGTTGTTTGCAGCTGCTATTGCTTGTGATATTGATTCACACATATAGTAACAGATAGCAGGAAATGTGTCAGCAAATAACACTGCATGTGATTTGGCTGACAGCTGTGTGCTAGCATACACAGTGTTAAGATCTAACATTACTGAGGGACACCACCAATACTCTCCTGTCATTCAAGTATAAAATAAATAGTGAACATCACAAGGTAACAGATGGAAAATTGTATTGTGCCATAAACGTCCATTAAAATTGTTTTTAAAGAGACAATATAATTAACCAGACTTATACCTTAAAAATGGTTTATCGTGCACTCCTTGCTGCATATATATATATTAGAGATGGGCGGGTCCGGTTCCCCAAGAACCGAACCCACCCGAACTTTGGGTATCCGAGTACCGAGCTGAGTAGCTTGGTACTCTCCCGCCCGCTCTGAATCAAAATCGAAGCCGAACGTCATTGTGAAGTCGTCGGGGCTCGGTTCTCACGATAATTCAAGATTATAAATACCTGCCTCCACAGCAATTCATCGCCATTTGACAGAGGGAGAGAGCAGGGTGTAGTCACAGGCTGATTAGAGCAGGGACAGAGAATACAATATTCTTATTCCAATTGCTGTAACAAAAATCGCTAGAGAAGAGAGGAGGATAGAGGTTTATTTTATTTTTGTAATATTTGGCACTCCCCAGTGCTTTTAGGGTGTCCCCCATAATTGTGCATAAATATTTCTGGCTGTCAAAAGTCATATCTGTCAGCAGTATCTACCAAATAATTTTTAGCACTCCTCAGTGCTTTTGGGGTGTCCCCCATAATTGTGCATAAATATTTCTGGCTGTCAAAAGTCATATCTGTCAGCAGTATCTACCAAATAATTTTTAGCACTCCTCAGTGCTTTTGGGGTGTCCCCCATAATTGTGCATAAATATTTCTGGCTCTCAAAAGTCATATCTGTCAGCAGTATCTACCAAATAATTTTGAATGGATTCAAAGCAGTCCACATTTGATCAGAATGAGCAACCAGGTTCTGTCACCAGTCCTGATGTTAGTGTTCCCAGTACGTCATCTGGCCAAGGCGTTGTTAAACTGCAGAGTGTTTCGAAATCAGTTGAAGCGAAAAAGAAGTGTTACTGAGCAAAAGTTAAGTGCCGATAAAAAAAAAAAATTGCCAACATGCCATTCTACACACACAGTGGCAAAGAGAGAATGAGGCCTTCAACTTTGGCTATTAGTGGCAGATCCCAAAAAGTTACCGAGCCTACAGTTGGTGCACAACTACTGTTACGCGTCAAAGCCGAGCTGCAAGATAACAGTAAGGCATTAGAGGATAAGGTTTGCTCTGATTCACAAATGACAGCAATCCCTGTGGAGAGTCCATCCAACAGTGGGATGTCTAATCGTGAGCATTCTGCTGATGTGTGCCTTAATAGCCCGAGTGTAGCCGGTGATAGCCAAATTGAGGATGCCACTTTGGAATTAGAAGAGGATGAGGGGGAGATTTGTGTAGGCGACGAGGGCGCTAATGAGGATGTTGATGAGGATGAGGTTGTTTGTGTAAGTCCTGCACCAGTGGCAGCAGTTCTGGCACGTGACAAGAAAAAGGCCATTGTCATGCCTAGGCATAAAACAAAAAAATCCACTTCTTATGTGTGGAATTATTTCTACCCAAATCCAGACAACAATTTTATAGCCATTTGTAGTGTATGTCAAGCCACAGTCAGTCGAGGGAGGGACCTTAACCATCTTGGAACCTCGTCTATGTTACGCCATTTAACGAGAGTTCATGGCAAAGTGTTGGGAAAAGCTGAAATACAAGCACTCCATCATCAGCTAAGACCCTCCGCTCACCGACATCCCGACGGCTACAAAATACACCCACCACACCATCCTCATCAATATCTTCAGTAGCGCTCGGAGTTAGCCCGGCATCCCACTTAAGGCTGGATGACTCCTGCACTATTATTGATTCCTCTGAGGAAAGCGTTGGTCCCACTGCTGCTGCTGTTGCTGGGGGCGAATCGTCATCCCAGAGGCAGGTCAAGAAAATGAGCAGTCCTACATTTCAGCAATTAACTGTGAAACAATCATTTGCGAGGGGAAGCAAATATGACAGCAGTCACCCAGTCGCCAAGCGAATCACAGATACCATGGCTGCAATGTTAGTGTTAGATCTGCGTCCAATCTCCACAATAAACGCAGCTGGTTTTTCACAGTTAATTGAGGTTTTGTGTCCGCGTTACAGAATTCCATCGCGACACCATTTCTCCCGTAAAGCTATTCCACAACTATACCAAAAAGTGTGTAAAAATGTAGAGATTGCGCTGAAAAATGCCATTCTGCCCACTGTCCACTTAACCACAGATATGTGGACAAGTGGAAGTGGTCAAACCAAAGACTATATGACTGTGACAGCCCACTGGGTTGGTCATTCACCTTCACCAGCAGGAACAGCAGCAGCATGTACACCACTACGTAACATTTGTCACAGGCAGGCCACTCTTTGTATCACCGGCTTCACTAACAGGCATACGGCTGACAATTTGTTACGCAAACTGAGAGATGTGATTGATGCATGGCTTATACCACTCAGACTCTCCCCAGGGTATGTCATTTCTGATAACGCCAACAATATAGTGCGAGCATTACAGCTGGGTGATTTCCAACATATTCCCTGTTTTGCTCACACCATCAACTTGGTGGTGCAGAGCTTCCTACAAAATAACCGTGAGGTGCAGGAGATGCTTTTGGTGGCCCGTAAAATTTCAGGCCATTTCAGGCATTCAGCCACAGCATGTAGGAGATTACAGCAGCTCCAAGAGCAGTTTAACTTGCCCTGCCACCAACTTAAGCAAGAGGTGGTAACTAGGTGGAATTCCACCCTGTACATGCTTCAGAGGATGGAGGAACAGCGCAAAGCCATCCAAGCATATTGCACAAGCCATGACATTGGGAAAGGAGGGGGGATGTATTTCACTCTTGCACAGTGGGGAATCCTTTCAGTCCTGTGCAAGGTGCTGAAACCATTTGAAGTTGTGACGTGTGAGGTGAGTGCAGACTCTGCTAGTTTGAGCCAAGTCATTCCTTTAATTAGACTATTGAAAAAGCAGCTTGAGAAAATGAAGGAGGAGCTGAATGCAAGCAATTCAGCAAAGTATGTTGGCCTTGTCGATCAAGTACTTAATTCGCTTCACAATGATCCTCGAGTTATTAAGATCTTGAACTCAGATCAGTACGTTTTGGCCACTGTTCTTGATCCAAGGTTTAAAACCTACATTGAGTCTTTACTTGTAAATGAGCGAGATGTGAACTTTTGCAAAGAGCTATTGCTCAGCAAGTTGGCCGCTGAACTGGGCCTCGGCTTGACAACGTGTCCTCCTTCCCTTTCTCAAGCTGCTGTTGCTCGTAAAAAATTTAATTTCCCAAAAAGAAGCAGGGAAGACGCAGGGAGCAGACCAGAAAAATTTCACATCTGGGCTGGTTTGAAGAATTTTTCAAAAAAATGTGTCACTTTGCCCATAACTCCATCCAATACGAGTATAAACATGCAAAGGATGGTGGAGGATTACTTTTTTAAGAGGTAGTTGATATGGAAATGTCAGACAGTCCCTTTCCTTACTGGGAAAAAAAGCAGGCCATTTGGAAACCCATGTACAAACTTGCTTTGCAATACCTAAGCTGCCCACCCTCCAGTGTGTACTCTGAACGAGTGTTCAGCACAGCAGGGAACTTAGTCAGTGATCGCCGTAGAAGGTTACTTCCTAAAAATGTGGAGAAAATGATGTTTCTAAAAATGAACTACATCTTCCACGAGGAAGGCCTTCACCATCCAAGACATCCAAGCACTGACTGTTCTCTAATGGCGGATTCAAGCGGCGATGAATTGATAGTCTGTGATGATGACGTACACACTGATGAGGGTGAGGATGAAGCTGAAGATGATGACGATAACATCTTTTTAAAACTTTCTATGTAAGTGTAGGGTGCAATCTACCCCAAAGAGGAAAGGGACTTGTGGCATTTCCATATCACGTACCATCTTGAAAGGCTGCTGTTTGGGCAATTTCTCCTTAAGGGTAGGGTGTCATAGACAGTGACCCCAAACTGCCTTTGTCGATTTCTCTTAATATTGTACAGTCTATAACGGCTGAATTTTTTGTATTTTATATAAGTGGAGGGGAGCCTAGAGAGACAGAAACCAAACTGGCTTTCTCCATTTAAATTAATATTGTACAGTCTATAACGGCTGAATTTTTTTGTATTTTCGACAAGTGCAGGGGGGCCTATAGAGCCAGAAACCAAACTGGCTTTGTCCATTTCAATTAATATTGTACAGTCTATAACGGCTGAATTTTTTGTTTTTTTAAACAAGTGGAGGGGGGCCTATAGAGACAGAAAGCAAACTGCCTTTTTCCATTTCTTTACATATTTAACTATAAGTGTAGGGTGTAATATACATCCAAAGACGATGGCTGCATTGCCAATATGCATAGTTGGAGAGGAAGACAATCTGTTTTGTGTGTAGAATAAATGAAGGCCTACCAACGAAGAATTAAACTGTTTTTTGGATGATTTATTACTTCTACAATTAGATAACTTATCTCTTAAACAGTTGGAGCACTAAATTGGGTTATTTTAGGCCCAAAAACATTGATTTTCCAACAAAATAGCAAAACAAAACCAAACAAAACCAAAACCCGCAATGGCGGTTTTGCAAAACCAAAACCAAAACCAAAACACGACGGTAATCCAGATCCAAAACCAAAACACGGGGGTCAGTGACCATCTCTAATATATATGCACAAATATTTCAATTTCTAACACATGCTTTACTCAAAATTTATTTTATCACGTCCAGCGATAATTTTGCCACAATTCCATGGTCATCTATGCCTGATATAACCATTAGAATAGGTTTAAAAAAATGGAAATTCTTACTCCTATTAATAAATGTAAATCTTTGGCTCAAGACCAAATTGTAGAAGCCTGCTAATAACACCAATAATAAAAGGATCATTTAAACATTTTTACAATATCAGCTTCTTTCCTGAGAAGGTCAACGACACGTGCAAATTACCACCCAATATTTCTGTGTAACTTATTATTTTACTATTATTATCTGTTATTTATAAGGAGCTACAAGAGGTCTACACATTGGTGGTTTGAACAAATGACAAAATTAAATAATTATGAAAATATATACAACAAAATTACATAATTTCATAGTTACATAAATTCAAGAGAGTGTAGGTAGAAGTGAGGTTGTACATGTTGGGGGAGAGGAGTGGCTTTGGGCTTTTGTAAATGTGTTGATGAGTTTGAACTGATTCTGTAGTATTCTTATAGGGAGCCAGTGTAGTGAGTGGCAGAAGTATATGTAAAGGGAGACAGTTTGGTCAGGGAAGGAGAAGGTTGTGATGGGAGAAAGAAGCAAGACCAGAGAGGAGGAAAAGATGGAAGGGTCGAGTGTATCATGGTTGCACAAGATGTTGGTCAGAGAGAGTTGTTGAAGTCAGAGACAGAGCTTGGAAAAGACCAAGTCAAGAGAATGGCCACTGTTGTGGAAGGGGGAGGAGTTCCATTGAGAGAGACCAAATGAGGACAACAGGAAGAGAAGATTGGTGGGGTTGATGTGATTGTCAATTGAGATGTTGAAGTCTCCCAGGATGAGGGGGAGAAGGTGGAGGAGAGGAAGTGTTGGGAGTCAGACAGAGACGTTATCAAATAATTGGGAGACTGGATCAGGAGGACAGTAGATGATGGCAACAAAAAGGCAAACAGGTTAGGGTGAAATGGAGTGGATGTCGAAGAAGGAAAGACATGGATCAAGGGGAGTGACCCAGAAGGTTCAGCAGTGATACAATAGGGCCACCAGCTTACCGGCCTCTAGGACTGGGGTTGTGGGAGAAGTAAAGGCCCCTTTCACAGAAAACATAATCTTTTATACTGCATAACCTACTGTCTCTATGCCTTATGGAAGCTTTTAAGCAATATGATTCTCTCACTAATCAAGCCAGAATCCCTATACACTAAGAAATGTTCTATTCTCCAAGTGCAAAGCAAATTTCCCCATTCATGTTAAAAGTAGAGATGCTCAGGCTCGGTTTCCCGAGAGCCGAATACATCCGAACTTAGCAGATTCGAGTACCGGCTCGGGCACTTTCGCGCAAAGAATTGAAAACGAGGCAATACGTCATTGTTACATTGTCGGATCTTGGGAGCTTTGGATTCTATATGTACGGCCCTTCATGGAGGGACACAGAAGGGGAAGCACAGTTTTTGTCAGTCTCTAGTGCAGCTGGGCAGCGTCATAGGTAGAAAAGAAAGGGGAGGGGTAGCAGTGTTCTTGAAAGTCTCCAGTGACATTCAGGAGAGCTCCATTGCTAAATGTCATTGCTTAAATACAAATAATAGGTCTGGCAGGCTTGGTCTTCTAAATCTGCAGTCACATTGTACTGTGTTATCAAAATTGATTCACAGCAGTACACAGAAGACCAGGAGCACCAAGCAGCTGCTGGCACCAGTCAAGATTATCGTAATCCCTCTACATCATCTGCTAAAGCCTATGTTAAAGTACATCGTGTTTTTAAGTCAGGGAAACAAAAATGTAAAAAAAACACCCTTTAATTTGGGCAAGAAAAAAAAGACCTCTAATCCAGGAAAAGTTATCTGCAGAAAAAAATAAAATTGCCAACATGCCATTCTACACATGCAGTGGCAAGGAAAGAATGAGTGCTAGTTCTGCAACTGTCACTGAGGCATCACGAGTTGCCACTAGATACGGTTCAGCCAGCGATGTGATTTAAGGCGGTGCAGCCAGAGTCACCACTTGTTACGGCATCAGTCAGAGTTACCACTTGGTGCTGTCCGGTCCGAGGCTTTTCTCAGTGCTGTTCATTAAAACGGCTTCTCTCAGTGCTGTTTGGTCTGATGCTTCTCCCAGTGTTGTGCCGTCCGAGGCTTCTCACAGTGTTGTCCCGTCTGTGGCGTCTCCCAGTGCTGTCCGGTCCGAGGCTTCTCCCAGTGCTGTCCGGTCCGAGGCTTCTCCCAGTGCTGTCCGGTCCGAAGCATGTCTCTGGAGCAGATTGGAGTGGGAGAGCAGATAGTGAAGTAGGCTTTAGGGACTGCGCCCTTACTGAAGCAGGCTGTGGTGGCAGCGCCTTCTCAGAAGCAGGCCGTAGCTCAGAAACAGTGGCGATTCGGAACTGGAGGCGGGGGCTTGCGACTCGGAAGTGGAGGCGGCGGCTTGCGACTCGGTAGTGGAGGCGGCGGCTGGCGACTCGGAACTGGAGGCGGCGGCAGGTGACTCAAAACTGGAGGGGGCAGCTCGCGACTTGGAACTGGATGGCACCTCAGAACTGGAGGCAGAGGCTGGCGCCACGGAACAGGATGGGATCTCGGAACTGGAGGCAGAGGCTGGCGACTCGGAACTGGGGGCAGCGGCTGGCGACTCGGAACTGGATGGCACCTCAGAACTGGAGGCAGAGGCTGGCGCCATGGAACAGGATGGGATCTCGGAACTGGAGGCAGAGACTGGCACCTCAGGACAAGCCACAGGAGCTGGCACTTCTGTACAGGTGACAGGAGCTGGCACCTCTGGACTGTGGGACAAAACTGGCACCTCTGGACTGGCGGCCTGAACTGGCGCCTCAGGACAGGCGGCCGGAACTGGCGGGCTAGGCCTTATCCCAGGGAGCAGAAGAGGCTGTAATGTGGGAACGGGAAATGAAGTGCAAACAAATCCAGACTGAGGAGAGGAATAAACAGAAGACAGTTCTGTAGGCTGTTGTGGTCTGCGAAGAGGACAGTCTTGTAAAAGTGTATATTACTGGCACAATAGAGACATAATTTATTAGTTCTTCTGTGCCGCCGCTCCTCTTCGGACAGATGGGGGCGTGGACCACCTGTGAACCTGGAGTTTGCTACACCATAGTTCTTGGTAAACAGTAAATTTGTTGTAGCTCTATTAAGAGATGATGTTTGCACTGATTCAGCAGCAGAGAAGGTTGGATGAGACAAATAAACAGCAACAGAACTGGGATAGACAGTCTCCAGAGTGGGTCCATAAGCAAGGCAGAAAATTAGGCCAATTGAGAGCGTAGTAAAATTATGTCTACTTGTAGAATCTGTAACAATGGTAGTTCATTAATTTGTGAGGCAGACATGTTGCAAGAGGATACAAATGAAAAACAATTGCAGAAAGAGTCCCAGGAGAAAATCTGAAACAGGATGTTTCACACGGCTCCAAAGCTGTCTTTTTGGCTCGTCATACTGTCACTCTTCAAAGCAAATCATAGCAATGGAGCCCAGGATGTGATAAAGCATAAAGTTGTTTATTGCTCAGAAAATATAGGTAAATGGAACCCAATATAGATGAAAGTGCACAGTGAATACTGCAGACGCAGGTAGAATGGAAGGTAGAGAGATATCCGGAATAGTTGTGTAGTAGCAGGATGTGGAGTCCGAGAGCACAGAAGCAGCAGGGAGAACAAACCATAAGGAAGGCAAAGAAATAAAAATGACCAGCAAGGTATACTGGGAGCGGCAGATATAAGTAGAGAGACACCCAGGTGAGAGATCATTGGTGCAACAAGTTAACCCCTAGTGATGAAAGGAAAGGCACAATAGCAGCACCTCTGGTGAACAGAGACACTGCAGATAATACATAAATGCACAAGTCCAAGGTCCAAGACGCAGGAGCTGCCAATGCAAGCAGCATGCAATGCAGAAGATTGCAGGCAGATCCTGACAAGATTAAAGAAGATTTCTCACTCTAAGATAAGGGAATCTGGTCTTAATGTAGAATTGAGGGGCTAATAATGATGCAAGAAGGAATGATTGATGATTGGGGTTAAAGATGGTGAAGGAAAAGGGATATTGATGACTGAGGATGGGGGGTTAATGGTTAATGATGAAGGGACATTGTGATGATGAGGACGGAATGGTGATAGTGATGAAGGGTACATGTTGACAGGGGGGTTATGGGGAGAGAATGAATGAGAAAGAGCACAGAGAATGTGCTTGGGGCAAGTTACATGTAAAATGAAGTAGAGGATTGAGGTGAAGATAGAGAAGAGTTAGGATGGCAAATGCAGTGGATGTAATGTCTGCAAGAGCAATGAGCTGTGTTTAAAGAGGGTGGGAGCAATGTGCATTTATAAGTGGATATTATATAAAAGTGTTTTAAACTTTTCATATCTCTAGCTTGCTCCTAGATTAAAAAAAAAAAATATGAACCCTGTGTAAAGGAAAGGACCTGCAGGTTTAATCAAACATGTGGAATGTTAAATTTACCCCTCTCAGATAAAGGTGAAAACCTATATTACAAATTGGTTTTCCTCGCTGACCCTTAAGGACACTGGAAACTACAAAGCACTATTGAGATCACATCCCACGAACTCTCCATCCTTTAAAAAAAATATTTTCTCTCTCCTTTTTCTATTGCCAGTAGTGCCTTGGCTTTTGTATTCACCATAGCGTTAGCGCTAGGAAATAGTTACATAGTAAAGATGCAAAAAAGGCACAGTTCAATCTTTCATACATTTTATTTCTGTTGATCCACAGGAAGGCAAAACAAAATACCAAGTGTGACAATTGCCAATCTAGCCTCAGAGGGAAAAATTCCTTCTTGACCCAAAAATAGCAATCAGCCCAGTAATTACTGCCAATTATAGCTACAGATACCATTTCTTGTAACAAAGGCACCCAATCCAATTGTTTGTCAATTGACATCACAACCTCATGTGGTAAGGAATACCAGTTACAATAAACAACTTCCTACAATGAAGACCCTTTCCTAGGATGACTACTTGTACTCTTATTTCTCTTTGTATTGACTTGAATATATTTATACATACTAATTAGGTAACCTCTAAGGAGCATTTTCTCCAAAGTAATCAAGCTTAGTTATTATATTGTAATTGCATTATGTTTGCATTATATGCATTTTCCCTCTTTTATGAATCCAAAGATCGTATTCACCTTTGGATCTCTGGACTGTATTCTGTTACATAGTGCTTTTTTCTCAGTTTTTCCCTATTGTATTCCATTTAATGAACAAAGATGCCCTATTTATTACTGATGATGTCTACAGACGTAGACCATCCAACTTGTTCAATATTATAAGCTATAGGATGTCCTACTGGTCAGGCCCCAGATATACTTTTGCTGTTGAATAGCCTGGGGATAATACACCCACTCCCCTTCTTTTGTTTTTTCTTTGACTTCCAGACTCTCTCTCTCACCATGTTTTCTCAAGCTATATCACCCAAACAATGAACATACGCCCCTATGGTTTTGAACATAGCAGGTAGGAACTGTTGACCTTTGAGCTTGGAAAATTCTCAAGGCCATCATCAGAATTAATTCCTTTCTCTGTTCCTTATTCCCTGTCATATTCCCTTTCCTCAATATAACCTCTAACCTCTCAAGCTATCAATGAAATTGTCTGCTCGCACCACAGGTTGAAACTTGCAGTCAATTGAACTGCAAATACTTCGTCTTCTTTGCTTACACTTCAAACGAATACACAGATATCACTATCCTAGAGTATGCACTTTATACCACTGTTGCCCTTTGCTGATGCTGTTCAATGCTGACATCACCTTAGACAGTGTTGCTCAAAAACATTAGAATTGTCTTGGTAAAGGAAGCTCCTGTCAAAAGTGCTCAACCATCACCTAGCTTTCAGAGTGCCTTTGGTCTCTTTTGCAGCGATGCTAGCCTTTATTAAAGGAAACAAGGACAGTCAAGCATTTTTATACATGACCCTTACCATGCTGGGATGTCATTTAATTAATGTATGCGTCACAACTGTGTGGAAGCTCTTAATTTCAATGTATTTGTTGTCTCTAATTTACGTAGGTGTTTATGTCTATTACTTGTAGTATAATATAACATATTATACTGTTGTCATGTGGGACTGATTGTAATTAAGCAAATAGGTGCTTTATCTACTCTGGATTAATTAAAATATTTGTATTGTTTTCACATCTGTATATATATGCCTTCATGTCTGAGTTATTATAGTTTTGCCTAGTTTAAAAGTTACTGAAACAGAAAAAATGAACACTATTGATACAATCTCAAGAGAATATGAGAAAAAGTGTCTGACTATATTGTATGCATGATACAAAGCTCATTGTTATGCAGGTGCTGCACTACCAGGAGTGCTAGTTTGGTTCTACAAAGTCTTCTATGACTGAGAGGAATTTAAAACAATGGATTTAAGCAAGTACTGTAGTTCATGAATGATAGATAAATATTAGCAAAAGTGCTATAGTGAAGAGGGAAATGAATAATTTATTTGTTTAATTTCATGCTGAGACGTGGTTCTGCTAACAATGAAATCTCTACATTATAATAGTAAAGGTCAGTGTGAAATGTCAGAGGTAATTTACATGAACACGCATAAGCTAAATAACAGACGTTAGTGACATAACTGTCTTTGGGATTTGTCAGCTCCTCTTGATTGTCACAGCTTAACAGCGAGCAGCTTCAAGACAAATAATAGAACTTATACGAAGTGCAAGTAGTGCCTATTTATGGCTCTCTACAGCCAGAGGCATCTCCAACATGTGCCTTTTTCTTATTTTTTCTGCTTACCATTTTCTACTCCTACTTAATTTTCATACACGTCTGCAGGCTAACCAAAAACTGTTCACACTCTAGGTAAACTTCATTGTCTCCATGAGAAGTTTTTTTGAGTGTGGTCCCTACAACGTGCATTATTATACCAAAATTGAGACAATTAGGGGTATATTCAATTAGCCACGTTACTCGCAAAAGTAACGCAACGTTAAAAGTATTACCGTTATTACGGTAATTCTAACCCGGATTTCAGGTCGCAGCTCCCTGAGCTGCGAGCAGAAAGCCGGAGTTAAAGGTACCGTAATAACGGTAATGACGCCCACTACTACCGTAATAACGGTAATATTGTGCAAGCCGTGTTACTTTTGACAGTAACGTGGCCAATTGAATATGCCCCTTAAGTTCAATAGTGTTGTCATTCCCTAAAGAAGTAACATACCCAATTGTAAAAATAAATAAAAACATCTCTCTTCATACCTCATTTATTCCCCACACACTAGAATCAAACACCATCCTTGGATCCTAGATCTACTAACACATGCAAATTTCAGCTCCCCCTGATTCAAATGCTCTCAAACACACATTTCTTCTACACACAGAGACTTGGGGCTAGATTTACTAAGCTGCGGGTTTGAAAAAGTAGGGATGTTGCCTATAGCAACCAATCAGATTCTAGCTTTCATTTATTTAGTACCTTCTACAAAATGACAGCTAGAATCTGATTGGTTGCTATAGGCAACATCCCCACTTTTTCAAACCCGCAGCTTAGTAAATCTAGCCCTTGGTGATATATTTATTAAACTGCGGGTTTGAAAAAGTGGAGATATTGCCTATAGCAACCAATCAGATTCTCATTTTCATTTTACGAAATAACAGCTAGAATATGATTGGTTGCTATAGGCAACATCTCTACTTTTTCGAACCTACTGTTTAGTAATTATACTCCTTGATCTCTACCACACGGCAGAAAACATTTTGCTTCACTTAGCAGAGTCTGCACACATATTTTGTCTAGTGTTTCTCACCCATGAGCATGCATTTACATCTACCTACTTTCTGTAATAATCTTCCCAGTTCACTAGTTACTGTTTTGCACTGTGATGTTCCTTCTTAATGCTGTTCTCCTGCCACATTGCTCCTTAAGCGATACAAAGCTGATTCACCTAGGATCCTGTACAAGCTCATGCTCACTACACCAGTGAAGGAATACAGGAGGCTCCGAGCCTGCACCTGTGACCACCAGCTCATTGCTGGTTTATGCCTCATTAGTCCCAGCTCTTGATATTTGCTTTATGTCTCATTGAGCTCAACCCACAGGTGGGTGAAGCTTGCCAGGTCATATAACAAAGAACAAGACTGAAGGAACAACATGCAATATGAGCCACATTGTCTCCTTTCTTTCCTGTGGGAAAGAGTCGTGTGATTTCTGCATTCTTCATTAAAACAAATTAAGGAAAACAAAGTGTTTGTCTATGTTTGGTTCCAGATTCTCTATCATGGGGCACATTAAAAACAACAAGCACAGCAGATTGAAAGGTGGAAAACACTCTGCACAATTGTGTTGTGTCTGTCCCAGCCTTACACCTAACTTTCAAGAGTTGGTAGAAAATGTGGTCACGCAGAAGTCACAATGAATTATCAGTTTTGTTTATTAAAGCTTGTAACACTTATCTTACTTTAAAATGTCTGCAGATATTATTGTGGATTGGTGTCTCATATTTGATTAAAAATATAGTATTAAATTATCCCTGTGATTAAGGGCAATGTGCAGCCCTTTTGAAAGTAAAAGGGCCTCTCTTGAAGAGTATCAGGTTGGCCATCACTGTACTATATCCCTCTCTATTTCTACACTAAGTTATTGTGCATCTGACAATTATTCGTCACAAGGATACAGGACTCTATGACAATGATGAATGTACAACATGTATATCCACTGTGTGCAACTGCATGATTTAATCATAAAATTAAGTTGGGAAATTCTCAATAATATGCTCTGCTGTGATTACTAAATATTTAAATCTTATTTAAAAAAATCAATAAAAAGGTCAATTTGGTGACTAGTTAAAGAGCATGTAATGCCAGTGTTTCCCATTGATATATATCACATGTTGAGTATTACTAAGTTGAATAAAATACATGAAATAGTTATTTATATTTAACTAAATATGTACAGCATACTCTCACTCCTCCGAAGCAGGCTGCCATGTTAGGAGGTAGGTTCTTCTCCAACATAGCAGACATATAGTGACAGACAGCTTGGCAAACTATCTGTGAAAAATACAATGCACCACTTTTATGAAGCACACTGTAGGGCTGAGAGCGTAAACTGCTCTTCAAAATGCAAAGGCAAAAAAAGGATATTTCTGCTCAATGCAAAGCCAGGTGCAAAAGAGATGCCTCTCATCAGGTATATGCACCTAGTGAACGCCTACTCTCAGAAAAAAAGATAGATAAATGTAAATCAAAAAGGTAATAAAAAAAGAAATATAATTTAAAACATATTAATTCCCCTTGGCCAATACTTAGTTGAATCAGTTATGGCAGCTTTTTGGATAAGTCTCTATTACCTTTGAACACCGAGATGGTGTTCCTCCTTGCAAAATTGCTCAAGTTGGGTAAGAAATCCCCAAATTGAGCTTATTGCGAGATTGTGCTCTGGATGTGTCCAAAATGTGCATCATTCATCTTCCCATTGAGCCTGACAACATTGCCAGTCCCTACCACTGTTGGACATCCCCATAACATGATGCTACCACTGCCATGCTTGGTGAGTATGGTGTAAACTGGCTCATATTCATTGTTTGATCTGCATTACACATACCTCTTGGCATTCCATTTTAGTCTTAAAAGACCAAATTTTCTTTGACCCCTGTACAGTATCTTCCATTGCAACAACTGACTTCTTTAGCTTGTTCAATATCTCAGCTGGCCTCACAATAGCTTCTCTGATAAGTGTATTTTTGTCTGGGAAGGCAGCCTGATTTATGCAGTGTCTAGTGTCATATCTTTCAGTTCTGTAAAATTGAAAGCCCTGAGCTGCAAGAATGTCCAATGCTTTTGCAGTAGCCTTGAATCATTCCCCAGATTTGCACCCCTCTATAATCATATCTCTGACTTGTTTGGAAACCAGTCATCATCATTTTAAAGCTTCCTTTTTTAATCACTACCATGCTATATAGGATATTCAAATTTGATTTTAGTCCCCAAGAAACAGTTTTTGCATTGAGGAGCTAACATTACAAGCTGCTTAATGTTAATACACAAATTAAGTTTCAATTTGAGTTCCATATTGGTGATAATTTTTGGTAAAAGGATTTGGTTGAGCCCTAAACTATGCATTTTGTGCAACCCTACATTTTAGGTGGTCTAGGAGTGCTCATTGAACACACTACTCTATGAGGTTACTAATGAGTGTTCAGGTGAATCCTGTCTCATTAATCAGCTTCCTGATATAACCTTGCCTTTGTGTTGGTTGGACCTTGGGGGGTACTATCTGGTTCCAAAGTAGGAGATAACACATACGCAGGTTGTGCTTTATGTTCATCCTTATCAGACTTCCATGACAGATATAGCAGTTTGGTTCCCACACAAGGCAGCAGTCCAGAGAAAAGTCCACAGGAGCTGAGTAGCCGGGGAAGTGTCCTAGTATACATATATCAGGGCACACACAGGAGAGTCACCCGCAGGGCCGGTTTTGTGCCAAAAACGCTGGATTACTAAATGGAGTGGATTGCTAGCTTTTAGAGTTCTCTGAAGTTCTATTATGCAAGGGAATCCATGTCCTTGATATTTGCCGCTGAGATTCTCCAACATCTTACTGAAGGTTTACAGGAGCAAGGACTGAGTCGTGTGATGGTGTTGGAAATACAATGGGAGTATATTTTCCTCCCAAATGTATTATTTTCCTTGCCTTTTATTGGTTTATTAGTTGTGTGAGTGTTTGGGTTTAAATGTGCCGTCCACTAAAGGCTTAACTTTTGCTGTAGTATTTCTAATTTCTTTTCATCAAGTGAACTCTTCTACTTGGATCATGGGAACACTTAAAATAATCAGGCACAAACTTAAGTTAAGATTACAGAGAAAAGGACTCCTATATTATTTGTACCAGGTGACACAAACTAAAGATAATTCTGTTTCTGAGTTTTTTAGTAAGCGATATTCAAGATTTTATTTTACTATCTGCCCTACAAAAGACATAGTTAGTAGTAAAGGCCATTTTAACAATGCCCTTATTATTAATACATTATTTTATTTTTTTGCCCAATTTTGTACAAAAGCCTACTAAGTGTGCCCTTTTTGTTCCCCAATTTCATTATTTTATTTGAAGAATACTTCAAAATATCAAGGCTAACAGTAAATTTGGGAAACATCTTCCCTGTTGTTAAATCAAATGACAGCTTCTTTTCAATTTACATGGATAGGTAAGGCAATAGTTTATCTAGGCACTCTAAAAGATGGTTTTTCCCATATGGTTAATTTAAAGGAGTTATAATATATATTAAGATAAAAAAAATGTACATAAAGGCTTTCTCACTATGTCAAAAACAAAACTCATCATCTACACCAATTCCATAGTCACCAACCCACCAATCACCATGACACCACAACCTTGTCCGCCATGGCCACTGCATTAATGCCATCCTTGACTCCATTCTCTCAACTCCTCACATACAATCTCTGTCACAGTCCTTTAGCCTCGACCTTCGCAACATTGTCAGACTTTGTCTCTCACCCTAAACACAACAGAAATCCATGTCGGAAATCACATCTCACACCTTGACTGCTGCAACCTCCTCCCAACTAGCATTCCTTTCACCTACCTATCCCTTCATCATGTCCTAAATGGAAAGAGGAAGAATAGTCCCCCTTCGACTACTGCTACCTCCTACTGTCATTCTTTCTACCTCCTGCTGTCATTATTTGTACACTAGCTCTCCATACTCTCACCTTCACACGGTCAAGGTCACTACCGAACTATGGAACTTCCTGCAATGCCAGTCCAGACTCTCCTCCAACCTTCAAAGTTTTAAGCACTACCTCAAAACCCATATATTTACCATACCCTACCAAAATCTCACCTGACATCACCCACACTGTGCATTGCTTGCTCTTGCACCTGACAATACACACACTGTGCACTGTTTGCTGCTGCTTCAACCCCACATACACCCTCTTCCCTTATGTTTGGTGCTGCAGAGTATTATGCCACCATACAAATAAATGTTTAACAATAAGAATTATGTGACAGCGCCATTTAAAGTACCAACATTATTCTTTTCAGATAAGACCTTCCTAATATGTGTGCTGAAAACTGTCCCCCTCCTCCTCTCCCCTTCCATACAAAAGCTAAAAGCATTTTACTTTCGTATTAAAAATTTGTTTAGAGGGCAGGATGGTGGGAGGGAGAAGAGAAGGGGAGACAGAGAAGGGACCACCGGGGAACACTTATGGTTGCCTACTGTGTATAAATATATTTCCCCATAAAATATTTTTTTATCTTTTCTCCTGGTGGTGCAAGCAAACCGTTTCCTATTTCCAGGTGAGTCCAAGAACTGAATAACTCCTCTGATAGTCGGCGCATATAAATGAAACACAACTTAACTTGAATTGAATTTTACCCAAAGCAAGAAACATTGAGGTTAGTGTCTCTAAAAACTTTCCCCAGCCCATTATTTAATAAATTATCAACATGTTTTTAAAGCCTGGGGGTAGATTTACTAAAATGTATAAAAAAGAAAAGTGGAGGTTTTGCCCTTAGCAACCAATTAGATTCTATCACTTTCAAGATGATAGCTAGAATCTGATTAGATGCTGTGGGCAACACCTCAATATTTCCTTTTTAGATGTCTTAGTAAATTTACCCCTTGATCCAGATATTCAATATCTTGGCTAGTACATATTGCAAGTTAAGATAGTCGTGTTCTCTTGTTTGTACTGTGATCATTGATCTTTATAGAGAGATGGACTGATTGTACACAAGATGAACAAAATTAGTGAAATAAACCACTTTAACAACAAGTATTAAAAAAAGACCTGTCACCAGTTTGCTTTTTTTTTATTTAGATTTCCGTATGGACTAATGGAATGTTTCAGAAAAAATCTTCCTGTCTTATCCACACAGGAAAGGTTGTAGTAAATAGCGGACAGATAATGATAATACCTAGACTGGGAAAAACTATGTTCTCCAACAAAACAGCTCTCTCTAGACCAATGATGAAACGTATTATTCTATCATCACTTATATATATATATATAGCGCCAGCTATAATGGGTAATAAAAACAGAGAGGTAAGAGGGCCCTGCTCGCAAGCTCACAATCGATAGCACAATGGAGGTCTCATACATGTGGTCAAGTTCCATATATTGCATAATGGTCCAGCCAGAATGTAGAGTTAAAGAGTGCCATATGATCCAGTCACATAGCAATGTTGGTCAGAGGCTTGTAGCCTTGTGTGTACTTTGTAAAGGGTGGAAAAAGGGTAACCTAGGGGGGTTAAGAGGGTAGTTGAGGAATATTATAAGCTTCCCTGAAGAGGTGGGGTTTCAGAGAACAATTGAAAGTTTGAAGACAAGAGGAAAGTCTTATTGTACGAGGGAGGGAATCCCACAAAGTGGGTGCAGTCTGAGAAAGACCTGTAACTGGGAATGAAAGTATGTAATGACAGTGGATGAGAGACGCAGATCATGTGCAGAACAGGGGTGTGGAGTTAGTAGATATTTTGAGACGTATGTCTCAAATATATGTAGGTTCAGTTTTGTTGATGGCCTTGTATGTTAGTAGAAGTATTTTATATTGGATTCAGTTAAAAAACACGTAACAAATGTAGAGTCTGAGAAAGGGGCTCAGGAGAGGAAGAAAGATTTACAAGGAACATTAATCTTGCCGCTGTGTGCAAAATAGATCGTAGTGGTGAGAGTCTGATTCAGGGAAGACCAGTTCTATGTCGGTGTACCTTATATCATTGAATGCTGAATTGCATGTGGGGGAATTGAACTGACATTAGCAACATGGATGCTCTATTATTATGGTAGATTTGTAAGGAGCCAGCGTTCCGCAGTGCCGTACAGTAATACAGTAGTAGTATAAGGTAGACAAAATAAATGCTGAAATGAAAACAAAAGGTATGAAGGCCCTGCTCATTTGAGCGCTTCGACTCTACATGGAAGTGGGCACAGCTGAAACAAGAAGAGTGAGTGGAGATTGGGACGCTTGTGAGGGTGCATTAGTGAGTAGTATATTCAAGGATAAATTGAGTTCTAAAATAAGAAAAAATTACCAGACATTTACTCCAGGAGAACATTTTTTTTAGATTATGGGATTATTCAATTGAGCGCGATGTGTCTCCGGAACAGTCCACGGAGAGAAATCGAGGCAATGCCAGGCAAAAAATCTTCAGTCACTTTTCCCCGATCTCCATAGGAGTGTGCAGATAGTGATTGGGCATTCCTTACTGTAATGGGCAGCAGTGTTCGAAGCCACACTGTGGTGATATCTGGCGGCAACTCGGGCTGAATCGAATCTGTCCCTATGGGGCATATTCAATTGTTTAGTTTCCCTGTGGCGTTAAAACTATTACCGGTATTACGGTAATAGTAAGCTGGATTTCAGCTCGCGGCTCAGGGAGCTGCGAGCTGAAATCCAGCAAGAAAAGTACTGTAATACCGGTATTTACGTGCACTATTACCGTAATGACGGTAATAGTACGTGCGCCGCGAGATTTTTGGCTATAACGCCAACAATTGAATATGACCCTATGGGGTATATTCAATTGTTGCGTAAACGCCAAAAATCTCGCGCTCCGCGCACTATTACCATTATTACGGTAATAATGCGCGTAAAAAACTTTATTACGGTAGTTTTCTCGCTGGATTTCAGCTCGCAGCTTCCTGAGCCGCGAGCTGAAATCCAGCTTACTATTAATACCGGTAATAGTTTTAACGCCGCGGAAAATGGCGAGAAATTAATATGCCCCTATGTGTTGTTTTAAATGATTCCATGAAAAAAAAACCCACATTTCTACTTCGGTGTTTGCGAAAACACTCTGACCTTATAACACTATGGTGTGTTGAAATTGTATTTTTGAACTAAACAGATTTGCTGAGAATACTAATAATGCCTCCTGTTAAGAAGCAGTGCAGGGACAGCTTTTTGTGCTACACGGGTTTACAAGACGCTTCGTTAAAACTTTAATATGCTTTTGCTAGGGGAGAGGGGTAAGTTAATGTGTGTTTGAGGGACGTCATAGGTTAAGATTTATTTCCCCCAATCCTGGAATATTCGCCCACATTTTCACCTGTGTCCTGCCTACCTCTTGGGAGTTGGAGAAGTCCCTTTCAGTCACGAGGAGCTGCAGAGAAAAGTACGAGAAGGGACAAATCACTTCCTAGTTCCTCGGGGAGGACAGTGACGTGACCGGGGATGGCCGGCTATACGGAACCGGGAACACAGTGGCTGTTACACATGGGCAACCTTAGTCAGACATAATACCTGGCGCGGTGCTACCAGTCAGCACGCTATATGCTATCAATTGTTCTGCTGTGGTAGCCAGTCTAACTAACAACCGTCAAAACATTGCGAGTAGCCAATCACAAAGCGTCTCTCTAACGATAACACTGTGGTAACAGATAACATCTGCGTTGCTATTTGTTGAATTTAGAACAGATGTCTTTATTGGCTGCCGGTACATCAGGGAAGTGTACGGTTACCATAGAACCGCATTCATCTTCCGGAAGTAAGTGTTGTGTCAGTTACACGGTGCCCCCATCCAGCCCTGTGCCGGCTCACAGACGGCACAAGCGCCAGGTATGCTCTTTACTTCATGTGCTCCTAGGTCGCTGCTCGCCTGTGTGCACGCTCTGCTGTCCCGTGAATAAGTCTTCTATTACCCAGGGGCACTATGCTTCTGGGCAGCAGTATCTGTGCCCATTGAAGGAGCCTGTAGCTCTCCTGATATTGTGTAACTGCAATCAGTATGCCTTGCTGGTCATATGGGGCATAATTGTATTGCAATCGTGCTTAGGTCAGGTTTAGCAGTGTATGATGCAAGTCTGCACTTCCATTAACTGCTTAGATCAAAATGAAGTGAAATGCGGCTTGACAACTGGTGTAGAACTACAAGCCCCAGCAGATCCTGCCAGGCAAGCATGTAATAGCACATGTTGTGATGTATAGTTCCACAATAGTTGCAGTGGGCCGCTGATTAGCCATGTAAATCCAGACACATGAATTACAAAGTCTGTTTGTCTGCACAGCTATTAGTGCAAACTTGTAAGATTTAGACATAATACCCACTGACATTTTTTGGTCTTTTGTCTTTATTGATTAAAAAAAAAAAAAAAAAGCTAGTAAAAATGTTTTTCTTATATTCAGTCTCTAATTAAATATACTTGTTTTTAAATGTCTAACAAAGAGCAAGTTTTCCTCTTTTAGCCAAATGCTGTGGCAAACACAAATGTAAACGCTTTGTAACACCAAGAGGGATATATCCATATTGCATTCCCAATAAGCTGAATGGGCTTTTTCAGTTTTGTTGGACGCAATGAAATGAAACACATTTCCAAAAACTGTGAAACAGCGGAGATTAAACTAATGTTAAAAATACAAATGAGTATGGTCCCATTGAATATAATGAATTTTACACATCCCTCTATATGCTTGACCTGGCATTGAAATGCTAATTAACTGCATTATTTTAACACTAATGAGTGCAAGGCCTTAAATTGACTTAAGAAAGTTTTTTTCTCCGATTACACTTACAGCCTGGAACTTTTATTTTTTAGAATATGAATTTTCATTTGAGTCGCACATTCATCTTCACAAAGTCACCCCACAAAAAAAGATGATGGTAAACTATAAACTAAATTAAATATTGATCAGCCTCTGAAATTTATGTCCTCTCATCATTTTCACTCCAGTTGTCTTCCCTCGTTAGCCTTACTAACAATTCCATGGTCACGTTTTTCCACATTTTTAATGTTTATGTATTCTTGAGCTTACTTAATATGTACAGTTCATATCTCCTTAAAATCAAATATACTTACCGTTCAATTGAGACCAATTCCTTTCCTCTCTCTTTTCCGATTCACCCAATTATTATTCTAGAAAAATCGGCTAAATATGTTTAAAAAAAGAAAGAACTGTGGTCATATATGACAGCCAGTGGTCTGTTTGGAGAATTCTCCATTAAACTTTGAACACAAAGATGGAGTAATATTTGCCCATTCTTCCTGCCAGAGGGAGTGTAAAGCAGATGACCATTCCCAGTACCTTCATTTTCTTTAGAAAGAGGCCCACATTTGAACTGCACTGGCGACTTCCCAGTAATCTGTATGTAAGCTTCAGTATCCCCTCCATTCACCTGTCAGTTGTAGGATGGAAACTTAGGCTGGGTACACACTACAGAAATGTTCTCCTTATTTGTTATCTATAACGATTTTAACAACTGATTTAAAAAAAAAAAAAAGTCCTGATCAGCATGCCGATTTATGTGTACACATTACACATGTTTTATAAGATTTACCTTCAGATCTGTGCTCTACCTCTGTCATAACCATGACTCTATGGAGATGCTGATTGTGAGTGCATATACACTGCAGAATTGGAACAATATCGTTCCATCGTTGAACAAGATTTTTTTGTTTGGTTTAAAAATGAAATGATATGATGTGCTTTGGAACAATAATCTTTCATCGTTGCAGTGCACACACTAATGCAATATCAGGCTGAACAGTCGTTTATTGGGCGATTGGCCCGATAAGCGGCTGAAAACCCTTTAGTGTGTACCCAGCCATATGTCAAAAATTATGTGGAAGTAGCTTAGGTGTGATGCTCTGGTGCATGTCTATACACTACCCACGTGCTGCAAGAGAGTATAATATATAGCTTGTATTATTATTATTTTCATTTTCTACAAAAAATTATATATGAATAGTGTTATGGATAACTCTAAATTGTCACAACTATTTGTTAAATATAACCTAGTTACTCTGTAGCCAGAAAAAAAATCAGACGGTGAAGCATATGGAAATTTCAGTACGGAAACAGCATATGTACATATATAACATATTATATGGGAATACCATCTGTGTGTGTCCTGGGGGTAAATGTATCCAGCTGCGGGTTTGAAAAAGTGGAGATGTTGCCTGTAGCAGCCAATTAGATATAAAGATATACAGGGCTTTCTCACCTCCCCTCTCTCTTTTTGCTGATAACACTTCTCTCTCCCTCAAGTTCGCTGCCTAAGGGTCATCCTTGACTCCTCTGTCTCCTTCAAACCTCACATTCAGTCCCTTTCCAAAACCTGCCACTTCCACCTCCAAAATATAGCAGGTCTGTCCCTTTCTCACTATGGAGCCTTTCAAAAGTCTTATTTATATTCTCTTATAATCCTTCACAGCTATAATCTTCTCCTCTCTGGCCTAGTCAAGTCCCACCTTATTTTTAGCTTCCACCGCTCTGTTTCTGCTGTCCCTCTTTGCTAGTTGCCACACTGGCCTCCTGTGGCCTACAGATTTTAATTTAGACTCCTCGTCCTCACCTGCAAAACCCTCAGCCAAGCCTCCCTCTTCCACATCTCCAACCTCCCCTCCCCCTCACTACTGCATTTATTTCCTTTCTTCCCACTCCTGTCTCCAGAACTTTGCCCAAGTGCTATGATTCCTAGTATGAACTCCAGGGAAAATGAAAGTGTCTTAAAACAAAGTGTGTTTATTAAGCCAGATACACATGAAAAGACAATAGCTACAGAAAACCTGTAAGAAGCAACTCCATTCAGAAAAGTTATGTTTCAAACATATGAATAGAAAGATTAATCCATAGCAACACCAGTTCCAGGATATGAAGGGTTAACTGCAGCACAATCTAGCAGATCTACCAGGTTTGAGCCATGGGTGCAGGGAAAGATCAATAGTTTATTTTATTGCAACAACAGATTCAAGGTTGGGTGTAATGCCAGTTGTGGAGATGGGGTTGGAGAGCAACATTGTACAAAGGATGGTGCAGAAGCCAGATCAAGCTGTAAATCTGGATGGTGAAACAGTGTAATCACAGATAAGTTCAATGACACAGACGCAAAGGTCAAACTAGAGCAGCATCAAAGACAAACAATAAACTGCAAGAAGCAATCTTTTGGGCAGGTATATAAAGCAGTGGAATAGGTGTAGGTACTGATCAGAGAAATAGGTTAACACCTGCAGGTGGAATGTTCAAAGGTAAAACGGCAGTACCTCTGTTGGGAAAGAGGTACTACAAGCCAGATACAAAATACTGGCAGAGTCCTAACACTAGGCTGCTCCTCTCCTGTGGGATGATCTCATGCTCGATCAGATTAGTCTCCTCCTATCAGTCTTCTTTGCCTCTGCTATCACCTCCACTTTCTTACACGGTTCCACTCTATTGTGTTTTCTCCTTTCCTTTAGATTGTAAGCTCTCACAAGCAGAGCCCTATTTCTTTGTGTTGTCCATCTACAACTGCAATCACCCTCTGTACCTCTAGGCCTGCTTCTCTAGCCCTGTTTTCTTAAGCCCAAGGGGTATATTTACTAAAGTGTGGGTTTGAAAAAGTGGAGATGTTGCCTATAGCAATCAATCAGAATCTAGTTATCATTTATTTAGTACATTCTACAAAATGACGGCTAGAATCTGATTGGTTGCTATAGGCAACATCTCCACATTTTCAAACCTGCAGTTTAGTAAATATCCTCCCAAGTCTTCTTCACGTTGGACATTACCTTCACTCTAACTCACTGTAGCATAAATAGCATGATCTGCATTACCAAGTTATCTGTGTCTGGTCTTTTTATTATGTTTAGTTTGACAATGTACTATGGATCGTGGCTGTCTGTTTATTGTATTCTGCTGTAAACGTCATGTATGGCAGACCTTTTGTGGCACCTTAAATATAAAAGCTAATAATAAATGCTGGACCAATCTGAAATCAGAATGTAGGAATGTTAGTGTCTGTTTATATTAAGCTGTGTGGTTGTAGGTCACTGTGTACATAGTGTGTATGGGTATGTGTGTGTGTGTGTGTGTATGTATGTATATATATATATATATATATATATATATATATATATATATATATATATATATATATATATCATTAGGAAGAGGGGCTAGAATAGAAATAGTGGCAGACTCGGATGTTCCAATGCATCCCAGGCTGTTTGAGCGCTCTGAGATAATTGATTTGTATGGCTGTGCTGTCTGCATCATTGACTCATTGCCTATTTTAGCGTTTGCTCACTTAGGTATTGTGCTTTGTATAGGTTAGGTTTCTCCCCATGTTTGACCAGGCTTTTTCTGACTATTCTGTCTTTGTTCATGGTTTGTGACCCCAACAGCCACATGACTATTCTTGCTATTTATATTACTGGTTCCTTTGTTTACCTGATATTTTCGTCTCTGCATAAGGATCTAGTATCTACTATACTCTTTGCACCAGCCTGAGCATAAACCTATATTATTAAACACAAGACCAGGGGACAACTGAGTACTGGTGAGCACAAAGCACTCTATGGGAAATAGAATCTGTGTGAGCAATGCCTTTTTTTTAATTATTAAGTTATTTTCCTATGTTTTAAATGTTTACAGTTTTCAAGTGTTCTGAGTATTATTATGACATAATAGTAACTTATATATAAACACATATACGGAGATACTATATATGTGCAGTATCACTTAATCTTAATAGTTAAGTAGGCCTGTTTTTGAAGATAAGCTTCTGGAACATTTAATAGCACTGAATGTGCTATTAAATGTTATTATAATCACAGAATGTTGTGAACTCTTATTGTGTTGACAATAGTAATTACTTGAAGGGAAAGCAAGTTATTACCATGTCTAACATTTTACAGTAATTATAGATGTGGGCTAAATAAAATGTTATACCTAATCCTTGAACTTTTTTTTAAAGTCATCAATTAGTTATTCTAATAATTTAATAATTGCATTATTAATGGCTACAATAAGGTAACATGTCCCAGCTGTATTATTTATTGATGCATTAATCAGGTCTGGACTGCTTTGTCTTATTAGGAGCTGTAATATGGAAACCCTTGAGATTGAGTTTCTTCGAGATCAAGGTAAGCAGCTAATGGTTAATACTTTCATTTATAGACTTCTACATCTGAATGTAGGGTAATTATATGGTAATCAGTGTAAATAAATATCCATGTTCCACCTAAAAAACCTTTAGTATAGCACTTAAAATAACACCATGTTATTTTGAAAAACAATTTCTCTTTAAGTATGGACCGAATTATTGTATTCTGATGCACCTTTTCATCCCATGGAATTTTGTGTTTATAATGTGTATAACTTACTGTGGTCCCTCTCCCCACTCGTCCCACTTTTCCTCCCTCTCCCTATTTCAGATTGTGCCTGTCAGTGACCTTATTAACATACTGACAGTCAGGGCCAGATTAAGGGAATGGAGGCCCCTGGGCTAAGGGCGCCTCCATTCCCCCGTGAGGCCCCCAATGTGAGCCACCCGCCTCCCCCCCCCCCCCCCCGTACCCCGTGAAGGCCCCCCACCCCCAAGCACTTACCTGTCACTGTAGTCCTCCGTCCCCGGCACTCTGTAAGCTTCTTACTGAGGAGATCTCGCGAGAGTTCACTCGCGAGATCTCCTCAGTAAGCAGATTACTGAGCGCCGGGGACGGAGGACTACAGTGACAGTGCTCAGCAGCATTGATCGGGCTGGGGGCGCCCCCGACCCCGGACCGATCAATAATGCTGCTGAGGACTTTGAAGGGCCCCCTGGATGCCCGAGGCCCCTGGGCTATAGCCCAGTTAGACCTCGGGTTAATCCGGCCCTGCTGACAGTCCACAGTACTTCTATAGCTGGGTTTGCTAGAACAAAAGAGAACTACTGAGTGAGATATTAAAATTCGGGCTGTTCTCTCTCTAGATCAGTGTTTCTCAAACCCAGTCCTCGGGACCCCTAACAGTGCAGGTATTCCAGGTGACAATGGAATAATTATACCACCTGTGGATCTGTGTCAGTCCGTAATGAATACAACTGTGCTAAAGCAAGGAGATGTGGAAAACATGCACCTTTAGGGATCCTGAGGACCAGGTTTAAGAAGCACTGGTATAGATTATGAGTAATTAATCTTTCCATATGTCCAATAGAGAGGTGCTACCACAAACTATTTAAAGCATTAGACTAATAGGAGAGATTTTAGAATAGTGCACCCACTGCTAATTTATTAATCGTTCGATTAATCTCCTAAAGTTAAAAAATAAAACTTTATTATTCATTCACTAAAAATTCCTTAGAAATATAGAGACAGTGAAATATTCAAGTGCACTATAAAGCACAATGCACTATAAATTCACTTGAATATTTTGTTGTCTCCTTATTTTTATAAGTAATATTCATTCATTAAGAATTCAAGTTTTGTTTTATAACTTTAGGAGATTAATTGAACAATTAATAAATTATTAGCTGTCAGTGAACTATTCTAAAAACTCTACTATAATTCTAATAGAAGGGTTTGTGTCCGAGCTGTCAGTCATGTTCTGCTTCAGCACTGCATGTTCTCAGAGCAGACAGCATGCACTGCTCACACAGTACCAATTTCTGCTACTTCAGTAAATGATTGTGTCCTTCCACCAATCACAAACAAGTTCTCCAACTCCTTTACTAAATGAGTATGCCTCTTAGAAAGAAGTGCATGTTTGTGATTGGTGGAAGGAACTCTTTGTTGTAAGAGGGAGGGGGGGGGGGGGGCTGTGTGATCAGAGCCTCACTAATTATTATGACAAAGACCTGCCTCAATAGGTGGCTGTATAATGTGTCAGGATGTTAATTTGTTTCCTGACAGACAGGGTCTAAGGAAGTAGGTGGAGGAGAAACATAGTAAGTGATCTTAACATACTCAAAAGATTCCATGCTGCTTGAAAAGCCCTTAAATGTAACCAATTGGCTTAAACATAAAAATTGTGGATTTTAATTTTTGTATGATAAAATTTATTTACACTGGATTATGAGATTTGTTAAAATGTTTATTTAGCTGAGTGCTGTAAATCTACATTAGTAACCTCTATAACAAGCTGAAGTCAACATAAAAACAATTTAAATCCCCTTAATAGGGAGTCAGGACCTCATTTGTGGCCTGTATGGGAAATAGCATTGAGTCTAACAATGTCTGGAATTGTGAAGGAGGGATGCAGCCCTCTTCTTACACGAGAACGTCACTCAGATGATGCCTGGCTTAGGGTGGTGGTAAACACTGTCTCAGGTGTCGTTCTAGGATATGCCATCAATTCTCAATTGGGTTCATATCTGTATACCGAGAAGGCCATGACATATTGATAACATTAGTGTAATGCCCATCAAACCTGTGGGTGACTACAAGTGCTCTGTATGTGGTGTCATTGTCTACCTGGAAGACACCCCTCCTGTAGGAAAGAAATAACCAGCATGGGGTAAAGATGGTCAATCTGTACTTTTAAGTAGCAATTACCACTGACCTCTCTCTCTCTCTCTGTATATTAGTGTTCTTAAAATATGAGTAGCATCCAATTTTTTTTTATTTTTTTTTTGTTTGTCTTTTAGCATTTTTTTTTTTTGTTGTATTTAATGTAATCAGTCACAGTACATAATTATTCCTATTGTCAACAAATCCGGTATTGGGTTTACCTCAGCTGTTGTACTTCATGAGATTCCTTGTCATGAATAAGCTTTCTGTTAGTTGGTGTCACTATCCTTTTCATTGTCTGAACCATTAAATTCCACTTTCTATATGACTATTCTGTATGACTGCATTGCTTAGAAATGGGACACATTTTTCTCATTGTCCCAGATTTTCTCTTCTGTAGTTCTGCGGCTCAATCTATTTCTACACTAAGGATTATTATCTGACTCATTTTGTCCCACCAGTAGCGCCCACTCTTTTCATCTACGGTGTTCTATAGCTATTGAATCAGAGACAAGCAATTTCTTCTTTTCTGGTGGTCTTGTCTCTCAAAAGGCGATGTTGTGAAAATAGTCGTTCTTAATGCTGGAGACATGGTGCTGTATTTAAATGGTACCCAGACTGTCCTTGGTTGAGCTCCTGCATTTAATAACTCCCTGCCCATTGATGGTTGTTCCCACTGAGATGGGCATTCCACTTATTTGGGTACACATATTTTAGGTATTTACATTTTAAATAGTTCATGCATGGACTAAGTTAATTTTATCAATGTAAGATTAATGGCAATGATCCATCTGATCTAAAGGTTGTATATGATATGCCCTACTGCTTTTATATTACACATTAACTATTTATTGAGGATAAAACTGAAAAAAGTTACACTTGGATATCATCATGTATAACAGACGCATTAATTGATTAATTTACTTTTATTTTTAAAGTTTATTAATAAAAAAATATGAAAGCATGTAAAATCAATATAAATTAATACCTTTTTAGTTGTAATGAGCACACATTTTTTGTAAAATCCTTAGTCCTACAGTCTGTTCAAAAGCAACTGTAATATTAAATTCACAAGCCTACTGTAAATGTAAATACCCACATAGCAATTCTAGCCATATAATTCAATAGTGTTTTAACATGAATGGATTCAGTAGATGTAATGTGTCAAGTTGAAGTGTGAATAGCGTCTATTGTGTTAGTGTAAATGTATTCAATGAATCATGAAATTGATATTGGTTAATGCCATGAACTTGCAGAAATTCACAGAACCCCTTAGTGGCGTAGCAGAAAGAGCTTGGTGTAATTCTCCAATGTAATTGCTGCCTGTCCTCTTTTGTCTGGAACAAGCAGAACCCCGAGGAGTGAGGTTGACATTAAACTATATTATGATGTTTTGCAACTTTCTCGCCTCTCCTTATTGATTTACGTCCAATAAATGTTATAAAATATAGGTCTCTAGCTTGTTTCTCTCTTTAGTGGGATACAAAGTAACTTGTGTTTTCCTTTATTGGCAAGCTATTTAAAGTTAGGAGCAAAAGCAACAATGTGATAAATTTTCTCCTAGGCAAACATGTTGCAGTGCAAGGAAATGCATGTCTGTAATTTAAATTTGAACTAGGACACTCCCCTCCCAACTTTAAATCTTTCCAAAACGAAAATTTGTTATGCTTTGCTCCTTTTATTATTAGTGCATCATTAGTTTTTCTTACTATCTGACCATCTCCCAATATGCTTAAAGTCCCCTCTCACACACACCACTAGATTGTTAATACTGCAGCAACAACACTTCTTTGACATCACTACATGATTGACGTGAGATTTGGTCTTTCTTTGGTAAATCGGCACAGTTGGTTCACGTCAGTGAGTGAGCCATATAGAACTCACCAAGGGTCACATGTTCACCTTTCAGAGTTTGTTGAAAAGTATTTAAGCTATGAATTCACTTGTGTTTGGTTACGTCTTGATAGAAGTTCCACAGAGGACCAAAATGTAATTAATTTAAACAAAATTATAATACTTTTTGTTTCATTTGATAAATATCAATTGCATTCTTCACTTATCCAGGCAAATATAAAAGCCTATCATTATAAACATTTATTCAGGTAGCTTAACTCCAACCATGGCGATTGAATGTGTGAGTATAATTGTATTCTGATCTGTTTTCACATTATTCATTGTTGTTTTTCTTTACTTTTTTTTTCTTTCCAGTGCAAAGATTAACAGAACAGTTAAAACGTTATGAGGACAAAGATTCTTGTCACGGAGTGCAGGTGATTTTAGTTTCTTGTGTTTTAATTGGGTATGCTCTGTTCATTATCTGTACATATTCTTTTAATGAATTCAACTATTTTTTTTTTATTATTTTTTTTAGTAGCCATAGATACATCACTAGCAAATGATTTATGCTGAGGTGATAATGCTAGTTTTGTCAGCCCTTTGACTCTCTTTGGAGAGCAAGTCATAAAACCTATTTTGGGATACATCCCCCTTCAAGTAGGAGAACACACTCATTGTACTTAGTGCTCACTAAAGTATACAGTAATTATGCAAGGAGAGCTTTATTTACCACTTTTTCTTCTCTCCGTGAGGAGACTAAAAGGAGATTCAGCTTTGTGACTCTTGAAGCAGAAAACTGACACAATAAGCAAATAAGTACTTATTGAATGGTGGCGTGAAGCTTCCTGACCACAATAAGTAATATTTGTATGATAATGTCCAGAACATAGAAATTCATATTCACAAGAATATTCATAGAGGCATTCACACTCCACCTTCAGGCAGTATTCAAATTTAAAAGAAATGGCTGCTATATTTTCCAATAAATCTACCTGTCCCCTGTAAGCAGACTAATTGGGTCCCATGGCATGGACCCCATCATTTAGAGAGACTCTAGGCCCTGTTGTAACCAATACTGTTATGCCTGAAATCATTGGAATGTAAACCCTGCACAGTGGAAAGTTGTTGCTGCATCTGATTGGACAGCAGCTCTTCCTTGTCCATGCAGCTGCTTTCAACTATCCACAATCATAATCATCATTTATTTATATAGCGCTACTAATTCCGCAGCACTGTACAGAGAACTCCTTCACATCAGTCGCTGCCCCATTGGAGCTTAGAGTCTAAATTCCATAATATAGACACACACACACAGACAGAGAGGGAGACAGACAGAGAGGGAGAGACTAGGGTCAATTTTGATAGCTGCCAATTAACCTACCAGTATGTTTTTGGAGTGTGGGAGGAAACCGGAGCACCCGGAGGAAACCCGCGCAAACACAGGGAGAACATACAAACTCCACACAGATAAGGCCATAGTCGGGAATTGAACTCATGACCCCAGTGCTGTAAGGCAGAAGTGCTAACCACTAGGCCACTGTGCTATTACGTCTGGATACTCATCAGTAACAGGCACTGGTAGGGTACGTTTCACCTGAACACCAAAGGTCCAGGGCATGTATCCTTTTATTGTTTGTGTTGTGAATATTCTGTCACACTAGTCTAACATGATAAACTTCCTACAGTTCAGTGGTGTCTCCTAAAGCTTCTCAGGATCACAGTTCACATACTATTGTCATCACATGTGATCACTCCTATGTAGGCATCTCAGTGGTGAACTTTGAAGATATAAAACTGTGGCACAGAGCAAAGTAACCATATACATACTTGTATGTTGCATGTTAAGATATTTGGTTAATGATGACTAGTACTAGTAATAAATCCAGTAGGCCTATGTATATTTATGAATATTGTGCCAGAAAATTGGAAAGCGTTGTGATATTGGGGGAAAAAGGTCATCTATTTTAAAATAAACTATCACACTTTTTTCCCTATTGTTTTTTTTTTTAGACTTGTGACCTTTTAAAGAATGAGACTACAGCATTCAGGATAACCGAGAAAAGGTAAAACTACTTGAGTGATTAGTGTACAAATGCCTTCCTCACTTTCTCCTCTCATTCCATTCTCGACTCTCGGCAATCAGGTTTCCGCCCCCAACATTCCACTGAAACTGCCTTCACAAAAGTGATCAGTGATTTGCTTACTGCAAAGTCTAAGGGTCATATCTCCATACTTATTCTCCTGGACTTCTCGGCTGCTTTTGATACTGTTGATCACCCTCTTCTCCTACTCGCCCTTCGCTCCACTGGCCTTCGTGACACCGTTCTTTCCTGGTTCTCTTCCTACCTATCGAACTGCTCTTTTAGTGTTTCTACCTCTGGAATATCCTCCCCTCCACTCCCACTATCTGTTGGGGTTCTACAAGGCTCTGCTTTTGGCACTTTACTTTTTTCATTGTACACCTCTTTGGGCACAAATTCGCTCATTTGGCCTCCAATACCACTTCTACGCTGCTTACACCCAAATCTATATCTCTTCCCCTGACCTCTCACCTTCTGTACTATCTTGTGTATCAAACTGTCTTTCTGCTTTTGCCACATGGATGTCCCACCGCTACCTAAAGCTCAACGTGTCCAAACCAGAGCCCTCAAATCTCTCACTGTCAATAACGCCACAATTTTCTCTGTCTCCCAAGACCGCTGCCTTGGTGTTAGACTTGACTCCGCCCTCTGCTTTATTTATTCCCGGTCCTGTCAACTCCACCTTAAAAACATTGCCAGAATACGCCCTTTTCTTACTCAACATGCTACCAAAACTCTTATCCATTCTCATCATCTTCCATCTTGACTATTGCAACCTCCTGGTATTCCTGACACCCCTATATCCACACTTCAATCCAACCTAAATGCTGCTGCAAGACTGATCTTCCTCTCTCACTGCTCCACATCTGCTGCACCACTTTGCAAATCCCTACACTGGCTCCCTGTGTCCTCCAGAATAAAATTCGAATTACTCTCGCATATATCTTCCTTCCGCTCTCTTAGATTTACCTCTGACCTGCGCCTTGTCTCGTCTCTGGTAACCACCTCTCACTCCCGCCTACAAGACTTCTCCCGTGCTGCTCCCCACTTATACAATTCCCTACCACGCTCAATCAGACTTTCCCACAGCCTTCAAGTCTTTAGACCACCGGTTCCCAAAATGTGCGCTGTGCCGCAGCCAGGAAGTGAAATAAAGAACACAAGCCCGACATTCAGTGACAAGCAGCAGGAGAGAGGAGGATGCTGGGTCCCCTGGCCCCTGGGATGCAGAGGGGGCAAAGTGATGGGATGCAGAGTGGGCAGAGTGTGAGTTAGCTGTAAATTATTCTTTCACAGAAATATAATTGAAAAAAATATATAAAAATATTCTTTTCCCTTGGATTTATGTGTATTATATTTGCATACAACTAAATAAGTATTTCTGTCCTGACCTAAATACTTATTACGTTTTTTTGACCCAACTACTTATAAAACATGACTGCAATAATGCAGTAATTATTTTGGAGGGGTGCCTTGAAAAAATTATGGAGACTGTAAGGGTGCCGTGAACTGCATAAGTTTGGGAACAACTGCTTTAGACGCTCTTTGAAAACCCATCTCTTTTTTAGAGATGACCTTATCCCCGATAACACTATTCACAATAATGCACAACTGTCCCAATCTCCACTCTGAGCCACATTTGCTCCTCTTGTTTCAGCTGTGCCCTTTTCCACTTAGAATGTAAGCTCTCTGATGAGCAGGGTCCTTATTACCCTTTGTTTTCATGTATGCTCTTGTTTTATCTACCTTGTATGTCTCTGTGTTATACATGTACTGTTTTCCTTACTGCACGGTGCTGCCGAGCACTGTGGTGCCTTATAATAATAATCTAGAAATTCTATTGATAACAGACATTTGCTTTCACACCTATAGGTATAAATATAATGCGGAATGTGGGACAAAACTCACAGCGTCCCTATTTTTACATATAGGGCCTGATGCAGGGTTCAATGCAACTGGGGCATAATTTATGGGCCAAAAGTAGTGTATTTTAGCCCATGTGCTGAGTCGGACGCAATTAAAAATGCGTCCAGCTCTGTATATGGTGAATGGCAGGCGTAAACACACACACACACACACACACACACACACACACACACACACACACACACACACCCTAGTGCTCCTATAATATGGCTGAAAAAGGCGTTTAGCTCCGCATCTGCTTGTAATTCCACAAATACGCCCTAACTGTACTCGGCTTACGTTGGACTGCCCCTTCCCTCCGCTGTCATGCATCTTCAGGCGCAAGTGTGCATGCATGCAAATCTGCATAGTTGTAGGCATGCTCATAGCAAAAGCACACAGTTTACACTACGCAAACAGGCATGTGCTCAACTCTGCAACAGGCCCATAGTGTGCTGTGCTCTTTCTATGCACCTATTGTATTAGCTTCAACAGAAAGCTAGAACTGGGAAAGATGAGGAATCCCACAGTTTTCAACTACAGAAGGCAGCAGTTTGATTTTCCAATCTAATTTAAATATGTAAATAACTCAAATACCCTTTTAAGAAGGGTTTAAATAAACCTACTAATAAGTCAACACAGCATTAGTGACATGTTGTACAAAAATAGAACAGCTAGACATACAATCTGCACTCCTCTTATGCAAATTTTACTTTTTCTTTCTCTAGAAATGTGAATCTCCCAAGTGGAGAATTTGAGAAGTACAATGAAGAAATGAGCGAGCAACTCCATTTTTATCAGGTATTTCTTACTCCTATTATTTATTTTTAACATGACTGTAAAGGATTGATGGGTCCATCTAATGCTCCACCTTTTTAACTTTTATATTTCTAGAATTTGAATGTCCATCTCTCTATCATAACATAAATTAAAATTTCTTCTGGGATTCTGGCACTAGGGCCTGAATTGCATTTGTACTGATAGTACCGGCTTACAATCATCTGTAGCTCAAAACAATGTATCGCTTCAGAGTACTATAGTTAGTTAAGAGAGAAAAAAAAAAAATATAATATATATTTATTTTTATAAATTTTATTCAGCCCACGTTCCACCAAGTAGTGGACCTCACGTTTCAGGAGATCCTGAAGCTTCTCCCTGAAGTTGGAAAGTGCAATTCATTATTCTCAATGCAGCTTGTCCAAGCAGCTGCATAAACAACTAAATGATGCACCACCTTATTCCAGTTGTTGGGATAAGCGTCAGGAGCAGCACCAGCATATATCCACATCTATTAACAAAATGTTTATAGATGTGGACACACCTTTATATATTGAAAATGTCTCTTGTGTTGTATGTTTTGAAGATAATTTATCATATATGGGTTTATTAGGCACTATGGGTGGAATTCAATTGACCGTGTTACTCAAGACAGTAACGTGGCCCGCACTTTATTACCATTAGTACGGTAATTTTAATGCGGAATTCTGCTTGTGGCTCTCACGAGTAACGCGGTCAATTTAATTCCCACCTATATGTGTCCCAAAAACATAGGAGTGTTTCTGTGCTCCCGCTGCTTGGAAGAAAATATAAAAACACAGCATTCTATATGTAAATGTGGGAAGTCTATGTGAGAGCATTCATGCAGTCTTCATCATACCCTTTTTAAATTACAGCTACCTTGTTCGTGAAAAAGGGAAACTAAATGAAAGCCACCAGGACTGAGTATAATGCAGACTATTGGCCGAATCTCACACAGAGTCCCAGCATTTGCATATAGGGCGATGCTGTGTTCTATGCTCTCACTTACATACTGCACTATATAACTATTAATAAAACCAAATCTGACAGGTTCTCTTTCATTTTCCTTGTGTCTAATTTTGTTTTAATGTGCTTGTTTTTTATACTATTTTTCCTGTAGGCACAAATGGGTAAAATGAAATTAAAGCTAGAAAGTATTGTCAAGGAGAATGAGAAGTGAGTAAGCTGTTGGCATTTTATCCTATTTATTTGCATTGTACGTACACAGTCATGTCTTGTTGAATGCAGATCTCACATTGTTTGTGCATGTAGGTATAACAATGTACAGGAAACCATCAGAGATTCAGTGGTGCATTGTTAACTCAATCCTACTTACAGATTTATGGCTCTGTGCTATAGCAGAGTAATTGAAGTTTCAATGATGCCGATTTTGATTGTAATTGTGTTAATCAATCTCAGCTAAAAGTGGTTAGCACAAATCACAGCTACAATAATATGGATCAGATCTGTGACATTGGTAGGCAGAGAGCCTGTGCAATATGTACTTGTCTGTCTCTACTAGTTCACATGTATTGTAACATGTTCTAAAAGAAACTGCATTCTCTTTCAGATCTGTGTTTTTACATATTGAGACATAATTAATAATCATCTAGTCGTCACCAAATCCTACAATTGTGCAAATCTAACCTCACATGACAAATAATGCATATCAGATTTTACTGTCGTAACTTATTTTTGTTGAATAAATAAACATGGAATCTACTGTGTGAAAAAGAAAGTTCACCTTAGCTTCCACATAAATAAATGTTTCCCAATAAGCCCTCTGCATTGCATATCCAGAGAGCTTTTGGGGGACATTTATCAAACTTGGTGCACCAGTAAATTGTGTTCTCTTAATGAAGGAGGTTAGAAGAATATGAGCACAGATATTTTCATGCTAGTGATTCCACCTTTTCATGCTAACAATTCCACCTATTTGTGGAAAGTTCAAAAATGTAATTATAAAGTAGTAATATTTAATAATTATTACTCTCAATTTTATTTCCTTGAAAAACTCTATGGCATCCGTAATGTAGAGTTTATCTCCTTAATCAGCTGAATGGGGAAGTTTATAGAATGTGACTCCTCTTGTTCTTTGGTGTCTTCCCAAGCTGTCCTAAAACACACAAATCAACCACACAAGTGAGAATAGATGAGATCCCCAGCCTTTGGCGCTGGAGTCTGTGGTGAGCACAGTCAGTTGTGGTTGTGAGAGGGACACTTGTTGAACTTTCAGTCTTGTATTTTGCTACCATCCAATTGATATCCTTGCGGTATTTGTAGGCCTGATCTAGTGAAGTTGGATCCGACTGATTGAGTATGTCCAGTTGAAGACTTGTCAAATGCCACCTTGCCCAAGGAAGTGCTTATCCTTAATGGCACATTTTTCTGAAGCTGAAGTTCGTATGCTAGATGTTGAACTTTGAGATCTTTTGCTGTGTCTAGCTGCATTTCTAGGAACTGTAGCTGTTGACACTGCACCAGGTGACCTTTTACTGTGTTGATGATCCAACTGTGTTTTTGCAAAAATATTATCACTTGGATAGTTTTTGTGTTTGGCAACTTTTTTTCTTCTCAGATTCCTGTCACAAGAATATTGTACAGATAAGGCTATAATGTGATTCCTTGTTTTCTGAGAGCGGCCATGTGGGCCAAAAACACCTTGGTGAAGTTCAATAGTGAAATAAACTGTCTAAATTGGAAATGCTGACCAGAAGAAATAATTTGCTGAATTGATGATGAGGCATAATAGGAATGTAGAACTTTTGTTGCCAAAACATCTCCTTTCTCTATAGTTTGAAGAATGGATTGTACTGACTTGCTTTGGAAATGACTTGCATTAGTAAATTAATTGAGCTATCTCAGATCTAGGACTGCTCAGAAATCTCCTGATGCTCTCTGCATCAGAAAAAGCTGAAAATAGAAGCTGGTGCCTTTCTGTTTCACAGAAATAGGAGAAATTACTTGTTCCATTAGCAATGTCCATAGATTTTATAGTGCATTCAATTCCACTTCCAAGTAAGGGATTTTGAATTTCACAAATCTATGGTTTCTGGGTATAGAGTGGAACTTTATCTTGTACCCTCTGCAAATAATGGTGCAAACCCAGTGATCTTGAATGGTGACAATCCAAGTCCCTGCACACTTTGAAGTCCTCGTACCCCCCCCCCTCCCCCAGGATTCCAGAAGGTTTGCTTAGGGACAAGTCACTGCTAGGTCTTTGGCCTTCTGTCTTCCTAAGCTAACAAAAGGGTTGTTTAAACGTGTACCACCAAAGAGCTGAAAACAATGCTTCCCTATGTTATGAGCCACGCTGGTTCTTTGCTGCCTCCATCAGCCGTCACCATGGAAATGGCGGGACTGTGTTGTGAGCAGCTCTGAGTCCCGGCAAGCAGGGCCAGCCAGGCGTGTGCGCAGTGAGTTAATTAACGATCAGCCTCCTATCGCTGATCAGGCTCCCTGCCTGTCTTCCTCCTGATTGTGCAATACTAGTATTTATGGCAGGGAGAGCTTAGCCTCCCTGACTGTTATAGCGTTCATGTTCTACACTGTTGCTGACTTGCTTAATTTTCTGTTGTCCTATGGATTTGTTGCTGCTGACTTGATTCCTGTTGTGACCTTTTGGCTTTGATCTTTGACCTTGCTTGAACGCTGATTGCCCCTGACATCTGCCTGCTTACTGAATTACCTCTGTCTGCAGCGCACCCTGACCTCTGGCTTGTCCACATTTGCCCCGCTTGCTGCTGACCTTTGATGATGACCTGTGGCCTCTCTTTGATATCTGCCTTCTGTGTTCCGGTTAACCTCCACCCCACGCTACGGCCCATAGATAAACTTTAACTACGCTAGAGCGTCAGACCTGGGGGCATCCAAATACCTGTGAGCACATAAAGCTGTACGGGAAAGGCGGCTGCTAAAGGTGAAGACCTCCATACCATCTGTTCTAAAAGTTTATCTTAACCGTTATGTAACCGTTAGTCCTAACAACCTGGCTGATAGAAAACGCTTTGTTCTCTTATCTTGCCGCAAATAATGGGATTTACCTTTTGAGTCTAACAAAAAATTTCCAGCAAATGGAAGTGTGATTAACTGATTCATTGACTGTGGATTTGCCAATCTTGGACGCAGTCATAAATCTCTCTTGGATGCTAAAGCTATACTTCTATATAAGATAGTAATTGTATCCAAAGAGGCTTTACAAAGGTAAACAATTCCTTTTCGTATAGGTTCAATATTTTTTAAGTGAATACTGTCTATTTTTATTTTCTCTGTTGTATCCTTATCCAATAAGTGCTCTGGAGACTCAAAAAATAGCTACCCCAGACTTAAGTATTGTACTTGAGGAACTTGCAATTTCTTAAAGCTACTTTCCATTCCTCTGTCTACAGTATACTTCAGTGGCTCTCCATCTTGGATAGTTTTTATTAGAGTCGGCTCGGTACTCTCGCGCCTATTCGGATTCCAAAACGAGGCAAAACGTCATTGTGACGTCATCGGATCGCGCGATTGTTGGAATCAATAAATACCCGCCTTCACGACGATCTAGCGCCATTTGAGAGAGGGACAGAGAAGGGTTAGGTCACATTATAGAGCAGGAATAGAGCAGTATAGAGCAGGCATTTTTCTGAATTTGCACTACAAAGTGTTTGGTGTCTCATATACCCCCTTCTAAAAAAGCTGTATTTTGTGAGTGCTGAAATCCTAATATAGCACTGTATTTTTCTGAATTTGCACTACAAAGTGTTTGTGGTCTCATATACACCCTTATAAAAGAGCTGATTTTTCAGAGTGCTGAAATCCTAATAAAGCACTGTATTTGAAAACCCATGTACAAACTTGCTTTGCAATACCTAAGCTGCCCACCCACCAGTGTGTACTCAGAAAGAGTTTTCAGCACGCCGAGAGTCTTCAGTGATCAACGTAGGAGGTTACTTCCTAAAAATGTGGAAAAGATGATGTTCATCAAAATGAATAGTCTGTGATGCTGATGTACACACTGATGAGGCTGAGGATGATGATGACAACAACAACATCTTGACAGTGTAGAATTAATTTCACAGCACTGTTGGTCTAACATGCCTTTAGGGCATTGATAGCTGGTTTAGTGGGGGCCCAAACAAACCAAGCACTTCAGCCACAAACGTGGCAGCCCTTGTCGCTGAAGTCCTTGGTTTGTTAAGTGTGCATGTCCTTTGTAACATCCAACATATGGGTGGGTGGATCTTTATTCAATGTAACAATGGGTGTCTTTATTCAATGTAACACTGTTGAATTTGCCTGCAAATTCTACAGACAAGCCTGCTTGTCTTCCTCTTCATCACTGACTGTTTGCAATGGAGCCCTCGTCTTTGGGTGTATATTAGACCCTACAGACATACAGTTTAATCACTGCTTGGTCCTCCCAAAACAAGCTAACAATGGGCTTGTTAGAGTAATGGCAGTGTTCCAGGAAAGATTAATGGTGCAAGATGGAATTGTGTAAGACGGTTGCTGTTTAAACACATGTCAACCTATTTTGGCTAAGTGCTTATCTATACAGGTACCACAGTGATTTAACATTTTATGCCATTCATTATTCATATTCTTTATGACATATAGATGTCTTTATATCAGTGCACTGATTTTTTTATTGCCTTTTCTTCATTCGTATTTTTCTTTTATGATCTAATACATACCTTTTTAAATTGATATTATTTGTATGTTTTATTAAATTTTGCGCCAGGATTGGAATATGTATTTGATATTAAATAACTTGGTGTGCAAAGGATACTCTGAATTTTCTTTGATGATCATCAGATAGAGAATCCTGTAAAGAGGAGGAAACTGGGGTATCTTCTATTCCCATAGATGTTTTTTTAATGTGTTTAAGTAGAACTTTCACCACATCAGGGGTTAAATAACCTGGGTTCTTCCACAGTCTCTCCCGACTCATTGTCAGGTGAGCAATCAAGCTCAGTTAGAGAACCCAGGGATCCACCTGCACTTGAGGGACTTAAATGTGATATGAGTATAATATGACATTAACATAAATCTTCCTTAGATGCAAACTTATCTAACATGGATGTCAACAACATTTAAAGGATCATCACACTGCACACACATGATGATGAGATTTATTTGCTTTTTTCAACAGGCACTGAAAAATTACTAAGAAGGAAAGGCTTACTAACTGTTCTCTACGATCTAAAAAATCTTGAAGAAAATCGCCTCTAAAACAGGCTTGTGTGGGACAGGAGTTCTTTGGCTTTTGGTGGTGGGGTCAGGGAGATTGTATATAATCTCCTGAGCATTCTACATGACTTAACTGTTGGTCTGCACATAGCACAGATATGACATTATATAGGTGCCTGTGACCTTCGGCAAGCTTTTCAAAGTACGTAGTGGTGATTTGCTTTATCGTCCAGCATTCTTATACTGGCTGGGTTAGAACTTGCCACAGCCTTTACCATCAACCATGTATAACTCCCAATACTGCAGAGTCGTCGTACAAAAGGAGGGCAGAATCTCCAACACTGCATTTGGTACTTTGGAATAACCAAGAGTTTGTCCCCAAAGAGCCACCCCTGTCCTTGCGTGTTGCAAGAACCATCTGGAGTCGTCGGGAACATTTACACCACATAGGTCGAAAATCACTGAACACTCTTAACTAACATACACACTTCACACTCGGCTGAAAAATTCCCCAAAGGAAAGGACTAGTCACCTTATAGACCTTCATGTTTTAGTTTTTTGTTTTGTTTTTTCAGCTGATTAAGAAGTTAACCCATATGTTACAGCTGCTTTAGAGTTTTTTTGTAAAGGAAAAAGAACCCATTGTCAATCTGGCGGTGGTTCAGTAAATTTGTACAATTTATTCCAGCAAATGGGGAAATCTCCTTTGAACGAGGCATGGCATGCGTTCCCAAGCCTATGAGGTGAAGACCAGTCTTTGGTAGTGAAGACGTAGGTTTATGTTTTTTAAATAGGACAGGGTCATCCAGACTCACTCCTGATTGTCATTGCATTGGTTGACACTCTTAATTATCACTGAACTGATTATCCTAGAGTCTGACATAATTTTTCCAACAAACAAATTTCATGTTTGATCGATAAATTAATGAAAAAGTATTTTCGTTTGTATGCTCGATATATATTTTTTTTTATTTTTTTTTTAAGGTTTTTTTTATTTGTATGACTTAGATGAAGATCTGGACATATTTAAGGTCCCATTTATGCAGAAATTCAGAACATTCTAAAAAATTGACCTCTCTCAAGGGCAAGAAACATCATAGTCTATAGCCGACTTCGACATATTCAAGCAGCTTTATAATGAGGGAAATATGGGCATTGGTGCCTAAAACCTTTTATTCACCTGTATTTTTATTAACTTGGTCCCTCACTCTAGAGCCATAAGTTTTCTTCTTCTGCTCCCCAGCACCCAATCTGACCTGGCAGGTTTGGCTATTTTTAAAAATAACAATGTTGAACTAGAATATATGTATATACACTATGGTAATTCTGCAGTATTTCTGCATTTTTCACATTTGATAAGGCACACTAACTATTTGGGTAAACCACACCCCTATGAATGCTGCAGATCCATGTAGTCTGCGTTTCTTTATATTTATTACAATAAATATGTAATCTAGTTAATAGTATTTTGTTCCAATGGAGTTGCTGATTTTTTTGAATGATGTTCATTTATATTCATTCATTCATTTCTATGCCTTTTTATTATTCTGACGTTTATTAAATCTAGTGATTTTTGAGGTTCCGACCAAATTCTCAATCTGTGTCATCTTTGAAGTCCACTTTTACCACAGTGTATGTTGGCTTCTTGTTGTCGGGCGCCGTCCATGCTTACCTCCACCACTACAGGGAGTGATGCATGACACTTTGCCTTGTAATGGGATGAGACTACCTGGTGCCCCTTCGGCCAATCTGAGAAGGTGCACCTGTTGCTAGGCAACAGGCCGTGATTTTAGGATTTCCAATAGGCGGTCAATAATCTGGTGATGGCCCTGACCACCTGAAGGGTTACTGAGATGCCTATATAAGGCAGACTTTAGCACCATTCCTGTGCCAGAGTATTGGGTCTCACACCTCTAGTCTGGTTCTATTCCAGTGTACTATTGATCCAGTTCCATTTCATCCTTATTATCCTGGTTCTGACTCTTGCATATTCTTGCCTACTCTTCTGCCTCACTATTCTGGTTCTGTTCTGACCTCTGCTACTTGTGTCCCAGTTGCTTGGCTAGAGACTGGCATAGAGGGCCATGACCTGCACATCTCATGTAGCGAAGAACATGCCTCCTTGCGGGGGTACTAGAAGAACCCTATGGGTGTGTGTGACTCTTCGCCTCTTTGCTCAGATGCAGCAACCGCTGGCAGGTATATGTTCATTATTTTCCAAGCGAGATATTTTCGATCTTCCTTCCACTTCCACTGAATATCAAAAATTATGGCTGAGCCACTGAACCAACTAAAGCACTTAACTGCACTGTACACACCACACATAGCCGTCTGCTGTTTTCCATGATATTTAACTGCACCTATATATACACTCACATACTCCCTATCTCCTGTGACCATGTGCTGTTTGAGCGTATTCCTTTTTCTTTTATTCCCTCAAATTCTTAGCTAAGTGTATTTGTCGTTCAACATAAAACGCCCAAAGCTGCTATTCAAATAGCCTTTAATTCCCTCCTGCCTTTGTAATGATAATGCAAACCGCTTTATCAGAAAAGCTCAGTTTAAAAACTGTAATTTGTTTTTGATTGTGGTCATGTCCAACTGGATAGTAGGATTGATAAGACATTTATGTTGACAGGTTTAGAGCATTAAAAATCACCATGCATAAATGACACAAAAAAAAAAGAAATAAGTAAATGATGCCGAATGCAGGAAATGAAAATAGCAGTCTTCTTGATCTCAGGTGACCCGAGCGTCTAGCTGTCAGGGTATGGTGCACCTTTGCAGAGAGAAATTAACAAGTGCTTAGACTAATATCAGCTGTAGTCTCCAGATATTCTTACTGGTCAGACATAACTGGAAGTAGCAAGTGCTAGTGTCTGCAATTGTCCTGTTATAGGTAGATGACAGGCTGCTATTACATGTTCTTGTAGCTCTCGCATAAAAGTTGTGTTAAAATTGAAGCTCTTCTGTAATTTCATTACTGAAAAAAAGGTGACGTTTTGGTCATGTCATAATATACTTCAGCTTGGTTTCATCCAACAATGTCTTCCTCGTTCGTTCATATGTAGCCAAATCATTTTATTTCCATATACTCGTGAGGTTGATAATTTAAATCCATATATTCCATGCATGAAGTATGGCAAACCGGGAACCCCCAGAGTTACTATTAACCGCTCAAGTTGTTGACTATATCTTTCTATTGAGGGACATAACAACTGCGCACCAGGCAACCATCTGACACTGTCTCAATCTGTCACACAGATAGACCATGTAAGTTATCATGTGCTGCCAGGAAAAAAAAGACTATCAAAAATAACATAAATGTACAAAATTGCATTAAAAAAAAATTCAACAAAACCTTAATTTAAATTGTTTTGGTTTTTTTACTAATATAAACTTAATCTAAAAACAAAAAAGGAAATGATTGTACATTTCATGAACTTAGTAAATATAGAAGGAACAATCCTTTTTGTGTGAGTACATTGTTTCTTGGGGTATTTTTCTTCTACATTTCTGGTTTATTTGGCAACGAGGTCAGGATGCAGAGGAATGCTGAACAGTTACATTTTTCAAAAAGATAATTTCTATCTTTGTATACAAAAAAATATATGGGTGAAACATTTACATATCCTTATATTCTAGAAATGTAGAAGTAGTTTTCACAGCATTTAGGAAGGTAACATTGTTACGTGGAGTTGCCTTTACCTGTGGATCATTAAGTGTTTCCATGTACTGTGCATGCAAGCACAGAATATACATGAAGGGTTCTCAAGACCAAGTTCAAAATTAGCTGTGTACTGGCTGTGGGTAGAATCAATAGTCCATGAACACATGCCTTTGTTTTTACGGTCTACGACAAACGGCAGTACTTCACATATTATGGTCACACATACACCAAGCTATTATGCCAGTGATGGCTAACCTGTGACACTCCAGGTGTTGTGAAACTACAAGCCCCAGCATGCTTTGTCAGTAGATAACTAGCTGATAGCTGGCAAAGCATGCTGGGGCTTGTAGTTCCACAACACCTGGAGTGTCACAAGTGCTAATGTCTGAAGATAATACTCAGCAGGACTTAAATGCCAGAGGCTTAAGCCTAGCAAGATATAAATATACTAGTAATTGCGCCAGCCATATCTAATATGCCAGTTGTAGTGCCCAGTAATGTGCTCATCAATAGCAGTAATGCTGAGCGAGCTGATTATCGACAGCAATATTGGCCAGGAAGATGACCATCAGTAGCAGTAATCAGTTAGTAATATACTTATTAATAGTAGCATCAGTAAGATATGCAGTAGTGGCAATGAACATATCAACTAGTTATAATATCCATTATTAATAATTCAGTAAAATGCCAGCCGATGACAACACATATTAAGATGATCATTAGTAGTTAAATCTACATAATGGCCCCAAGTAAGATGTTTAATGGCCACTAAAATACCCATTTATAGCAACTCTTAATAAGATTTCCCTTATTGGCAATGCAAATTGTAGAGCTGTGATACATACATACATACATACATACATACATACATACATACATACATACATACATACATACATACATACTAATACACGTGATGTGACACTGCGCTCTGATGGTTCTAATTGGTCAATGCCAGAGGGCATGACTTCAAGTTCAATGCCGAAAATTATTTCTGCTGTGAGGAGGAAACAGAATTAAAAAAAATTGATCAAAATAATGATTAACAAAAACCTATACAAAACAATACGACCCCTTTCTGTCTATGGGCCAAAGTGCAATCTCACTTCCAGCACTGTGGATGTATTTTTGGTCTAATTTAACTCTAGTGCCTGATTGACCTCTGAGGGGTATATTTACCAAAGTGCAGGTTTGAAAAAGGGGAGATGCTCTATAGCAACCAATCAGGTTGTAGCCGTTATTTTATAGAATGTACTAAATAAATGATAATTTTATTCTGATTGGTTGCTATAGGCAATATATCCATTTTTTCAAACCCGCAGTTTAGTAAATATACCCCTGGTGCATGTCTTTCCACTGCATGTTGCAGTGCTGAAATAAGGTTCAATAAGGTTCAATTTAAATGACAATTATTTGTCCCACTTCTTTATACACAATTTGCAGCACTCTCCATGTTGGATTAAGAGGGGTGAATGACAACTTGTAGTTTACAGATTACTGCACATATAATACATCAGACTAAAGGTAATATGATTTACCGGTTTCACGTGCTTTTAATGCAATGCTCAGTGTACGTCAGAAAGCAGCTGCTCTAGCAGTGAAAGATCTAGTAGCGGGTTTTCTAGTCACAAAACATTTATTTCTTACAGCTACCAACAAACAGCTAGGCATGGTACATATATAAAGCCAGCTATTTACTTTTAAAATGTATGACACACCAAAGCTAGTGATCCTTTTCTGTCTTTTTTTTTTTTTTTTCTTCTTTCCTTTTTCACATACAAATGATGAGGGGGCACTTTTGAACTTCACTAGGAAGTGGGAAGGGTGCGGGACAATGGCACGCTCCCCCAGGGTCCGTGAGACCTATCCGAAATTCATGAGTCTCCTGGACATTCGGAGATCGTGAACAAGTATGATCAAACTTTTATTATGGTGGCTGACTACTGAGTGTGCAGCAGGTATTGTAGTGTTGTAGGACTCCAACAGAGGTCCTGCAGCATCTCAGTCGTGCTGCATGTGACCCCACTAGTTTTAAAGCTGAAATTAACCTACTTACCTGAGCGGCTTGGTTGTCCAGCTGAATATGGGATCTATGTTGCTATAAAGTAACTGGTCTCCTAGCAAGGCTTCTCATTGAAGCCATGGAAAACCGTAGGAGAGGTAGCAGAGATGAGTAAGTCATACGATGGGGACTGGGATGAAAAATAATGATTTGTATATGTTTAATGGCCCTCTCATTTTGTTAAAAGTTTTGTTTACTATACTGATATACTTAGGGGAGAATTCAATTCTGCCACTAGTAACTCGGCGCTAAATCTATTACTGTTTTAATACGGTAATCTTAACCCTGAAAAGGCGGCGTTGAAATGACTGTATTACAGTATTCTTAGTGTGCAGGTCACGTTACTTTTTACAGTAACGTGGCCAATTGAATTTCCCCCTTAATGTCTGTTGCAACGTGTAATGGCCTCCTCCACTGATATACAGTTCTTAAAATCTTACATTGGAAAGTTCTAGTGAATTTTTGTTGCTCCTGAGGAATAAGTTTTCTTAGGGTTAATGTACAATTGGTGTTGTGAAGATCTGACAGATTCAACATAGATACCTAATGGACCAATAAGACAAAGCAAAAACAATTGCCATGGATATCTTCGGTGTGGAATGTTGACACATATCTTTTTTTTATAATTTGTAGAAAGATCATTTGTATGCAAGCAGTTTAAATGTGGTAATTTATTGAAAGTGGTCCACTTGTATACATGCTAATTAAAATGGTAATTCATTTTAGAAAAGGTGCTATTTATTTTTTATTTTTTTGTACAGTGAACATTTCTGGCAGAGTATTTTACAATTATACAAGCAAAAAATGTTCTGCTGTAAATATGCTTTGCTGTAAGGCTGTGAATTATGGAGCAAGCTATTTATATACACGAATCGGCCACAACATTAAAACCACCTGCCTAATAATCCTGTAGGAAAACGTGATTCATCAGACCAGGCCACCTTCTTCCAATGCTCCATGGTCCAGTTCAGACGCTAACACATTGTAGGTGCTTTCGGCAGTGGACAGGTGTCTGCATAGGCACTCTGACTGGTATGCGGCTACGCAGCCCCATGCGCAGCAAGCTGCAATGCACTGTGTGTTCTGACACCTTTCTATCATAGCCAGTATTATTACATTTTTCAACAATTGCTATAGTAGCTCTTCTGTGTGAAGCAGACAGGTTAGCCTTCGCTCCCCATGCGCATCAATGAGCCTTGGGTGCCCATGACCCTTTTGCTGGTTCACAAGTTGTACATACTTGGACCACTTTTATTAGGTACTAACCACTGCATACTTGGAACACCCCACAAGACCTGCCGTTTTTGGAATTGCTCTGGCCCAGCCTTCTAGCCATCACAATTTAGCAGTTGTCAAAGTCGCTCAGATCCTTACGCTTACCCATTTTTCCTGCTTCCAACACATCAGAACTGACTGTTCACTTGTTGCCTTATATATCCCACCCCTTGACAGGTGCCATTGTCAAGAGATAATCATCATCATTTATTTATATAACGCCACTAATTCTGCAGCGCTGTACAGAGAACTCATTCACATCAGTCCCTGCCCCATTGGGGCTTACAGTCTAAATTCCCTAAGACAGACAGACAGACAAGGGTGAATTTGTTAGCAGCCAATTAACCTACCAGTATGTTTTTGGAGTGTGGGAGGAAACCGGAGCACCCGGAGGAAACCCATGCAAACACAGGGAGAACATACAAACTCCTCACAGATAAGGCCATGGTCGGGAATTGAACGCATGACCCCAGTGCTGTAAGGCAGATGTGCTAACCACTACGCCTTGTTGTGGCTGATCTTTGTATGTTTACACCATATTTTTCTGTCTGTAAGCCTACAACTCTGATTCACAATATGTTGCACTCAGCTTGATCTATTAAGGTATATAAAATCGCACATGTTTAAGTGTTTTGTTAGGGTTTGGGAACTTCGACTTCTATTTCTGACGCCTCTTTAAATTACATTACATTATATTTTAGAATTCGTGGCTGTAGTGATCACATAGATGTCACCAGTGTCTGATTTATAGAGACATTACCAAGTTTAAAAAGATTTGTCAATACTTTTATTATCAGCCAAATGTACAGCTATATTCTCCTTATTCTAGGTACAATTTTCAGTATCTGTTCTTTGGTTATGATATGATGAGAACAATAATCCCCTGTCTACCGGAAAGGTAGATGTATTATGGGCCTGATACAGAGTTTGACACGAGTACAGCTGCGGACTGCGAAAGTCTACTTTGGTTTTTTACGCAGTTTTGAGTTAAATGTAACCAGGGAGGACAATGAAAGCACTATATGCCTCCCACAGTAGAGGCTTACAGATATAAGTAACACACCACCTGGAGATGCAACTTTTATAGTATATACTTCATCTCCAGATACGTGTCTATGGTGTGGCATAAACAATTGTAACAGTCTGCATCCTGCACACACAGATATATTTGGCACTCCCAGTGCATCTTTTTAAGGCAGTATGTAGTGTTTGAGAAATAATTGTTTAGTGTGACCTTTTGTGATTACGGAAAATCCCTGGAAATGTCAGAACTTTCACAATTCGTTTACTCATATCCGCTTTTGTTTGCATTTTTCACATGCTAATAAACACATACAAACTGCATTACAAATAGGAGTCAATGGCGCTGTTCTTCCCCATTGGGTTTAAAATCTTAGACCTGTGCATGACCTGTTTCTCATGTGTTGATGATTACAATAAATTGTATAGAAAAGCATGAAAAACACATGGAAAGGCATTTAAATACATAACTAAAGTGCATTAATTAGTTTACATGCATTTTCCGGGGTAAACTAGCTTAGAGGTCTGTGGGAAATTGAGTTCTAATAGTGTGGTTTAGTTATAATGGCTTGGAGCAGTAAATCAGCCTAGCAATGATAAAGGGAAATAAATAATTGTACGATTGTCGTTTTACATTGCAAAATCTCTAGAATTTGTTGATTTATCACAGTAGTAGAAAGTAATCAAGTTTGAATCAGTTAGATTGGGTTTAGTAACTTCCCAAACTCTTGTGACGTGTAATTCTTGTACTGTTACTAAACGTATGATATAGTATGAAATTTGTGCGCGATTGCAAAAGAAGCTACAACTTGAATATGGATTGACTGTTCACAAAAACTGAATAACTGAATACTTTGTCATTAGTCGCCATTGTTACACTTTCAAAATCTAGCATATCTAGCAATATTTAGCATTTTTATTTGTAATTTACAACTGCTGCTTTTGCACATATGTTTTCAGATTTGTTTTCATTGTGTTAAGATTTATGGAAATGTTATCCAGAAAGCTTGTGAGTTCGATATATTTTAATTTTTTTCAGACATTGGATTGGAATTTCTTTAGTTTAGAGTACAATACCTTTTTTTTTTAAAAACACATATTACAAATTACACCTGTCTTTCACCACACTGCCCCTGATATTCCTATCCTGAATATTTTGTTAGCGTAACTTGACGCACACATCTTTCGTTTGTACAGCAGCAAATATATTTCCTTATTTTTATTTATGTTCCATCTTTTTTTTACTTCCACCTTCTAGTTTTTTTTTTTTGTTTTGTTTTTTAAAGTTTTATTTTTGCAATACAACTGGCAATCAGAATGCATCTGAACAAGCTAAAGAAACAAACACATAGTGACTACGACCAGCGTAGCATTAGTAGACTACTGATGACCTAGTGATATAACTGAATAGAAAGAGAGACCAGGGGGTAAATGTATCAAGCTGAGAGTTTTCCGGCGGGTTTAAAAAGTGAAGATGTTGCCTATAGCAACCAATCAGATTCTAGCTTTTATTTTGCAGAATGTACTAAATAAACGATAGCTAGAATCTGATTTGGTTTTTCAAACCCGCCGGAAAACTCTCAGCTTGATACATTTACGCCAAAGAGTTTATATTGTGTAAAGAGGGGAGAGAGGAGAAGAGTGGAATAATGGGGGACCTCAAGAGGGAGAAGATAAAATTTAGGCTCATGGGGTACATCCACCTGAAGAATTGCTTGAGTCAAGAGTTTCATCACTGACCAAAAATGTGTCCATTTTGGACAGGTCCACCAGATATGAAGAAAACAGCCCTCCTGGGAGCACCCCAACCAACAGCGGTCAGAGGAGTTGGGTGGGATTTTGTGCAGTGCAGCCGTGTAGGCACGTAGTACCAACAAAACAAAATCTTGTAAACATTCTCTTTTATTCTGACACAAATAGAACTGGAAACAGCGATCTTGTGAATCTCCGACCATTCGTCATCTAGCAAAATTTCGCCAAGATTGCGTTCTCAAGCTAATTCATGGGGGTCTCGGAGGCCTAAAGTAGAGGGAGCAAGTTCTTGTATAACGTAGAGATAGGACCTTGCGTAGAGGATTGGCATCAGCAGAAATATTCAAAAGTAGTAGGAGGAAAGACTAGCTTTAACAGTAGTATGAAAGTGGTGTAGCTGGAGATATTGATAGAACTGTTTTGAGGGGATATGAAAGTGAGATTGAATGTCAGAGAATTGAGGGAAAGTCAAAGAAGATGATAGATTCCACCTTCTAGTTTTTAATGTAAACACGTCCATTTAGGACATGGACAGTAGTGACTAAGGTGTCAAGATTGCTTTGATTTCTGTATGTCCAAAAATGGTGTACATTGCTAGCACATATTAAGCTTATTGAGTGCTCAGGCCAACAGATGAACAGTTATAATGTCATTATTCAGCTTGGCTACATATGTGGGTGTTGAAATGAGACCCAAGTGACTGGATCAATGCTGGCCTAGTTGTGTGAAGTACACATAGGCGTATTGTGATCAGCTTCTGGTGGTGGTTGTTGTTATTATGCTCTACACTGTTACGAGCTGCGGCGATGCGCGGCTCGTCTCTCCTACTTGCATCCAGGCTGTCATGGCAACAGCCGGGACGTCCTTTCCGGTTGCTAGGTCCCGGCCGTCACCGTGGCAACTGACAGCCCTGCATCCCGGCATTAGAGGCAGTCGGGCGCTGGTGCAGATTAAATTAACCATGTGTATACCACCTCAGGTGGCTGATTAAAACCCAGCACCTCCTTAATTCTGATTGGGCAGTCTAGGTATTTAAGGCAGGGAGGGCTTAGCCTCTCTGCTGGTTATAGCGATCAGTTTCCTGGCTGCTGACCTGCTCTTATGCTTTGTTCCTGTCTACTCCTGTAGACCCTTCTGTGTATGACCCTTGGCTTGTTTTTTGGACCATGATTTATTGCTGGTGACCCTGACTTCTGCCTGTGACTCGGATATCCTGTCTTTCTGACGGACCTGACACTTTGCCTGGACCTCACCTCCGGTGCCTGCTTGTGCCCTATGATCTCGGCCTGTACCTGACTTCGCTTACCTCCTGCCGTCATCTTTTTGCCCACGCTGTGGTTATATCCATAATCTCAGTGTTTTGTCCAGTCCTCAGGGACCCCTAACAGTGCATGTTTTTCATATCTCTTTGCTGGAGCACAGGTGTATTCATTACTAACTGACACATTTTGAAAGATCCACACGTGGTACTAACTATTTCACTTGTGACCTGGAAAACCTGCACTGTTAGGGGTCCCTGAGGAAGGGAGTTGGGAAACCGTGAATAAGTTTTTACGCAGAGCATAAGACCTGAGGGCTTCTAAGTACCTGTGAGCGCAATAAGCTTTACAGGAAAGGCGACTGCTATAGGTGAAAACCTCTACCACCTGTTCTACATGCTTATGACAATAGCTGTTAGACATACACATGCTGTAATATTGTAGCATGTATGGGTACCTTAAGTCTCAGATTATTGGTTCATCTCCCTTTTGAATAATTCCACCATTCATTACTTCTGTGTACCATTGTAGACTCAAAATCCTATCCTAGATGTGAATTCACACAATTGTTTGGCTTAGTTCATCTAACTGGCTCATTTATTTTTATTTGCTCTCATTTGTATGTGTACAGCTTACACAATATTGACTCTTTCATATTTCTAGAAAATGTACAGAGATATGGTTTCTATTTGGCAGAGGTGTTTATAACTGGCATTATAACGGCGAACGTTTCTCTGCCAGCGTCTGAGAATTGTTATGTTTCATTGAGTCTACCGCTAATGAAGCCATCATACACGTCGTACATACTGTAACAGTGGATAAAGCTGATAATGTGAATAATGTCACTGTGTTATTTCTCGTCAAATCCTGTAACTGTGGAAAGTTAATTAGAGGTTGGCTTTCACATACAGCTACAAAACACTACATGTAAAGTGACAGAAAATGGAGAGGGAGGTGACGCTGTGTAAAAAATAATAAATAAAATTAAAAAAAAATCTCAAGAGATTACTTTTATTTCTCACAGGCTTCATGAACAATTAAAAGAGTCTCTGGAGAAGCAGCTGGAATCTCTCCCTACCAATGCTGCTTTGGCCAGCGAGGCACTTACCGAACAAGAATTTATTAAAAACCTACACGAACAATTGCAACTGGCAAATCAAGTAAGCAGGAAACCTCGCATTATTCCAAAATCTTTTCCTAGCAAGCAAATTCACAAATTTAATGCTACACCTATGAGAATTTCCCTTTTCCCACAGAGTAAAGCTCGGATAAGGTAAAAATCAAAGAAATAAACCCTTTTTATGACTTTGGTAAGAGCTATTTTAGCTCTGCTGGCACAGCTTTCTTAAACTACACAGATGTACACTAACTCACGAAACATCTGTGACCTATTAAATTAGCTCTTCATATATGGTGTTAGAATAGAAATTCTATCTGGAGTACACAAGGTACAGCAATATACTGCTCAGTCCTTCAGCCTCTGATAATGCGTGCATTGAGAATAGTTGAAGCAACAGTGCCCCCTGCTTGATTGTAATGTGTTTGCATTTTTGTATTCTAATGATACCTTGAGTATGGTTTTTAAAATCCCTGCCGTATTCTCCTGTATAACAGTATTTTGCCACTTTATTAAAAATAATGTGCTGTTTGTAAATATTGCAGAACAGAATTAAATCTTGCTTTTCACCTATACAATCTTGTATAGATTTGTGTGGCATGTTCATGATCTGTTGAGGATGTGTTGAATTGACATATTGTTTCTAAACAAATGTACGCTTACTGTGCGTTTTCTATTTCTAGGAGAAGAAGAATGCCTTAGAGCTGTGGCAGACTGTTGCACAGGAATTGGAACGCCTGCAGAAGCTGTATCAGGAACATATGACTAATGCACACTTACATGTGGGAGAGAGACAGAAACAAAAGGTAGTCTGCAGCCCCCCTCACAGCCGTTTTAGGCTGGATTTTATCATGTTACCAATTTGAGTGTAAGGCAAGCTACTTGTCATATATTGAATTTTAAATAACCATGTGGCCTTTGGGCAAAGTGATCATGCACTGAAATCAGTGGTGAAAGATGACTAATGTTGGTCCATGCTATAAAACTTGTGTTATTCCAACACCCGAATGAGGTTTTGCTATAGATGATCAGAGTAACACTTGAACAGCGATTTTCATGTCAAAATATCTGTAACAAACCAGCACACAGAAGTGTTAATGAGAAGCAACACTTCATCCCTCATCCCCTATAGTAAACATATTTTTGTTCATTTTTTTTATAAAAGTAAAAGAGATAAACAGGGCTAATAAAAGTAGCCTCCACCAGTCCCACAGTCCTTTTATTTTTAGGTGGGACAGAAGACGGATAGATGGAGGTAGCCTAAGTTTGGTTAATTGAGTGAATGAAGCAAGAGACACCAGCAAGTGGGACTTAAATTCTGTTGAAGGGTTTTGTTAGACATAGCAGACCTGCAAACACTACATTTGTAAACCGGTAAAACCTAACTAGATGTTTTCATGATTGTAACGTTGATCAATAAAAGCAACCTAAAACCCTTTCATGGTAATGCACCTTAACGACTTTCTTTCTAAAGATTCCAATCTCAGATTTTGAGCAAGTAGTAAATCATGTGACCCAGATCATCTGGGTGAAATATTTCAGTGACTTGGTTTATAAATAAAGGAAACAAAATATCAATATCATTTTTTATATATATATATATATATATATTGTGTTCATGCTTCATCTCGCTATTGTGTTTCAAGACGTTCTCTCTCTCTTCTCGCACTCTGCTTGGTTTTCGCTCTCTCACATTACATTATGTTTCCAGAGATGGAAAGTTTTGTTTTCTTAGAAAAGCATTTTTTTGTTGTGCAGATATGTTTTTATGGCTAGGGAATGGGTACCCCGAGTACTATTGAGATTTAGTCCTGTAAATGCATTCCATTATTTGCCTCTCCCATATTAAACAGATAAAAAGGAAACCACATCTGCAGCCATTTTTTCTGCGCTCCTATTTAATAAAATCATTCACATCATCCATAAATGTGTAGCGCAAACAGGTTTCATTATTTTCATAACCAAGGGTTTAAATACATGTGTGTTACTGTTTGCATCGGCATATTGAAGAATCCAAACTAAGCAATATATTTTCTATATAGAATATATAGGATCTCATAGCTTGGTACAAATTGTTTACTGACTTGTACATTTCTGGGCTAGATGATTCAATTATTCATAAAATAGTTACCAGTGGGGTTACCTTACGATAGATTCTTAGGGGTATATTTACTAAATGGCGGGTTTGAAAAAGTGGAGATGTTGCCTATAGCAACCAATCAGATTCTAGCTGTCATTTATTTAGTGCATTCTACAAAATGACAGCTAGAATCTGATTGGTTGCTATAGGCAACATCTCCACTTCTTCAAACCCGCAGTTTAGTAAATTTAGCCCTTAGTATCTTAGTGATCTGTTGATACCTTTTTTTCTTTTTCTGTTCTTACATTTAATGATCCTGAAATCAGTGTTATTCTTTATCTAGCAGCAATTAAAACAACATAATGACGATCTACATTTCAACCCTTGTTTTTTGTTTTTCTTAGGAACAGGTAGCAAATCTTCAGCAGCTAACAAAACAACTTCAAGGAGCTAATGAAAAAGTGGAACTGGTAAGCCAAATGTCTGCACCATAAAAACAGTAATGACTGTGATGTGTGAAATGTAACAGAGAGGATGGCTGAGCATGCAGTGCTAAACCTTTCCTGGGTTTATTGAGGTATGAACAGTACAAATTTTAGGGTCCATTACAAGCTTTTTTATATAAGGGAAGTTTAATGTTGCGTTCAAATCATCGGTTCAGTCAATTTTAATACTGAATATACTTTTGTGTGTATATTAAAAGAGCAATAACTAATACATGGAGAGGGAAAATGTTACAAGATACTTTTTGTTAGCTGACAAAATAGCTCTTTCTTCATAAAATAATTTATTGTTCACCTCTTCTCTTCTGAAATTGTAACCATAGCAGTTGAATATGGAGACTTCTGTCACCTGTCTAGCAGCTTCAGTGTATACTACAGCAAATGTTTACAGATCTTTAACCATTGAAAAGAATAGTCTGAGCAAGTCCTTTTATGACCATGGAAATTGCTTAGCTTGCTAGATAAATGCAGCACACCTTTCTGCACACCTTGGAACATCAATGGTGACTGTCCTTGGCTTCCATTACAGAATGGAGTGGTGGGGTTACCTGGGGTTGTAGTAAGCAGGTATGTAGCTCTGTTATCTCTAAAGGGCTTCAGAATAAAGTAAATTTACCTGGAAGGCAACTAACAAGAATACAGCTAGAAAACATAGATAATGCCCATTTCATATGGGAAGGACTGGAACTGTCTCCAAAGGAGATAAGCAGCAAACACAGCATCTTATTAATAGTCTGCATGCAGCTGGCCAATTAGCTGCTGCGTTTACCTACTTCACCCTCCAGTGCTGAAAGCTGTGTTCTGTGCCTCCTGTGAATCAATGTGTTCCAGCAGATCACTTCAGGTAACAGTGGGGTTTCCAATGGAGGGGATTTAACAGCTAAAGACTGGAGTGTTTTCCCAAAGTGGACAACCCCTTTATTATTATAAATAATGACACTTCTATAATGCTGCAGATCCAGTGAATAGAGAGACATGTTGTGAATTTTGGGCTGCTGTCTGGTCTGTGATCTTAACATCTCGTCCAACTGTACATGTATCGGTGACATGAGAAAGCCCTGCTCAATTGCAATAGCCAACAGTGTAATGCCTCAAGTGATTGACAGTTACTACAGCCAATTGCAGTTTCTGCTGGGGAAAAAGGAGTCAAATGTTACTTGGAATCCCTGCAAGACGCATGCATTTATTTCACATTTGTAAAATCTAATTTAAATTGATAAGAAAAGGAATTGAACAACTTTTCACTTTGAAAGGGAAGGTGTGTTCTATAGAAGAAGGGTTTGTTTTACATTGTTAATTCAAGTGCAATGTACAGTAAAGTCATTCTGAACCTTGTTTTGGGGAGTATTTTTCCTTGGTGTAGACCTACTATACGGTTTGCTTGGCCAGGTTGAAATAAACCAAAATGAAAATAAATGAAAGCATGCTAGTATAAAAAGCAATGACACCTTCTAAGGAATTGTTTATTGTTATTTTGTATTAGTCACCAGAACGGGGGTCTAATTTATATACTTGCTATCAATCTGGCAGTCTGTATAGTAAATAAGTTGAAGGCATTATTTTAAATCGTTTAGCATGTTTATTCAAAGCATGATGAAAGTGGTTTTATGTTTATGTAAAATAATGGTCCTTACACCTGCACTTTCTTACAAATGTTCGCTTCACTTTGTTTTATGTAAATTTTGACTTTGTTTGCAGCATTCAGGAACACAGTATTCTTAATAAAATACAGTAGAGTTGTATGGGAACACCTATGTATGTGCATAGTACCCTGCATTGCAGAAAGTGAGCAGAAAGTACAAGGTTGTGTCTATGCTTTAACTAGCGTTGTTTTATTTAGCTCTTATGTGTATGAGCCTTATCAAATTAGTAATTTAGCAGGTCAGATAGTGCACCTGCTTCGTATACTGTATACTAGCTAACAGAATGACTCAGAATATGCATCGTATTCCTTCTGTTGTCTGTAGTCTGTAACCAGCCTTGACGCCGCCTACGCCACCTAGTAGAACAGGCTTGCGATCCAGGAGATTCTCCTTTCTGCCCGTGCCTACTAATAGCCAGAAGTAGTTTCAAAGTAAGTGTCTATTGGACAGTAAAGTTCAGTGGACACCATGTGGCTTCCATCCAATCTCCAAACAATCATAAAGTGGAATCTGTTTACCTCCACACTTTTTCCACCTGTAAGACTATAGAAACCTCACATGTAGACGCTGGGAGAGGTGATTGGCTTCTAATACTCCAGGGTTCCTGTTCATGAGTCCCACTTGGGTTTCTAGGTGATGTAAGATGGAGCTGTGGTCCTGGATTTAAATTTTGCTTTTGTTTCTGCAAAAATATAGTTCCCTTGTTTTATTCATCAAAACAATTTTGCAAAGCCTTAAACATGCAGATATTGTTTAACAAACAATAGCTGATACATATATAGTGTTAAACGATGATAAAACTATTTTAAATAAAATTTCAAAAGAATGTTTATTTCTGTACATGTGTAATGTATATTTGATTGATCCTTTTAATACATGCTGCTTTTTTTTTTTTAAACTCTTTATTTGAAGAGGAAACAACAGGAACAGTACATACAACATTTTTGACAAGAAAAATCTTAATAATCAAGGTGTTTCCTCTGAGTTTTATACTTTTATATCGGTGGGGGGAGGGGGTAGAGAGGCACAAATATTGTCAACAAAATAGCTAATAAATAGATAGGCGCGTAAACTTGGAACAATGCTAAGAAAAGCTGGAACACACAGTTACAGTTGTTACGTGACTGAGAGGTAGCATATAGACATTACTCACCCACCGCGCACCATATTCAGCCTGGGGGGTCCAGAGGCGGCCCAGAAGCTATGTTCCAGCTGCCGGGGGAGGAGCCGTATTGGATAGGCAGCTACGGCTTTCTAGTAAGTACCACGGGGCCCACACCTTATCAAAGTTATATGATTTATCATGAAGGTAGCACGTTATACTCTCCATGCTTGCGACATGACCTATGTACGACCGTAACTCCTGCATAGAGGGAGCCCTAGGGTCTTTCCAGTGCTTTGCTATTAGGGATTTAGCGGCTGCCAGAATATGGGAGATAAGCTTGTTAGAAGGCGCGCTTTCATCGGGTATAGGGCGAGAGAGAAGGAATGACCAGAGGTCTTTACTTATCTGTTGTTCTGACACAGAGTTTGAGTGTAAGAACCATGTTCTAGTAAGGAACTATACGAGGGCAGGTCCACCATATGTGTAGCATCGTACCTCTCTGGCCACATTTCCGCCAGCAGCTCAGAGTGGCCGTAGGAAACATTCGAGACAGCTTATCGGGAGTATAGTACCACCTATAGTACACTTTGTAGGCAGTTTCCTTAATCAAAGTAGAGATTGAGCTCTTGGCAATCCCCTCCCTGACTTCCTCCCAGCATAAGTCGTCTGGGGGAGGACCCAAGTCATTTTCCCATTCCCGCTCATGTCGTCCTGGAGTATCGAAAGTATAATCTATGAGCCAATTATAGATCTGGGAGATCATCCCTTTGGTGAGAGGTGAATGTAAACACATGTACTCAAAGGAGGTCGGGGCCCGGAGAGCCTCCTGGGGGGGCAAAGACATGGCGAAGTGTCGGACCTGGAAGTACTCAAAAAAGAGCGGACGAAACGGTTCAAATTTATGATGAAGTTCTGACATAGAAGCCCAAGTTTGATTAACCACCAGGTCCGAGACCACCCGTAATCCCGCCTTTATCCAGAGTTTAAATTGCTGGGTCGAATTGCCAGGAGGGAAGTGTGGGTTGCCCCAGAGGGGGGTCAGAGGTGAAATAGGGGAGGACAATTTATATTTGACCCGGCATGAGTCCCAGAGGGATAAGCAGAATTTAAGAGATTGAAGAGAGGAGGCCGCTGGTGGTGTATCTATGTTGGCCAACCCCCAGAGTGATGCCATGGAGGGGACCCCCACATAGTGGGTCTCCAAGTCCACCCAAGCTATGGACTGGTAAGGCGCAAAAGTTACCGCCACCTGGGTCAGATGGGATGCTAAATAGTAAAATTTAATGTCAGGAAAACCCCTGCCTCCCCAAGCCCTGGGCTTCTTAAGCACTGCTATCGAAATTCTAGGGGGCTTGGCACGCCATATAAACTTTAGAAAGGAGGAATGCAGATCCCTAAACACAGAGTCGGGAACCTTCACTGGGAGAGTCTGGAAAAGATACAGAAGTTTAGGGACCAAGTTCATCTTAATAGCAATAATCCTCCCCAGCCACGATATGATATAGCTCTTCCAAGTCTCCAAATCCTGTTTGATTTTTGACAGAGGGGGGGGGGAAGTTTTCCCAATACAATCTCTCATAGGACGAGGTGATATAAACTCCAAGATATTTGATCTTATTTACCTGCCAACGTAGCGTAAAATTTGTCTGTAAGCTGGACCTAAGGGAAGGGGAAGCGTGGAGGAGCATGGCCTCTGATTTAACAAAATTAATTTTATAGCCAGACAGGAGGCCATATTCATCGATAAGTTTATATAAGGCGGGTAAAGACTCCTGAGGATTTGTCAGAGAAAGAAGTATGTCATCCGCGAAGAGAGATATCTTGAAATCCCGCGGCCCCACTGTCACACCCGAGATCAATGCCGACTGTCTGATCATCGCCGCCAGGGGTTCTATCACTAGAGCAAAGATTAAGGGCGAAAGGGGGCATCCCTGTCTCGTCCCGTTGGAGAGGAAAAGAGGGTCGGAAAGAGACCCATTAACCAGGACCCTAGCTGAGGGAGAATTATAGAGGGCAGATACCCCAGTCAGAAATTCAGCCGTGAAGCCGTACGCCTTCAGCGCTAGGGTCATAAAATCCCAAGAAATCCGATCGAACGCCTTCTCGGCATCTAGTGAGAGCATCATGGCCGGGAGGCGCCTGTGATTAATAATTTGAACAAGGTCAATCGCGCGGCGAGTATTATCCCTCGCCTGGCGACCCGGGATGAAACCCACTTGATCATGATGAATTAGACCCGGAAGGACTTCATTCAGTCGGGTAGCCAGGATCTTTGCATATAACTTAATGTCAACATTGAGAAGGGAGATGGGACGGTAGCTTGCACAGTCGCTAGGGTCTTTTCCCTCCTTATGTATAACTACAATCCGCGCCTCTAGCTACATGCTGCTTTTTTAACACAAGACGGCAACGATTTTAATATCAAGTTTTCAAATAATTTTTATTATCAATTCGGTAACGTATAGTTCTTTTAGGTGTCCTGTCTGTTGAAAAGCGTTAAACACAAATGTATATATAGTTGACAAGTTGTCTGACAGTCACTCAAGACAGGGGCACTGTTTTTTATTGCAACTTTACTGCTACTAACAAACAACACAAGACACATGCAGCTTCCCTGTCTATTTTTTTTCCTCGTTTTCGTTAAATAATAATTAATTTCCAGATAGACGTTTAGCACACTGCAGTTGGGCCAATAAAGTGTAATAAACCTAATGGGGCAAATCTGTAAATTTACTTTAGTATCACCTTTAATTTAGAATATCCATATAAATTTTGCGGTTAACAAATGCAGTGTATTGAATCATCTCAAAGCAGGGCTTGTGTTCAAACAGTCACAAAACTACTGCAGGAGAGTGAAATTTTTTTTTTTGGAAAGGAAAACTTTGTAAAAGATAAATTAGCTGTGGAGAATAAATGAAGGCAAAAATAGTACTGTTTCCATACATCAGGGCTGTCTAACTGTAGTGCGTGCTTCCCTCCATGACACATATGGCGATCCCTAACTTACTCCATAGACTCTATTGTATGACATCATTATTTTTTTTTAAGTCCTGTTTAGTTCGTGGTTTGAGATTTATAACATACGTGTGGCTCTCTTCATGTAAATACCTTACATCAGCACTGTCATGGAAGTTTAGTAGAATTGTGTCTGGTGAAAAGAACAGTGTTTTGTGTTGTTTGTATAACTGGCATTATTTACTGTAGTCTGAACAAAATAAACCTGTACATAAAATAAGATATTTCAGTGATTAGTCCCCCGATTATATTTTCCCATAGGATCCTGCTTTTCTTCCCTACACAGAGCCCATCTCTGTCCCTCAACACTATGAGGTAAATGCGGCACTCCCTTGCTATACCTTAAGTGCATCCAATAAATAAAATATCAATTCCAAGATTTCTTTTGCATAATTAATGTACATGACCTCCCTTTCATGTGTGATAGTGTTATCATGCTCCGTATGGTACATTTTTATGGAATACATTAGTCAATTAGTCTGAGATTGAGCTGAAAATTCTTGTGTATACTTTTCCTGTTTATATTTAGAAGTATTCTCTTTAAACAGTATGGGTAAGTCATATTCAGTGTCGCACATGATTATTTATACCTAGCTACTCTCACATCAATGGAATTTGCTGAAGTAAACTTTTGCTTAGCGTTTGATAATCTACTATAGTGCTGTAAATGTAGCACCACAAATGAGAGGTGGCCCCAGATTCCTCCAATCCCGTCAGTTGCCTAAACACTGAGCGATACATAATGTGCCTGTTTATTTCCCAGCAATGTTCTTTCTGATTATATATTGTTTTATTTATTTTTTATTCAAAAAGAACATTTTATTTTATTACAACTACTTCAGATATTTCAAGTATTGTTCTGCAAATAGAACCTTTGTTGTTTAACAAGTGTTCTGCTATTTATTTACAAAATTATATGTGTTTGTTTTCAAGACAAATCAGCAGTTTCTACGCACAATGAATGAGAAGCAGATAGAAATCGAACAGCTTCAAAAACAGCTAAGGTATTGCATGTCTGTCTGTATGGAAGGATGTATTATAGTTTTATTTCTATGTTGTAAAAATTGCATGCGTATAATATAGTATTATAGCAGAAAATAGCCAGGTAAAGTTAGCAGGTACAGTTTTTGTGGAGTAACACTGTCACTAATGTTATCCAAACTAGTGTTTGACAATTTTGTCATCATCAACAAGGATACATTTTTCCAGACCAGTCTTTCACAGATAATTTGTACTATAGCTATGAACTGCACAATTGCATTTTCACGGCACCTTTCTGTGTGCATAGCTTATTTTAGGTAAATGTATATTAACAGGGAAGCAAGATTGGACGTAAAAACAGCATCTATGAAAGTCGAAGAACTGGCTATAGTTAAGGGGACTCATGAAGACCAAGTTAAGAGAAAGGTAAGTCGTTCATATAGTTATTCTTCTTTGGGAACTGTTTTTTAGATTCTTTTTTTTTACACAAAAGTGTGCAGGAGAAGAAGTGAGCAGAGCTAGAGGATGCTCCAGCCAATTAGAGTGGCTACAATTATTAGCTACAGAAAGTATGTAGAGTGTAGCCAGTCTAAGTGACTACAAGTCTGCAAGCACACAGAGTAGTGATGTTACAATCTTTCAAACAAGTGCAGAAGATGTATGAACTGTTTGGTTTTATTTATCTGTTTCTAGTGCAGGTTGGACCTTTCTAATTTAACAACTGACACCTGAAATTGTTGGTAAATGTAGTACCAGGGAATGTTCCATTTCAAGAGCGATGCAGTACTGAAGAAGTATAGACTTATTCTGGATTAGGGGTTTCATAAAGTCATGCTGAAAAGATTTTTCTTATAATAGTCTCAGTTTAAAGAGATGTAACCACTGTTTGTGTTTCCATTACTTAATTTTCTTTTACTGCAAACAGAAAGCGATGTAGCTAAATATTACGTCTTTTTTTCTTTCTGTAAAATAGTTTTATTTATTTATTTTGTTTGGTTGCATTGAACTTCACGTTGAGACAATAACTGCTGTAATATTAGATCTATGAAATCTTGATCCAACGTGTGCCCCAGCTCTTATCACTTTTAAGCTGGTGGATATTTCACTCCAAGCTATAGCCCACAAGGGGGTAGCAAGAATGGAGGAGATTTGTGTATCTGTGTCTTTATGTTGCAAACCATAACTGAGACCCTGCTAATAAAAATCAATAAGTAAATGTTTTGAGCTATGAAAATGTGTATGTAATGATGCTTTGTGTAATCTCTCCAGCTCTTTATGAGCAGAAAGAGATCCAGGTGCTTTTATTCGTGTTGCAAATTGGATTATATTGAAGCCATTCTCTGCTCTGTAGGAAAAAGAGGTGTTGGCCGCCCGGGGCAAAGTAGAAGTGTCAGACAAACGGGTGCAACAGCTTCAGACTGCAGTAACGCAATTAGAAACCAGGTAATGACTGTTAAGGTGATGCTTTTGTTCTTATGATTCTAATTAATCAGTATGCTCTGTGTAAGTAGCTGACTTCCGGTGATGTCATGTATGATTTGTTATATTGTACGTCAAAAGAGTATCCACATTGTATTCTGTTGGAACTTACCCTGCTCCCACCTATACTACCTATGCTAATGCATCTTAACAACTGTGCCACTCTCGCTCCTCAGCTGTGCCCTCTTCCAATTGAATTGTAAGCTCTCATGGACGGAGCTCTCCCTACCCTTTGTTTTCGTGTTTGTAAACATTTTGTCTACCTTGTATGTAGTTTTTTGTTTTTTATTTTTATTTATTTATATTTTTTAACGTGTCTTGTTTTCCCCACTGCTCAGAGCTATGGAGCACTGTTGTGACTTACAAATCAAACGCCAGTGTGCTGCACAATACAATTGTGTTGATAAGAACATTATAGAAGGCTAACATTAAGTTTTCACATGTCATTAGCACAATGTCCTAGTGGGATCTGATACAGAGTGTAGTCATTTCAGTTATTGTGACATCACTGGCTCTGCCCTGTTTATGAATCAACCAAGTCACAGAGAAGATGTTTGCCATACTTTCTGCCACTCTGGGACTGCTTTTAGAAAAACACTTCTACCAAACGTGGCAACCTCATGCAGAAGAATGATGGAAAGCATTTTGTACTTAGTTAGTTAAATATGAACACTACAGTTATTTCATGTATATACAGTCTCTGACCCCTACTACTGTCAAACAGTGGCTTCTAAATAGTCTTGGTAACCTGTATTCCCGTATTTTATTTATAGGTTTAGTCTCTTGCTCTTTTATATCCATTAGTGTACTCTTACACCTTAAATGCATACAGTTATTTTTATTTGCATACCTTTGCTGTCAATGTAATGGGCATGGATTTAGTTACACTAATTATCTCCTATATCTGAAATTCTGTATTGTCTCTGCTTTGTAAGACAAAATGCAGTCTGTTATCCGAGTTGTGGATCTAACTCTGAGATAACTTTGTGCTATATAATGTGTGAAATGTTGTGCACATGGCATCGCTGCCATTCATGAACTACATAGACCATTTCAACTGAATAAGAGAGAAAATAGATACCTAACATTGCATAAGCTACCCAAGTTATACTTTCAGGTTCAAGAGTAAAACATTGACTTTATTTGCAATATCTAGGTCAGATTGGTCTTATAGTATCAGTTTACATCATTGCTTTGAGCTGTGTATTTGTGTTGATAAAATTTATCGCTCAATTTCATTACAAAGGTTGAGAGCATCAGTGCAAAATGTAGAACAGTTAAATGGAGAAAAAACGCGGTTGGAAAAACACATTGGGGAGCTACAGGCAAAATTTTCAGAATTGGAAGGAGAGAAGTATGTAGCTATTTCCAGAGCCCGTGAGTGTATGCAGATTTTAGAAGAAGCCAACCTTCAGAAAGACCAGGTAAACCCCCTGTCTGTACTTTTGCTGGAACTGTCATTTTGTGTTACATTATCCTACAGTTTCAACACATTTCCCTAAACTTTATTAATCCTGTCTTGGGAATGGTGCGAGGAGTAGAAGCAGAACCACACAATTTTCTTTAAGTGAGTGAGGAACACCCAGCCACAAAATGTTTTGCAATGTGGCCAGAGAACTGAATATTTTTATAGGGTCTCTCCTCCACTGACTTATTCTTATTCTTCTACCTGTGCTATTGCTTCAGAACACTTGCAATCTTCTATATATGGATAGAAGGTATTCGTAATAGTGCATTAAAAAAAAAAAGGCCATACAAATATTAGTCCATCAATTTTGCATGGGGTGCATGGTAGTTCCTTAATAAATATGCAAATTATGTTGATGTAAATGTCCACGACACTAGGTCCACACTTTCAAGCGCATGTTCATACGTGAAAACAGAAACAAATATAGTTTTTAGCTTTATTTTTAGTAAATGGTGTAATCCCAAACAACAATGTGCTGTGACTACACACAAAAACTGTGTGCTGTATTCAAACTTACACAAAAAATGTGAAGAAAACTGTGATGCAAAAAAACATCACTCAGGGCAGAAACGCCATGATAAAAACGATCTTCCTCCTAAAACAGTATTCAGGGTCTCGTATCGATCATCCAGCATAATTTCTCAGCTTAAAAAAATATGAATGGTGGACCAGTCTAACTGCATTCACTTGTAATTTCACCCACCAGTCCATACAGTGTGTTTCTGAAAAACAAGGCCACTGAACTGTCAGTCACCGTATGTCTGGTGTGTTAGAGAAAGATGAACACAAAATATACCAAAGGAAAGAGAGCGCAAAGCATAGAGTAAAATTATTAAAATAATTAATTTATTAAGCTAATATGCAAATGGCACATAAAAAGCTCCTGAACACACACATCACATATAGTATGACAAATAGTCTGGAGATAGCCTCAATACTATTCTCAGTTTGGTCCTTTTATATAGGCTTGTTGAAGATCAAATAAGGATCCAAAATGTCAGTATAGTGCAAGCAACATCCAAAATTTATTGGTAGTACAAAATGTATCCCGAAGAAAAATATGTAGAGCAAACAACGTCCAGAGAAATATATATATATATATATATATATATGGTGGAACACTTGAGACACATAATAATGTAATCGATCCTTTCCAAATGGCACCACTCAACAATATAAGATAACAAGTACTTATCTCTTCCAAGAGCCTGTAGATATCGAAATCGTAAACAGTCAGTCTCAGTGTCGCAATCCACAAAAGTATCAATTCTCCTCGTTGAAATAGTGCAATAGCTCATTGAGAGCCAAACCCTGAGGTTAATTAGGAGGACCAACACCAGACAGGTATGCAAATTAGCTGACGCGTTTCTCGGCAATGAGCCGTTTCTTCAGAGGTATTGGTTTAATAAATTGATTATTTTTATAATCTTACTCTATGCTTTGCACTTGTCACACGCCGGCCTTCTGGTACCACCACTCGAGGATCGGCGCGCCTGTCCTCATCCTAATTATACCTATCTTGCCTGCTGTCCTGTCGGCGGCACCCTGCACAGACCACCTCACCTGAGCTCCGCTGATCCGTTCCACTCTCTAGTGGTAATGACTGTGGTTCATCGTCTGCTGTCTATCCTGTGCACTGCTGATCTCTACTTACATGTTCCACTGATTGGTGGTAATTGCTGTGATCAATGCCCACTATCTATCCTGTATACACCGCTGACCTCCGCTGATCCGTTCCACTCCCTAGTGGTAATAGCTGTGGTTCATCATCTGCTGTCTATCCTGTGCACCGCTGATCTCTACTTACCTGTTCCACTCATTGGTGGTAATCACTGTGGATCAACGCCTCCTCTTCTCCAGTATACCGCTACAGACTCCTGTTCTCTACTCTTCCAAGTGTATCGCGTCTCAGCCTCTTCTCATTCTGCCTCTGGTTGCTATTTGGGATAGATATTTGGGAATCTCCCTTATCTCTCGAGCTACTTCTTTGTCCTGTCTCACTAGGAACTTCCCTAGGGGGCCGCGACTGTTCAGTCTTCATCTCAACATTCCGAAGGATCTTCGATGAGCCAGGACGAGTTATCTCCTCAGCCTCTAGTATCCTCCAGTTACACCAGGGTTCACATTTGGTGGCCCAATATGTAATTGAATTTTGGACTTTGTCCTCTGAACTTCAGTGGAGCGACGAAGCTCTGGTGGCTACCTTTTGGCAGGGCCTCTCCGACAAGATTAAGGACACTCTCTTCTCTTAAGATTTACCGGCTACCTTGGATGCCCTAATCTCATTATGTAACCGAGTGGACGTCTGATTCCGAGAAAGGTCCTCTGAGAAGGAAACTCTAAAAACGTCCGTCCTTCCGGCTCGCTCCTCGGTTTCAACTTTCTAGCCCCTCCGATGAGCCCATGCAACTGAGTCATTCTCAACTAACCCCCGAAGAAAGGGATAGGAGACTGAAGAACAAATTATGCCTTTATTGTGGGGATTGAGGACATATCTTTAAACTGTGTCCTAAATGGCCGTGAGACGCCAGACCTTAGCTTGCTCAGGATAGGTGAGGCTAAGGGCTTTTAACCACTCTCCGTATTTTTCTTTTGACCAAGTTTGCTCCTTTCCCGTCGCCTTACATTGGCCTTCTGAAACTGACCATACTACTGTTCTGTTGGATTCGGGTGCTGCCGGAAATTTAATTTCTTTACTCCTAGTGAAGCAATTGGCTCTCCCTACTTTTCCTCTGGAGAAACCTATCATTATTACTGGCATTGATGGAGTTCGCCTCACCAACGCTCTTATTCACAACTGTACGGAACTACTCTCCTTTCAAGTAGGAGCACTACATTGGGAGAAAATCTCTTTTCTCGTCCTTCCTCTTACCACCATTCCTCTTATCTTAGGTTTACCCTTCACCTCCACTCGCCCCAATTGGACTGGCCTTTCTCTCAGATTCTAGCTTGGAGTAAAGCCTGCTCAGGAAGATGTCTCACACAGGTCAAACCTTTGAGGACTCTTGGCCTCATCAGACTCCTGTATTTCCGTTCTCCCTTCTCAGTACTCCGCCTTTGCAATAAATCCTATGCTGAGCGTTTACCTCCTCACCGACCTTGGGATTGCCCCATCAAGTTAATTCATGGTAAAGTTCCACCTAGTGGACGTGTCTATCCTCTCTCCTTGCCGGAGATTGAGGCTACCGCTAACTATATCAAGGAAAATTTACAACGAGAATTCATTAAACCTTCTACCTCTCCAGCAGGAGCTGGTTTCTTCTTTGTAAAGAAAAAGGATGGAACTTTACGGCCCTGAATTGACTACAGGAGTCTGAATGCCATCACTATTAAAAACCATTACCCCATTCCGCTGATCACCAAACTATTCGATCGCATTAAAGGAGCAAAAAATGTTTGCAGCTAGGCCTCCGAGGGGGCATACAACCTCATCAGAATACGAGCTGGAGATGAGTGGAAGACAGCGTTTAACACGCAAGATGGCCATTATGAATATCTAGTCATGCCCTTCGGCCTATGCAATGCTCCTGCCGTCTTCCAGAGTTATGTTAATGAAATTTTTCTTGATCTCCTGTATTTTTCCGTGGTAGTATATCTTGATGCTTTTTTAATCTTCTCTAAGGATCTCCAGTCTAATCGTTTTCATCTTGCTTCTTTCTCGAGTTTGAAAAAATCATCTTTATTGTAAGCTGAAAAAATTCTCCTTTTGAAGCTGCTGAACTACCGTTTCTAGGTTACATTGGTTCTGGTCTCCAGATGGACCCTGAGAAGGTTCGGGCTATTTTGGAATGGCTTCGCCCCAATACTCAAGACTATCCAGCGATTCCTCGGCTTCATCAACTACTATAGATGTTTCATTTTGGGGTACTCCAACATCGTTGCCCTTTTAGTAGCGCTCACCAGAAAAGGAGCCGACACTCAGCATTGGTCTCCAGAGGCTGTCGAGTCGTTTTCATTTCTCAAAAAAGCTTTTTTCTCTGCTCCTGTTCTGAAACAGCCCGTTTTATCCCTCCCCATTTTTTCTCGAAGTCGATGCCTCTAGTATTGGGGTAAGAGCTGTCCTTTCTCAAAGATCCAGTCAAGGGAAACTTCACCCCTGCGCCTTTTTGTTCCTGTAAATTTCTATCAGCTGAGAGGAATCATTCCATTGGCAACAAGGAGCTACTAGCCATTAAACTAGCCTTGAGCGAATGGTGTTATCTTCTGGAAAGGGCCCGACACATCGTCACAGTTTTTACGGATCATAAAAATCTCCTTTATCTCCATTCCGCTCAGTGTTTAAATCCTCGTTAAGATCGCTGGTCGCTCTTCTTTTCACGTTTCAATCTTCGTGTTACCTTCAAGCCTGGTCAGAAGAATAAGAAAGCTGATGCGCTATCCCGAGCCTTTGAGAACTCTGAACCCGAGAATTTTCTTACGCGTCCCATTCTGGATCCAAAACGTGTCAATCCTGTCAAATTATTCACTCCCCCCACTCCTTCCCCTGGGAAAACATTTGTTCCCCCCCCTACCTTTTGGAAGAGACGTTTGATCTGGTTCCATGCCACACGTTTTGCTGAACACCTGGGAGCCCAGAAGACAGAGTTAATCTCCTGCCGGTATTGGTGGCCCAAGTACCAGTCTGAAGTTAAGGAATTTGTAGCCACATGCGCAGTTTGTGATCAACGCGAATCCCCTAGCCAACCTCCATTGTGTCTTCAGCCTCTCCCGTTGCCCACTAAGCCGTGGACCCATATTTCAATGTACTTCATCACAGATGTACCTGCAAAAAATGTAATACCATCTAGGTTATTGTGCACCGTTTTTTTTCCAAAATGGCGCACTTTGTTCCCTTGATTGGGTTGCCTTCCTCTGCGGTTTTGGCTCAACACTTTGTGAAAGAGATTTTCCGCCTCCTTGGCTGCCCTTTGGAGATTGTCTCGGATCGCGGAGTCCAATTCGTGTCTAAGTTTTGGAGATCTCTATGTCACCTTCTGGGTATTTGTCTAAAATTCTCCTCGTCTTATCATCCTCAGCAAACAGAGAGGGTCAATTAGGATCTGGAGACGTTCTTCAGGCTTTTCTCCTTGGCTAACCAAGATAATTGGGTTGATATGTTACCATGGGCCGAATTCATGCACAATAATGGCTTTTATGAGTCCATCTCAGTGACCCCATTTTCTATTGTCTATGGTGTACATCCCCGAATTCCAGAATTTTCGTCTCTACCGTCTATCCAGGTTCCTGCAGTTAATTCCTTATGGAAGGATTTTCTCTCCACATGGGTACAAGTTCGGAGGGCCCTGAAGAAATCCTCTACCCTTTTTATAAATTATTTACGGATAGGAAGCACAGAGCCGTTCCTCCCCTGAGGGTTGGTGACAGGGTGTGACTTTCTACCAAGTATATCCGTCTCGGGGTACCTTGTATGAAATTTGCTTCCCCGATACATCGGTTCCCTTCAAGATTTCTCGAGTCATGTCTCATGTTTGCTTTAAGCTCCAGCTTCCCTCAGCTCTTCGGATTACTAATGCCTTCCACATTTCACTGTTTAAAACCTCTGGTCATTAATCGTTTTTCCTCTCCCGTTGCTTCCTCTCCTCATCCTGAGCTTCAACAATCTGAGGAATTGGAGATCAGGCAGATCCTGGACTCCAAGTACTCTAGAGGGGGAGTAAAATACATTGTGGATTGGAAGGCCTTTGGCCCCGAGGAACGTTCATGGGTGCGGTCATCTGATGTCAATGCATATCTTCTATTAAAGAAGTTCCATGCCAAATTCCCCAGGAAACATGGTCCTAGGTGTGTGGTGACCACGTTATAAAGGAGGCGGTACTGTCACACGCCGGCCTTCTGGGACCACCACTCGAGGATCGGCGCGCCTGTCCTGATCCTTATTCTCCCCATCTTGCCTGCTGTCCTGTCGGCAGCTGCCTGCACAGACCACCTTACCTGTTTTACCTGCCCTGTCTTTTCATTGGTTGGCACTCCTTTATAAGGCTCTTCCCCTCACGTCTCATTGCTGGTTCTTCGTCTCTACACCTGGCCTGGAAGTAGCTCCCTTATCGTCGCTGTGATCAACGCCCGCTATCTATCCTGCATGCACCGCTGACCTCCACTGATCCCTTCCACTCCCTAGTGGTAATAGCTGTGGTTCATCATCTGCTGTCTATCCTGTGCACCGCTGATCTCTGTTTACCTGTTCCAATTGTTAGTGGTAATCGCTGTGGATCATCGCCTCTGCTTCTCCAGTATACCGCTACAGTCTCCTGTTCTCTACACTTCCAAGTGTCTCATCTCTCAGCCTCTTCTCATTCTACCTCTGGTAGCTATTTGGAAATCTCCCTCATCTCTCGAGCTACTTCTCTGTCCTGTCTCACTGGGAACCGCGACCTGCAGGGTGGAAGCCGCACAGTCCAAATTCCCTTGCGGGGATCCCTGGTGAAAACCTTCCGCTCTGTCAGATTCCCTGCCTCTAGGTGGAGTCAAGTCAATCCCAGCCGAGACAGCAGGATCTCGCTCATCCTCCTGGATACCTGACAGCGCTCTCTTTCCTTTAGTATATTATGATTATATTTCTGTCAGATCCAGTTCCTGTCTATAGAGAGCTGCAGCACAGTGTTAGTGAACAAGGGTCTGCCAGTGCCTTACATTATTGTTTGTTAGAGAGCATGCTGGACATTCCTAGTGAAGTGTATCTGTTTCCATGCATATTATTCAGCTCAACAATACATAGCTATATAAAAATGTTTTTATATGTATATTATGTAGCCATGTTTTGTGTATGTTACATAAATTATATATGTGCGTGTGTGTATATATGTATTCTATAACATTGATCTAACCTCTTTCCTACCATAGCAAATCTTTTGTGTCGAACATAGGTTAATGGACAATTTCTTTTTTAAAAGCATTTCATAACAAAGGAATTATGAATTAAATAGACAAACCTGAATATATATTACCAACTCAATAGATATAATTACTAGACTTGTTTTGTTAATCTATCTCATGTAGATGTAGGGTCATTTTGTTTATGCTTTAACTGATGCCTGCTGACACACAGTAAAGCACAGGTAAAGCTTTAAGTAATGCTTCTTAAGGACTACATGCCTTGTATTTCACCAATGCAGTGAGATATATGAATGATGTATTTGCCCAAGTTCATTTTGCGAGAAGAGCTCTAAGTAGCCTCGGTTCTCCGGCAAGAAAACACTCATTCAAAGGAAGAAATATCCTCTTTCAAACAAGAAGTATAGCTGGCAACATTTGAAAACAAATGAAATTCCACTGTCAGTCTGGTGCATCTTTAGAAATCTTAATTTCTACAAGATAAAGATATTGCATCCAGTATGCGGAAAGGCAGTGTGCATTAGAAAACAGTTACAAACCCCTTCGGATTAACTGCCTGGGTGATCTCAAGAGGATTTAAAAAGAATAACCTTGTCCGGTTGATTCAAGCTATAGTTGGTTCTATATGTACAGGTATTTATGAGAAACCCAAAATGAACAGATAATAGCGAGTTGGAATATGTGATAGTGTTTTTTTAATGTAAAAAAGAAATCTGCCATTATCCATATTTCAAATGATATCTCATTTCCACAGTATACACCTACTCTATAAGCTATTAATAATCTTACCCTGCCCTAGTGTAAAAAGAACCCTGATCTGATCTGCTATGTAAAAAGATCTTCCAGCATTGCAGGTGGGGCCTAACATAAAACTCCTGTAAGTAATTGCTGTGTACTGCACAATAAAACTGTTCAGGCTTATTAAAAATAACACATTTTAGTGTGCAAGCTCCCCCCTTTTTTGATGCATTGCATTTGTCTAGTTTCCTTGTCATCACCTTTTATCTATACCATTTGCAGGCACTTCTTAGAGAAAAGCAAAAGGGAGAAGAGATTGAAAAGATGACGCAGGCAATAGCTAAGATAATTCAAGAAGCTGCTACGAGGACACGAAAAGAGGTAAAGATGCCTACACCCACATTCTTGACTTCAAATGCAGGCTTAAGTGTTAAATATGAGTTTTCATTGAACAATAATAAGGTTTTGACCTCATGCATACTTCTGGCAGATACTGAAATCTTCCATCCAACTCATCTGTGGTCAGCATGTTTCTTCCTTCTTAGAATACTGTTTCTACTGTTAATTGCAGTTTTAGATGTCTTTTTTTACATCACATTAAGATTCCTAGCTCTAGGACCTTATTCCATTTGCTTTTTTATACTATAATTTGATCAACATCCTGAGTGGCATGGTGTCCTAAAAATCTACTACCATCTTTATGTATAGGTTCATGTTTCAGAAAACGTTATTTATTTATTAAGTGCTGACGCGTTTTGATGAGAAGACTTGAGTGCAGGATTAAGATTACTCTGTTTTAAACTGACATACCTAAACCCTCTAAAATAAATGACTTAGAATTATTTTATTTTTATTGCTGCTTTAGCATAGATTAAGTTCTCCATCTTGGCAAATGTAGATTGTACATGATGAATTGCACAGAAACCACCCCATTTGTCTTCAGTTGGGGGCTACACTTAAACTAAACATGTTATTAAATTACTTAATTGAACATTAATAAGAAAGTGTTTTGTAAACCCTCAGTTTAGAGTGCGATATGTATATGTTTGGCTACATTATATTTCTCTAAAAATGTGACCCTTTTAAATTGTTTTTCACACCACCAAGTAATAAACTGAACAGAAAAAGATATTAACAGAGCCGCAATACGGAGGTAATCTTGCTAGTAGACCATGAGCTTGGCTTGTAAAGGGTCATTTATAGCAGCAGTACCTTATACCGCTAATAAAACAGATTTACCTGATTTCCCTGGAGATGGGAACTTTGCAAGTTTGCAGATTCTAATGTCTGCATCTAACCCATTAAGCATTACACTTACAAAGTATTTAAAATATACACCTGGCAATGGTGCAGAAAGTCCATCTAGTTGTGGTGCTGGGCAAGTATCTTCAAAATGATCCAAATTTGCTAAAGCATTGGCATGAGACATCTGTAGTGGGTTCCAGCAGTTGTAAAAGTAACACAATCAACACTTCTAAAGCATTGTGATATTTAGCCAACTGGATGCCTCATATCTTTATATTCCAGGTACTTTTTATGTTACTGACTTTCTATGCAGATGCAGTTTTTAGTCTGAAAGTTCAAACATTAAAACTGGGTAATGTTCTGTTTTTTGGTCATGTTGTATTGGACACATGTCTATGAGTATGGCTTATCCCCTTTCTCATCCAAAGCCGCAGCTAGAGAATTTCAAATGGCTAATATTAAAGGATTTTTCTTCCTTTTGGTAAAATTTGCAAAATAAATGAAAATGCGTCCTATGAGTCTTTTATGGCTCAGATCAAGGGCTAGCAAATACTTACTCCAATAAACAAGTAACTCCACTGGTTTTAACCATTCTTTACTATTTTCAATTTAACTGCTACAACTGCTGCACAACCTGTGGAGCAGTAACCTCAGATTCGTTTTTTGGGGTCCCCTGTTAGATGTGCAATATGTTTGATTGAGAACAGCCTTTTTTGGAGTCCTGAAACAAAGGAACACTGACACGTGGTCCCACGAGCACCACTGTACTACACTGCTGCTATGTTACTGATATATAAAACTGTCCTTTTTAAAGAGCAAGTTAAGCTTCTTTTGGACATTAATACATATGAAAGCTTCTGAGCAAAATAACATACAACAGCATATAACTGATGGATTTATTATTGATTAGTCTGTACAGCGGTGCTGGAACTATTTAGCTTTAAGTGTATGTGTGTAGGACCCCAAAAGAGGTAGTCAATAATATGTATTGCATAGCTAACTATCAGGGGACCCCATGAATATATTTTGGAACCCTTTGTGTAGTCCCAGCCAACAGGTTTTTGCTTTAGAGGAAGCCAACATTTTCTTAATAGCTTAGGAGGGTGATTTTATTGTATCGCATCAACCGCTCACACGTGTGTTACTAGCTCCTCAAGTAACAATAACAGTGTCTTATAGCTGTGGGCTTGATTAGATCTGTTGGTGATGAGGATCAAAAGACTAAAGCTGGGTACACACTACAGAGAAGTAAACGATTAACGATATACCAACAACAGAATAAATTAGAAAAATCCCGATCAACATACCGATTGACGTGTACACACTATACACGATAATCATCAGATCTCTGCTCTTCATCTGTCAAAATTATCGGCTGCAAGATAGTCCATAAAAGGCAAGTGACAGCTTAGGTCTTAATTCATTGAGAGATGTTCAGCGGAGCCCGGCAATTGTATTGGGCAGCCTGTCTTCACACATCACTGTGTTAAGTGCCGAACTGTAAACAGGCCGTAAATTCTGTGTGACCGCTTTATCTCCGGCAGCTGAAGTTCAACCCCAGGAACGGAGGGACGCTGCTCTAATCTTCTCATGCTGCACTAATCTTATCCGTTCCAGCCAGCACACAGAGGTTTAAGACTACATGTGCAGGGTGAGAGAGGGGGGAACAGCCTGTACCATCCATATCCGTCTCTTCTATAAAGAAAAACAGCCGCAGACAGTTGACAGAGACCGTGGATCATGACAAGATCATCAGCAGGCAGACTGAGACCTGTCACTCTGAGATACATTATTGGCTGATAGTCAGGTGAATTCATACACACTGCGGGATTGGAAGGTGATTGGTCGGCAAAAATTAAACAGTACGACCAACCAAACGACACGATGATCGGCACTTTGGGGCGACTTTAGATTATTGTATAAGTATACACACTACACGATATCTGATCAAACAGTCGGATGTCGGCTGATTTGTCCAATTATTGGACGAAAAACCTGTAGTGTGTACCCAGCATTACACTTTTATACATAATCTGACACTCCAATGCAGCTCTGCAGAACAGTGTAAGACTGAACAATGTATAAATGCTTTGTTTATGGGAAGACTGAACATTTTTGGGATTTAGTTGCCTGTTTACCTAAAACAAAAAAATGTTCAAATATGAACATGGTGGTAAGATAGTTCAGTTCCTCTTAGTGGATATACAAGTGGATAAATAACATTTTATTGAGTTTGAGTCTATTTATGCTGACAAAATATAGAAATTTTTGGTGGCTGGTCCACATTTTACAAAATCATAGCAACATACTAAGGCAACTTGTTTGGTCCATGATTAGTTTGCTGGTCTTCCATTACACCTGGCTCCCACTGTATTCATTCAGGAACGATAAGATGTCTGAGACTGTCTGATTTGCTAGTGTCATACTTGACTGATATTTACTTTAGCGCTGACAATGCAGGGATTCTCCTGGTGTTCACATATTTAGGTATTCTGTATTCTTATTTGCACATCAGCTAATCATTGTGGAATATTTAGTTCCTTGTCCAGTGAAATAAATATAAACACAACACAATCCATTAGTGACGCTTCTCCAAAAAGTCTAAGGTTCTAGCAAGCAGTGTTAGTTGGCTCTAAAAACCTAAAAATGACCTGTCAGCATAAAAAAGAAAATCGTAGTAAAAATGAAAATAAAAAAACTAATACAATTATAATATATGAATGATAGTTTTATTAAATCTTTGTATTCCATAAAGTTTTTATGAATCTAATACTTAATTAAATACTAAACTTAACAAGGTACGGTAACATTTTGATGTTTGTGTTTTAATCAGCTGTTAACTACACTAAATAATTGCCTCTGATAAATTCACACTAGTAGTTGAGAAATGTGCCAGACTGGGTTTTTGTACAGCAAGATTGCCTATCACAGCGACCTCTATACAAGCTATTATTATTTTCAGTCAGGGCTTTTTCCAGAGAAACAAGTACAGCAGGACTAGGGAGATTATTTGTCTCACCTCAACTTTTCCAACTGCACTTTAGGTTTCGATTTTTTCATTGAGGTGGGACCTATTTTGTTTCTTTAGAATATTCCTAGTTGGATCAGCGCAGCAATACAGTTCTGTAAAGTGACAGTGCCATCATCCTGTTGAAGTCATTTGAGGCATATCTATTGTTTCTAAGGATGTGAGACGCTTTGTATTGGCAGGTGCAATTTCATGATTACTAATTGTAGTCTCTTACTTGGCTGACTATATTTCAACACATTTCAACATATTCACATTGCATGCTACTTTCTTAATATTAATACTGGTAAATGTGATTCATGCTACTTATCATGATTGTTTTCTAGAATGAATGGAAAGTTTGATTGATAGATAGATATATATATAGATATATATATATATATATATATATATACATACACACACATATTCCGACACACCGTGAATTTAATTGCAGTGTTCACTTATGTTGATAGTCAATGGTAGGATAACCTAGCATAATAGAAACTTGCAGTATTTCAAAAATTGTGAAGAAAGGTTCTCTGTAAATTACAAAATGTCAAAATTTCTATCACACTGAAAAGGCTATGCAGAAATAATGAATTTATACTTTGAAAACTTTCCACTCTACAGTTGGCTTCCAAGATCTGAATACTTTAAGTTTCCTCTTTGCATGATGTGTTTGTGTGTGTGTGTGTGTGTGTGTGTGTGTGTGTGTGTGTGTGTGTGTGTGTGTGTGTGTGTGTGTGTGTGTAAATGTTTATCATTTTTATTTTCAGGTAGAAAATGTCAAAAAACTTTGTAATGTGCAGATTTCACGTTTGACAGACGACCTCTCAGCGCTGCAAATGGTAAGTGGTCTTCTACTGATTGTGATGATCTTTTTTCAATGTATGTATTCATTAAATGTATACATTCATTGTTAAGTGAGAACACTTAGGCACAACTATTTAGTTGCCTTATATTGAAGCCTTTTTACTAAATATTTACATGAGAATATAAATGTTTTGTAAGTCTGTGTCTAGCAATAATGCTGAATTTTATCATGTTGTATAGTTGGTGCATTTGTATAGAATTGCATCGCAGATACAACTAAATGTCCTGAAATTGCAAAATTCTTATTTAAATTAATTGTGATTCACAGTACATAATGTTTGTCTTAATGATCCTGTCCGGCACTATCAATGCAAGCTAAATAATTCTATAGTCAGTGTAACTCCTTGATTATTCAGTACCATTTAGTGCTCATTACATGCAAATAGTAGCATTTAACACTTAAGAGATAATTTGAGAATTGACTAAATTCTGAGGATTACAGTGTTTTTTTTGTTTTTTTTTATTTAGTATAGTGTGAATACAGTTAGGCGATTTAGACTACAGCAAGATGATTTTAATTATGCTGCTTCTAAAGAATCTATTTACTTGGGATAGAAAAGACCCCTAAAAATACATACAAAAGTATTATTTCTGCTTCCCTCCTGGTTGCTATTACATATATACTGTGCATAGTTTTATTTAAATATTGAGTTAATGCATAGTAAGAATACAGAGTTAATACAATTTGTTATATGTTATTTATGCAAAGGAGGAATTCAGAGTAATCCTGTATTACAACCTAACAGCTCTATTTACTCAAGAAATAATGTAATTGGTTTTCGCACTGGATATCCAAAGATTGGGAAACTTCGACACTTCCCTGCTGTGATCTTTCTTATTATTATGGATTAATCTTTTTGAAACCTTTTCATATTCTCTTTATATATAATGTGTACAGTGCCAGGAAAAAAACACTATTTATATTCAAAACATGATTAGGTTTTAATCAGAGCCTCATAAGAGAGGTTAACACTGTTGTATAAATAGCTCTTGCAGAAAAGTGCCCGGATACCTTGACAAAGTGGCCTCGAGCCACAGGATAGCGGTTGGTCCTATTTCTTTATTTTTATGGTGCAAGCGTACTCCACTGCCTTTCACAATTGGGAACAAACATAATAATAAAAATTTAAAACAAATAAAGAAGTAAGAGATTCCTTCTCTCAGGCTTACACTCTGTAGAGTTGCATGTGACCATTGCCGTATTATCTTTATAAAGCCGCGTTGGACTGCTAAACAGCAGTTAGAGTTCCAAATAATCTTTAATGTCCACCAAGCATATGTCATACTTTTTGCGTTCCACTTCTTTTGTCCTCTACAAAGTAAGTCCATATATAAAAGAATAGAGAGGAGTAGAAGAGTACGGGGAGTGTACACACAGACATTAATATCGCATTTTCAACGCACATTGTTAAAGCCTGGCAAACACCTCAATACAAGTAGTCCTAAAAAAATAAACAAATGGACCTGCATTTGCCTTGCTTTGTATTCTATGTTGCCTGGGGTGTTCACACGTATTAGCGCTTGGTACAATATAATGGAAGAACTAACTAGTTTCATTGTACACTATGCTGCAGGGAAGCTTTGAGAACACACTTTAAATGCTCTGTTAACAGCAAGGACAAAATAAAAGGTTCTGACTTCCCTTTTAACAGGCGTCATTATTCAGTGCCCATGTTTACACGCCTCTGGGTCAGCATCTGTTTTCATTAGAATTATGATTTATTTTTTTTTCGAAATGTTTTTTATTCTATTTTAATGTGTTCCAGAAAATCTCAAGTACTACACAGCCTTAAACTGTTGACCCTGCTCTTTTCCAGTCCGCTGTTGAAGCTCTGTGATGGGGACTGTTCCCTTTGTTTATATACTTAATGTGCACATTTAGCACGTGAGGCATTGTCTAACTAACCTACCTGTCATCATTATGTGGTGTACAAAGAAGTGTCAATCAGTCATTGCAAACGTCAAATGCCTGAGCCGATCATCTATCACATGAGCAGCTTGTGTTTGCCTTATGTTTCACGTACAACACACGTCAACCTTTTCTGCTACAGTCACTACTGGTTAATTATGAGCATTAATCTTTGACTGGATGGCACCTCATAGTTATTAAAGTGTGTGTGTGTGTGTGTGTGTGTGTGTGTGTGTGTGTGTGTGTGTGTGTAGCAACTTAGTAGAAAAGCTGTAATGGAAACCAGGAAAGTAGGGATTGATTGGTAACCAGTATACTTAGCTACTCTCATTATGCATTTGCTGCTCCTTCTTATACAGATTGGTAAGTCTAAAGGGTAGGCATATCGCTGTTTATTACCAGAGATGTTACATTTGTTTGAGTATCTGTGAAACTTCAGTAATATTCCTCTTATGATTATGTTGCATAGACAACAAATCGTCTATTCATTTGTCTAATGAATTTTTAAGCCAAATATATTTTCAGTATAGCATTCATAATGTATATTAATAGTGCTTGAAATTGTGTAATGTACTGTTTAATGATTGTGCACACAAATCTACTGAGGTTCTGGACCATAAAAGTATACTAACAAGGTCTCCTGGGTTGAAAGGGGCACAGCCCTTATGGAAGTACAGTCACCATACGGTAAACTAGTCACTGACTTGCGTGTCTTTTTGGTCTGCAAAGGAATGTGGAGAGAAGCAAAGTCTTATTGAACGTGCCTTAAGAGAAAAGCGAGCAGCAGAGGAAGAGCTGGAAAAGGTAAGGAATGGCACTAGAAAAATGAAGTATCTGTCTTCTATAGTGTAATCATGTGTACTTGTATGTTTAGCACTGTACTACCAAATCCAGTAGTTGGTCTTGTTCATAGTTTAGCAGTCTCTCAGTTTGCTCACTGTTATTTATATAATCTTGCTGTGTCTACATTGACCTCATCATAATGGATTGTTAGAGTCGCTAAACAACATTATCTGAAGCAAAACAGTTGCCATTGTTCATAGACTGTAACATTAGTTTTAACCATTTTAAGTCCCATTTAGCATTATAGCTCACATTGATTTATTTATATATTTTGATTTTCCTATTTTTATGCTGTGCAGCTTTGCTGTTTGTGAAATACAATCTCCCCTGCACCATCTGTTTATTTATGCTCAGCATATGCTGTTGCGTCTTTTGATTTCTGACCCTTATCCGGCAAATACGTTTCAATCCTTCTTGGTGATCTAGTGTCAACATCTTGTTGCAGGTGTATCGAGAAGGCCGGGTGAATGAGAGAGATTATAGGAAGCAGGAGGAACTACAGCAGAGATGTCTGATTGCAGAACGCAGTAAAGATGACCTCAAGATAAGTCTGAGTGCAGTGCAAAAGAAAATGAAACAATTGGAACTAAAGTGAGCAAACCCTTTTAACCATCAATTACAGCAGGAAAAAGTCAAGCACTGTTAAATCTTTGTTAGATGACTAAGTAGATTAAAATCCTATGGGGAACTGTACATCATTATGAGATAAAGCCACATCACGTTGGCTATTTAGTCTATTGTGTCTGCAAAGTTGCAGCTGTACATCCAGTGATTTTGTTACTACCAATATACTTTTTTAATTTATCGGATGTTTGCTGTTAGACGTACAGTTGTCTTTTGATTGGCACATATCTATGTTAATTAGTCTATTTTTAAAATACGCTTTTTGAAATATTGCAAAAAAGAAAAGTCTTACTGGGAAAAAATATATATTGTATTCTGCGCAGCTGGCCATTCTCAAGTACCAAACTTAAATATACACAGAGGGAAACTCATCACAGATCACGCTCCTTTGTGGCACTGAATCTATGTATGATCCAAGCAGTGCAGGGGTGACTGAGGGGCAGGGATTAATTCCTGGGTTATTAATAGTGAATGATGCAGTTAATGATGGGATGGGAAGGTTAATGAGAGAGAGTTAATAATTATGCACAATGGAGAAGGTAGTGATGATTGATGCAGGGGTTAATGATGGAGGATTTGGGTCAGTAATGATGCAGGAAGGATGAAGATGGAAGGTGTGACAGGATGGAACCGCCTATGCCACCCTGTCTGTTGATGCTGGGAACTGGTTGGGCTTACTTTGCCACCGTTTCCTTTCGTTATTCCGAATGTGCCCTCTTTCCGCAGCAGGAGGGGCTTTCAAATGCTGCCATCACTGGACTCCTTACCAGCCAGTACCGGGTTTCTTCTGGGTAACTGACGCTGCGAGTGTACCCTGTTACTGGCGTACCTTGGCTGGTACTCCTGACTTCTTCTTACTATGGATCAGGGGTTCTGTGGATGGATCCCCCATGACCTATCACACTGACCAGAGCTGCAGGGTAGCAGGCAGAGCGGTGGTACCTGAAAAGCTGGGTCCAACCTCAGAGGCAGCCGGAGAACAGATTAGATTAAGGGTCTAATCTGCAGGTCACATGAATACAGCAATATTGAAGATGTTTTCAAGCAGGTCTTTGAAGCAAGTGATGTTTATTTGCTCTCGCACTGGTTGAAGGTACCAGTGATCAGGTCAGATGAAACAAGAAGAACATTTTAGTGTGCAAGACAGTGCTTTTATACTGATTTGGACACAGGCAACTGTTAGAATCAGGATGCAATGTGTTGACACAAACATGGATTTACATGCATTGCAAAGTCAACAATATTTACACTTATCTATGAAATTCTAGAGATGCTGTGATGTCCTGCATCTGCTTTTCAGATGCAAAGAATCTAGGAGCCAGTCTTAAAAGTTCCTTCATTCAATGTTGGACATTCGCACACCAAAAGATCTAATTAGCATGGTGCCCCTCTTCAGACAGTCCAGAATACACATTCCCAAAGAAAGGTACAAACATCAGACAAGCCACTACCCCACATCACAACACACAAAAGACTTCCATCCACAAAGGCTTATTGTATCAGATATATACTGTTAAAGGACCTGTGGTAGCACCTCACATGTGCACGCTATCCTTTAATTATATTCTTAGATACACTCGCTATAAAACTCGCACTTTTATGCACTTTTCCTTACACAGTGTTGCCTTACTCAGTCTTTTGACCACACTAAATAACACAAGTTTTACAGAACTATTTATCCAATATTCACTGTATCTCAGCAGTACTTCACAGTATATATTCGTTATAAATAATCAGTACTCACAACATATGTATGTATTTAAATCAAAGTATTTTACTGTTAACACAGAAAAGCTTGTATTCACAATTCACACATATATCATAACGTTGTTCAACATAACGTAGTATATAAATATAACATTAATCCTAGGTTCACCACCGTTATTCCTTACACTATCCTAGCTTTGCATATTTATCCTTAATAAGAATCAGTATTTATAATATTGATTTAACTATCACAGATATCAGACAATAGCTACTCAATTATATGTATATAAATAGTTAAATCCACATTACAAATACACATATAGCTCTATGGGTATATATATATATATTATTGATACTTATCAAGTCCTTGTATCCTCGGTTCGATTCTTATCTGCAGTGTAGGGAACGTTCCTGTAGTATAGAATCCTTTCTTGTAGCTTAGTGTAATATATATATATATATATATATATATATATATATATATATATATATATATATATATATATATATATATATATATATAGTATAGTAGATCCTATAGATCTTTTCTACAGTGTAGTGTTTCCCTGTTTGTATAATGTTCCTAGTATATTTTCTGCAGTGTAGTATATCCCTAGTGTAGTGTATCCGTAGTGTAATGTATCCCTAGTGTATGTCCTGCAGTGTAGTGTAGAGCTCTTTGTCAAGGGGCAGCAGGCATCCAGAGAGAGAGAGAGAGGGTCCCGGGTCTGGACTTTTATGGTCCAAACTTGGAAACTCCCAGCCTCCCAAGTAACAGCATGTGTGTGGTGATTCACCACACACACATGGAGCTTCTTGGGTCCAGGGATGATGATGTCATCACCACTGTCGGTTCTCCCCACTATGTATGTGTCCAGCAGTAAAAAGCAAAAAGTAAAAAGTGACCCTTCCAGTTTTCCAACACCCTCCTTTGTCTCAGGCTTCAAAGCTGTTATCTGAAACTGACCAGAGTTGTGTGGGGGGGTTTTACAAACACATGCAAAATAGCTAATCTTGCCATGTGGCTGGGAGGATGGGAGATACTTTTAAACAATGCATGAAATGGCTTGAGAATCATATCATAGGAGAAGGTTCTTCAACATATACCTTAAGAAATGATGCATCTCCTCTAGCAAGGTTAAACAAGAAACAATTTTTTTCCTCTAGTCTAAGAAATTAAAGATTCCCCTTATCAAAATATACACAATATCAAAAATAAGTGCTTGTGAAATTACATAAATAAGCGCCCTGCGCTATTTTCTTTAAATAAATTTATACCAGAAGTTATTTATCAGTGATCCAGTCACAGAAGGGTTAACCATGACTGGGTTTTTGGGGATAGCAATTATTATGATCATAATGGAGATGATTGGGTAGAGTAATGATGGTGTGCAGGATGGCAGTAATGATGAAGGGGACATGTTGATAGGGGATTATGTGGTAAAATGATATAAGATTGGCATGGAGTGGGCAGTGATGCTGCTAAGGAGGGGGCTAAGTAGGTGTGAGGAGCGAGAAGGAGCATTGAGAATGAAGTGTGATGAAGAAAATTGAAGTGGGGTTAGAAGGGTTATTATGTGGTTTGAAGGGGGTGTAATGTCTGTAAGAGGGGCGAGCTGTGTGGTCTGCCATTTATTTATACCATACCATGTAAAATGTGTTAAAATTTGCCTTAAATTTTTTGGCTTGCCATACGCTCTAAAAAATTATATAATATCTAAACACTGCTCCTGATTATAGATCTGTATATCTACCTGTTTTTTTTCATACTAGTACATTCTGGCTGTCTTGTCCAGCTGGACATGGGAGAAGATTGGTGCTTCTCTATCTTTAAGTATATCATGATGGTAGTTGTATTTCAGAAACTCCTGAAGAACTACTTCCCATAGGTGTGATTAAAGATCTATTTTGCCACCATCAGAATTGGCACATTAAGGACATTGAAATGCCAGCTATAATCCTACACCATGTGCTGGATTTGTTCAGTTGTTCAGAAATGTAACCTCTTCCTAGCACATTTCAATGGGTTAGGCAGTTTTCTGTTTTTTGTCAGTTACACAAGGTTGAGCTGTTTTGTTTGTCATCCTAAATGAAGTTTTACTCTTTTGGAACAGATGGGGCTTTTTGTAATAGGGTTTTTCTTTCCTAATGGTGTTCTGTGAATGCACATGGGTGCAGAGCAGATTTGTACACAAATCCTCACTGTGACAGTAAATCTGTCATTTACAGCCCAATTTCAGTGTCAACATAGCTGGCACTTTTAAATTACATAAAAAATTATGTAAATGTTAATCTGTAACATGACAGCGGCATGTTTATAAATGTCAATCTGCGTGAAAGAGATAAAAGAATGTTACCATTTTTTTTTATTCCCCTAGTAGAAAAGATTTGTAAATCAGTGATTTATTGTTACGTTATTCTTTCCTTTAACATGACCCCTTCATCATCATCATCATCATTTATTTATATAGCGCCACTAATTCCGCAGCGCTGTACAGAGAACTCATTCACATCAGTCCCTGCCCCATTGGAGCTTACAGTCTAAATTCCCTAATTTAGACACACACAGACACAGACAGACAGAGAGGGAGACAGACAGGGAGAGACTAGGGTCAATTTTGATAGCAGTCAATTAACCTACCAGTATGTTTTTTGGAGTGTGGGAGGAAACCGGAGCACCTGGAGGAAACCCACGCAAACACGGGGGGAGAACATACAAACTCCACACAGATAAGGCCATGGTCGGGAATCGAACTCATGAGCCCAGTGCTGTGAGGCAGTAGTGCTAACCACTAGGCCACCGTGCTGCCCCTTTGCACACATAGGCCCTGATTCATCTTCGGTCACCACCTGCACGCAACTTGCATTTAAAAAAACAAGCACAGAATTTGAGCAGTTTCAACCGTATTCAAATTCAAGTGGATCTCAATATACATTTCCATTTGAATCTGGGTATTCGTACACTCTGTCTAAATATTACCTGCAGACAGAACAGAGGGTAGGATACTCACATGCGTGTGTGTACAGTATGAAGTCCCATCAGAACGCATGTACGAATTTTTTTTTTATAAAATAAATTAACAACTCTTAATACTATAATCATTAATAAAAATGACAAAATGTTTCAATTTTTTTTCCATTTAAGAGGAAATGCTTAAATCTGTTCTTATTGTGTACTGTAAATACAATTCATTTTATAGTCTATCTTCCTTGCATACACATGTTCTGTGTTATCCAGTGGCACACATATGTGTAGTTTTCAAAATTATACTGTGACATTCATCTCTCAGTCGGCACTTACACTTGCCGAGTATTTGTGAAAATTATACGCCTAAAAAACATGTACTTAAAAGAACCCCAGGGCTTGAATCTGCCGCATCTGCATTGGCATGCCCTTACTTTAAATTGCCTACATTCATCCGCCATTTCCCTCCCCCCTTCTGCCCTTTTAAGACATAGGTAGTCGTAATTGTCATTGCTTTCAGACATGAATTGCATGCAGTTGTGTTCATTGGTGTCCGATCCATTTCTGAGCATGCGCAGAGCTATTTCACGCACGATACGGCACCCAATCTGACTTACTTCTAACATTAGGCCTTTAATGTTTTAGAGCGATATTAAGTTTAGATACGTCTTTGCAGCCATAGAACAGCAGGAAAAATATATATATTTTTTTATATAAATTTGAACATATTAATTAAGTTACTAGTGTATATGTGTTTTGTGTCATGTATAGGTGTGTTTGACACCACAGTTTTTCTATGCTAGGTTGTCGGTGTACTTACGTGTTTATGTTGATTCAGACACATTTCAAAATTCATCTCAAACACCGTAATACTTGCACCAGACCTGTACATCAGGTGTACAAGTGTTATATATTTACAGCCTAGTGATGGGGCTGGACCGTGTTCGTAGTAAATGCTAATATTGTATTATCCTATTTGTAAACAATATAATAATCTAATGAAGTATCATATACACAAGCTATTGTCTCAATGGTTTTTAATAAATATAAATATTGCATTTTGCATGTAAGATGTTAGCAAATACAAAGACCTACACATCTGTTGTTTACCTCTTTAAAAATCAAATGGGAATTGCCTTTCTCCCAGTAAGTCAATTAAATAATGCAAATAAATGTCTGCTGCTTAATACATTGTAGCAGTGATGCTAATGACTGTAAGTACTATCAACTGGAGAGGCCAGTACACAATCTGCAAATCAGACCAGCCCTGCAGTTCCCACAAGAGGTAGACCTACAAAAAGCGGAATCTGGGGTTGCTTCCACATCTGGTTGTCAGAATTATGTGAACCCCTCCTTATTGTACTCAGCCTAAGCTTACCCACCCCTCTTTTCGCTTCTCCAGGTGTAAGGAGACGCAAGTCCAATGATACACGAAAATGTACATACGAACACATGCACTTTTTGTCCACATGCACAATATGGAAACGTCTACCTTACACAAATAATTGTCATACGTTCAACTCTAAATGAGCCTCTTTATGTCTAAACCCATTAAGTACTGAAAAAGTTGAGATGAGAAAGGTTCTATTTTAGGAAAGCACTTAAAATACCTGTCCCACTGAGCTTCCCACTGGAAGAAGACAGATGGGATTCGCTTCACACATTCTTTGATTTTTATATATTCTTCAATGATCTGCATAAGATCTCCTCTACATTCACCCACTGGCCTTACATCATGGTAAAAAGTCCTCTTACACCATCTCATGTCATGTAATATGTTATTTACTACAAATAATGTGGCCAGTCATAGAAGAAAAATATTATTAGACTGTAACTTCCAGCTTGCTACTTTATGACCACTATCCCTTTTTATGTGAATTTGATTTTGTGGAGCTTTTTTATTCTGTTTTTTTTGGGGGGTTTTTTATGAGCACTTTCTGCTTCCCAACTGCATAAATCTATATGTAATACCTTTTTCTGGAAAGTTGTGATTACAATTGTAATTCTCCAAAGGGCATATTTTCCTGTCTTGATTCAGACTACATAAAGAGCTCAACTGTTCGGATCTGATGCAAATCAAAGCGCACACACTTAAGCTATTGTTCCATGTCCTGAATTAGTAACTGCAAGATGACAATATTACATTCTGATTTTACCTGCAGTCACTTTTCAAATGGCACATTATTCCTAGGTGGAACACATAGATCACAACCTGCTGATCTGTGGCATTTTGGAGAATAGGTTCACCACATCATTTGTCTTATAAAAGTGTATAGTCTGAAAGAAAATACATAATGTAATGATGCAAGATTGCAAGTATCCTCTAGTTTGCTGGCCATGGAAGAGACGCTTGCTAAATCATAGTAGCTCTTCAAGTTTATTAGTTTGCTATTCTTTTACGTTTACACTTGACTTCTTCTTAGAATGGCAGCATGCAATGAAATATATTTTTACTACAAGGAAAAGCTAGTATATAGTGTAAGTGTATATTCTCCTTATTTTAGTTGTAAATTCTCACAAGCCAGTCCTTCCTTACAATGTGTGGCCATTTGTAAATGGAAAGTAGCTGCTTTCTTAACGAGTCACTCAAGCAACAGGAAGGTTTGTGTGTGCCTGTATATGTGTGTGTGCCTGTATATGTGTGTGTGCCTATATATGTGTGTGCCTGTATATGTGTGTGTGCCTATATATGTGTGTGTGTGTACCTGTATATGTGTGTGTGTGTCTGTATCAAATTAGAAAGGAGAGACAGGCGCCTCGATGGTGCATTATCTCTTATACACTTTATTCATATAAAAACAGCGAGATGCACGTACAAGAAATAGATGAAATCACAGCATATAAAAACACTGATTAGTACACTCCTACGATATCCGTAGCCGGAGCAGACTTCACATGCAGCTGACTTCTTCCAATCCCACTATGCGTTTCGTCACATGGACTTTGTCAGGAGGGGCGGGTCTAATAAAATTACACGGACTTCTTTATAGGGCAGCATGATCACTTAATTTGATACATCCAATGAACTTACTATTCTAAATCTTTATACTCATTGGATGTATCATATATCATTGGATGTATCAAATTAAGTGATCATGCTACCCTATAAGAAGTCCGTGGGATCTTATTAGACCCGCCCCTCCTGACGAAATCTGTTTGGCGAAACGCGTAGTGTGATTGGAAGGTGTCAGCTGCATGTGAAGTCTGCTCCGGATATCGTAGGAGTGTACTAATCAGTGTTTTTATATGCTGTGATTTCATCTATTTCTTGTATGTGCATCTCACTGTTTTTATATGAATAAAGTGTATAAGAGATAATGCACCATCGAAGCGCCCCTCTCTTCTTTCTAATTTCTCAGACCATTAGTGGCCCGTGGAGATCAGGATTGTGAGAGAGAAGACGCGTGGATTACCATCTACTGGATTTGGAAATATTATTATTTGTTGGATGTTTTTATTATTCTATATTTATTATAGTTAGCAGGTGCATCAGTATTGGATGTTATACTGATTTATATAGTGTGTTCACTGTGTGTTTTGTTTGTGTGTGTGTGTGTGTATATATATATATATATATATATATATATATATATATTTATTTATTGGCTGATCCCCCGACAATTGTGTTCTTTCAAATGTGGTAGGTAGGAAATACTAAATTGAAAAATAATCACTGTTCCTTACAGTGAATATCCTTCTATTATTATTATTTTTGTCATATGGTGCCACAAAAGGTCTGCAGCGCTGTACAATTACATTTATAGCATTATACAACACACAGAAACTAACGAACCATAATACATAACATGATACTTACATAAAACAAAATACACAGATAACTTGGTAATGCAGAAAGCTATTTACAGGTCAGGGAGTACTTCGCTGTACAGTGTTGGTGGTATAATGTAGTCCATGATCTGTGTTCAACTATTCAGGTGCTGAAAACCGGAAGTGACTTTGCGTGACTCTTTCCACCCATAGTTGCCACACACTAACTCTATATGGGGGGGCCACCCTACGTGTTTCATCACATCTTCACCCGTATAGATCACTTTGAAATGGTCGTGGGGAGACCAACTTGAATATGAATCTAGGTAGGATTCCCTCGGATTTGGTCTTTATTTTAGATAGGCATTTGCTGAATTTGTATAGCCCTTTATTTGTTGTATTGATAGTTTATCATTACGTAAATTACAATGTAAACATGATAGTGAGGTTACCATTTCATCGTAGACCTTCATATTTTAGTCCTGGTGCATTTGTCTGCTCTACTACCCTGTTCTTTGAAACATACCTTAATTTTGATTGGTTAATGGATGTTAACTATATAAATATGTTTGTATATTTCAGCTTTGAAGAAAACCTGTCAAGGTGCAGTGAAACTAATCAGAAACTGAATGAGTTGTTGGAATCTGAAAGAAAAGAGAGCAGTTCTGTGAGTGAGGAAAGACTGAAACTTGTGCAGGAAAATGAACAGTTACGAAAAGAGGTAGAAGAATGGAAAAAGTCTGCGACAGAGGCACAGCAGAAACTCAGATTTCAGGTACTAGTTAAAGTAAGACTTGTGTAATTGTATGCAGACAAACCTTAGGCGCAACATTTATCAAAATAATTATCTGTATAAAATAGCTGTGGAACATAAAAACGCAGTAAAAAGTTGTCTTGATTTTAACGTAAAGTACTCTGTTTTGTAGTGTTATGTGAGCAGCTATTTTGTGGGCCGAACCATTATTCCTGAGAATGCAGCTTCATAATTCAGTAGGAACCAGCAACATCAATAAAACATTTTAAGAAAAAGCATTCTCATTGGATCACAACATGACTGGCTCCACTTTGCACCTCCTCTCCTTCACTCTGTCCTCCTCCCCTGCTCCTGCCTCGCCCAAAGCCACCCTCACTAGACGTAACCTGCATGCTATTGACCCCACCTCCTTCTCCTCTCTCGAAACTCTCCTTTCACCCCTTCCCTCCCTGGCCTGTACCGACCAGGCCTCCTCTCTCTACAATCACTCCCTCACCACTGCCCTGGATGCTAGTGCCCCGGCCTCTTCTATCCGCTGACGCCGCATTATTCCCCAACCCTGGCACTCAAACTCACCCGCTTCCTCCAAAGATGCTCTCGCACTGCTGAACGCCTCTGGAGGAAATCTCGCTCCCTGGCTGACTTCCTCCACTTTAAATTCATACTCTCTTCTTTCTCCTCTGCCCTCTCCCTCGCTAAACAATCCTTCTTTAAGTCCCTCATTTCTTCTCAGTCCTCCAATCCCCGCCGCCTCTTTGCCACCTTCAGCTCCCTCCTCTCCCCGCCCTCCCCCTCTGTCCCGCCTTCCCTCTCTGCTTCTGACTTCACCACTTTCTTCTCTTCCAAAATTGAGGCCATCAGACTGAACATCTCCTCCTCGCCTTCTCCCGCCACCCTCATCGCTTCACCTCCCCCCATCAACCAACTCTGGTGCTCCTTCAGCCCTACAACCGGTGAAGAAGTTCGCTCCTTTATTCTTTCCTCTCCACCCTCTACCTGCCCTTTCGATCCCATCCCCTTCCACCTCCTTCGCTCTCTCTCTCCAACGGCCTGCTCTTACCTAGCACACCTTTTCAACCTATCACTCTCCTCTGGTGTAGTACCCTCCTCTTTTAAACACGCTCTTATCTCTCCTATCCTCAAAAAACCCAATCTTGACCCCACCTCTCTTGCTAATTATCGCCCTATCTCTCTTCTCCCCTATGCCTCCAAATTACTTGAGCGGATTGTCTGCAGCCGCCTAACCAGGCACCTCACGGACAATTCCCTCCTTGACCCTCTCCAATCTGGCTACCGCCCCCTCCATTCTACCGAAATTGCCCTGGCCAAGGTTACTAATGATCTCCTATCAGCCAAATCCAAGGGTCACTTCTCCGTACTCATCCTCCTTGACCTCTCTGCAGCTTTTGACACCGTGGACCACCCCCTCCTGCTGCAAACTCTTCTCTCTCTCGGCCTCTCTGGTTCTGTCCATGCCTGGTTCGCCTCATACCTCGCTAATCGCTCCTTCTCTGTATCCACGTCTGGTTCTTTCTCCTCCCCCTACCCTCTCCCCGTAGGAGTCCCGCAGGGCTCTGTTCTTGGCCCTCTATTGTTTTCGCTCTACACTTCCTCCCTTGGTGCTCTCATCTCCTCCTTCGGTCTTCAGTATCAACTTTATGCTGAAGACATTCAACTCTATATCTCCTCTCCTGATCTTTCCTCCACCCTCCTCGCTCGGGTATCCGACTGCCTCTCCGCCATCTCCTCCTGGATGTCCGAGCACTTTCTCAAAATCAATATCTCTAAAACTGAACTCATTGTCTTTCCTCCGCCCAGACACCCATCCCACGATGACCTCTATTGTCGTCAACAACACCACCATTTCCTCTGTCACCCAACTTCGCTGCCTGGGTGTCACCCTCGACTCCTCTCTCTCTTTTGCCCCCACATTCATTCCCTTGCCCAAGGCTGTCGCTTCCAACTACGCAACAATGCCCGCATCCGTGCTTTTCTCTCTCAGGATGCCACCAAAACTATCATCCAGGCACTTATCATCTCCCGCCTTGATTATTGTAACCTCCTCCTCACTGGCCTCCCCCACTCCCGTCTCTCCCCCCTCCACTCTATACTCAATGCGGCCGTAAGACTCATCTTCCTTTCACGCCGCTCCTCCTCTGCCTCCCCTCTCTGCCTTGCCTTACACTGGCTCCCCTTCCCCTACAGAATCCTTTTCAAACTCCTCACCACCACTTACAAGGCTCTCTCCAACTCTACTGCCCCTTATATCTCTAACCTCCTCTCCATTCACACTCCTGCCCGCTCCCTGCGCTCGGCCAACAACCGCCGCCTCTCCTCCACCCTTATCGCCTCTTCCCACTCCAGAATCCAAGACTTTTCCCGTGCAGCCCCCCTTCTCTGGAACGACCTTTCTCGTTCCATCCGTCTCTCTCCTACTCTGTGCTCCTTCAAATGTGCACTCAAAATTCACCTCTTCCTCAAAGCCTACCAACCATCTACTTAACCCCCATCTCCTCCCTTTAGCTCATCCTCCCTTCTCTCCTTTTGCTTCAACTGGCTCCTCTTGTGCCTGGTCTGTTTACCCTCCCTTAGGATGTAAGCTCGTATGAGCAGGGCCCCCTCCCCTCCTGTCTCCATACCTGTTCTTCCGCTCCGTCTTTACTGCATATGACTAGCCGGAGTTTCTGAAGTATTGGTACTTTTTGTTCATTGTTCTGTATGGTTTCACCCTGTATAGTCTACTGTTAGTACTGTGTGCGGCGCTGCGGATACCTTGTGGCGCCTAACAAATAAATGATAATAATAATAGGAGACTGGTACTCTTTTAGCTGAAACATGTAATAGGATCTGAGTATTGGATGTACATCATTCAGCTGGTCTGTCTCCATGATGAACATTACCTTTGAAAGGTGCGTTACCACTCTGTTGCGTAGCATTCTTCTGGTTCTGCATACTGACCACATACTGGTGACCAGACAGCTTATGTTTCAGGATTTTGCATAGTGATGTACGATCACTCCACCACCAGTGGGGTTTCTTCCAGCGCTTCCATGTAATTTGCTCTGCTACTTGAAAGTTCCAGGGTCATATAGGGCTATGCGTAGCTCTGAATGACCCTGGAAATTGAAGAGTGCCTGGAGGTTTCAGAAGAGTGTTTGAGAGGGAAGGGGTGAGGGTTATTGTGTTTTACTCTTACAATCTTGGACAGTAAGGCTTTTTTAATATTAAGTATACACTCATAGAATCCTGGTGCAGAAGATTTGTCCCACAAATCCCACTGGGTTAGGATCAGATAAATAGTGCTCCCAGTATGCTTACACGATCCAGCCGGGCATTTCTCTATTTCTTAATTTGTGCCACCCCTGCTCTGTGTTATCACGTTAGACCAGTAGGACCAGCAGAGGAGCTGGCAGTGGAGGGCCCAGCACGGTTTATGCATCCTATGAGAACAGTGGGGTGGAGGTAACTAAACTCTATCAGTGTCTTACACTGTACAATGTTGGAGGAAAAGTATAAATTGTTTTCAAACTGCATATAATATTTTAGTTCTTGATTATTTGCTATTGTTTGTGGGATATTGAGTAAAATTGTTCAATTATGCACTCGGTGACTGCGTAATTCTTAATACAGTCCTCAAGTACTCCAAACAGGTTGTGTTTTTAGGCTTTCCCTCAGTGTGATCTTAATTGCTGAGCTAGTCAATTAGATTAATTTAAGCATAGTTTAAACAAAAGTCCGAAAACATGACCTGTTGGGAATCATAAGGACCAGAGTTGAGAATCTGGGTTATTCTAAAACAAAACGATTAGGGAGTAGGTGAAAGTGAAATATCTAATGGAGTTAAACTGCCTAACTTGCTAGCATAGCAAATATAGAGTTACAGCTGCAAACCTCAAAAGTTGCCTGTACTGAGCGAGTCTTTTGTGCTTGAAGCAGAGTGAAAAGAGAGCGTCCGTTAAACAACTGAAGTGAGTAACCCATTCAAAGTTGTTTTATGTATATTTCAGTACAGTCGTTAGAAAACTGAGCACTTTCCATAAATTACAATAAAAATACCAAATGCATCTATACATATCACCCATACAGGCAGATGGCAAATGTAGAAAAATTGAACAAAGCAAGCACTTGGAGCTTGTGAAGAGCAATTTTTAGATATTGTAATCTTATTAAAATTAATATTATTTGTTCCCATCAACCATGATGAGGCAATAAAGCTTTGTTCGCAACTTCTGTATAATTGTATCAAAGCAGCTCTTACTGAACCTGCAATCATGACTTTGTTTTCTCGTAGATGTCTTATTTCAAAACACTTCATGGCCAATCAGTTATTACTTTAAAAAATAACTCTATTTGCAGAACTAAATGAGGGTCTAAATTTATTGCAAAAGTAATGCCATGTAAATGTTTTCTATAATGCAGATGAATACAATTCAGACTGATGAAGTAGTATAGACCGTCCACAGGTCTTGGGGAGCAAAGAATGGACAAAATAATGAAGATAAATTATTAGTAAAAGGAGAACTATTTTGTAGTTTACCCTCTCTGCCACTTCCCACTATTCCCATGTAGGCTGTGTGTCTGCCTCTGGATGACTAACAATACAGGCTCCTATATTTTGACATAGAATTGATTTGTTAACAAATAAACACATCAACAAAAATCCAGTACCACACGTAAAGTATATAGTAGTATAATGTGTGTGTATGTATATATATTTATCCTTTAACATAAATACACACAGTGACATCACAGGGCCAAACAGCTTATATTATTAGGAGCAAGCAGGGGCATGTTGTTTGGTTTTATTTTAATTCATTAACTCCTGATTAGGCCATAATCCTGGCAATGCTGTTTGTTCATATTATCTTGTGACTTTACTTACATATGCCTATTGCCATCTATGGATTTGTAACTTCTGCAATGATGTCTTATATTGTCTGGGAACAAACCATTGCATTGATACATCCCAACATGGTCTCTCACTGAATGGATGCACTTCATTAAAGTATTAAAGGCATTTTCGATCGGTAGACATGTAAATGATCTATTCTGTGATAAATTTAAAACGGAGCAGAAAACATTTAAAATGACAACTCAAATATATTATGAAATAAAACTAAGACTATTTTAAAAGATGTAGAAGGAAAACGTGTATTTTATCTGGGCACACCATTACATGGGCCAAATTTGGCGCTAAATGGATATTTTTTTATTAGGATGATTAATGTCCCTGACCTTTCTTCTTTCTTTTTGTTAGTTAAGCACTATGGCACATGAATTTTCGGTGAAGGAGCAAGGTTTTGAGGTGCAGTTGCAGGAGATGGAAGATAGCTATCGAAAGTCTATAGAAGAACTAATGAAGTTACTGATGGCTCAGCAGAAAACAAGTTCCAAATGGAAGGAGGAGACGACCAACCTAACAAAAAACACAGAGAACAGGTTAAAGAAACTGCGGTATGTACCTGACAAACTCTTCTAGTCCATTGGAAGTTCCACTTTGTAAAAAAAAATAAAAAAATCTTAATAACCCGGTCTCCACACCTGAAAGTGAATAGACCCCTGATGAACTTGGACCTCCACAAATTAGCACTGATGTTTACAGGGTGCCTCAGTTGACCATAATATGTTACTTAACTCTTTCTTGCCAATTCACTCCTCTATCATTCCAACGTGATCACTTTTGGCACTGGGATTTTCAAGTGTTATTTCGTCTGTATGCTAAAAAAGGTTACACTAAGTCAGATGAAACACAGCCTAGAGTAATTCTGAAAATGTCTAGTGACTCACACAAAAGACTTGCCATTGGCATTTAGCCACCTCCCAAAATGTGTTTATTTAATAACCTAGCGTAATGTTTAGAACATCTCATAACAAGCAGCCAGAAGCTAGCTATCATGTGTCTAGTACATTTTAGAGAATGAAAACAAATGTCTCACTAGTTTTTATAAATATCCCCAACTGTGTCTTCAGAGAATTAACTCCAAATAGATGTATGTCAGTAATAATGGATTGCTTGTCCAACAAAAGTAGTACTTTGTTCTATTGTGTTTTGTTATGTTATATGTAACATTTTACATGAAACTGAGAAAGTTGATTACATTCACACTGTAATGATTGAGAGCTAACAGTGGCTGCCAAAATATTGGTTCAGCAAACATGATGGTTGCCTCCAGTGTGTATGTGGCAGAACCACTTTAAGAGAATTGAAGAGAAAGCAGAGAGATAGTTGGAAAAATAACGTTTGGTTTATTGGGGCAATGGGAAAGCTAGAGAGACAGGAGGAAGGGCCTTAGTGCTGTTAAAATCCAATAAGGGATTTGTGTAATAAGAGCTTCACATTTCCCCTATTAATAAATGTGTTTTACCAAGTCAGCAACTTCAACACGAGCTCAGTTTTAGCCAAGTGAAAACTCTTATACTCCAGAATATGTCAGCATGATATAGCGGATTCTATTTTTAGCTTGCTAAGGAAAAAAAAAAAACATTTCTATTTTGCAAACAAACCAAAGTGAAGCAAATAATTAATAGTATGGCACAAGTGTGCACACACTTCATCTGTATTTACAAATATGCATTGCATACACATTTCTTTCATTCTCAATGCCCTTTAGCTGACATTTTTGCTGAGACTTGAAGCTCATCCAAGTGCTTTGCTTTTTCAAGGTATGCTAATTAAAAACTTGCTCAGCAGAATTTAATGTTGCAGTGTTATTTATACTGCTTTAAAATGGGTTTACCAAATAGTGACCCACAACCGTGCTTGTACTTTAACAAAACTATTTTTTAAACGGCTGTTATGTATTTAAACTTCATCATTATTCATAAGTGAAACATAGCTGTATGTGGCATTCATATTTTTCTTTCTGCTGGAAATAGTATTTGAATATGTGTCTGATTTTTTTTTTTTTTTTTTTTTTGCTGTTTGTGTGCTGACAGAAGATCTGTAAATCTTTCAGAGACTAAGCTGGAACATTGCCCAGATTTTTAAATTGGTATGGGAGAAGCAGTCACTCTGAAGAGTTAGCAGCCTAATAGAACTGGTATCTGCAATACATTGAGGCAGACAGAGCAATCTATTGTCATTGGGTGCTTTTGTGTCATCTGCTTCTTGGCATTTTGCAAATTGAGGCACCTCTTTCTCGAACAAGCTGATGATTACACGGGTGTTATTGTGCCTGAACCTTCCAGTCTTCATGCTAGTTTGCTTTAGATCTAAGTCCATCAAACAGTGCAGCCATGTTCACAATAGTTGCTATTAACGTAGGCATATAGTGACTACTTTGAGACTCAAGCATAGTACATGAATGCCCAGCAAATTGTGTTTCTCAAATGCCAGGTATGGCATATGCCATATACATATTTAATGAATGGCTTGGCTTAACTTTGACTATAAATTAGGCCATTGTCTTTATTATGTGTTTGACAATTAAGGTTTTAAATTGCAAAGGACTGCTGCAAATGAAAAAGCCTTATATTTTAAATAAATTAAGATTACAGTTTTTGGTGTGTGCATTTCCACTTTTCAACATATGTAAGAAACCTAACTTTTGTTCCCCATGAGGTTTTGCATATATGATTGGGAATAACAGAGTGGTATCACAGTTCCTTATATACAGTTCTCCTATTAAACTATAACTTGCAGTTTGGTTCACCTCAACAGCCTTCTCCTTTCCATTATCAGTTGTAACCCAGTAGGGTAGACTCATCTGTTTTATTGCAAATACCACCATAAAATAAAATAAGATTGCATTATTTAGTCTGATAGGATTGTTTACAGTGGAAGAACTGTATTGCCCTCCTATTGTAAAAAAAAAAAAACTGAGCAAATGTGCTTTTATTGTGGTACAATAAAAGATATATTATGTTTTATTTTTTGTGTTTATGTACGTCATTTAAAAAAAAAATAACTTTTTTATATTCCCTGCTTGTATGTGTGTTTTGCTTGGCGTCTGTCCTTGTATCTCAACAAAAGAATACCATTAAAGAGTTTTTCTGCTGGTTGAGTAAGACAGCTGCAGGTACTGGCACAACACAGGAATCCGTAATCATGAAGAGTAAGTAAAGCATATTGCAGATTTTTCACTAGAACAAAACACATCTGGCATAAGCTCTGCTAATTTGTTATCTGCGCATCATGAATAATGCACCAGCTACAGCTGGCACATCCTAAACCTATTTGCCAAGCTATGAAAGCGAGCACGTTTTATTTCTGAACACCTTTGTCTGTGTTTTAACTGGCTAGCTTTTCAAAACTCCTTAATCTGTATCATTCACAACTTTAAGGCAAGAATCAACCTAAAGCACACACAGCCAGTAGTGTATTGCTTTTTATATTGCCACTTTTATGCTGCCTGCGTTTTGTTTATCTGACGTTCAGGAGAGAACATATATTGCAGTTACCCAACGTTGTTAGATTTTCTAGCTCTTTAAAGGTTGATTCAATCTGAAACGATGGGCCACACTATAAGAATATATGAAACACACTGCATTCTAACAGGCAGAGCTGCTCATAATATGTTTTATACTGACATGAAAAATAAGCAAGAATTGCTCCACATTATTTTTGGTCACACTGATAGGAATATCTGTTTCATTTCAATAGTCCAAGTTCATTTGTACATTTAGACATAAAAATATAGCATAGAATCCGCATGAGCATAAATGAAATATATAGGCTGCGTTTGCTAAACTGCACAGATTTCTGTCTCTTCTTGTTCTGTGCAGATAATTATTTGCTGCACATTTTCCACTTCCCTAATACATCTGCCAGCCTCTATGAACAAATTTGTTTTCCAGATTGGGAAAAAAATAAAGCTAGTTAGGAGGATCAACTCGCTGCAACGTGGAACAGGTTCGGTAGAATGTACCAAACTCCTGTATCCCAAAACCTTTTAAAAGATATGGTTAACAAAACAAACTCTCAGGTTAAATGTTAAGGAATATGAGTAGATCTGATTTGCAATCATAGTTATGGTGATAATTACATGTCCTGTGGGAAATGAAGTGTTCAATTTGGTTTGCCCATACTTAAAATGTTGTCAGAACCTGACTCTGCCAAATATTATATTTGGTGCATGCCAAACAGAGAGGCAAGTATTAGTAACGTCTCTATTTTTCGGCTCCTCCCTAGTGACAATATGCATCATGGATGCAGAAGCTGGCCCTGGTAGGATCACGCGTTTCAGGACACGGTTTTAATGATTAATGGTTATTCCCACTGGGTTTTCTGACCATGACATTGCAAAATGTTGAAACAAATTCCTGCATTCACACAGCTGCCTTGCCACTCGTTGGGGCAGAGATTTCTTGTTCAGCATCTAAAGCACTGTAAAGACCTCAATGAAAAAAATCAGGGAGACTTTATAAACTTCACAGCTTATACAGTGGCAATTATAATTTGCAAATAGCCCCCAGGGAAGAGTTTAAAAAATAGTCTCTTTAAAAAATAAAAGCCTCCATTTTACATATACAGTACATGTAATTGTTACCTTTATTATTTGTTATATGTGTATGGTTTGTGCTATATTTACATTTCTGCATGAGGTTAGTTATCTTCTGGGTATGTATTTATTAATGAGTGTGTGAATTAATGTAAAGTTTTTCAAAACTGTCTGCCTGATCCACTCTAACCTATGTCACGTTTTCAGTGAATTTGTCTCTGTGCTGCCGTCATGCTGAGCAATTATTCTGTAGCCTACACTAATACCACTTTCATACTTCATATACCGGGTTGTTAACCCGGGATATTGCCGGGGCACAGGGCAGTATAGATAAGAAGATTCCCGGGTCGGGCGGGTTCATACTGCACCTGCCCGACCGGGGTTTTACAAAAAAAAAAAGTGTAAAAATTGATTTTAATTAATAAAAAATACATAACAAATGTTTACTTTACTTATTTTCAGCCAGCGGCGTCTCCGGTGCGTTGCCGGCTGTCAGGGGGACCTCTGGGTACTAAAATGACGTAATTTCTAGTCCATTAGAAATGACGTAATTTTAGTACCCAGAGGTCCCCCCTGACAGCCGGCAACGCATCGGAGACGCCGCTGGCTGAAAATAAGTAAAGTAAACATTTGTTATGTATTTTTTATTAATTAAAATCATTTTTTTTTTACATTGACATTTTTTTTTTTTACAGTATGAATGGTGAGACCCGGGAATTACCCCTCGCAAAATCCCGGGTCTAAGTCCCGGGATTTTAGACCCGGGATTTTGGGGTTGGACTATTCATACTGCACCAAGACCCAGGTTTTTCAGAGTGCCCCTGCAAAAACCCGGGTTTTTGGTGCAGTATGAATGGGGTATAATAAGCCTCAAACAGGGCGAAAAGGCTTCATGTAAATGGGATTGTTTGTCTTGGTCAAAACAAATATTGACTTGAAAGGGTTACTATGTGAGTGGTGTTGTCAGTGAAGTGACCGCTCCTGTAATTCAATTACATATGTGTATAGTCACTAGGAAGACGCTTCTATCATCATGGGATTTGTCACTGTAGCACTGTGAATTCAGCAGCAACCTCAAACACTACTCTAATGAGAACCAACCAATTCAAAATTGTGTCTGCGTCAGTCTACCTACCATCAATAGGTACAAATCTTTCACAGACAAGTACTGAGACAATCTGCAGCAAGACTTCGCAGGACACCTAGTGCACTTTAAATTAGCAAAGTGGGACCGGTTCAATACAAATTTTTAATATAGGTGTTCATTGAATTAAAAAATAGATGTATTTCAAGCTAATAGAAAAGCTAGGGCGCTCTATTAAATAAGACCGTATAACAATAAAGAAAGTATTCGCCTAGAAACACTCCTAACGCTTGTACAATAGTAGCAGTCTATTCATGTCATCCATAGAGCATTATATTATCTTTTTAACTACTGACAAATTATGCAGCGCTGTACATTGAAGGGATTAGGCTATGACAGGAAATGCAAGGTAAATATAGCCCTGTCCAAATGAGCTTACAATCTAAGAGATGTGAGGAACACATGATGGGCAGCACAGTGGCCTAGTGGTTAGCACTTCTGCCTCACAGCAATGGGGTCATGAGTTCGATTCCCGACCATGGCCTTATCTGTGTGGAGTTTGTATGTTCTCCCTGTGTTTGCATGGGTTTCCTCTGGGTGCTCTGGTTTCCTCCCACACTCCAAAAACATACTAGTAAGTTAATTGGCTGCTATCAAAATTGACCCTAGTCTCTGTGTGTGTGTCTATGTTAGGAAATTTAGACTGTAAGCTCCAATGGGGGAGAGACTAAGTTAGTAGAATAACAATTGGTGGGGAAAGTGCGGTTGTCTGTTAGGCAGCAGCATTATCAGCCTCCAATAATAAAGCTTTCATTGGCGACTGGTATTTCTGAACAACAATCTGTGGCATAGTATGGTTAGAAAGAGGAGAGATAGCAAAAGCAGTAATCCTAAAACATTAAGCTCCTAGCAACCATAACTGTCCTTCACCATGTATCATAACTGAGTGTCCTTTATTTGTTGGTTCTAGAGCAGGCCTTTGGTTTTGTACAACATGAACACTCTGTCCATTGGGGGTAACTATATGTAGCACAGTGTTTTTTTCTTTAGTGTCATAATTGCTTCTGGAAAAAATTATAAACAACAATTTCTCGTAGAAGCTAACTCTAAGATAAGAAATGGTGCTCAATAGTGGGCATGAGAACAGGTGTTTTTTGTTTTTTTTTTGTTTTTCTTCTTCATCACATTGGCCTAGGTGCATATAAAATCCACAACTGATTTTTCTGTACAACGGACACCTAGTTGGACAGTGAAGCTGGACAGAAAAACTGTGACGGATCTTTCTTGGACTAGCCGTTGGTCACTTTCTAATGTCAGTAAAACAGCTAGAAAGTTACAGTATATATAATCTCTTTGAACAAGGAACCAAGTTGTCCTGTATTTTTATGTGTGTATAACCTGAATGATTTCTAATTAATGCACAACTTCCTATTACAATTATAGAGAAACAGAGGTCTAAATTCTACACTATAGTGTGCTCATAATATAACAAGTTGCTACAATTTGCATGTCTGATAATCTAGAGTGTTCATAGTGTTTGCCCTTTTAGCTGCAAAATAAATGCAGTAAAGTGTCCCCAAATTGGGACAACATAGTCAATCTGGTATTTGACGTTCTCTATTCCAGAAAGACGTCCAGTTTGTGTACTGTAAATAAAGTGCAGAAACTAATGTAGATATATAATAACCACGCTGACTTGGCTGCATTCATGTGTTTAAAAAAAAAATGTTATTCAGAGAGCATACCAGGTGATGAGCGATGATTTCAACATTATAGGAATGGTATGAGGAGCTATATCTGTGCAATATGTACCCTACGGTGAGTCTGATGGTTCAAAACGCCTTATTGAAAACATAGCGGTTTCCCCAAGATCTGTTTCTGTCAAGTCCGTCACACCATGTTCTCTGCATTCAGACACAATTTATTTCTTTAAGGAAGGTTTAAACATATTCATAACGCATGGAAGTATGTAATTAAACTTGAAATGAGATTCATTTGCCATTACATTGTGGCTGATATATTTTGACTTCTGTGCACTTCAGGGCATTTACCAAAGTACACTATAAAATACTGTCACTAATAATATATACTTAGGGCCTTTTTCTTCAGAGATTTATAAATTAAGGTTATCCCTGTTTCGGCTTTATAAAGCAATTCAGTGTATTCATTATTATGTGACTCATTTAGGCAAAATGGACTTGGCATTTGATTAAACTTGTGTCTGCTTTCTGCCACAGATCCATTTAAATGGTTTGTTATAAAATGAATTGGCTTTTATTGCTGCTTGCTAAGTGGGATTATGATCATCAAGTGACCTCCAACTGAATCTGCAAACTTTATCCTCATGAGTCATCACAAGCCAAGGGTAAAATACTGGTGGATCAGGAAGTATTATAGAAGGTTTACACTGCAGCTGCATGTACAGATATGTTGTATGGTCTAGTAATTATACTATTAGCACTTGAAATTGTATAATGCTATTAGCAGAGATGTTGTTCACTTGAGAAACACTTGTGGAAAGTAATGGTAACATCACAACAAGATTTACAGTGTAATGCATGTTAGCACAAATATTTCTTATTTTTCTTATGTATTTTATTTTTCAGAATTCAATTGAATGAAGAGAAACATCACAATAAAGAGTTACACTCACAAGTAGAAACCACCCATGAGAAGAATACAGAGGTAATAAGTCAGGAGCATCATTCATTGGTCACCTCCTTTATTGCAGTAATGTGTTGTAATGATCAGCTGGGGATCGCTGGGCGGTAATTGAGGCAAAACAAAATCCCAGAGCAAGAACTATCAAAAATGGAGCAGGTGTAACTTGAGAGGTTATGTAGAGAGAGAGATCACAGGGATGAAATACACTGTGATAAAGGAGCAATGATATTAGAGGTTTCTTTGTCAATCTCCACCTCTGTATCTGGGCAGATGATGCTACAATACAAACTCTGTTTAAGTCCTTATGTTAAATTTTGATTTTTAATTTTCCACGTATATGTTTTTTCTAGTTGTTTGCAGGTTGAGAACACAAAATATTTTCCTACTCTGGTTTCTAAATTCTGGTCCTCTGAACCTCTAACAGTGCATGTTTTCCACATCTTCTGCTTACAGCACATGCGTGTTATTTAATGTCACATTAAGAGATCCACTGGTTGTGCTGCTAATTTATTTATTTGCGACTTGGTGAGCAGACCTGAAAACATGAATTCTTATCTGCCTCTGAGGCCCGAATTTGAGACAAAAACCAACGACTGTATAATACTTCTTGTATAAAAAAAAAAATTCTAATTGGATCTCTGAAGTAGGTAGCACATCTCCATTGTTTTTCAAACTGATTGTATTCCCTTTATTATCCACACAAGCACAATTAAATGACTCGCAGCATTGGGAGCCAGACAAAGACTGTTGGCACAAAGAACGTGAAAAAGATTTTCTTCTGCCGAAACTGTGCATATTCCCTACACACAGAAAAAAGTGCCCATGTATTCAGTTATGTTATGCAGAATTTAGAAAGGAAACCGTGCACGGTGTTAAACATTCTTTTTCTGTTTGAATAGCTTCAAAACTTGATAGCAGACTTGCAAGAAAAAAGCAAAAGACTTCAGCAACGTCTGGACCAAGCTGAAGAGCGAGCAGTAGAAGCTTCAAAACAGGTATCACAAAGAATCATATTTATGGTCCGTTATAGGTGTTCCAAGTTTGTATGTATTTACAAAATATCAACGTGATACGTGAACCAGAATATTCATATGAAGAAACAGCCTATTTTGCACAGACTGAATATTCAAAGTACAGTGTTTAATTGAAATCTTATACATCATACATTGGTACAGTAATTTAAATCACAATAATTTAGCCTTTCCAGTGAAGGGATGTGTTATGTAAATAACTATTGTGGTGGAAAAACACCAGTAGTCATTTGTTGTAAGTGATCATACCAACCCTTGTATTATATAAAAGCATACAATAAATATGTTTGCTTTGGGGCCATCCAACACAGTCATTATAATGGCTTTTTTTTCAGGAGCAAATAACAGCTGGTTATTCCTTTGAAATTTGTTTACATATGTATTACACATAGTACATCATAAACGTTATCCTAGGATAACAATATTTTGTTACGAGCAAAACATATATGGCTTAAATATATCTGGTAATTTTCTTAGGACAAAGCACACCAGCTTGTCTCTGTGAATTCATATTAGAGTATGTAGGAAAAAGCCATTTTATCCAACATAACAGTTGCATGTCTGCAATGATACGGTATTGACCTTAAATTGGATTTATGTATGATCTACTTATTCTCAGGGTGAGACTGACGTCTTAACATGACTGATGGCGGGTAGGATGTATCCCAATGACAGCTTTCTGACCAGTCTATAGGTCACAAGTGATAGACGCTATCACTAGTGACTTCTAGGCAAAAATACTCACCGTACTTACTACTCATTGTGCCAAACTTAAACAAATAACAGAAGTATCCAACGTATGCTGTTTCTGTAAACTTTTTGGTTTAATTATATCTCTCTTCCACATTAGTTCGGCTTTTTGGACATGGAGAAGGTGTGATAATTGTCTGGCTAAAGTCTTTTGCAAATTGAAACATGGTGTCCGTAAAACTATTGAGAGAATAAACAGGAGTAGTATCTAATTGCCAGAACAAAACAAATATAAACAAGATACAGTGTAGTACTCTTACTGCTTCCTGATTCCTAAGATCGCATAGATGGTGAATAGAAAGGGAGTGCCATGTTCCCAGTGTGTCTGGTGCAGCCTATTGCAGTGTACACGGACATTTCTCATATCTCTAATACTGCACTGTTAGAGAGTAGACCCCTGAGCAGTCGGACCCAGAGTATTGGAAGTTGAGACATTGACACTTTAAACTCCTGGAACAGGAACATCCAGAGAAGAATTGTTTATACTTTGATGTAGACCCAGTTTCAAGGCTCTATGGAGTGATGTGATTGATAAGGATCCTATCCTGAGTCTCAAGGATCTGTGCGTGAAAGACTTGACACATTTTGATAAGTGCCCTACACTAGTCCAGAACAAGTTCATTAGTCCGTTGCAGGCTTAAAGGAAACCTAAGAAACTGGTGGAAATAATAGTAATCTGAATGGTTGCCCAATATCTTGTGTTCGTAGAGGGTCTCGCGTCCAGTAAGACCATAGGTAATATATCAGGCTACTGAATGCTGCACACATCGTTACAGCTTTTTTTTTTCCCTTTACATATGTATATATTTGTATGTATATGTATACTGAATTTGTCTGTTACAATATTCCAAACCTAGGTATTCGATCTTTAAATTATTTATTGTTACTTGCTGTAATAGCGGCTGCTTTGGCATACGGGTAAAGCCCAGCATACCCTTCCAGCAATAAGCTGCTATATATTGGCAAAGCATGCTGGGGCTTGTAGTTTCACAACACCTGCAGTGCCACAGGTTAGCCAAGCCTGGTCTAGTGGGACAATCCCGATTTTTGGTGACTGTTCTGCCCAATCAAAGGTACAGGTCAAGACTCTTTATACACACACTGCATTCTTTACATACTACACTTTGGTGCTAGCTGTCCTTCATGGACTGACCACTCCCCCTCTAGTGTCTGGTCCCGCCTCTTTGATGGTTGGTCACACCCCCTCTGGTGAGCCCGTAGCGTTGCAGTCCCCCGGTGGGCCCTTCATGCCCCAGTCCGACACTGTACACGACTGAGCTACATAGTATCCCTCCTTTGGTCATTTTAGGCCATCCCTTGCTGGAAGGCTGTTAATTTAACAATATACAATCTCTTTAATACAGAATAGAACATATTTCCATTATTAACATTATTATTAAGTTAAGTATAAACACACACTCTATTTCTGGTATATTATTCAGTTTTACAAACATACAGGTCACGCTATACAGAAATTCCCAGACATCTTATTTTTTTGATGTTGTAAAAGGTAAGAAATAGGTAATGACAATGAATATTACATGCTTACAAATAAGGCAAGTCCTAAATAAGGTCTATTTATAGCCAGGAACTTATGAGTGTGAGCAAAATCGGATAAATCTTCAGACACGTGGTCAAGTGTGATAAAAATGTTATTTGGAGTTTGAATTTACCAGCTTGCAGAATACATCGTAAAATACCTCCCTGGAGCCACACACTCTCAATGCTTTATTTAGGAGAGCATTAATAACCTCTAAAGTGGCCAGAGGACAATTAGGTACAATCACACAAAGCAGCACTATCTAACCACAACAGTCAGCCAATACATCAGCCAATACATCACCTCAGCCAATATCCTCAAGAGCATTGTAAGCAGTGTATTGCGGTATATTGGATGATAACTATCTCAGAGGGTGACATAATATATAAGAAGCATCAAGTAATGTATCAATTCCATAATCTATTTACTGTTACAAATAAAATATTACACATTGCTTTGGGGAGTAAATCCAGTAGTGTGAGGCAGGAATAGAGTTGCTGTAAGAAATTATCACCAGGAGCCTCTGAAACTATGCAGGAAAAACATTACAATAAATCCAGTGTTGAGACCATTCTGTCATAACATGTGAAGTACTGGAAACTTATTGTTCTGCAAATCTCCATAAAATTAATTGTCTATAATAAAACTTTAAATTTAGTTGAGCTTGTAAACAAGATATTCCTATTATCTCAAAACCTGTCATTTTAATTTTATGTCGATTCATAAAAAGCCAGGTAGTTCATAGAATAAAAAAGATAAACTTTGCAAACACAGGTGTTCTGTGCTGCTGTATTAGTCACGTATATAGCCACACTGAATAAAATACTCCATGGAATTGAAAGAGGAAATACAATGTGTAAAATGTAAGGGTATTTGAGTTGTGGACATTCAGATATAGCACTGTTTACAGAACAGTGTATGGTCACGGACAACAAGCTATGAATGGTATTGCTGGCCACCAAGTCTAGATACACACCGTTTATTTCACAAACAAGAACAATTTAAGAAAGGAGAGGTGTTTTTTTAAGATGTATCCTTAGTAGGATTAAGTACAAAGCTGGAGGTCTGAGGAAAAAAATAAGGAGAAATAAAACTTTAGTGTTATGTGAGCTCAGGTATGTTATAGCATGTGTTTATTAACATTTATATAGGGGCAGCACTCTAAAACAAACAAAACTAAAAGTATTAATAAACAGGTAAATCCCACAGACAGCAGCTGTAGATCCTGAAGAAATATTAATGTTTGTTTATATAGCACCACATATTCAGCAATGCTGTACCGAGAATCAGGGGCAGATCTAGAATATATCTTTACCGAGGGTGATTTAGGGAGGGGGGGGGGGGATTTAGTCCCCGACCCCTTTTTGACAGCTAAGGCTGCATGTAGCTGCACACAATGTGCAGCTCCATTTGCAGAAACAGGCAGGGAGAGTGTGCTGCCTGGCTGCTCTGATTGTGTTTAAAACACAATCCGAGCACCTGGGCAGGACTCTGTCTGCCTGTCTCTGCTGAACGGACCTGTACATAGTGTGCAGCCGCAGGCAGCAAGTCCCTGCTAGGGGGACATTTTCCCCAATCGCCCCCCGCCCCCCCTCCCCCTGGATCCGCCACTGCTGAGAATATGTAATCATTCACATCAGCTCCTGCCCCATTGGAGCTTACAATCTAAGTTCCCTGCCACACACAGACTAGGGCCCATTTTTTGTCAGAAGCCAATTAGCCTACCAGTATGAAGGAAACCCACGCAAAGACAGGGAGAAACTTCACACAGATAAAACTGTAGCGGCTACAGGGCCTTATCAGATCTAATAAAAATATTTTTTCTCTTTCTCAACAAAGAACGATTTATGGTATAGTTTCAGAAATAGTGTAATGCAGTTTAAACAGTGAATATTTCTATGTCTGTGAACTGGAGTTCTCTGACGGAATTAAAGTATTCTTGTTAACAACAGTGATCACCCACATGTTAATAGGCCAAATCTATAATACAGTTTGAAGATTGTTATTGAGACACTGCGACCTTCTCCCTTGACAGAAAATGTGACAGCTCACTGAATTGTGTGTTGTTTACAGTAGAGATGCTAGCTGCAGTGTGTTTTAAGAAACCTCAGTGCTGTTATGGCAAATATTAAACATACATTTGTTCTACGTGGCATAGCTTACTTTTCTGTACAATATAGAAGAATGTTTGTTTTTAAATCTATAAATCAACATCAAGATAGGTAGAAAGATGGGCTGTAAAACCTATAATTGTCAACACATGTATATCATTAACATGCATTTCTTCAGTTTACAGTAAATGGCTCTATGTAACTGCTTTAGATATAATCTAACACATACCATTGCTATTTACCATAGCCTTCCAAGCAAAATCTAAAAGGCATGAATTATTACTAACAATTTACGTCACCAAGATATTTCTCAAACTACATAACCTAGATCTCTTGCTTGTATTCATATTTTCCACACAAATTATCACTCTTCTGGGAAGGCTTTCTGCTATATGTTGTCACATGGCTGCAGGGACTGTCATCCATTTGGTCACAGGAGTATTAGTGAGGTCATCATCATCATCACCATTTATTTATGTAGCGCCACTGATTCCGCAGTGCTGTACAGAGAACTAACTCACATCAGTCCCTGCCGCATTGGAGCTTACAGTCTACATTCCCTAACATACACAGACAGACAGACAGAGAGACTAGGGTCAATTTTGATAGCAGCCAATTAAACTACAAGTATGTTTTTGGAGTGTGGGAGGAAACCGGAGCACCCGGAGGAAACCCACGCAAACATTGGGAGAACATACAAACTCCACAAAGATAAGACCATGGTCGGCAATTGAACTCATGAACCCAGCGCTGTGAGTCAGAAGTGCTAACCACTGAGCCACCGTGCTGCCCCACGGTGTCAGTCACTGACATTGGGTGATAATTACTCACAGTCAGCATTACAATTCATCTTAAAAGTGTTCGAAGGGCTCTGTGCAGGCTAGTCAAGTTATTCCACACCAAACTCGTGAAACCATTTTTTGATTGACTTACCCCTTTTTTGCACATGGGAATTTTCGTGCTGAAAAAGTGAGAGGCCTTCCCCAAACAGTTGCCACAATGTTGGAAACATACAATTTTCTAGAATGTCATTGTATGCTGTAGTTTCAGTGAAGGGAAATCTTAAGGCTAAGTGGCCCAGGCCAAACCATGAAAAACAGCCACACTTCAGGTACGAAGCTGTCTCCTGGCATCCACTAAACCCAGATTTGTCTGTCAGACTGCCGGAAGGTGAAGCGTGATTTATCACTCGAGAGTAAGTGTTTCCACTGTTCCAGAGTCCAGTTACACCACTCCAGTTGACATTTGGCATTGCTCATGGTTATCAGAGTCTAGTATGTGTCTGCTTAGCCATAAAAGCCCAATCCATATAGAATCTATGTTTTAATTTGACAAATAGTCAAGATATACATACACATGATTCAAAAGAGTTTGTATTGTTACCATAAAGAAAGAACAGATAGCAATAAGTGAAAAAGTAGATGCTAATTAAAATATGGAATATCAATAAAGCTGCACATTAAGCAAGCTTTTGGTTTAATGCTGGTTATATACAGAACAATACATTTTACTCGCATTGCAAAATCAATAGTTGATATTTAAATTTTTCATACTTTTCTCATTACACGTTTGTTATCTTTTCTTTTTATGGAGCTACAAAGGGTCTGTAGCGCCATACATAGAAAACAGAACACTGCATACAGGGAAGTACAAAGACAAAAACAAAGTGCAATTGAATTGACAATCCGGCTGAGAACAGGTAGATAGGGCAGAGTGATATAAATGAATAAAGAAATGCTTGAGACAGAAAGGGGAAAGAAGAGAGGTGGGAGTGGACTAAAGTAGGATGGGCCTGGAGCCAGGGTTGTGGATGCACAACTAGCAGCACCAGCACCAGTAATGGAGGAGATAGAGGCAGGAGAACAGAGTCAAGGTGAGGAATGAAACTGGGGTGCCGGAAGCAACAGGAAGGTGACAGGAGGACGGCACAAGGAGTAGAGGAGTTACTCTAATAGAAAAGAGTAAGAAAATTAAAAACCAAAATGAAAATCTTGAAAGCCTAAAACTATGCTGGATCACAAGGCTGAATTACACATTTTCTCTTATTGCAATGAGACTAAATCTCATAAGATCTCTTTCTACAGATATATTTATGGGGCAGGTTATTTAACTACAGAAAATTTTTATCTCAATTATCATTTGATAACAAAATAAATGCAATATTTGATGTCGCACAATGCAATTTAGTTAGGCTGGATGAGGAATATTACAGTGCCCCCTATATTAAAAGTTATAGGAAAACCAGAAAATAAAAATCAAGATAATAACTCTGTCCTGTATCTTTTTGCTGAAAACACACAGTGAAATAACAAATCTTCACAATATAATAAACCTCAAGATATATAAATCAAATGAAACTTAATTTAAATTAAACATTAATTTATTGTATAAAATGGAAATACATTAGCATATACATTACACATTAAGTCTTTTAAGAGAGCTTGTTTTACTGGGTATACGTTACAGAAAATTACTGCAGATGCAATTTCTGTAATGATTTTACCAACGACAAAGTCCCAATGAGTATGCAGATCTATGTGTACACACTTACATGATTTACCTTCAGATCTCTGCTCTTCATCTCTCATAACCATTGTGACTCTGCATGGAGATATATGGACACTGCTTAGTTTGTACCCAGCTTTACTTGCCTTTTTTTCAACCCACTTAGTAAATGTAATTCCACATTATATACAAATTCTATTTATCTTGCTGGTAATGGGGGGTAATTAATGCTGGGAATTTATCAGATTTCCTTCCGGAACCCACAAATGGTGTTAGTAACTGTCCCCACTGGGGGTTTGTTCTGCCTTCCTCTGGATCCTAGTACTTAGAATGGTATATTTTCTTATTTTTTTCAACGTTGCTAACTATGTACTCAGAATCATGATGTAATATATTAATTACTTGGTTCATGTTTGATGTCATCACCACAACAGTAATTGCTAAAACCTTAGGGGGCCTATTTATTAAGCCTTATTTTCTTGTAGATTCCCAGAAAACTGCTGTTTTTGGGGAAGAGAGCATTTTACTTCCGAATCCATTGCAGTCCCCATAAATTTGTATTTTTTTTTATTGTCATAGAAGTCACCGGAACTGAGTTCTGGCACCTTTTTTCGATGGATTTTCCAAGTTTTTTTAAAATAACTTTTGAACATTTGATGTTTGGTCCACGTGGACTTGAATCGCCCTGTCGAGCGTAGCAGGTAGATGGCAAAATCATTAAAACGGTGCATGCGGGCTGCTTGTGTGTGGAGTCCGATACATGCATACTTCTTCCTCGCTGGTTGTGATGACACTGCTCGGCTTGTGGCGCTACTCAGCTTGTGATTGGTCGCGCACTGAATGCTTACTGCGGGGCGGCAACTGTTATGTTTCGTCATACAACGGACGTGTGTGGGTGTGTATAAAGTGATTGACTACGTGATGTGGGGATCCGCCACCTTTTTTCTTACAAAAAAGCACGACAAGTTCTGAAAATGAAATTACACATGTGGTAATGTGAACCAGCTCAGACTAGCGTACATTACCTTATGTGTAATTCTTCAGCTCTGCTCCGATGGAGACAGCATTGTGGTAGAGTGATCTTCGGATCCCTCACCGCATCTTACTGCTCTCCCCTCTGGTCACTATCACAAAGGAGGTCACTTTATGATGGTGACCATAGGAAAGATAGTATAGAGGTCTTTGCAGAAACAGCAGTTTTTTGTGACTGCTTTCTCTGTTGAAGATTTTTAATAAATACATACAATCTTTCAATCCTTATCATTGCGATAAGGATTGAAAGGGTTTGTGTTAAAAATGTGACCATTAATAAATAGGGGCCTAGGAAACAAATATAACATGCCGTAAAATGTATACTTATATGTTGGATGTGTACAAGTATACATTTGTGCCATGAGTATGTAATAAAATGTAAATTGGACAGAGATGCCTTTTGGAGTCTTTTTCTGTCCTTATAACTCTAAAATCATTTCTGTCACATGATGATTATGTAGCATATTGTGAAAATGAAACAAAGGATTGCTCTATGTAGGATCAAATTTATTCTGATTATTTTTTCTGCTTGCTGATAAACATCTCATCTCGGCTAGAAGGCAGCAGAGTCTTTAATGAAAGTGGCAGAATTTGCTGCAAGTTTATTGTCTAAAATAATAAAGGTTTTATCTTTTGTCTTGGCACTTATGTGATATTTGATATAAAATATTAAAGTAGTTTTCTTCTGTTTATATTTTATACATTTATTTAATGTGTATTCTGTATGATTTTGATCTAGTTTCTATATATGCATTTACCTGCTGAATATTTAGCATATACAAAGCACACTTTACTGGAGGTAAAATAGAGCAGTCACTGAAAATATCCTTTCCCCATAGCTATTGTTCCTCCCCGGTCACATGTTGCCACACGTTAATGCACATAAAATAAAGCCATATTCTATTTTCTGGTGTGATCTAGACGAGGAAGGGGTAGATTTATCAAACCTACTTTAAAAAAAAAAAAGGAGTTGTTGCCCATAGCAACCAATTAGGTTCTAGCTATCCTTTATCTAGGGCATTCTAGAAAGTGATAGCTACAGTCTGGTTGCTATGGGCAACTCCTACACTTCCTTTTTAGAAGATTTGCTAAATATACCCCAAAATCTTGTTATAGATAGGTGACCATATAACGCAGACACAGAGAACATTGCTTACCAAGTGTGGATTGGTGATGGCAAAAGCACAGTGGGCAACCACACACGTGTACAGAGGGCTAAAATATATTTGTCAGTAGCTTTCCAAAGTACTAATGACAGAATCACTAGATTTCTATAAAGACTACAGTATTTAGAGACTAATTCGAAACAAGTAGTGTTAGATGAACCATTGCTATTAGTACATGTGTGTTACAAGATACTTTATTCTAAATTTATTTAATGTAGTGAATGTTTGAGTAGATCATATTTCTATGATAAAACTAAAGTCAAGGTTAGTAATCCTATATTTGATCGGTGAATTTTCTAAATTCCTTTGTTTTAAATTAACTATTGCATATATTTTTTTTTCAGTTTAGTCGTGTTGTGTCCCAGAGGAGGAAAGCAACTCATGAACTGGACCTTGAGAATATCTAAAAATAAATGTACAAGTGTTCTAATTGGAATTATGTAACCTGCAGTACAAAGATGGCAGGAGATGAAGCATGGACGACTTCTGCAGTGCGGTGGAGAAGCTTTTGATTGGTGGATTAACAAACATGATTTTATAATGAGAACAAAAAGACATTTGTCACAGATTTATTTTTATATGTTTTTTTTACATTATTTGATAACTGTTTTGTAAAATTAAACCATTCATTATGAATTTCTTTATTTCTATTAACGCTTCTTCTGTCTTAGTCCTATAGCAAGACTGCTTACTCATTCACAACAAACTATTGCCCTACGTTATGTAGGGTGAAATTTCAAATTCATTTATATAGTTTAAGCACTTGTTTTCCATGGTGCAGTTTTTAGCAAGTTGTTCAGAGATATTCATAAAGTCATTTGGAAAATAAGGCATAATGTACTTATGTATTAAGGTAATATGCTTTTCTACTCTTATTCATATTTACAGCGTTGCATGGTGTACAGTGATACTGTGCTCCAAACACTTGCAGCTCTATGTACAGCACGTACTATCCAAAATGTAACAAAACTACAAATAAATAATTCATGTTGATTTTAAGTCAAAAAGTATTATAAAATAATACCATTTTATATCAAATGTATTCATTAATGGGTCTTCATTAGTATTCAGGAAAAAAGGAGTAGTCTAAGCCCCTGGTACTAGATGGAAATATAACTTTAGTTTTCATATGATGTAACTATTTTTTTTGAATTGGTTTAAAAAAATAGGTCACTGCAAGTGTTTAAAAAATGGACCTTAACATAGAGGTTAATAGGTGTGCATTATATTATATTGGAAGATGGTCCATTATTTATTAAACACTTATATCTTTGTAGCTTACCAACCACAGAGTCAAACAGCGTCATATATAGGGATGTAACACCAACATGTCAACAGAAGTGTTCGTAGAGACGCGCTAAAGCCATTTAGAGCTTGTCCGGGCATTGTACTATATTTGTTATTGTAAAAAGAGAAAATTGTATTACCAATGCTGTCAACGTAGTGGATCAGTTTTCCTTTTGGTGCATTAAAAATAAATTGTAACAAAGAATCTACAGTTAGGCTTCTTAACAGTTTTGCCCATCTGAACAACTGCAGGTATCTGCAGCCAAAAAGCCAGAATCACTGTATACCTGATCAAATGAAGGAAGGTGACTAGATCAGCTAAACATTAAGGGGTAAATTTACTAAACTGCGGGTTTGAAAAAGTGGAGATGTTGCCCATAGGAACCAATCAGATTCTAGCAGTCATTTATTTAGTACATTCCACAAAATGACTGCTAGAATCTGGTTGCTATAGGCAACATCTCCACTTTTTCAAACCCGCACTTAGAGTATCTCTACCAGAAGCAGCAAAAGAGGGGCATTCTACTGAGCTGTGATTGCAGTTTGTAAACTCTGTAGTTTATTCAAGTCAAAGCCATGTTAAATAAAGCTGCACTGCTGGTTTTGAATTCTGCTCAAGATACAACCCATACAATTTATCTAGTGGAGGTTTGGAAAAGTAAAATATATTCGTCTTTGTTCTGATAAACTACACCAGGTCCCCCTGTCCTAGTAAAAACCGGCACAAAAAACAGTGTGGTCCCCTCCCAACTGCTCCGCTCTAAACACTGGGTCTCATCCTAGCAGTGGAGGCACCAGTAATCAAAAAGAACGAAAAATCTGGACTGGTAACTTTACCAGGTTCCAGAATAATAGATCCCCACCCCTTTATTCCAATATAGTATACATAAATAGTGCAAATATTTTAAAAATACAGTTTCATCTAACTAAAATTTATCAAAAACCATTGTTCACCATCTTCTTATTAAAAAACAAAACAAAAGCCATTCGGATAAAAAAAAAACCCAACAGTTTGGAAACACTAAAGACAAACAGCATCCCACACCATAGTTTACTAAATTCTCCTTCAAAGGTTTGTCTCTTAGTCTTAGTGTTGGGTAGATAGAACAGATGTAATTATTTCTATAGCTACAAGACAGACACCAAATGACTAAATCTGAGAAATAAAGTGCCATTTTGATTACCTTTTTTGTTCTTGTAACAGTAAAATATTTCATTTATCACAACATGTAATCATTGTGCTAAAAAAAAAAAAAATTCTCTAATTAGCACTAGTCACTGGTGTAAATTAGTAACACATTCAGAGTGTTGAGGAATAAAATCTTTAAAAGGGTCCTGTTACTGTTATTTAAAATTTTTCAGATAATTAAATACAAAAATATATTTTTGGCTGTTTGTTAACTTACTGTTCTGTATTTTACCATATTTATAGGTATCCTTGTTCACCCTTGTTGGGCAGACTCCTCCTAATGACTAACATTTTATATCAAAGAAATAGATTGAACAGGCATTCTAGTGGTTTAAAACACAATCTTTCAGGAGAGAAATCAAAAGATCAAAACAACTTAAGTAAATTTAAAGTCCTTGTTTGATGTTTTAGAGATACCAATGTGGGAGTGACAGGACTACATATTTTACTACACTTCATATCTTCCTGATCATGTCAGATGTAAGTATGTGACATGTATGCTTGTCAGTAGAGGTCCACAATCAGGGCCTGATCAACCACTAGGCTGACCAGGCTGCAGCCTGGGGCGCTGGGTCCCGGGGGGCGCTGCACTGTGGGTATTTTTTTATTTTTTTAAAAAAAAAAAAATAATTTTTTTTTTTCTTCATTCATTTTTTTTTTCGGGGTGGGGGAGGGGGGGGTCGCCGCTGGGGATCGCCGTGGGGGGGGTGGAGGGCTCGATGATCAAAAGCATTGGTGGTCAGTGGTTAGCAACACACAGCCAATCGCCAGGCTGCCTGTTGCTGTGCAGCAGACAGGAAGCAGGACGTCTTCACTTCCTATCTGCTGATCTGAGGAGAGGAGCGACGCTGGCACAACTACAGGTAAGTGAAGGGGGGAACTGCCCTGCATATCTATAGGGAGGGGGGGAACTGCCCTGCATATCTATAGGGAGGGGGGGGGGAACTGTCCTGCATATCAATAGGGAGGGGGGGGGGGACTGCCCTGCATATCTATAGGGAGGGGGAAGGGAACTGCCCTGCATATCTATAGGGAGGGGGAACTGCCCTGCATATCTATAGGGAGGGGGGGAACTGCCCTGCATATCTATAGGGAGGGGGGGAACTGCCCTGCATATCTATAGGGAGGGGGGGAACTGCCCTGCATATCTATAGGGAGGGGGGGGAACTGCCCTGCATATCTATAGGGAGGGGGGGGAACTGCCCTGCATATCTATAGGGAGGGGGGGGAACTGCCCTGCATATCTATAGGGAGGGGGGGGAACTGCCCTGCATATCTATAGGGAGGGGGGGGAACTGCCCTGCATATCTATAGGGAGGGGGGGGAACTGCCCTGCATATCTATAGGGAGGGGGGGGAACTGCCCTGCATATCTATAGGGAGGGGGGGGAACTGCCCTGCATATCTATAGGGAGGGGGGGGGGGAACTGCCCTGCATATCTATAGGGAGGGGGAGAACTGCCCTGCATATCTATAGGGAGGGGGGAGAACTGCCCTGCATATCTATAGGAAGGGGGGGGGACTACCCTGCATATCTATAGGGAGGGGGGAACTACCCTGCATATCTATAGGGAGGGGGGGGGACTACCCTGCATACCTATAGGGAGGGAGAGGGGGGACTGTCATGCATATGTATAGGGAGGGAGAGGGGGACTGTCATACAAATCTATAGGGTGGGAGGGGGGGGCTGCCATGAAAATCTATAGGGAGGTAGAGAGGTTGATATGTATGAAGGAGGGCAGAGGAGGGGGGCTGATATATGTGACTGGGGGAGTTTTGATGTGACGGGGGGGATAGCTAGCTAGCAGAGTGGAGGTAAGGAAAATAGCTGCAAGGGGGATGGATGCAGGGTGGGAGGTAAAGAAAATGGCTGCAGCAGGGGTTAAGGAAAATGGCTGTGCGGGGGGGGGGGTTGTGGTTAAGGAAAATGGCTGCAGGGGGTATTTAAAAAATAGAGCAGCTTTGGGGGGCAGAATCTCATGATTGTGTGGTGGTCACATGGGTGGTCTCAGCAATCACTAGAATACTAAATATTAGTGAGATGGGGCTGGTAGAGGTTTGTATTTGATTGACAACAAATATTCAGATATTGCTTATATATGCCTGTCCAATGGGGTACTTTTAGCTGGCCATAATGGAGTGTTTTGTTTTAACTAAAGGGCCTAATCATTCAGGGTTTGCATTATAATACATTTTTGCATTTTCAAAAAAGGACGCCAACTTTCCAGAAGCCAGCGAGAGGATAACAAAGTTGCAAGAGAGAAGAGCAAGGACAGGTAAGAGACAATGGCACAATCTGTCTAAATTTGAATGCTGGAGAATACACCTGAACATTCATATTCAGGAGTGTTCCTATACACCTATATATTCGGAGGAGGGGGGGGGGGGGGGCGCTGCGGCCGTATTAGCCTAGGGCGGCCAGAACCCTTAATCAGGCCCTGTCCACAATACAAGGTTTACAAATAAGATTACATTTCAGTGGTACTGGAGGACAACCTACTGTAAATATTAGTTAGTGGACAAAGCTAAATTTCCAGTTGGTTGCTGTGGTTAATTGTAAATTTTGTAAAGGCAATGTTAGTAAACGACCTATAATGAATGAGGAGAACACACAGGTCACATACAGGAAGTGACCAGGTGAGTTTCTGCTGGAGAGACTATGGGTTTGGTAGGAATCAAGAGCAGCTCCCACACAGCGTCTCTACTTCTTTGCTGTAACATAGGCTTGGATATCCAAGCCTATGTTATAGTTTATTAACATACACAATTGTAATAAAAAATAAACAACTTTTCCTTAATAGGCGGTAATAAAAACACAAACTTTATTAAGACCTATACACAATCAGTATAGACATTGGTCACTATTAAATAACATTTTTTCTGGAATTAATGTATCTAAAGGAAGAATCAGAAAAGTGTATTGAAAAAAGTTGACTCTCCATTATATAATGGTCTTAAATTAAGAACATATTTACTCACCTATGGTACAAAAATAAAGTGTGCCTCTGATGATTTCATCACATATACTGATATCTACCACTCCTATAGAAATGCTCTGGACACTGCTAAACAAACCTACTTCCAATCTCTCATCTATGCTCAGGCTTCTAATCCCAAACGCCTCTTTAATACATTTAACTCTCTTCTGAATCCTCCTGCTCCAAATCCTCCAACTAACATCAGTGCACAGGATCTTGCTTCCTATTTCAAGGACAAAATTGATAAGATCAGGCTTGAAATGGTATCATCTCCCTTGACATGCAATCGGCTCAATTCCTTTGTAGCACCCTCTGACACTCTCCATTTGATCCCACAAATGAAGAGGAAGTTTCTACTCTCTTCTCATCTTCCTACTCTACCTCCTGTCCTCTTGATCCCATTCCCTTACAAATTGGTATGTCCCTGTCTCCTGTGCTCATTCCCCCTCCAACTAAAATCTGTAATCTATCTATGTCTACTGGTATTTTTCCATCACTATTCAAGCATGCAGTGATTACTCCCATTTTAAAAAAAACAGAATTCTGACCCTAACTCTCTCGTAAATTACCGCCCCAGCTCCCATGCCCCTCCAAGCTTCTCGAGAGAATTACCTACACTCGCCTCACACACTTTCTTACAGCAAACAACCTATTGGATCCTCTTCAGTCAGGCTTTCGCTCTCAACACTCCACACAGACTGCGCTGACCAAAGTTGTCAATGATTTGATCACAGCAAAAAATAATAACCATTACTCTTTTCTAATTCTCCTGGATCTCTCTGCTGCATTTGACACTGTTGACCACTCTCTCCTCATACAAATGCTACAATCCCTAGGTCTTGAAGGCACTGTCCTATCCTGGTTCTCATCCTACCTATCTAATCGCTCTTTCAGTGTTAATTTCTCTGGATCCACCTCTGCTTCGCTTCCTTTATCAGTTGGAGTACCACAAGGCTCAGTCCTAGGTCCTCTGCTATTCTCTATCTACACCACTTCTCTTGGGAAACTAATAAGCTCCTTTTGGATTTCAGTATCATCTCTATGTGGATGATACACAAATTTATCTATCCTCTCCTGATCTTTCACCATCTGTGCTGTCTAGCGTTACCGACTGTCTTTCTGCCATTTCATCTTGGATGTCTTCTCGCCAACTCAATCTCTCACAAACTGAATAATATTCCCACCCAAAAACAGAAGCTTCCTGCCTGACACTTCTATTTCTGTCGATAACATGACCATAAATCCCACCCCGCAAGCTCGTTGCCTAGGTGTAATTCTTGATTCACAACTGTCGTTTATTCCCCACATCAACTCTATATCTAAATCATGTTACATACACCTAAAGAACATTTACAGAATACGCACATATCTGACACAAGACACAGCAAAAATATTAATTCATGCACTCATCATCTCCCGCATCGACTATTGCAATTCCCTCCTTACTGGTCTTCCCAAAGTCAGACTTGAACCCCTACAATCGATTTTGCACGCAGCGGCTAGATTGATTTTCCTTACAAACCGTTATTCCTCTGCTGAGCCACTCTGTCAGTCTCTACATTGGCTGCCTGTATTTCAACGAATCCAATATAAAATTCTTCTACTAACATACAAGGCCATCAACAAAATTGCACCGACATACATTTCCTCACTTGTCTCGAAATATCTCCCTACTCGACGCCTCCATTCTACACAAGATCTACGTCTCTCCTCCACTCTCATCACATCCTCCCATTCTCGGTTACAGGATTTTTTCCGGGCTGCACCCACTTTGTGGAATTCCCTCCCTCGCACAGTAAGACTCTCCTCTAGTCTTCAAACCTTCACTGAAAACCCACCTCTTCAGACAAGGTTATGATATTCCTCAACCATCATCTTAATTTCCCTAGATTACCCTATTACCACCCTCTACACAGCTAACAAAAGACAACAACCCTCTGACCAACATTGCCACACACACAGCACAATCAATACTTTTACCTTTGCAGTCTAGCTGGTCCATTGTGCAATATGATGTAGCACATGCCCTTGTGTTTCTAACTCCCATTGTCCCATAGATTGTAAGCTTTCGAGCAGGGTTCTCTTACCTCTGTCTGTATGTATTACCCAGTATTGTCTTATCAATGTTTGTTCCCAATTGTAAAGCGCTACGGAATTTGCTGGCGCTATATAAATAAATGATGATGATGAAAGTGCCAGGTGAAAAAAAAAATCAAGAAAACAGTGCTAAATTGGCACACACCTAATGTACACCATAAACAAAGCTCCTGTTTTCATGACATGGTTAGCACTTATGTCTCACAGCGCTGGGGTCATGAGTTCAATTCCCGACCATGGCCTGTGTAGAGTTTGTATGTTCTCCCCATATTTGCGTGGGTTTCCTCCAGTTGCTCCGGTTTCTTCTCACACTCCAAATACATACTAGTAGGTTAATTGGCTGCTATCAAAATTGACCCTAGTCTCTCCCTCTCTGTCTGTCTGTTTATATTAGGGAATTTAGACTGTAAGCTCCAATGGGGCAGGGACTGATGTGAGTGAGTTCTCTGTACAGCGCTGCGGAATTAGTGGCGCTATATAAATAAATGGTGATGATGACATCACTTATTTTTGGAGTGTTGCACCCTGGAATGTAGTCTGTAAAGGTAAGATACATCTGTATTAGAGGACCACCTCAAAGCTAGCTTGTTCTCCCTTTGTTGAATTTCTGTTCTCTGCTTCTAACAGATTCCTTCTATCTGTATATTTCATTATTCAATGTAATATTTAAAATCTACAACTACAATTCCATAGCCTATAAAAACGATAGATGACATCAGTGAGAAAATAAGACTGTTCATCATGATAAGAGCTTCAAATATTTTCCCATTATCAAAATTTATGCAAACCCTGATGATGGCGTAAATATAAAAGAGGACGGTTTTTCTCACATAGATACTGATTCTTGTGACACTAGAAGATAAATATGTAAAAAGAATCATCGTTGTGCTTTACATTTTTCTGAAAACTATGGGCCTGTCAGTGCTTATAGTCTTTAGGTTTTCATTAGGCCAGTAACTCTTCTGCATTATTTGTGTTCAAGAAAATATATAAGCTGGCATTAGTCACCAAACATCATTTATACAGTAAATTTACATTTCAAAAGGAATGCAGATGACAAGAATTCTTAGTTTAATTAGAGACATATTTTCTTCAAATTAGCATACTCCCACTAGAAACACTTTTTAAATGCATTTTTTCATGTATTTATAAGATAAAAGCGAATCTTATGCAATACACTTATGCATTGAAGCTTATTTTTTTATGTATGTGTATGTGTATATTTATATATATATATATATCTAATATATATATATATATAAGCCTAGCGGCATGTGTTAGTCTGTGTGTGGAAAAAAAAAAAAAACAAGCTGCAGCGCCACCTGCTGGGCGGAGTTATACACTGACCTACTAAATTCTTAGCATTATCTAATATATAAAAGTAAAAGCCTAGCGGCGTGTGTGTGCGCGTGTGGGTGGAAAAAACTATTTTCTCAGAAAGGGCTCATCCAATTGACCTGAAATTTGGTATACTGACATTATTTGACCAAAAAATTAGAATAGTGAAGTCAGTTAACTTCCATCATCCCCCCTTCCCCCTGTGGGAGGCGTAGTAAAGGCTAAATTTACGAGTTGAGGGCTCAAACTAATTTTCGTGAGGTAATTTTACCTCATGAACACACATTAAAAATGGCGCTTGCGTCGGGAAGTAACGCTCATCCCCTGAGGAGGCCTGGACTAGGCCTAAATACATGACAAGAACCTTTTTAAGACCTTAAGTAGCTTGATTTGACTAGAATGCATGAGTATCATGCACGGGTTAACTTGTATATATGTATATATACATATACACACACACACAACAAAATGTTAATTGGTGGAAGGATAGATTCAGTTCTGTTACAATAGATCCTTTGGTTATATATTAAATTCTATGGCTAGAGATGACAATTTTGGCAATCCTTAATCTGAATAATGTGGAATTGCACATTAAATATTTGTGAAGGCAGTGAGAATTTATATGGTAGTGCCAAAGTATGGGGTTGTTTAAAAGAAATACCTCTGTATATTTTGGTTTAGCTGTGGGAACCCAACGGTCATTGCAGTTACCATACCCTTTGGTGACCTGCGCTGGCGCCTTGGTGTCAGCAGCAGCTGCCACTGAACATGAGGAACAAGTGTCCTGGCTCTGTTTCCAGCAGTGAGCAGGATACTAAAAAGCAATATCAGCCCTCACACAGCTACTCCAGTCTAGCAAATAACCATAAAACTGCACATCCAGCACAAGAGCAGCAGCCTTCTCCTGAACCTGAAGCGATGGGAGATTCAATTAAGATATATATAGTAAAACAGTTATGATTGACAGCAGATTTCTATAATGAATAGATCATGTTTCATATCTTCAGCTTGCACTGTCTCTTCTGATTCCAACCATACCATCAGGGGAGGGCTGCCCAGGGGGCAAGAGCCGACTCAGCAGCCTATTTTAAAGGAAAAAAATGCAGGTGGCCCTGTGACCCAGCCCATTATGGTACTGGCCGGGGGCCGCCCAGCCCAGCCTGCCCCTATATACCACACTACTGGTGGCGCTCCTGAAACATCAGTAGTCAATGGCTGCTTTCTTAATGGTGGCTGATGATTTTACTGCCTTAAAAAAAAAAAACAACTATATGCACTTCCCCCACTAGCAGCTACAATTGTTATTTGGCTACCTTATATATCCATTGATTCCCCACCCTTAGGATAATAATATGCTCATATTTCTTCTGTTCTGCCTTAAATCCATTACTGTCAAATTCACTATTAGTCTATAATGCAATTATTTATAACAAGTAGAAACAAATATGTGTAATTTCCATTTAATTTTGCTTTCTACCTTGATGGTTTATTGATTATTAACAAATCCAGTGCTCCTTCCAGTGATTGGCCTGGACTACATTAATCATGATTACAAATGTCACTTCAATGTAGTTTGCGAATATTGAATATATGTTGCAAGAACCGTAAACATTTGGATAATGTTATAGGTATTACTATCATTTAAATGGTTACACTTGTTTAATTTGTCACCCTACCTAATTAACATTTTTTGATAAAGATCCCATTATCTATTTAGAAAAATGCTTTAAAAAATAGCATAAATGTTAATTGTTCAATCTAGTTTTTCTGTGTCAGTCAATGATGATTCATTATCAGGAAGGATCTGGAAGCATGTTTTGGAAGGGTTATTAAAGTTTTTCTTTATGAATTTAATAATAGATGGTAAAAGGTGTAATCTCTATAATCCACTCACGTCTGCATATAACAAAAGAGTTAAAAGTAAACTTAACTATGGCAGAATATATCCCTTGACAATCATTTAAACAATGAACATGAAACAGCCCAGTTACAAATCAGTGTGCACATAGTAGGAATCTTTAGGGTCAATTCCTGCTGATGTAAACTTATAATATGGGAAAATTGCCATCATAATTTGAAACCAGGCTGTAAGGGACAGTGAAGTCCGAATTTTCCACAGGATGTTAATGGTTGTATAATAATACACCAAAGTAAGTGTTCTTTCCAGCCCGCTAGCCAGGACATCTTGCACACCAAAATGTCATGCTTCAGGTGAATAAAACAGAGGGCAAGTCAGGCTCTATAGAGAGAAAACTATTAATATCTAACTGGAAATTTGTGTATTAAAGGACATAACTATTAATCACACCTCGTGCACCTATCTATAAATCCTATACAATGAAGCCTTTGTAGCATGACAGTCCATAAACAAATATGGATATTCAATCAGATGAGGAATATCTATAATGCATTTGATGAAACTGAGAATGGTGCTCCACTTCTTCAAAATAAATGGAGGAGACTTAGGTAACTTATAGTACTACAGATTCAAATGGACCAGCTGTGCATCCCTGGAGGAAAAAATAGTGAATACACTGCATGTTTGAGCTGTAACTAATGAAATCATCTGAGGGGAGATCATTTAAAGCTGTTCCTAATTGTAGTCTGGTCCTTGAAGTGTGAATCCTGGAAAACATGTAAAATAGATTAGTCCCGACCACTGGCCTCTGGCCCAAAACACAATATGGTACTACCAGCAAATCAGGGAGTTTTGTGTTTTACCAAAGTGGATCATTTAGAGAAGGTATAGAAACAAAAGTGAGCATTGCTCAAATGTGACACTGCACAACACCTGGGACTTCTCTCACTAATATCACCAGATAATGAAAACCAAGCAAGACAATAAATGAGATGTAAGCGAAGGCCAATCCACCCCTGGAACCATGAGCATCTTCCTACTCACCCTGGGGTTTCCCTAGCACAGAAGAGTGGAGCAATCAAAGAATAGAACATACTCAAAGCTGTTTGGACAGGTGCATCAGGGAATTATATTATCATCCCTTCTGAGTAAATGTACAGGAGCAGGGCTGTGGCCTGGGGAAGAGTTTAAATGATATTTATAATGGGATGAAATATTATGAGGTGGGTGATGGTGTAAATACAATATGATGGGGGAAATAATGGGTTAAACATGAGTCATTGATAGTGTGACATTAGCTGGGTGCACACCCTAATGATATGTGCTGCAGATACCTATGCCTTCACTCTGCCTTTTACAAATAATGTCATAACAAACAATACACACCCATCAATGTGTAGTTTAAGACTAAAATAAACAATGTTGTTGATTTGAGAAACTTCGTAGTAATGACACCACATCTTTAAGCCTCAATAAGTAAATTATTGGATTTGACATTGTTGTCAGAAAAACTGCAGTCATCCTTTATTTAGACTTAATGACTCTGGGAGCCATCATACAAAAGCTTGTTGTGATAGCATCTGCACCTTAGGAAATCAGCACTTGAGCCTATATTATTGTTTAGACTTTTCACATCTTCTCTTGCAGCAGGAACCATGCGCAGTTAGGCTATGACAACGCAATAGAATATAAATTGTTTTTAGTAGGTGATATATCAAGATATTTAGCTGTAATAAAACCAGACCACCATTTTGATACAAGATATTTATACAGTGTTGGGTGTAAAATGATTCCTCAATCCAAAACACTAAGTATAAATAACAGTGCATTGTAACTCAGGAATATAAAATGCTAGAGCATTATAAAATAGCACAAAAATTGTATTTTTGTACTTTAAAATCCTCTTCTCAGAGGCTGTAGAGGGGCACAAGCTGTGGGTTGTTTTACCCCAAGGTACAACTTAAAACGATAACTCCTCCGTCCTATAAGCCCACTGCTGTTTCCCCATCACAATTAGCCCAGTATGGCGGTGAGGATAAAACAGAAACATGCTTAGGCTTGTAGGATCTTACTACCAAAAGCAGATTCCACAAAGTTGGTAATGTCCCCTTTGTAAAATTTAGAAAAAGGTATGTGGGAATGACCAGATTGCTGCTATGAAAACCTGAATATAAGACAACCTATGATGTATAACCCAAGAAGGACCTACCACCATGACAGGGGTGCGCTGTAAGCCCACAGACTTCAGATAAACCCAGCAGAGACTAGACCTGCTGATTTGCAGTCCTGATACAGCGGTAGATTTACTGAGGATGCACCCATTTTTTTCTTATGACCCTCATAGAAGAACAAACAGTCCAGGATAGATGATGCACTACGTCCATGGAGTGAAGAGCTGTCTCCATGGAGTTGGTAGTGTGAGAGCACAAGGATGCTTCCATTTACTCCTGGTTGAAGTGAAGTGAAAACTTGAAACAACCCAGGTAGGTAACTACCCTAAAAGATAGCAGCTAAGATGCCCAAGAGACCTATTCTATTAATGGGTAAGTGCATTCTGAAATATGCAAATAAGGAACTGATCCATGGTTGAAAATGCTCATCACTCTAATAATATTAAATGGTAGTACACGGGTTGGTGAGAAATGGGGACATTAGCTCATGAAGGAGCATGTCAATATGGAGGCAAAAGAACACCATAGATGTTGAAGTGGTCAACTGTGTTTATGTGTTTAGGATCTTTTCTGTACAAAGATTCATAAGCTTGATAATAAGCTTGAGATAGGGAACTTCTAGCTTCTTGAATCAGGCTTTCACCAGGATACCATCCAGATATAGAACAATCATGACACCCACCCCCAATGATGCAGAACCACCATCATAAGGGTCATGATCTTGATGAAGATCTATAGAGCCTACAAGCAAAAAGAGCACCAAATATGCAAAGTAAGCAGAGGAAGCACAGGCAGTCTTCCCAAATGAAGATATTACGAGTAGGAAGCGATGGAGGCTTACCTTTATATCTCCCTTCAGGCCCTCTCCAAACTTTTCCCAGAGCTTAATCTGACTATCTGGCATTCTAAGGGATTGATCTCCCTTAAAGATCTCTACGCTCAGGACCCCTTCCTCCCCTTTGCCCTTATCCAGGAGCGCTTTATGTCCCTGCCAAAGATGTTTAAGTACACTCAAATACGCCACTGGATAGGTTTGACATCCAGACTCCTTACTCTCTGTCTCTACCTCCTGCCTAAATACTGGACAGGCTGATGAAAGGCATCAAAAGGGGGGGGAAATAACTTTCTGATATCAGTATCTTCAAACCCTCCTCACACCCCCACAAGGTCCCCTCCCAAACCAGATGGGAGTCAGACCTCAACATCTACCCCCAGTAGTGGGAAATGCTCTACACTACATCATATGTCCAAGTGTATTTATCATATTGAGATGCATGTTAAACTAGTAAACAGGGTCTATATTATCACATTGTGCACTGACATGCTATTACTCTCTACAATACTTTGTCATTTTCTTTCTCTGTATCTATACAACCGACGATCTCATCTATCATGTAACACCCATTGAGCAACTACCCCCTTCCTCCCTCTGTCTCCCCTCCCCCCTTTTGTCTAACTCCCTTCTTATTTTCTGTACCCCATATGTTGCAAAACTTTTCATTAAAAATTATTGATTAAAGGGTAAGCCTTCTTGATATCATGGGACACAAGAAATTATATTTCCCTCATGGCCCAAATCACCAACTGAAGCAACGATCTTAAAATTGCTCCTTTGGAAGGTATTTGTTGAGAGCCTTCAGATGAAACACTTTGGCAGCGGCTGGAGATAATAGATAATCAGATAATATCAGCAAACTGCTACCCTTGAATGGTTATTTGCAAGAGACCTGCAATGCATAATTGCTTTTTATTAGAGATAAACAAAAGGTTCAAATGGAGCATATGAAAATATGTTTTCCCAATTGATGACGACGAGGACCCAGGGGTTGGGCACAAAGTGTGATTAAGAGTTACTGAAGAGAACATGAGCTCCAACCACTCTTACAGCCCTGGGGCCTATCTGAAGTCAATAGTACTTGCCAGAGTCATCAGCTTTTGAAGTGTTACTGTTTGGAAGTCCAGAATGATTTCTTTTTAGTCAGTATTGCCCCTAAGCCGGCAGCCTGAGGCTTAGAAGAATGATCCCATGACCGTTGCAGAGGAAATTAACCAATTTAGATTTAGCCTGAGGAGCGGTAATTTGTTATCTTGCCATTTTCAGTCCAAAATGGGCTTTCTGCAAAAAAAAAAAAAAAAAGGCAGTGAAGTATTGATCTCTGAAATTTGAGCCAGTCTGGCCTCTAGTCTAGCAGAATCAAGGGCCACATAGGAGTATGATTTGAAGATATTGAAGGCAAGCTCACTCAGTTGCATTCTGGGAGTGCTATTTTACAACCCATCAATGAGTTGTTCTGCTTAAACGTATGTGTCAAAGATGCTCAGTTGCCAAAAGCCAAAGCGCCAAACAAGCAGTAGAGAAGAAGCCTGTTGAAAGACCATTATACTTCTTGTCTGAGGAACCTTAAGGGACACTGCATCCAGAAGACAAATTGTGGTCCTCAGACAACAGCAAACCAAAAGGGCCCACAGCTCATGATCATCCATAGAACTCTATAGAGAAAATGTATCAATCAATAAACCCAGATTCTCTGCGGTTTGCGGTCATCATTTTTAACTGGGATTTTATTAAACTGATGGGCTTTGCCTTTAAGTAACCGTCTATACATTTACCACTTAGAATTTTATGTATCCTGTTGAGCTATAGGTCCTCTTGTTTTGCTGCTGTCTAGGAGAACCACAATTTGTCATCTGGATGCAATGATCTTTAAATGTTCCTCAGAGGCAGAATTTATTTTAACCCCCAAGTCTCTTGGGAAAAAGGGGTAAAAGGCTTTAAAGCTCTGTGAGGCATGAAAACGTTTGCCTGGATTCACCTATCTTCCTGATACAAACTTACTGGGCAAGAGGGAGTTTAGAAGGTATATTTTGGGTTTAAACCCTGAACATTCAGGGTTTAAAGCACAGGCATAAGACAATACTAATGTCAGAATTAGTTGTGGTAAGGAACTCAGGTGATAATGAATAGAATAGGGCCCCATCCTAATTGTCTTTAGCGTAGCCTTCCTCATCATTTGAGGTTGAGTATAGTTCCAATTCTCCTAAAACATTTCAGAGGAGCTAAATCATTGGGAAGGGGGCTACTTAAGCTTCAGGAATTGAGGTGCTGGGAGGCCTTCAACAGTCCTCACAAGAACCGTAATAGACTGAATTAGGGACCTAAGTACAAACAGGTTCAGCAATTGAATATACCCAAAGTACTCTCACCATTACCCACATCTAGAGTCCAAGAATATTTTACTTACTATGCAAGTGTCATTAGAAGAAAGGAAAAAGAGACACCAAGTGTTAAAGTGCCCATTATTAGAGAAAATGTCCAACATTAAAGATATAACATTACATTTATTTTATCTTTCCTACATTTAAGCACTCAAGTAATGCAGAATTGACAATATGTGGTGGACCCTAAGGGATACATTACCCAGCATAAATTAATGGCTGTAATACACAAGTTTACTGTGAATATTTTGCATAAGTAGACTAAGGCTATGTAACCAATGGTGTTCTCAATTTACATAAGGTTAACTTGCATTAAAAACATGCTAATGCATACAATTGTCACAGACATTGGTTTAAATAACACATAATAAGTATAAAACAGGAGTTGTAGACATTTTACATGCCTTTAAAAAGTGCATTGCTTTTCACATTGTAGAAATACAAATAAGGAAAGCATATTTCATGGCAAACTTCTTGCTGTCACAAGTGCAGGAAAAACAAGACTTCTATGAAGCACTTTTTGTCCAAGCGGTTTCTTAGCCTTCCCTAATTTTTACCAGCTGTCAGCTGGATATTTGCTGTATAGGAAACCCATGGACAAAGCCTGTTAGTTTCAATAGGATATCATCTTTGGTAACTACTCAACTTGGGTCAGAGTTAGAGTGGGTCTTCGTAACACAACTGGGTTTCTAACAGAATGACTATTTTATTATTATTTTATACAAGTTCCCAATTTCCTATATTTTCTTAATATTCTGAAGGCAAAGTAAGATCATTTAAATGAGCAATGATAATGAAAGAAGAGGTCATCATTGACCTGAAGCTGATTTAGATCCATCACTAAAGAAAGGGGATTGGGAGTTATGACAACCTTTCCACTTAAGTTGCTATCCACAGTGAGTAATAAATTGGTGGAGGTCTGTCACCTAAGACCCCACTGTTATGCTATATATATATTACAGCTCCCTGCTGTCACAGTATAGGATTCTCCGTGGCAACTCTCCAATCCGTCACTGCATTATTAGACTTGCCAAACATATCAGTTTGGAACTCTCTTCTGATACGAGATAGTTGCATTGAATACATGATAACCATGAGAGATTCCCACTAGTCAATTTGGGTACCTCTAAATGGTGCGGATAGCTACAAATGGTACACATGGTGTATATGATGGATAATGGATAAAAATGTGGTTGATTATACCAGTTAGGCATTTTTGTAGAAAATAGATTAGTTTTTTCATACAAAAGAACTACAGCCAGGGCAAGTGGGAATTCAATATTTAAACCGTATAATAGTTTTATTGGTATTTGTTTTACAGAAACCCAGGGTAAAACTTTGTTAAATAAACCTGCTCCCCAACATATCCCAATGTCCGTTCATGCCTGCTACATCTTACCTGTCAGGAATAGAAGGGTACTGAAAATACACTCAAACTTTAACCAGTTATTCACTGATGATATTATGCAAGTTCTGACTTGACACATACTGCTGCATAGCTTTGCCTGCAAGCAGGCTCGGCGCTCCCATTAGGCAAGGTTAGGCACTTGCCTAGGGCGCCGGGCTCTGGAGGGCGCCACAGATGAAAAATTTCTTTAAAACTGTGCGGCGACCGCTGACCATACCTTTCACGGCCGCCGCACAGCTTCACATACATCCACAGGGAGGGGGGGAGGGACTATTGCTCACCACCACCGCCGCCTCTCTGCTCCGTCTCCTCCCCTCCACCGACTGACTGTCGGGCGTGACATCATCATCACAGCCCGACAGTGTCAGTGAGTGGAGGGGAGCAGACGGAGCAGAGAGGAGGCAAGTTAGAAGCAGGTAAGAAAAGACGCACATTTACACACTATTTTGTAAGTGTGCAGGGTGGGGGCGCCGATTTTAAAATTGTGCCTAGGGCGCTACGGACCCTAGCACCGGCCCTGCCTGCAAGTCCATTATACCCAGGTCCAAGTTGGCTCCATCACTACTTAAAATAAAAACTAGATAAATTGGACATGGCTTGGCATAAGACATTGAAAACAAACACAATACATTTTAATTCTGTTATTTAACATACTGAATCTAATGTAACAATGATGAATTGGAAACGACAAAAGACTCAAAATAGTTTAGCAAAATGTACAGCATTTATTGACATACAGACAAAAAGGCACAATTCTACGTATTATCTGAGCTGAAAAAATAAAGCTGGCTTTAACTAGCTTATAAATACTTAAATAAAAGTGGGACAAAAGCAGAGAAAACAGGAACAGTCGAGTTAATGAGTACAAGAAATGGCCATATTTCTCTATTTTTGCTATAAATTGCAGGGGGGGGGGAAATATTGTAGACATTTTGTTGCAAGTGAACAAGTCTCTCAAAGGCTGATCAATACATTAGTTGCAAGACAGTGTAACATCACTCTTTAAAGGGAAAATACAATTACAGATCCAAATCTGTATATTTAGTAATTTAATGACAGGTTTACCTTTTCAAACCATGTAAGCCAATGGCAACATACATTTTAAATCATAAAAGTTCTCATAATTAAATACATGTCATTATACCAAAGTAAACACATTTTAACTTTGTATTTTAGCTGATACCAATAGTGTAGTGGCTTTTGCTATCAATGCAGAAAACATTAAAATATGAAAGGGGATGTGTCAAAACGCTGCTCCTCCTACTAATGAAACTGGTGGGATCCTGGTCCTAGAACTACCATCATGTTTAAATGCATACCTCCAAAAATGTGATTTTCCCAGTTATTGGGAGGAGTCTAAATTGCTAGATGGACTCACCAGCAAGACCTTAGCTAGCACTTCTCAAGTTTCAACCACATGAGACCCACAGAGATCTCAGATCTGTATTATTAAACAATGCGAGTAGAATACAGACTGTTTAACTAGTTGAAAAGAGACCCCCCTCCTTCTTTAAACATACAATTATCTGACCCCTAGTTCTGCTGCATGTACACAGGACTTATAAAAGAGAAGGTTGCAACAGTGGTACATGGTTTATAGACCGGTCCTGCTCAGTCTATTGTAACATTGTAATACTATAAAGATTAAGTCTGCTACATAACCTTTAATAATTTAATTCAGCAGTTTTTAAACCACAATGTTTTAGTGGCTAAGCTGCAAATCCCATGATCCTTCATCACTCTAATTTGAAGCAAGTTGCTGGTAAAGGTAACTAACTAGGTTAAAACAGGATTCTTCATACTTCAAAAACACAGCAAGTGTCAGTGACCTGTGGTTCACTAACTGTAGCTGAAGTAAACTTTCCAGCATGCAATTCCTCCCAACAACTAAATGTGTTAGAAGTGGTTATTGGCAGCTAGAACGCCATATGTTTTGCTACGAGTGGCTGGTCACACGGAGAGAATGATTGCAACAACCAACTTTTGGCTGTGCACCAGGTAGATCTCGTGGACAGTATGTGGATAATTTAGGAGGTGTTATTTGTGAAAAGTGCTGTGTCAAGAAAAGCTGATGCATTAGTCTCTCACTACTGATCGTGCTGTGATTGTTACATGCAACCCAGATTTAGAACTCCTGTATGTAGATTAAACCACAGTACAACCAATAAAAAAAAAGTACTGTGTCACAGAGCAGCCAATTAAAACTCTGCACGTCACATGTTGCTCCCTGCTGGCTCTGGGTATAAATTTGTACTTCCAACGGTAATCTACTGAAATCAGGACAGACTGCAAATAGGTCTTACAGGAGAAATGTGTTCCACAGGTCACATTTCCTTTAAAAAAATAAATAAATGAAACCTTGAATTATTTCTATTATTAAAAAAAACAAAAAACATTCATGGACAAACAATATCAGGCATATAGCGAGCTTAGAAATCAAAACAGCCATATAGTTTAAAAAGTAAGATCATTAGGTGGCCAGCAGTAAACAAGTCACGGTCATTACTTCATGGAACCTCAGAATTTTACAGATACAACTGTTGCAGTGTAGTTTTTACCCCTACAACCACCAACCCACTCAATAGAAGACAATACAAGAAGACAAGAGCCACCTTAATTAACGAACGCACCAGAAGACCTTCTGTAGTTTGTGTGAGGTCATCGGGGACTTGGTAGCAACAAAGTCAGTGGGACACATTTATAAAACATAATATTCGGGTGTCGCCAAGAGGAAAAAGCTACAGCAGGTAACAGAAGATACAGTCTGCTAAGAGACTGAACATGTTGCAAGGCTAGAAACATCTGCTTCACACAAATGAGGAGTGCAGCTTCTACTCAGACCTCTTTATTGTTTTAGTGTGAATTGTGTCAATATTTTGGGGATTCTTGGATTAAACTGATAAATGAGGCGTTGGCTGTGATGCCCATCCTATTGTACACACGACCAATTATAAAGTTGTGCATGTGTTTAATGTAGTTACATTTTATAAACATGGGGCAGTGGAATGCAAGTGCTTAGGCTAAATTCTTTACCAGTTTCTTTTATGCATTTTTTTCATAAATGTGTCCCAGTGAATTGTAAACGGTCATATGCTGGAAGCACTAAGGAGGACACCTAGCGACAGAGCCAAGGGCGTTAGAGCTTTATCTTAGACACACCAAGAGCACTGCATAGTGTTCATATATAGCCTCCTATATTATTTACACTTCATAGACTATTCAGCCATCATCGGTCAGTTTTTCAACACTTTGGAAATGTCCAGAGCTAAATATTGGAATATAAACAGATAAGGCATAGTGCAAATTAATGGTGTACGTCAGTGTAAAGACAGGCTGCAAGTCCGACAAGTTTATGAAATGGCTTTGGACAAAAAAGAGGTCACTACTAAACTGAGAAATCTATTTTTAAGTGTTAAATCATTATTTACTAGAGCAATGCACCTACCTATCAAAACTCCTAAAAAAACAAAAATGTGATATACTGGGGGCAATTTCTGAAGATTGTTATACAGGTAACCATATAGAAAAGCTGGATAGCACTTCATGTTCAGTTACCTGTACAACAGATTTTATAAATGTCCCCAACTATGCAGCATTACAAAACTGAATGTGTTCACATATAAAATAAAATCCGTCAGCGATCATTATCAGAGGTGAGTGAACCAGGAAGAAACCTACCCAAAAAACAAGACATATTGGCGTGCATTATGCCCTTGAAGTGAAAAAAAAATAAATTAAAAAGGGGATATTTATTAGAGGATGTTAGAAAAGTGTCTTATTTTACGACCTGCTGATCAAACAGAGTTCCAGGGTTTCCAGATGAGCAATTTAACCAATTGCATTTCATACGGTATACAAAGAAACAGTGAAATAGCCTAGAGATCTATGAATCCCTATCCTGCTCTGTGTGCAGTCTACACAGACACCAATGATATATGAAGCATTGACCAGAGCACCACAAAATTAGTGTTAAATCAATGAATCTCTAGCCTGTCCCTATTTTACCCTTCTTATTATGTTCCTTTGTAAATGTAAGGAGATACACTACTTGCCTGGATGGGCTTAGTGGTGCCCCTTGTGGGGATTACAAGCAATACAACAGGAGATTACACCTGATGTATCCAGGACAGTGGATCACATCTACTATATTCTGAGAAAAGTCTGCTTGGAAAACCATACATGGCTAAGTCACATCACTTAATAGTAAAACGTCCCAACACTTAAATGCTTTCTGTTGTTGGACCATATATTAGAAGTACCAAACACAAATGTGACACTAGGAAAAGACAAGTTTTTTTCTCTCGCTGCCCATTTAAGGACCATTTTAGAGCAAATAAACCAAAACTTTAAGCTTGTTATTCCTCTGAGCTGAACTGTACAGGTTGGTGTGGGTATTTTTTTTAGGTTTTGCTTTTGTTTGGGGGGGGTGGAAGGTGGGGTTGTAATATGCAGCCATGTTCTACTTTTTTGGGTCACCTGCTTAAATTAGACAGACCATATGGATACTTAGCTTTCATTCCAGAGATGCTGCTACTATGGGTGCATCAGAAACAAGAGATCATCAGATGATACCCATTTGTTACTAGAGGAGCCAGCATCAATCATCACTGTTGACGACGTTACCTTTGGACTATTATTTCATTCAATACACAGAAAAGTGGGAGTTGAATGCACATTGTATCGGTTCAGATACAGTTGTAGTGCTACATGTATACCAATGCACAAATCGCATTGCTGTCAGTATTGTGTGTACACTGCATTAGAGCTCAACCTGGATTCGCATCATCATCATCATCCTGTAAGCTCTAATAGAGTAAAACTCGCATTGTGCGAGACCCACTGACTCATGTCAGCCACACTTCAAGTGGGTGTGAAGTTAGTAACTGCTAAATAACTTACCACTAGTGGTTTAGGGTCTCGCAGAAAATGGTACCCACTGTGTGCCATGCCAGCTTAGAATGCACCAGGCCACAGTCTGATGTACCTATACAGAGATGTCGGACGTTTTGGTTGCACCTCTGCTGACAGATATGGCATAAATGCCTCAAGCCAAGAGATCATCCCTTACAAATAAATGAAGACATACCCATCCCCTAATGACCTGGCCGTCTCCTACTACATGTAGAGTATGAGATCCAGATACACACGAGGGCTAAGAAGGTGAAAGTATAAACAGCTCATTAGTATAGGTGTACAGTGCAGAGCTTTATTTTGAAGAAGGGGTGCTCCCTTTTATTCCAGTTCCCCAAACTTCAAACATAACTTCAAGTGCATATTGTATCACACACCCACCTGGTGGTGATCCAGAGCTTCTCTTCTATACATTATATTACTAGTCCCTACCCCACCAAGTACCAAACATGAATTGCCATTGTGTTAACTTAACAGGCAAACAAAAAGTTACTTAAGACCATGCCTGAAATATAGATCAAGTGCAAGGAAATGTAACGGGCCAGAAGAAGTTGGAGTATCCAAAAACCATATTTCATGTATCACTCCAAAACGTCTTCATTGTGCTTTCAATGGACAAATGAAAACACTTCCAGTGCAGCCTACCCTCAACTTGTAAACCTGCCTGTTGGACATGCTCAGGGTCCAACTTACACAGATAAATGAACAATGAGTTTTCAGCTAAATAAGGAAGAAAATATTCTGGGTGCGAAGAAGGTCTTGGATTTTCAAGTGCAAGTAAACACATTGGAACAAGTAAATGAATAGCTGGCTATTGACCTGTCGATTCACAAATGTCTATAAACAAGCCTCTCCTAGCCTCCTGCAAACAAGTGTTATGCTTGTATGCAACCAGTCTGTTGTGTAATTATAGTGCAGAGGACTTAACAGGTTTGTCCAGTCAAGAGGCTAGGATGCTTCTCCTAATAATGTCCGTCTCGTACCCTCTACTCATGTTGCTGCTCGACGATAGCCTTTGTAGTGGACATTTCTCTGTTGATTCTGTTTCAGAGTCACTCATTTCTGCATCAGGGATGTACCCATCATTCTCATTGACCAGCTTTAATTTGTCTTTTGTCCTATCATTTGGCGAGACCAATTCTAAGTACTGGCAGTTTGTGTCCTGCTGACAGGTTTCAGCTTTTTGCTGTTGTCTCTCTCCTTTCTTTGGAATTCGGAATCCCCCCCAGTTTTTCACAGGGCTTGTAGGCACTTTTACTGAATTCTGGTTACAATGGATTTTGATGAGGGAGCCACTGAACCTAGGCAAGCGGTTACTGGGCTTCTTTGTAACTGTAGCAGTTGTTTTACCACCACATTGGCTTGGGGTCCTCTTGTTTTCAACCTGCTTATCAGTCAGCTCTGTAGGCCTCAGAGTTTTATGTGGCTGCTTGTGAGGCTTCTCCTTGAGCTCTGCTTTTACAATGTCACATTGAGAACGGCTGTCCCGTCTCTTCCTGTGCTCGGTCATGCTGGTCCCGTTCTTCTGCTGAACTGGAGAAATCTTGGCAATAGCCTTTTCCACAGAAAAAACAGAATCCGCTTCCCTCCTTTTATCGGAGAAACAGGAGCGAGAGTGCAATGGCTTCATACTGTTCGATGATCTCTCTCGGTCTCTGCTCTTTTTGTGGGACATTTTCATGGAATGTCCCAAAGACGAGCCCAGTTGTTTCCGAAAGAAAGCAGAGTGCCACTTCAAATCCTCAATTTTTGGAGCATACGGGTCAGATGGCTGGGTATTAAAGAGGAGCACACTATCCGAAAATGCACCTAGTAAGAAAAAAAAATCAAATATTGATATACAATAATTAAAAATAACAAATCAGTTGAATTTAATCGTTTTTTGCATCTTGGCACTTAAATCTGGGGATTTACTATTGCCTATTAGATTACACAATCTTTCAGATCTTATATTAGGATTTTGCACTGCCTTTCTTAACACAAAAAGACTCATTCATGAACCATAAACAAAATAAAAATAACCATTCGGTTTAATCTTATTCTCGTCTTTAATGTAATAGAGAACGTTCCAAACCCTCCTGTGATTCATTTGTCAGTTTTATGTGTTTTAAGCGGTTTGGTACATTTGTTGAAATATACCTAGAAATACGAGTGCATGGCACTACCCATAAAGTGTTTATTTTCCCCCAACTCACTTCCCTCAGACTTTCCTCCGAAACTGGTAGGAGTAAGCTAAGAGGGAGACCCAGAGACGGAGACCCAGAGAGGGAGACCCAGAGAGGGAGACCCCCCCCCCCCCCCAAAAAAAACCCCCCACAAAATAAAAAACTACTCCCTCAGACTGCGCTAACCTTTTATTTAATAATCTTGCAAAAGAAACCATCCTATACCCAAAAAGAAACACCCATGATTCACCCAACTCTTTCTAGCAGATGGTCGGTAACTTAGAATGTGGTAAGGGTTTCATAGCACTATGGTAACAGTGGCAGGCTGGGCAAACAGATGCTCTATTATTTAATAACAATTAGAATTAGGTTTACAAGGGTGAACTAAAAAGTGTTTGGTAACTAAACAATGATCATATTCAAAATACATAAAGAATACTACAAGATTTTCCATGCATTTATTATTTTTCATATAGGCAACATTTAAGATTAGAAGAAAGGAGGGAGGGTACATCAGCAACACAGGAAAAACTGGTATTCATTATTAAGAAAAAATAAAAAGCAACTTGAGGTTAAATTGTAATCTTTAGGCCTATATGATGAAAACTAAATACATAGAAATGTTTTATTAGTATTACCCAAATCTTGGAGCAATAATTCAATGAGGGAACTTTAGCGGGTTTAATAAAATTGAGCATTATTCACATCCCTAACCGCTTCCCTTGTTCAATCTTCTGCTCTATTTGGATTCATTTAAAACAACGGCAGACACTGGAAACAAACCAATTTTGGTGGCGCACCTAGATTTTGGCCAAAGTTTACAGACAAGATGGTGGTGTGTGCTAAGAAGAAGAAATATGTAACGTCTGAGATAAACACCCTCCCGTACTCTGCCCAATGCCTCAAAGTGTGGTACACTGGCACGCCTTGTTTTGAGGAGCAGTGCAAAAACTAGATTTCATTTTGTGGATAAAGATTACTGAAATGAGAAAGGGGAGAGGGAATATTTTTAAAGGTGTCCCTGCTATGTGGGGGGCGCACATTCATTTCCACTGTGGAAAAGGTTTTGAATTGCGCACCAGATCTGCACTTGTGGGGAACGTGTTTTGTCCCATACCTATTAGAATGACTCTCGTCACTTCCAGGCACATTTTGCCAAATGTAAAACAAAATCTTCAAAACACACAAAAGTGCCACATGTACTAAAGGCAGCCCCCATGATCCCACACACTCAATTAATGTAAGCCATAAATGAGACTCACCCTATCTCTTAAAATTCTGATCAGTTTGAAGTTTAATGTAATGAAAAGGGCGCTATACAGTGGTAGTAGGTTGGACTTTTAAAATGACATTTACACTTTTGCACGTAGGGCCTCTTCAGATTGTTCTGCCCCTGCAGACACCTAGGTGCACGTCTAGCTTGCGGAGACGTCTTGCTAGAATGGAAAGTTGGCGCGCACCATCTAGGAAGTCACTTCCTGTCCTGATAGGTCACAACCCTTTGGGCATTATATATGGCTTCCAAACCTTGGGGAGGGTTGTGTTTTATTATGTAACTTACCAGCACTGTCTCTATCCTGATCCATGAGTTTTGTGTAAAGATTAAAGATTTGCTCCTGGACTTTACAAACAGAGCGCTTCATCTTTTCCCTTCTGGTCACCATGTACGTAAGATTGCGTACCTAAAATAGAGCAAAAAAGAAATAAAATCTGAGTTTTGCATAAAGCACACAGGATACATCCTGACTTCACTCCAGATTCCTCCCCCTTTCAGGTTTGGCAAAGTATAGCAAACTGTACAGACCACATAGAGCCATATAACAGGACAAAAATAGCTAGTTTACTGTATTTTTCTTCCCCCAACAAATTTTTCCTAAAAAATTAAAATAAAACGTTAAAACAATGAGGGAAGAAACACCAACCTGAGGTCAGCCATCAAGCAAAATGGCTGCCACTGCAGCCTTACATGTCAATGGTGGAAAGATTTACTTACTTAAATATACATATTGAAGAGCACAACTTCTAATAATATCAGGAGAAATGTGCAAATAAGTCCAACATTGTTCCATATACATTTGACATTAAACTGCCAGAACCAATGCAACACAACATATATCTCACCCTTTCCAGATCCTGTCTCAGGTGAGTGAATAGCTGCAGTCGACGTATAAGAAAGTCTTGTTCCCGCTTGGCCAAGTTATCTTCCTCGTCCTTCTTGGGAGTTATGAGCGGTTTGTTGAAGTTGGCTTTCCTTTTCAGCTTCCAGTACTGGTAAATGAACTCCGTGACATCACAGGCAATTTGCAGGGCCTGACTCACATCCTGTACATTGACAAATGTATAGAAGTCGTCCTCAAGCTGCTGGAGTTTCAGCTTGCGCTGGCTCCCATGCTTGGCCTCCTGCTCAGAGGCACTTAGGCCTTGTAAATGATCCGAACAAGCGGGGGAAGCCTCAGCTGTCCCGTACAATTCACTGGCACTCTCACTAATATGGCCATCGTCTGTTTTTTTGCTTGTACTGTGCTTTGGACAGTAAGACTTGAATTTCACTTCATCTTCTTCTGTCAGGATGGTCTTCATCTCCAGACCATGGTCAAAAGCGCATGTCACATGAAAAGCTGTGCGGCAGTTTTTAATGGAACACTGAAAGCAAATGGGAAAGATTAATTGAACCACACGACACTAGATCAACCTAAAAACAAACAAGAGTCCTAAATTAAATACAATTTACAAAAGACTGCAATGGATATAGATTAATGTGCAAAAGTTTTAGGCAGGTGTGGAAAAAATGCTGCAAAGTAAAAATGCTTTCAAAAATAGAAATGTTAGTAGTTTATTTTATCAATTAACAAAATGCAAAGTGAACAGAAGAGAAATCTAAATCAAATCAATATTTGGTGTGACCACCCTTTGCCTTCAAAACAGCATCAATTCTTCATGGTACACTTGCACAAAGTCAGGGATTTTGTAGGATTATAGTCAGGTGTATGATTAACCAATCATACCAAACAGGTGATGATTATCATTATCACCTATGTAGGTTGAAACAGTCATTAACTGAAACAGAAACAGATGTGTAGGAGGCTTAAAACTGGGTGAGGAACAGCCAAACTCTGCTGCAAAGGTGAGGTTGTGGAAGACTTTCATGTCCCAGGTCATACACCATGGCAAGACTGAGCACATTAACAAGACACCAGGTAGTTATGGTAGTTATGGTGCATCAGCAAGGTCTTTCCCAGGCAAAGATTCCAAAGCAGACTGATGTTTCAAGACTTGCTGTTCAAGCTCTTTTAAAGAAGCACAAAGAAACAGGCAATGTTGTGGACCATAAGCGCAGTGGTCGGCCAAGGAAACTTCGTGCATCAGAAGAAAGACACATCAAGCTTACTTTCCTTCGAAATCGTAAGATGTCCAGCAGTGCCATCAACTCAGACCTGGAAAAAACCTGTGGGTCCCAGGTACACCCATGTACTGTTCGGAGAAGTCAGAAGTGGTCTTCATGGAAGAATTGCGCCCAAAAAGCCACACCTTCGACGTGGAAACAAACCAAAGGACTCAACTATGCACGAAAACATAGGAACTGGGGTGCAGAAAATGGCAGAAGGTTCTCTGGACTGAGGAGTCAAAATTTTAAATATTTAACTGCAACAGAAAAGCAGTATGTTCGCCAAGGGCTGGAGAGCAGTACAATAATGAGTAACAGTGAAGCATGGTGGAGGTTCCTTGCAAGTTTGGTGCTGCATTTTGGCAAATGAATTTAGGGATATGGTCAGGATTAATGGTGTGCTCAATGCTGAGAAATACAGGCAGGTACTTATCCATCATGTAATACCATCAGAGAGGTGTCCGATTGGCTCCGGCTTTATTCTGCAGCAGGACAACGACCCCAAACTTACAGCCAACGTCATTAAGAACTATGGTCATCGTAAAGGAGAACAAGGAGTCCTGGAAGTGATGATATGGCCCCTACAGAGCCCTGATCTCAACATCATTGAGTCTGTCTGGGATTACATGAAGAGACAGAAGGATTTGAGCAAGCCTAGATCCACAGATCTGTGGTTAGTTCTCCAAGATGTTTGGAACAACCTCCCTGCCGAGTTCCTTCAAAAACTGTGTGCAAGTGTACCTAGAAGAACTAAAGCTGTATTGAAGGCAAAGGGTGGTCACACCAAATATTGATCCGATTTAAATTTCTCTTCTGTTCATTCACTTTGCATTTTGTTAATTGCTAAAAATAAACTATTAACACTTCTAATTTTGAAAGCATTCTTACTTTGCAGCATTGTTTCCACACCTAATAAACCTTTGCACAGCATCGTATATTTAGACTATGACTATCTAGACGAATGTGTAATCCCCCCCACTTTATTGAACTTTGTGTAATCCCATTGGAATGTAAATTACTTCCTTACATTACAGCATTACTGCGGCTATGCTGGAGCCAACTGGTGCACTTTGTTCAGAACACAGCAAGTCACAATGCGACTCGACTCTGGCACAACTGTGGTACTTACCAATGTACGGAAATAACCAACATTTTATTCGGAATAACACAGTTGCCGAAAATGAGGACCTAAAGGAAACTAAGACTCTGTATGTCTGTTCCTGTGTTCGGTATATATCTGCATATTTGGATGTATTTGAGTCTATGTTTATACATGTTTGTGTGTCTGCCTGTGTAGGAGATTGTACAACTAAATGTGTTTATGTATATGTAATATGGGTATTGTAAGAACTATTATGACGTCACCTTGAAGTTTTGTGATCATATAAAAACACAAAGCTGCACATAAATTACACAGCAACTGTAGTTGCCTTTTTTGTGATAACAAAAACCTGAAACATTGGGCTTGTAGCATAACAATTTTAAGCCTATTCTATTTTCCTATGCTGGATCTCCATTATTATAGAGCTTACTAAACATTATTTTTTCCTATGTGGATAAAATGAATTGGCTGTAGAATCCATATTCCACGGGCACATGACCGATGATATAAACAAAATATTGCTTAAGACAATTTATACAGAAAAGATTTCCTCACAATATTACAACATACAACAATAGAGTACCATTCGATACTTTGAGAAAAAGTGGCAGACTAGTGGAAATAAAAATAAAAAAATCTAAATCTGGGCTTGGTTGTATGATCTATTTATTCCAACTGTAATGTAATATATACAGTATGAAATATAAAGGGTTATAGTAAACCTATGCCTATAGTATTCCAAACCTGCAAAACCTTAAGTGTGTTACTGATGTAAACCTTTGGCAAAGCTTCTATATGGCAATTAATCTGAGATACTGGTTATTTTATAGTACTTCATTTCTCTACAGTGCACAATGATATGAGCACATTGTGACTGTGGTATAATATAATCAGACATCCTATGCCCTCTACATGCAGTAATGCCAGTTCTGGAACGGACTCACAGCCACTTCTCTATAGAGAAGTCACCTAGTTACACTGGTAGCTGGGACTACCTGCCAAACAAGACACTCACTTATCTTCCCAGTCTACTTTGGGCCTGAACACACATGTAAATCAGGACATGACCCGAACACAATTTCACTGCGTTTTAAATACCCAGTATCTGCTATAATGTAATGCGAAGAGAACTGCACCAAGCCCACAAGTGAGGAGCATACACACATTACAAAAATATATATCATAGCAGGGGCAAGTCTTCAAACCATGGCAGTTATTGCATCTAGCAGATCAAAGCCAGTACAGCTTTACACAGAAGGACAATAATAAAAAGCATGTTATGTCCTCTTCTTCCATAGAATATCCCCCGTACTGAATGGACAGTGGTACATGCGTGATGCCTTCAATGCTGCTGCTGATGTGTAAAGTCAGCACCAATCAGTGCATTGGTCAATGCGTGTCAGTATGTAAATGTATACCTATAGGGCCTGAGGCAGAGCCGGGCACAAATTGAACCAGTAGCATATTCACCTAGTTTAACCATATGTTTTGATACAGAAGCATGCATTTGCTATTTAAGAACTTCTGACACAGCAGGAACAGCTCTGTCTCTTGTCCAAAAAATTAAAACAAATACAAAATAATAAAGAAATTGTTTAAACACGCTCACAGAAGCATAATATATGCTGGTGCACTGAAGCTAGAACCAGCTGTGCATTCATAGACTAACAAACCACTTGTGATTGGCATGTGCTGGTGACCATCAGCTATTTGCACCTGTCCTTGACCACCCACAAATAATACAGCTTTCTCAGGCGTGTATATGCATCGGCGCCTCAGTCTGCAGGTTTACTGTGCATATGTTATAACACCCCTTCCCTCCCCAGGCAGAAGCATAAGTAGGTGCCAGAATCCCAAGATAAGCTACGCAAACTGACGTAATACTCCCTCTGCATCAGCCCTACGACGTCCATTTGCACAAACAATCAATTTTGTAACTATACAATCCAGTAGCAGGGAGAAAATCTCTGGGTCTCATTTACGAAGGGCAAAAACAGCAGAAGCAAAACTCTCCAGGCTCTGACATTATTCTTTTCTTAGGACACATTTTGTACCCTACAGTTACACAGAAGCTGAAAAACAAATGTAAAGGAGTGGTTCTAAAGTGCTAGGTTTGACCTTTGATGTGACCGTTACACTTTTGCACAGTATGTGAGGATACCACCCTTAGCTGGGATGGCAGTTACCCTCTGTGGGATTCAACTCACTCGGGTAGACCAGGATATATCCAAAATAAGACTTTATTATGACAGCACAACACCACAAGACCTTCACAAGTTACAGGGTAAATGGTAGCATGTATCCTCCAGCAGCCTCTTGTAGTCAGGACTCCAAAGTAATAATCTCTGTCTCTTTCAGGGTCTTATCCTCCCGCAATATTACCACTACCGATTAGCAAAACAGTTATGGGGTCTCCTAGCCTGGGTTACTAGCTCACACCAACCCTGTCCTGGTAGGGTTCCACCCAGCGGCACCACAATGCCTGGCCCAGAGTCCTTTTCACTGATCTCTTCAACACCAGGATCCTCCAAACTACAATCGCCCCCCCTGGCATTCTCCTCGCCCTATATTATTTTCTGTACCCACAGGAAGTAGGGTCAAATGTCTCAAACCTCCCCTTTACAGAAGGGGTCTCCCAGTCAACACTTTAGCTACTAGACATACTGTCCCAGTTACCTTGATTAGATAATAGAATGGCTTGACTCAATTAGCTGTTTTGGCTGGATACACTACACATGGGGTTACAATAGTACATCAAGGAAGGACACTGCACGCTTACATGGAACAATAAGACTTTTGACATATTATATCAGCAGTATTACACAATATAAGTCTGTGATACCTTTTGATACAATTACATTTATATTGATACATTTCCCCATGCTATTTCAACCAATATATTACCGTGGAGGCACATTGCATGTCATTAGAAGTTCAAACCTCATTATCTCTCAGGTTACCTGTTGACCTAGCTAATTAACATGGGCTGCCAACTAGTTAACTCAGAAATTGTTCTGATTACAAACCACATCTCAGCTGCACCCCATACAATAGACATTTGAGACAAATGGTAATTACATTAGCTAGCACAAGCAAAATGACTGCTGCTGTTCTGATATTTTCACACAGTATGGCAATATTGTTTATATTTATACTACATACAATATCGCAGGTAATAGTATGGGCAAAATGTATCTAATAACATGAAATAATAATACACATAATACACCGATGCTCTGGTGTATATACTTAGACTGGGCCAAGGATTAAAAAGTACCTTAAACCGTGAGAAACGGGTAATGAATACAAAGTTCTCAATCCAGTAGCAACCCGTTTCCTCACACAGCACTATACAGATTTTTCCTGCATCCGTGTACACATAAACACTTCTAATTTGCGAAGGAGTCTCTGGGAGTAGTGAGTGGGCACAGACCTTGAAGTGCATTTTATTTTGGACTATCGCCGATTCCATTGGGTCAAATCAGATGGTCTCAACTTACTCTCCTACACATTGAAAATAAAAACTGAATAAACGCTGTGGTTTCTATCACAATAAGTGAAATGGAAAGGACCGACGTGCTATTACATAACCGCTTTTCACTATTAACACAGTCTTTTGAACACTGCCAAACATTTTGGACAGTGAAAATCGCTCAGGAAAATAAAGGGCACTAAAAAAAAAAAAAGTTTTTTTAGGGTGATATTCCTGTCAGCATAAAAATTGTTCAGAAATATCGGACAGATGTTTTTTCCTAGCAGTGTTACCTGCTCAGTGAAACATTCTTCTGCAACATCGGTCTCATGGCAGCAAGTATTTTGTGTATTTTATATAAACCAGCCAGTCAGAAGTCAAATGGGCGTCCTGGTTTTCAATTTTAAACTTATGAAAGCCCTGCTTATGCTAGTAATTTGTATTGCATATTTACTCTAAGCCCTGTCACTGTAAGACTTTAGAGCAGACTTGGACAACTTGTGGCTCTAGTTGTTGTGAAACTACATGTCCCAACATGCCCTGCCAGTTTTTGGTTGGAAATCTACTTGCAGGGCATGCTGGGGCTTGCAGTTTCACAACACCCGGAGAGCCACAGTGAGTGAAATTGGCATTTAGAGGCCACCACAAGTACAGGTATATTGGCTCAATAGTAGAACAGATGTAGAGCATACACAGAAGAGATAGAAACACCACACACACACACACACACACACACACCTGGAGCTTGTAACAATAGCCAAAATAAAACTATGAGGACAAACAGGTGTTGGTTATAACTAATAAAGAATTATTTGTAAGAGGGGGAGAGAGAAAAAAAACAAAACAAAATAAAATCACTACTATTCTTTGTAATAAAAGTAATAGGTTCCCGCCACAGTAAGTAAACAAACATGCTCTTCATGAAAGTTATCTGTAACACACAACAGAGGTCACAGCTAGTGTGCCCTTAGGTCTGACTACTACAGCACTATGCTATATGTAACTCTAATACACACACAGTCCATATTAATTTCATTGATATATCTGTCATTGTCAAAACATTACCTGGTAGGGATGATTTACTTAGTGCAGTTTCTAACTTGGGTATCCTTGTTATTAGTAATATAGATAAGGCCATTTTCATCTGGAAAAGTGTACTATATTTGTGTATTCAGATACAGATACTGAACAGGATACAGAAAAAGTGGAGATGTTACTATTAGAGATGGTCACTGACCCCCGTGTTTTGGTTTTGTATTCGGTTTTGGATCTGGATTACCGTCGTGTTTTGGTTTTGGTTTTGCAAAACCGCCATTGCGTGTTTTGGTTTTGGTTTGCTATTTTTTGGGAAAATCCATGTTTTTGGGCCTAAATTAACCCAATTTAGTGCTCCAACTGTTTTAGAGACAAGTAATCTAATTGTTGAGGTAATAAATCATCCAAAAAAACAGTTTAATTCTTCGTTGGTAGGCCTTCATTTATTCTACACACAAAACAGATGGTCTTCCTCTCCATCTATGCATATTGGCAATGCAGCCATCGTCTTTGAATGTATTCTACACCCTACACTTATAGTTAAATATGTAAAGAAATGGAAAAAGCCAGTTTGGTTTCTGTCTCTCTAGGCCCCCCCTCCACTTGTATAAAAAAAAAAAATTGTGTTTTTGTTTTTTGCACTAATTTGGAAACACTCTGTTTGACATCGCCTTGGCCAGATGACGTACTGGGAACACTAACATCAGGACTGGTGACAGAACCTGGTTGCTCATTCTGATCATATGTGGACTGCTTTGAATCCATTCTGAGCGCAAACCACTGGGGAGTGCTAAAAATTATTTGGTAGATACTGCGGACAGATATGACTTTTGACAGCCAGAAATATTAATGCACAATTAGGGAGGACACCCCAAAAGCACTAAGGAGTGCCAAATATTAAGAAAAAATAATAAACCTCTATCCTCCTCTATGCACTAGCGATTTTGGTTAGAGCAATTGCAAGAACAATATTGTATTCTCTGTCCCTGCTCTAATCAGCCCATGACTACACCCTGCTCTCTCCCTCTGTCAAATGGCGATGGATTGCTGTGGAGGCGTGTATTTATAAAGTTGAAGTATCGCGAGAACCGAGCCCCGAGATCCGACGACGTCACGATGACGTTTGGCCTCGATTTGGATTCGGAACGGGCGGGAGAGTACCGAGCTGCTCAGCTCGGTACTCGGATACCCAAAGTTCGGGTGGGTTCGGTTCTCGGAGAACCGGACCCGCCCATCTCTAGTTACTATACACATTTGTGGCCAAGAATATTGCTACGGTTGCACTTTTCAAATAACTTACAATTTCCTCTAAACAAAAAAGGTGAAACGGACAGTATTTAGTCTCCACGGTTCTCTATTAACATACAGAACCTTTGTTTTTTTTATACTGAATATATAATTTTAAAATAAAAAAAATAAAAAAATGGCACTGACAAATTTGTTGATACTTTTGCTGGCAGCACATTCGTAATCTTCAATGGAGACCCAGCTTTCTGAAATAGTTTCACATTGTGCTGTAAAATGGCCTTGTATTCTCCAGATTTCATAATGCCGCGCACACGTACAAGACACCTTGTGACAGATGCAGCACAGTAACCCCAAAATATCACTGATCCTCCTCCATGTCTGACTGTAGGGCAGTTCTTTTCATTTTGCTTTCTGTAAACATAAGGATTGTGAGCTTTACTAGAAACTTTTCTTTTGGTCTCATGTGTCCGCAGGACGTTCTCCAAGAAAGAATTTGCCTTGTTCACATGTGTTTTGGCATACTCCATCTCTCAGCAGTGGGGTGCTCCTGGGCCTCCTACCATAGAATCTCCTTTCATTGAGCTGGATGGGGAGAGTTGAAGCGGTTGTACCTTGTGTCTGAAGGTCAGCTGGGATCTGTTTGGCAGTTGATCGATGTGCTTTCTCCACAAAACAATCCTGCACCCCAGTCTTCCATCCAACTTCTCTTTCTAGAGGTTGGTTACAGTCTCATGGGCCTTAAAACTTCCAGTGTACATAAAGTTATTAGGAAGAGGGATCATCAAAACCTCTGGAGATTGATTTGTAGCCATGAGATTGTCCATGCTCAGCTACAGTCTTCTGTCTGATCTCTACAGACAATTCTCTGACTTGCTTTCTTTTCTCCACGCTCATTGCCGTACACAGTAACACGAAAACAGAAGAACGAGTCATTTTATCCATTCAAGCTGGTTTAATGAGTGCTTTTTATATTGCAGGCACCTGCTACTCACCACAGGTGAGTTCAGTTCCAAAGTGAATCAGAATCACCTGCTTGAAGTCTAATTATTTTTTTTTAACTATTTCTACAACGGTGCCAAAAATTGTGTAAGACACATTTAAGGATTTCTGTGTGAAATAAGTTATAACTTGATAAATGTTGTTTGCTTTATGTTTTTAGTTCCACAGCAAATCAAATAAATACATATGTGGATGCAAAAATATTTTTTTTTAACTTCATGCAGCATTTCTTACAGAAAATTGAGGATTAGAACAAACTGTAAAGAGGGTCAATATTTCTGGGCACTACTGTATATCCATAATATGGGAATTGGCTAAAAACCTTCCTTTTAGGTGTTTGTGTGTATTCCAGCCTGTGCTAAATGGCAGCTTTCTAACCTCACAGACTAACACACAGTGACAACAGAAGTTTTATACTCTCCTGAAAAGGAGCCAAATTTCTCCCCTCTGGGCTTTCCTGCTCAGGTTGATTCAGCACGCAGATGCAACAGAACACACACAAGAGACAGTTATTAACTGACTGTACATCATTCCAGGCTATGCTGTTCTGTAGTAGGAAATCAATAATGAAAAAAATAAACATAAAGGAGCAAAGGAAACAGGAAAATACAACACCATAAAGTACAAAAAAGATGTTATTGGAAAATGAACTGAAGACTGAAGGGTATATGAAGGTAATCGATACGACATAGCACAGATGACTGCAATCACCTGGGCGATGGCAAGCAATTAAACCCTGGAAAGGTCTCATTTATTATCCTATGCCATTTAAATAAGTGGTTGCTGCAATACACGGACAGCAATTACCAGGATCTTAGCTGTTCATTTACCAAAGTGAATTAATAGACAGGTTACACTCTGCCGTCTATTTACGTTTGGGCTACTCCAAAGCTACTAATCTAATCAGACATCAGCATTCGTCTGCCTCTCACTACGTGGGACCCCCAGGAATTCAGTCTTAAAAAAGAAACCATAATTACATATATGAAAATTAAGTAACATCCCCTAAGGAATGCATTTCATTCCTGTTTCTATAATGCCAATGGGGAATAATTATGTTAATAGCTGGAATAAATAAGCCTGTGTATGACATTCTTTTAGGTAGCAAAGATTTTATAATCACTTTATTTAATAAGATTAGAGTTACTTGTGAACAGTTTGGTGTTTTTTCACATATGAAAGAAGAGTCTAATCGTAAATACAGCATTTCAGAGTGTATGGGAGCAAATAATGTAGGAATTTTAAATTACACATTAAAGTCAATCGTGAAAGCGCTCTCTCTCAAACTTGAGTATATAAGCTAGCAAAATGTGCAGGTAAATAGAATATTGGGCACTAAAAGCACCGTCACAAACCTAAACAAAAAACAGCTCATTACTGCGGTATACAAGCACATTTCACTACAAATAAAGAATTGTCTGTGTGTTCTGTAATTGAAACCAATCTCATTTCTAGGAAATGTCCGAATTCTAAAAATGAACGTGCTTCCCTACCATGTTTATATAATACAAACACTATGTTTTATCTGCAAGCTTATTTAAAATATTTAAATACGACCTTCACCAAATTTAGATGGGGCTCCAATATATAATTTATGAAGCATTAGATAATCCTGTCAGATGTACAAATGTATTCACTTCACCCCTAGATATAGATGCAGTGTACTGGGGAGGGCAGACGTCATGTCAATTCTATTACATTCTAAACGTAGCAATGACAATATACTAATATATCCCACCGATGCTTGGATAAATTTATGCCATAAGTCCTTCCTTTATCCAAACAAAGGCATGGGATCTCTTATCTGGAAACAGTTATCCATAAATTACCAATAAACAGACAAAAACAGTAAAACTATTGCTTCATTTGGGTGACTTTATAAATAACCATGGCTGGGTATATGATGATTTATGTAAACACCAGCATATTCCGTAGCGCTTTACATTTGGGAACAAACACAGTAATATAACGAGACGGGGTATTACATACAGAGAGGGGTAAGAGGGTCTTGCTCGCAAACTTACAATCTATAGGACAAAAAGGGTCGGATACATGTTAATTGCTACATATTGCATATTGGTCCAGCCAGATTGAAAGGTTACAAAGTGCTTAGTGGCTATATGATCCAGTCATACAGCAATGTTTGTCATGGGCTCAGAGAGCTGACTGAATACAGAAAAAGGTAAGGTGAGATTTGTGTGAATTGTGTAGATTGTGGTGACCAGGTAGAATACCCTGAGGAGGTTAAGAGTGTGGTTCACGAGTCTGATAAGCTAGCCTGAAGAGGTAGGTCATCAGAGAATGCTTAAAGGATCGGAGGCTAGAGGAAAGTCTTGTTGTGCAAGGGTAGGCATTCCACAGAGTGGGTGAAATCCTGCAAAACGTCCTGTAACCGGGAATGGGAGCAGCTAATAAGTGTGGATGAGACTCACAGACACATACCAACCAATAAAAATAAAACGTCAGGAAACCAATGTAGGGACTGCAAGGAAGATCAATCCAGCCTTCAGTGTTCAAAATAGATTGTAGAGTCAACAGTCTAGGTCAGGAACACCAATTGAGGATATTGCAATAGTCAATGCGGGAGACAGAGTGTACGAAATAAAGTTTTTGCAGTGTCTTGTGTAACGCAATGTGTACTTATTCTGGAAGTATTTCACTTAGACGCATGTAACAGGATTTAGATACAGATTGGATGTGGGGGGGTAGGGTTTATTGTTGTGTTGTCAAATAAAATAGAGATGCCAGGTAGGTAAGTTCTAATGAAAGAATAAATGTGGGATGGCGAGGGGACATACAAGATGAAATGGCAGAGATACTCAGTAATGTGGGACAACACAGATGGTGAAAGGTCTGGAAAGGATAAGGTAATTTGGGTATCTGGTGTCTAACTCAGTTGCTACTTGTCTGGATCCTGGAATGCTGGAAGCCCTATGTGGGGAAAAAAATGGGTACATTTAGAAAAACTCCAACCATCCCAGGCATTTAATCAATAGCACCCACATTTAATAATTAAGCATCCCTCCAGCCCCAACATTAAATAGTATACACATTTAATAAATAAACCTATTTCCTTCCCTCCAAACCGCCCCAGCAATAAATTAATAGCTTTTACGTTTAATACAACCATTTCCCACAAACATCCCCGGTATTAAATAATTAATATTCACATTTAATAAAAATAGCTCTTCTCCCCAAACTCAGCCCCACATTCAATTAATAGCCCCAAACCACCCCAGCATTAAAGGTCCCTTCATTCCATATTAATTTAATAGGCCCCAGTATTAAATAAAATTGCCCCACCAATAAATTAAATTGCCCCACCATCACCCCACAAATAGCAGCACCCATTACATAATTAGCCCCAATCTAAACTCCACCTTTAAATTAACAGCGTACCTCCCACCTATGTACTATTAAGACAGCCCTCTTCCTTCCCTCATATCACACAATATATTAAAGACCCTCACACACGCACACTTTAGCAGCCCCCCACTTACCTTGTTCCTGCTGCAGACTCCTCTCACTGCACACATGGGACGGCACCTGACATGCGACACGTCCCATGTGACCTGTGTACAGAGAGACTGCAGCCACAGAGATAGAAGGAGGATCCGCGGCCACATTAAGGTGGTTGGCTGGACACCTCCGTCCCTGGAGGTGAATGTAGGCAAGTCTCTCAAGAAGCTTGGAGGGGCACAGGAGTTTGGGTGAGAAATCTTATTCAGTTTAAGAGTAATCTCTGCGTACTTGAATAATGACGGAAATACTCCAGTAGAAAGAGGGAGTACAGATTTTAATTTAGGTTGGGATAAACACAGGTTACAGAACAAAGGGATTGGCTGATTTGTGAAGGTATATGATCAAGTGGACAGGTAGTAGAGTAGGAAGCTAATAAGTAGATATTTCTTTATTTGTGGGATCAAATGAAGAGTAGGTGCCAGACCGTGCAGGATGTAAGTCAGCAGGATTTTGGTTGAAAAAAAGTATAATTTCAGGTCTGATCTTATTACTTTGCCATCGACATGGAAGATCTTGGGCACTGATAGTAGTTGGACGGTTTGATGTGGGAGGGTTGAGAAGAGTTTTAAATTTAATAAAATTGTGTGTTGTTAGAAGCCTGAGCAGACATGAGAGATTGGAAGCATGTTTGTTCTGCACTGTCTGAATGATTTCTTCACATATACTGCCACTCCTATCGAAATGCTTTAAAGTACGAGAATCACACCAATGAAGTTCTACTTTGAGAGAAAGTGTTTGAAGTTAGTGTGCCACGGCTGATATCAAAGTCAACGCAGTACAAAGAGTAGACGCAGTATGAAGAGTAGCTGGCGCCACTTGATCCAGGGCTGTTGCTAGGGTTTGGGGTTTAGATGTGCTACTGCCATATCAGGTAAGAATATTGTAGAAATTGGGGAAAGAAGATGTTGCAGAAAGTCGAGTGTTAAGAAAATCAACAACTGAGCATAATCTAGACAGTACAAGATCAACGCAGCAGTCATCCCAATGAGTAAAAGAGTCGGTCCACAGGGTGAGTGAATAAGGAAGTTATAGAGTAGTTTGGAGGCACAAGTAGAATGTGGATTATCAATGGGGATATTGAAGTCACCATGAAGATGGTAGGCATGTCAGATGATACGTAATGAGGGTGTGGTCCAAGGGGACAGAAGATCACAGCAACACACAGAGAATGGATTGAAAATCCAGATCGCATTTACTTCATGTACATCAAATGAGTGACGGGACAAATGTGTGTGAAGTGGAGCCCACCATGTGAAAGGGCTGCAGGTGAGGCAGTGTGATTGTGTGACCCATTCTTCTGACAGAAGGTTGAGGTATTGAATGGAGCCAAGTTTGTTACAGAGCGTGCATTCCTTATGGAATATTTAAAGGATTCTGAAAGAGATTGGAGTCTGGTGTTGTGATTTGCTGAATTTCTGTAGTGTTCCGAATAAAATTTGTATGTATGAAGGATGATTTCCAAATGATTCTTCCGATAGTTACTGTGACGAAACGAGTGTGATATGCTAACCATTCTGTGTCTCGTTTCTCACATAATGTGGATTATAGTACTTTTTATAGCCCTTGCTTTTGTTCCCCAGCTCACCAGACTACAACTGCATTGTCCAATTACATGTGGTTAAGGGGACATTGTAGTTCAATGTAAATATGTATATTGTATATTGATGACTTGCAGTAATGTTATTCATTGTCTTTAAAGTGAAGCCAGGGGGATTGTGGGTAGGATCAGGTTGCCAGGTGCTGGAGTAGGAAAACTAATTAGTGTCTATTGTTCTCACCAGGCTAGTCCAGACAGGCCATCTAACAGGGGAGGTTCTCTGAAAGGACAGCTCATCTTCATTCCCCTGTCCAACCCCCCCTATTCCAGCACTGACCAATGGTTAAGAAGAATAAACCCAGGGGTTTGCCCAGGGAGGGGAAAGACTGTGGAAATTAGACCTGAGATATAAGGAACGACTCCAGGGGGGAAGGGTGTTCATTCTGGGATTTCATTCATGAAGACTGCAAGATCTAGCTTTTGAGTTGTCGTTCTCTAACTAGAGTCTATATATGCAGCTGAGAGCGATCCTTCGGTCGTGAAGTCTGGACAGCCAGGTGACTATAAGTCCTTAAGCTATTGGGGTAGGGGAGAGATGATGTGGTAAATCTGCCTGGCATTTATTTACTGTGTGTACATAAGATTCTAGTGTTGTTTGCATGACAATAAATATACTGTTGTATTTTTATAACTGCATTTTGTGACCATACGAATCCTAGAAGGTACTGGGTAGACTTCCCTGGCATAGGAAGGCACCCGTGGGTGGCCAGCCAGCGTGAAGTGGGTAGCATTGGGCCAGATAAACCCGGTATCTTCACAGTTACCATGAGGTTCTCTTTTTAGGCGCCATGCTCCAAATTATGGAAAACACTTTGGGGTAAACGAATATATACAAACAAACCCCCCCCCAACCCAACCACACACACACCACTGAGAATCGGTGGCTTCATGAAACTACCTATTCTCTGTGGTTTGCCGAGATTTTTTTAGAAACCGTAAAATTATTAAAAGGCAAAACCCGATGGACTTTGCCTTTAATAAAATTGCAGTTTTAAAAAAAAGGACAGCAAACCGCCGATTGATACATTTACCCCCTTATCCTGAAAATACCACATTTCCAAGTATTGAGAACAGTAAATCCAACACCTGTATAAGAAAACTATGATCCCACATCACGCAGGAGTCCAATTCTCCCTTCAACAATTGACATTTAAAAAAAAATGTTACTATGCAGTGTGACATCACTAGTATATGAAGAGGTTAAATATTAAGTTGACATTACATACAATAAAGTACTTTTGTTTTCGGTTAAACATCAGTAATTTCATGCAAATTAACAAGTGGGTATAAATTGCAATTGAGAGAAAAAATGTCAATACAACTTTTAAACAATTTTATATTTCTACTGAACACAAAAATCACAAAAAAATTCATGCTGCTTTGTAGCCCAAGACTAATGGGACACAACTGCCAGGCAACACCAAATGACTGATTTACCTACAGATAATTTTTCGGTAATTTTACACTTCTTCCATGTTTGACTATATTAATTATAATATTTTGACACCATATAACGTTAATATGTACTATTTCATTTATATGTCACAGTGGATATTACCTGTATAGAAGCCCCAACCTTCTCATTACACATGCTGCAAACTAGCGCCCAGCGACTGCTGGGTATGTGAGACAGCTTGGTGATTGGCTCCATCTTTTCTGGACTCCCAATGCTCACCTAGGAGGATTAAACAGAACAACCAGATTGGTATTGATGCTGGAAGCCAAGATGTGAGGAGTTCTAAAAGTGGGGTGGGGTGTAAGTCAGTCAGCTTGACACCAGCTGGGAATAGAGGATGATGGGTCATAGGGAGAATACTCAATGAAATAGACAGCTTAGAAAATACCACTAGTGTGTATGGGGAATATGAGTCATGGTTAGTCAGTATTAATACTGTATGCAGAAACTACAGAGCTCCGAATGTACCTCAGGAATCCACAGAGCGCAGCTGACGTGGACCCATTTAGTGCCGCTACGCGTGGGCTTCATGGCACCTCCTTTCTTTGGGCACAACAAGCACTTTGGCTGTACCCCCAAGGCACACGTTCGGCACAGCCAACTTCCTTCTGGTACTTTCAGGATACCATAACAAGCCTACAATTAGGAGATAGTGAAAGCTCATTAACAGCCTAAACATAAGAGTTATGCTGAGGTATACACCCAGATTGTGAAAGTCGTTCACAAACTTTATATAAAAAAAAAAAAACAAAACACCACAACAAAAAAACAAAACACAACATCAAAAAAGAAAGTTGTGTCTGACATATAGCTATTAGTGAAGCAGAGAGCGTATCTATAGCTTTATTCAGGCAGTTTTGGTTAGGCATCTAAAACATTTGTACAGCTACGCCCCTAACACTTATTGCATGAACGCTTTGTACCCAGCATATTTACATTACAAGATATTTCAATTCAGATTTCAGCTAAGCCGTCTGCTGATCCTTAACATTATGTCATAACATTTCAGAGATAATCTTCTTAGCTTAATCCATATAGTAGTAAATCGGGAGAATGATACAAATCCTGGTGAAACCTATTTCAGTTTCACTATAAAGTGTGATATGTGAAGCATTTACTGGATGGCTCCTCACCCTGCAACTAACATTGCAAACAGTCTAATCTCATCCTTAAACGAGACCATTTAACAATATTAAATGCATTAATGTTACTAGTGTAATAAAGAACACCTGTAAAATTATATTTGTTTTAATGATGCTTTGTGATTCAGTTATTTATTAAGAAATCATGTGTATTATAATGTATAGTAGACTATAAGGCCAAAACTTTGTGGCCAGTATAAAAAAAAGAACCATATACGTTTACATTATCCTTATGCAGTAACATCAACATATTACTTTAGAGATATATCTGAGCAGTAACAACAAAATATTTCAGGTTAAAACAATGAGTTTTGCCTCAATCCATGGCTGCCAAATGTCCCTAACATCCAGTCCCAGCTTTTAATGATTTCTCCCATCATCCGTCAATATTGACCCAGTGGACAATAAAAACCCTTCTCCATAAATAAAAAAACGTTACCCATGTTAGATGCAATTCTTACCCTCTGTTATAACTATCTGGGTTTTACATGTTTATTGAAGAGGAGAATTTAAAAAGCAACAACATATGTTATTGTCACATCCAGTAAACAAGAAATGCTGGGAGTTGTAGTGCTCCAAGATGTGCAGACAGTGCTGTGCATAACGTCTTCAACAGCAAAGTGTCCCTGGAAATGTAGAAATTATGGCAACTATGTATTGAATTATTGTATTGAACTCCTAATGATGCTAAACCCTATATCCTGGACCTGTCTGGAGGCAGATATTAGAATTCCGTATCCGCTATCTTTCATCAATGTAATAGTGATGCAAACATAATTTCGCATTGACTACCAGCAATTTTACAAGAAATGGGGCTCTGCTCTCCACTGCTTCAGCTCCAAAATCAACTTTTGAAAAAAAATAAAAATGTTTTCACTTAATAAGCAAATTATGTCAGTACCCCCTGGTAAACCATTCACAAAGACCTCTAATTATATATATATATATATATATATATATATATATATATATATATATATATATATATATATATATATATATATATATATATATATATATATATATATACACACACACACACACACATACATACATACATACATATATATATATACTAGATTGGGGAACTGTAGGTCTGATCCCACCCACAGTTTTGGTCTGCTGGACCAAGCATGGCTGCAGCATGCACATATAAAAGGTGCGGCTGTGAGCTCTAAGTCTATGAAGCAGATCACTGTATGTCAGACGTAAGAGTTCAGAGCAGTGGCTAAAAATAATCAGACTCTGCGAGTGACATGTTCATAAGTGTTTGGTAACCAGTGACCCTTCAGGACACAGTGTTATAGTGAGAATTCATTCATGTAATAACTATCTAGAAACGTGTTGCCTCGGTTCTGACTACAAGTAAATAAGGTAAACAAACCATAGGCTGCTTCACCTTATACACAAAGTACACACAGTGTGCTAACCTGATGTACACAGATGTTACATTTGTCACAGAAGACCATTTCGTTGCCATCCTCTCCATCAGGGGATTGACAGACATCGCACACAACGTCCTCGTCGTACTCTATGCCTAGGCCTTCCACCGTCTCAATGGCGTGGTTCATGTTGTCATAGCACCTCTGTTCAAACTCCTCCATTGCTCGCTCCATGATGTACTCATCAAGCTGCGGCATGCCTACAACCCAAGACATAAAAGTGAGCCAGTTTATATGCTGAATTCCAAAGCGCACACGATATCACTAAATTATCTCACTTGTGGTACTGTAAATGTGATCATTTATTGTGTAGATTCAGAAATAACCAAGTACTTAAAAAAACTCCTCTTATAAACCCTTCACACGAACACAAAATGAGAGCTTCCTCTGTTGTCCATGTTATTATGTGTCTTGCAGCATAATAACATGACCGCTCTTAACAGACACACTCCTAATGTAATTTATTTAGTCATATTATAACAATAAGTCGTTTGCCTCATACAATAAGCCAGGTTGTGTCTATGTGTCATGGTCTATCTCCATATCCATCTCTCTTGTTCTTTACCTCCCTCAATGGACACAATGGGACAAGCAGGAGATCAGGAATGTTTTTAAGAAATGGGCAATCTATCAAAGTCCAGTTATGTTCGGTTTGTCAGCAATTATAAACCACATGCTGTTTAAAAATGTAAATAAAACATAAATAAGAAAAAAAATTTGCGGAGCAGACATTTTGTAAAAAAAAACAGCTTAAAGTAGTTTTAGTCAACCAATCTTTTTGTTCCAGACATATAATTCTCGAGACCAAGAAGAAATTACATAAAGCTCTGGAGATTGACTGAATTATTCGAGGAATGCTAAAAGTCAAACAGTTTAACATTATTATAAATTCAGAGACAATATAGGTTTAATTTGAATAAAATTAACAGTCCTTACACATATTACAATAATTAGCAACCCAGTTAAGTAACGAGAACCAAGAGTATGTAGGAGACATATTGCAGTTGTTTTAAACAAAAATTCAGATTGACACTATTTATAAATGAAATGATTATGTGCAGCTAGTAAAATACAAGTTATACTGAACATGGTTCATAGAACATTGCTAAAAAAGAATAAAAAAAGCAAAAACATTTGAAATATTTGTACAGATCACTCTGCTCTATCACATAAAGACAAAAACCAACAACAACAACGAGCAGATCACAGAATTGCAGTGACTATGTCCAAACCACGGATATTGTGAAGGATGTGGAGCAGAACTAAGCCGGATGACGTGTGTGTGTTTTGCATTTGTCACTGAAGCCAGAATGTAGAATCCAGAAACAGTATTAGCATATTGTAAGTATGGTCCACACACTGCAGACATAACTTACCCATTTCTTTAAAGTCTTCATTAATCAGCTCCAGCCACACAACATCCATCTCATTCAGGTCATAGCGACACATACCATCCGCCAAAGTTCGGATGTCAACGTATCCCAGCTCAGGGGGGTCAGACCCCGAGGAATGGATATACTTGCGAGGTCTGGTGTATGTGACTACTTTATCTTTCTCAGCGACAACCCTGCAGAAGGAGACAAATATACGGATGAACCGCATTATACATTCCTGTCCATTTATTGTACAATAGAAGGGATTAGGATTCTTGGTTAAATATAGAAGCTCAAAGCAGTTGAAGTCAATTTATCTCAGCAGTTGAAGACTAGTCTAGGAGCACAACTAGAGAATTAAATGATCATCAGTCTGTCTAAACAGTCATTCTGCTTTAATGCTCAGGAGTGGATTATGGGAATAAAGAGAAGATGGAAATTAGAATGACAAGAGTTTATAAACTTAAGGATGCCATCAAAGTTAAGTATACCTGAAATTTCTGCTTAAAACATGACCTATAGAAGAACAGTTGATATTTTTTGTGCGATAAGAAAATTTTGCACAAAAACTCAGTTATTTAAGTCATATGAAGAGAGTTAAAACGGTGCAAGTCTAAATGTTTTTCTTCTTGTTGTGCGAATCCAAAACAATAAAAAAAAAAAAAAAAAAAAAAAAAAAAGACAATGGGTCCGATTCATTAAGGATCTTAACTTAAGAAACGTCTTATTTCAGTCTCCTCGACAAAACCATGTTACAGTGCAAGGGGTGCAAACTAATTTTCTGTTTTGCACATAAGTTAAATAATGACTGTTTTTTCATGTAGCACACAAATATCAACTTTAAATTTCAGTGTACAAATAAGGTATCAAGTATTTGTGTGCTACATGAAAAAACAGTCAGTATTTAACTTATGTGCAAAACAGAAAACTAGTTTGCACCCCTTGCACTGTAACATGGTTTTGTCCAGGAGACTGAAATAAGAAGTTTCTTAAGTTAAGATCCTTAATGAATCAGGCCCAAGGAGCCTTATATTCAAAAATACAAAAAAACAACTTAATTTCTATAACTTCCCTTTAGTTAAAAAAACAAATGAGATCATTCACAATATTAATTTGGTGGTTGAAAGAATACAAAATAATAATACCTCCATGTAAGTTTATTCGCAGCAAATTGCTGTCTGGTAAACAAAATACAAGACTACAATAGAGTAAGTTGTTGCCCATATACTATAGAGGACAGAGGGAAAGTGTTATTTCAAGAAGATTTCCTACATGTGCTCAGGCTTTCGCAGGACAGAACACTGGTTAGGGAGACAATTTGGGAAAAGTCTGTATAATACCAAGCACACTGACATCATTATACATTAATACAAGAAATGAATATGGTGCCCTTAGTAATTGTAATAGTGAGACACTAGAGATGTTTATTAACCTGCGCTATACTGCCCACAAAGCAATGTCTGTCTAGTCCTTGAATACTGTACCCACAGCATTTATGACGGGTTTCCTAGAGGACTGTGCAGTAATCTGCAGGTGTCACCCAAAGTAATAGATTGTAAAATGTTCCTCTAAAATCTGTGTTATAAGAAGTGATTCATTTTTTTATACATTTTCTGATTATATCAGATGGTTAAAGGGAAAGAGGAAAAACAATAAGTAATTAAATGCAGGTAAACAGCTGCTGCATCTCCACAGGATCTCTCTAAACAAATCTCAATGTGAAATAATACTGAACCGAGCACACTGATTTGTCTTCCCACGCATGCCTGCCTACCACTGCTTCAAGACACCACTTCACAGTTTGCAGTCACTCAAAGTGCATCCACCGCTGAACTGCAAGGTTGGCTTCCACCTTACAGATCAGCTGGTAAGCAACATATGGGGGCTAATGTGCAAAAGCCATGTCAGTGGTAAGCTTGTAACTCACTCTTTAGTCAATGAGGGGACCAGCTATAAATAAGCACATAATGACCTCATCCAATCACAGCATTTCATGACACACTGCACTAGTTTGCTAGCAAGCCAGAGAAAGCTATTCGGTCCCAGGCATATCTCATGAAACATTAGTCCAAGTCCACCAAACAGCACATCATCAATTTACTATGTAAAGATTATCTTATCCACTTAGCACAATGCAAATACACCGACATTACTAGGACATGGGGTCCAGGCAGATTCAAATATTGTCCCTGAATTGAAATATGTACAGGGACGGCATTCCTTGGAAGTAGATGTTCAGAAAGAAACGGATTTAAAGAGAGGCAACAGATTTAATGTTCGGCAGATCTCTGGATGTTCGTAAACTAATGGGGTCTGATTCAGTAAGGAAAGTAAAGCAAAAAAAAAAGGTAGAAAAAAGGTAGAGTATGTCCTAGGTCAACTTTTAATGTCAGTGTAAAAATAAAGCGATCAAGTATTTGCATCCTACATAATAAAACAGCCAGTATTTTCCTTATGTGCAAAATAAACTCATTTGCACCCCTTGCATTGCAACATATTTTAGCCAAGGTTCAAAGTTACTCATTTCTTTGCTTTACTTTCCTTAATGAATCATGCCCATGATCCACAGACTCTTACAACCTATGTGTTGGTTATTCTTAAAATCAGTATTAAAAACAAAATGGGAATGTAAAACAAAATAAATAAATAAATAAATAAATAAATATGACAGGAACCCCAACCCTGGGACCATCTAATACATCAGTTCTCTCGGAGGCAAATACTGAAGGGTTTATACAGTCTTCACATGACAGTGTCAGGACTGACTGGAGTGGTGATAAACCTTTTCTTAGCTGGGACCAAATATCCATTATATTGGTGAGCTAAAGCTGAATATTCGCAATATTATGTATTGCACATGTGACCACAAATACAGATTCAGGGACCAGAATAGAGGTCCCGACCCATAGGTCACATCAAGATAACAGCAGCCGACGTACGGGCACGTACACATGGCGCTTTACCTATGCCCGTGAAATGTTCACTCTTGCCGACCGCAGCTTAACGGGCAATGTAAACAGAATTAGTTGAACCCTATGAAGAAATTGCTGACTGTACACAGGATCATTCAATGCAGACACAAATGCAGCATGCCCTATTGTCTTGTGTCCATAATCCTTTCAGTGATCTTGATGCTTGTCTGTACCAGAACACTTTCTTCAAAGGATTCAAGACCCCTGTCTGCAGTGCTGGTTGAGATACTTTCACCAAATAATAAATGCAGCTCAAACCAAACACACCACATGTTCAAGGCCTAATGCGCCTTGATGGTCACCCTTAGGAGGAACACCCCTGGTAATAAAAGGTTAGCTACAAAAAGGTAATTACAGGTTTCTGCCCTAGATGTACCATTAAGTATTTAGGTCCTCGGCCATTATGGGATAACAAAAAAAAAAAAAAGATATACAACAAGCTGTATATTCAAGATATTTCCAGTAATGCCTTTTATGCTCACACACATAAATTTCTAATGAAATATTAAACATAAATTTACTAGTTCCTTTATCTCTTCTTGCATGCATTAAATTGTATAATTCCCTTGGCCTGCTGTATTAAAGCAGGGCTCACTGTATCAGCTCAAAAGGCTTTACGTTATCCAACAGAGAACACAACAATTACAGCTCCGTTGTACAGGCCAGAAAAAAAAGAGAGAGGACCTTGCAATTACAGCAGCCTACAGTCAACATTTATAGAGGATCAATGAGCAACAGGATTTATGAGTTTCCGCTTCACCATGCAAAATAAAAAGCTGAAGCATTTTGTGATTTCTTGTGTACATAATCTGCTGTCGCGCCTGGTGCAATAAAGCCATTTTCCTACCTGGCAACAGGATCAGGGATAAACTGTGGGTTCACAGGCACTTGTACCCCCTTCTCCCACTCCTGCCGCCACGAATCAGCCAACACATAGTAGTCCTCTGGGTTCAGCTGGTAGGAGTCATGTAGCTTCATGGCAGTGATCAGGTCTGTTCGGAACACCTGCATGACAACACAGAGATTACAATTTGAATACATTCCATTATGCTAAACGAACCACGATGATCAACAGGGTGGACACATTAACTGGAAATGCCTATCACACCACGCCAAGTACTTGTTCAATTGAACCAAAATATGACTCATCCTATCAACCAAACTAATAGAATTGGAGAAAATGCCACGGAAATAAAACTAAAGAGATAATAACGCACACAGAGCAATACACATCTCCGTATACCACCATACACAAAAACATCAGTAATAGAATAATTTTACCCCTGAGTCAGTGAATATGCACCCATTCATAATTAACATGTTCTTAATATGTTTAAAGCAAAAACTGGTTACTCTTAATTGTGCATGCGGTGGGGGGGCAGGGGTGGGGGGGGGATGTTAGAAAAAATGGCATGAATATGACAACATAATATCAGTATCTACTGTCTTCAGTAATGACCGTACTAAAATGGAGAATGACATAACGTAGCAATTCCCAAACTGTGCGCCACGGCGATCTCAGATGGGTGCCCCGGCATGGGCGGTGGTAAGCAAGGTGGAGGACTGCTTGTCAATTATTTTGGCTTAGGTGTGCCTTGAACAAATTATGGAGACCCCCCTAAGGGTGCATTGAACTGAGAAAGTTTGGAATCCACTGCCATAGCTACTTGATTCAGCAGTGGAAGCCAGGTATGCTAGACAAAGGGGCCATATGCTAGAACAGTAATAGTAATAAGGTTATATAACCCTATTTCCACTTATACCATTATTTTGGCTGGATCAGAAATATGAATGGAAAAATAAACTTTGCCAGTTACAGTGTCGGGGGTGGGGGTGGGGAATAAGGCTGTCCCGGGAAAACCTGAACACATATGATTCAATACACTGGCCCATCACACACTATCCAATCCTGCAGTCTGACCTGTGCACTACACATCAGGATACGTTTTCTATGTAGTCCTACAAACTGGTGGCTAAATTGAACAGACTGTTCACCATTTAGACTGAATGACCGGTCCTATTGGTGCAGTCGACCAAAAAGACAGTCATTATTTGGTTCACAGATACTGCAATATCGGTCCATTTGTTATTATCACTAGCAATATTGTTGCATGTGTAGCAATTGAGTAACTTTAAAGATTGCAAAGATTTATCCACTGGGACTTAACTTTAAAACCAACTCTTAAAACAGAAGCCAGAGCATCCCCCTTCCCCCGGAAGCTCAGGTGCTGACGAATGAGAACAGGGAATGGAAAGTGAGAGTCACCTGACTGAACACACATCATAGCAATCTGCCACCTTCAATAAACACATTTTCACTTGGTCTCCTTTATTAAAGTCTTTTGCTCCTACACTATTTTATAATACATGATCCAGCAAATGTAATCAACTGAAATGTTCAGCAAGAAAAGTCATTTATTTTACATTTCAAAGCAGTGCCTTGTTGCTGATGTGACACAACTGTCCACAAATTACATGTGTGAGCAGAGACACTAATAATTCTGCTATAGAAGACGCAGATGTACTGACCACCCCACAATACCTCAGAGGGCTTCTGATCTTCATGTCTTGAGCTCCTGCTATGTCGAGACCTTGAATGCTGAGACCACGATGTAGACAGACCTGGTGAGACAAACAAGACGTTACAACAGTGAAGGCGCAAGGAGCCACCTCTGGGAACGCTTTGCTTCTAATTTCATTTGTTTCGCTTTTTTTCTGCATTTCAAGAAAATTAGTCTCACAATAGCAGATTTTACTGTATTCAGTTTTTTCCCCCCCAAAATTCATTAGATTTCAATACAGCATCTTGTAAAAAGAAATATGATATGTAGGAAATAATTCAAAAAGAAAAAAACAGATACACCCAAGCCATTGTTGAACCTTATCCTACCCAATGGTCAGATGTTAACTTCCTAAGGTGCGTTTGACTAGGAGAAGTGTCAGGAAGTCACAGACTGAAAGATGGTGGAAGGGGCAGGGTCCCCCAAACAGCACAAGTGAGATGGAAGGTTCACGTCAAATCTATGCAGGACCATTGTGGTGTCAAACACATCTCTAACTGGCAGAGCATCATAGGAAATGTCACTGTAGAACAGCCGCAGTTTACTTACCCTAAATGGGGTCAAATATTATTAACCTTTATTTTTAAGGCGCCACAAGGATTCCACAGCGCCATACAAATTACAGACCGTGGACCATACAGGGTAAAACATACAGAACAATAAACGAAAAATACCAGGACTTCAAAGCTCCAAACACAGCTTACATATTGAAGATGAAGCAGAAGAATAGGTAGAGGCAGGAGGGAAGAGGGCCCTGCTCCTGAGAGCTTACATCCTAAAAAGACGGCAAACGGACAGGAGGCACAATAGGGAACATATTGGACATACAAGATTATTAGACAACGATCTTATTCTTTGTCACCATCTGGAGGTCGGTCAATGGAAAGGAACGTGAGCACACAATGCATATGGATAGGGCAGCATGGTGGCGAAGTGGTTAGCACTTCTGCCTCACAGCACTGGGGTCATGAGTTCAATTTCCGACCATGGCCTTATCTGTGTGGAGTTTGTATGTTCTCCCCGTGTTTGCGTGGGTTTCCTCCGGGTGCTCCAGTTTCCTCCCACACTCCAAAAATATACTTGTAGGTTAATTGGCTGCTATCAAAAATTGACCCTAGTCTGTCTGTCTGTCTGTCTGTCTGGGAATTTAGACTGTAAGCTCCGATGGGGCAGGGACTGATGTGAGTGAGTTCTCTGTACAGCGCTGCGGAATCAGTGGAGCTATATAAATAAATGGCGATGATGAGGATAGGGACACATAACTGGTCCAGGACAATGCAGCAATGAACTATATACTGACATATATAACAGACTCTTATTTTACCGAAATATGTCAAGGATGCAAATCTCATCAAATGCTAAGAAGGGGGATATGGCTCCCTTAGCGCTAGGAGTTTTGTTATTTGTCAGCAGCAATGAATACACAGTAACAGTGGGGACCAAGAGAAGTCAGTACTCAGTATGGGATCCTGCTGAACAGTTGTGGGGTGGTGATACCAATGTGGACATCAGCACAGCTGTCTGAACCTGGAGGAGATTATTAACTTAATATCATTCATTGCAAATTAATTTCATAACATGTCATACAACTGTACAGACACCATCGGGTGCCTTGTCAAAACAATATAATGCCATGTTATAGCATGATTTAAGGAATGCATGCAAACGGTTACAACATCCATTGCAAAATATGACAAGATAAAAAGAAGTAATCCACCATTCCTTACTTTATATAGTATGGATGTCGTTGTAAACACCTAGATTACACAATAGAGAGAGTGTTGCCATGCAAGCTCGGGGCCACAGCATAAGTTTCCAGCTTAACATTATCGGCTGGTAGGAACATCCCTGCTTCATGCCAGTTACTCCCCCCATCAGAATTGTCCTGGCTTTTCTGATTGCTTGTTGTTGAAAAGTATAAAATTTGTTTTTCAGGTTATTTTATTCTTCAACCCCTGTACAATTCCGGTTAACTTTGATTTGGCCAATTAAACGCTATGGATTAAGTAACCAGGTCATTATAATATACTCAAGGTCAATCAGCTATAGGCTTTGGGAAAACATTTCTTTTGTAGTCACTGCAGACAAGTATATCCTGGTCTCTCCAAAAAACTGAAGTCTTATGAGAACTAGAGAGAGAATTACAGCTACCAACACCCCACTGAATACAGCAATTACAGGAAACGGCAGGTGTCTAGTAACATGGTCTGCAGTGCCTGAGAGAATTCACTACAAGATGCTACAATGGTACCATCAATACACTAATCTTCATCCTGTCCTGCTGCTTGTTACCTCTATGAATCAAAATAAAACTGCAGCAATTCAATATCCAAATTCTACTGTACAAAAGGATTTTATCTCCTAGATGCATTTTCCAGACTACAACTGATTTTGATAATAAGCAGAAATACAAGTCTGATGTGCTATGTACAAAGCACAGAAAGGATGTGGACTTGTGAAGCAAAACAACAAATGTACTTCTTTAAAATAGGAGCCACGATAAGGATTTACAATTGAGAAAACTTGTTGATTCTCCAATTCAGGGGGCATTACATGTACTGTTGTAACCAAAAAGTTGTTTCAGTATCGGTTTACTATTGTTAAGAACACAATTCCTTTAAAGTATAAAAGCAGCCCCCAGCGTTGCATGCAGGCAGTCATGCATTTTCTACAGTGGATAAGACCAGATAAGTATAATTCATGTTTCTATTCCTGGCCAGTTTCACCCATACTTGCCAACTCTCCCGGAATGTCCAGGAGACTCCTGAAATTCGGGTCAGTCTCACAGACTCCCGGGAGAGCTGGCAAGTCTCCCGCATCCTGCCATTGCGCGACAAAAATGACACGATTCACCGCGAATGGACCTCCCCCAGCGACAAAACAGTATATTTGTCGCGGGGACGGGGCCAAAATGACGCGTTTGACCACGTCCCGCCCTCTAGACACGCCCCCCTCCCGGATACAACTTGCCAAAAGTAGGCAATGGTTTCACCTGGTAATAACTTTTGACTAATCAGATGTGGCTAGTGTGGTGGCCGGTGTTAGTGGAGATACAGACATGATTCTACATATCCCTCCAGTTGGACTTTTGCATTAATGTACTTTGTGTTATCAGCTATAAAGTAAAAACAACAGACAGGAGTGGAGGACAAGTTAAAGAAAGGATGAGGCCCAGATCATCATAAAAGTTGTGTTCTGCATACTTGTAGTTTTAGATCTCAAGAAACATCCACATTAGAAACTCATGAGCATGTTTATATATGGAAGCAGACCCTACCCACGTGTATAGGACAAAAATTTGGGACATAAAACACTGACAAGGTGACATTACTTACAGGACTTTCATGTGTCCCATTTTATTGCACCTATAGACTCATAATATGTATTTTCCCCATTATATAACCGGCTGATGAACCCAAATTAGCAGGATATGTGGAAATAAATTCATAATAGTTTTACCTTATTTGGTACCTAAAATGAAGTATGTGGTTTTATGAACAAGTGCCAGATTTTCCACTTCAAAATTATACACGCCTCAACACTTCAATGTGCGCTGACCCCCTGTTTTACCCCCCATCCCCAGTAATTCACAAACATTCCCTAGCACACCTCTTGTGCCAGTTCACAGGAGCGTGTAAGGTAAGGATAGAAGTGTGACAGTGAACAATTTGTGGCTGCTGTGTTACTGGTTACTAGAACATTACAATAATCTGCACTCAGCCCTCTGCACCATTGATGACTAGCAGACACATGTATCACACCTCCACGCTTCCAGCTGTCCACAGAGGATGGTCGCACATTCCCGGTGCTAAGCTTAATGTTCCCATCGCTCCTATTGTCTGTACCTATAACTCGTTTGTCCCAGTCATGTCTTATGCCGATTTGTCTGTAGGATACACAATTTGTTACGTATACTATTTTCATGTGTGTCGTATGATTACCATCAGCACCTTTTAGTCATACAGAGCAGGCAAATTCCGTAGTGCTTTACAATTGGGAACAAACACTGTAATAAACAACAATGGGTAAAACAGACAGAGGTAAGAGGGCCCTGCTAGCAAGCTTATAATCTATAGGTCAATGGGAGTGCGATACATGAGGTTAAGCTACATACTGCATATTGGTAGATTTATTATGTAGTGCCTGACAAATTCTGTGGTGCCAAATAAAGAATGATGAAGATGTGTGCAGGCTCCTACCTCTCAGGAGATGCCCCTGGAACCCATACAAATTCCTCCAGACCCCAGGTATCACAAACAAAACAAGTATGGGGCATTCCTATGAATGTAGTATTACAAACTGCCTTTCATGGGAGGCTTACAGAGGAGCACAGCAAGCCACCTTGCACAACATAATGCCATAAACTGAACATTTAGGCTCAACTTTGGGTAAGGGCTGACAAGGACAATACAGAAGCTGCAGGCTATCGTTCTCCTTCCATTGGACTCAGTGAGAGTAATAAAAATGGACCATGTAAAAAAATCACTTTATTAAAACAAAATAAATAAATAAAAAAAAAAGTGATTACAGCTCAAATAAATAATTGTACGAACCCAACACCAAATCTGAAAGTGGATATGCTGCCCTTACTCTGGCAGTAGGAATAGTCTGCAGATTATTTTAAGAGACTAATAAAACAGGGATTAAAATAGTACTACTATTTTATATTAATATTATATTGGTTGAGGCATGGTGGCTTCTAAGGCAAGATATTTTACTGACCTCTCGTTTCAACAAGCCATACAGAACTCCTATGAGATCTGCTTTAACAAAGTGGAATTTAAACTTGCCGATGACTTCTGGTAAACCACTATTCATGTTAGTGCTGAGCAACATTCCTGGTTCTCCAGACATCTGCGGGCACTTTCAAGACATTCTTTGTGTAACTAATCACCGCTGTAAACATGCTCCATGAAATACGGATAATACTTTGCTTTATTTCTGGCATTTTTCTTAGCACTTCTTCCTTACTGAGCTAACAGAAAAACTCAAGATACATTCTTACACTTTTAGATGAACTGATCAGTTCTACAGCCAATGACTGTTCTGCATAGTAAACATTCTATTTTATGGGTTTGAAGATTCAACAACAGCAGAACAGAGACTAATAAAAGTAAAATTTGTCACGAGAACGGCATAAAAAAAAATGGTGCAGAAGTACATGCAAAAAAAGGTGCAGTTTGCCATAACAACTAAACTGGTGTATCCTTTTAAAAACTGCAGTGGACAAATTATACATTTGTTACAATGGGTTGTGAAACATTCAGGGGTCTCCAATTTCTTTTATTTGAAAGTCCCCCCCCCCTTCCCCCTGCGACTGAACAGGGATAGAGACCGGTCTTTTGATATTGCCAGTATCTGCTATTGATAAGATTAGCAGTTAGTAACCTACCTAAATGTAACATTTTTATTTTTTCTGCCCAGTACACACCCATACTTTGTTAATGCAAGAGGTAAAAAAGGCACAGAGATATCCAAAGATTAACAAGCGCAAATAATAAATATTAATAGACAACACACAAAAAAATAAACCAAAACCTAGGCCAAAGTCTGTAGGGTCTTTGGGACTTTACGCATCCCATTTATTTTATTATAGAATGGAATGTATGAATATGGTCCTTGGATTATATATTATAGCTGCACAGTATTTGTAAATTCAGCTTCTGCAACTTGAATAGAGCTGGGACTATAGTGGTCACCTCATTCTTCTGTGTAGTGTGGTTGGTGTAGGGCTGCACTTGGGTCAGATTCTGCTGCTGAACTGAATGTCATGGTTAAATGAAGTATGAGGAGAGAATTTCACACTCTCATTTGGAAAGTCTTCCTCTTCTTTACTCCCATTAAATGAAATGTCCAACAATAAAACTGCCACAAAAACGCATGTCCTAACAATGTTTTGGAACACTCAGCTAGCAACATGAGTCATGGTATTGGTGATTACTGTGTCGTGACTTGTCATGGAGTCTGTTTAGCATGTTCTTCTGTCATGTAGGCAAGTCCCCCATAAAACACATAGGAGAGCCCTCCATACACACAGAACAATAATGTACGTCTAGCAGAGGTAGTACCCGACCGAGCTCATGACATGCTGTACTTTTTAAAGCGGCCTCTTGAGAAAAATGATCTGACTCATCTGGTTTCAATGACTTTACTTGACAGTTTGTTACAAAGAGCAGACAAAACATCCAGAGAAGAGGGAATATTGCAGTAAACAAGTCTGCAAGACTGCAGCTGACAGCTACATTGCTGTGAATAATGTGTAATGTACCACAGAAGTTCAACTTGCCTCTACCCACAGTGACCACATCACCTCTATCAATCAGGTTCTACTGAGCTTATAAATCTTTGCTGCAAGCAGAAAACACTACAGGTATGCCACAGATTCAGAACCTCCATCCCAAGCCTGTGGGATTGTTTTATATCTAGCTTGTTCTACTGTATGTAGTATATAGAGCAAATAAATGTAAAAGACCAATTTTACTGAGCAACCTTTATACAGCAACAAAAAAAAAAATACAAAAACAAGTTCAGTCAATTTAAGATCATTTAGTGATAATTTAAAAAGGGCCAATGACCAGCCCAGAGCGCTGAACCAATCATTTTCTGTGCAAGATCATACTCCCACGCTGAAGATCTTAAATGTCACACTAGGACCCTCTCTATCAGGACTCCTTTCACCCAGTACAAAATGCTGTGTAGCTCATAATCCCACTGCAGCAGCCTGTGTTAAATGGAATTATGTTTAAAGCTAGTGTCAGGCAGGTATATTTAGCAGTGGGGGGGAGGGGTTTACACTTAAAAAGATAAAAGAATCTGTAGGGCAATACACAATTAAACAAATGCATTTTTTCAGCCACTCGGAAGTAGTGATAAAATACTGTGAAATGTTTATCTGGGTTTCACAGAGGAAAATACTACCACAAAACAAAAAGCCAGAAGAACACCACTCACCTAACAATAACAAAAGCTCTAGGATAAAAGTACAAAATGCAGTCCTGGGCCTTCACTGTAGCGTGTATCCACAAAAGGGTGATGGGTGTTAAGAGGTAGCCGACAGCTGCTCCCAGTCCCTGGACAGTGACATCACACACTGTCTAGGGACAAGCACAGCATAGTAAGTACAGTGGGCTGGGGGATGTTGTGATGTATGTAATGTTTTATTACAATGTATGTATTATATACATACACACAAACATGATGTGGCTCGGTGGACACTTCCTACTCTCTTATGGAGGGGAGGCCCAAATTATTGTACCAGCACCCCAATTTCCTGTTGGCAGCCCCAAGTGAAATAGTAGGCAACGTATTATTTCTGTGAACTAATTCACTACTGTTACCATTGTTCTTTAATAGAATCATCATCTGATATCAGCACATTCACTGTCCGCTTATATATACTACTTATCAGGGTAGTAAGAGACTGCGTAACTTAAAGGCCTGATAAATGGTGTATTCCCTTTTCCTGGACAATATGTGAGCGAGTTGTCACAAGTTACTTGGAGGGAACGGCTTTCCCAAATAAAACGTCTGGTGGACCTTCTCAAGGTTACACCACGAGGAGAGAATACGACAGGTGAAGGCGATGTGTTTGAGAAGTTGAGAATAAGGTGAGATTACCCCAACTGTGAGGTCTACCTCCCTTCTCCCCACCAGGTGCATTGAGGTATTGGTTGTGCAGGGACTACATGTACTACTTTAGGTGTGCCCTATGTAGTGTCATGTTATTGGAAGAATAAGTCCATTCATTATCAGTTATTTATATAGAGCCACCGTTTTACTCAGTGCTGTACAGAGAATATTTAATCATTCACCTCAGGCCCTGGCCCATTGGAGCGTACAGTCTAAATTCCTACCACATAAACACACTAGGGTCCATTGTCAGCAGGTACTGAACCTACGAATATGTTATTGGACTTCGTTTGGATTCGTCCAGTTTACTCCCAAACATGGGGCGAACATACAAAATCCCCCACATGGAGAGGCCTTATTGGAACTGAACTCGCATCCCCAGTGTTGTGAGGAAGCAATGCTAACCACTGGGCCAACATGCTATCTATTAGACGCGACCAGATCCATCTGGGGATACATAACATGTGGCTGTGAAAGACTTAAAACAGAATTTCAGGATCCCTTCCCAAGTAGACTAAGGCATGGAGCAGAGAGTTAGGAAAGTTTCTAGAAGATGAGCAATGGTGTATCTTTACATTCACACATGGATGCTCAAATAGTGGGAGAAACACAGGTTAAAATGCGTTAGTGCTGATACAGATATATCAGCAATAAAAAGTTTCCTGGTCTTTCAGACCAATTCTGGAGATGTCATTGAGCCTGTGTTCCTCCCATTCACATTTAGTGACAAAGCACAAAGTTTCTAGAGTTTTGGTTTCAAATTAAGCACATTTCAGAGGAAATTACAGATGAATCACTTTAATTACTCCAGAATTTTGGTTACAGAGTCTTATGCATACACCAGTCTCGAAATATAAGAAAGTCATTATTAAAACACCTGAGGAAAGGTGCTAAGGCAGTCAGTTCTATCAAATCTAAATGCCCCAAACGTTTTAGACTGGTTTACGCAGATCGAATTCTACATGTTAATGGAAGATATTACTTCCTTTGCAGCAAGATACAAGTCAAAGCCAATTGGTTCCACTGGTTGGAAAAGATTCAGTAAGCACAAATAAAAACAATAAAAATATATATATATATTTTATGACAATATCTTGAACGTCCACAAATATCCAATAATATATTATAAGTGCTCTCTTGTAAATGGGGTATCATTAATCACTTTCACAAGCAAGCAAGTTACAGGTACGGTTACACATTATAAACTCATAATTGCAATGCAGCTCTGGTGAGAACCCTCCCTCCCTTCCACTCTCCTTATGCTCTTCCACCCTCTATCCTATAGAATCTTACAATAAACTGGTTGCGATAGGTTATTTATTTTCTATGCCATGGACAACTTGTTCAATCATTTGATATTGTAAAATGATATTGTAAAATGTTTCTTTTTTTTTCATAAATAAAAAATTACATATTGAAATAGATTTCAGCAGCCATTTTCAATATTTCTTATAGCATAACCCACTCGGAGGAGTTTTGCTAACTTTGTACAATAAATTTGTAAATTCAAATTGGTAAAGTGACCCAGGTTTCCAAAAAATAAATAAAAGAAAAATATAAACAAATCTCAAATAAGAACTAAAAAAGGATCTAATCTGACATTCTCAACTAATGACCCAAAAAAAAAAAAAAAAGAAGAAAGTAAGGTCATGTTGTCATCAAAGTAAGCAGTTCTCTTTGTGGAAGATTGGAGCTGCTCATTTGTACCAAATTTCATCAGGCAGCTTGAAGAATGCTGTACATGAGAGAGGACTGTGCCACGGACACACAGCAAGCATGGACATTATTCACAAGATTTACTATAACAGTGATGCTCAACATTTTTTCAGCTTCGACCCTGGTTTTAATAAGGCAGTTTTATTACCACAAAAAACAAACCCACATTGCTTCTTTAGCGAGTATAGTTGTCAGACGTCCTTCATTTCATACATGCGCTTCAATACACCCACTTACGCTTTACAGATCCACCTAAAAATGCCCATTGTGGAAATAGTGGTAGACTGGACACTTTGACCGTTTACTAACGGAACACCCCTTTCATTAATGTCAGCCAAAACAAAATAAAAATAAACAAAGTATGACACAGTTGTATGCAAACGTATGGGAACTCCTTGGTCAACATTAACACATGATACAACCTTAAACTTAACATTCCAACACCTTGTAATGCACAACTAGTGTCTAACAAATTAAAACAATGAAAGTGCAAAAAGCTTGGGCTCCCTTTCACTTAATTAAAAACATTTCAATTTATTTTTAAGCCATAAAACTTGATTGATTAACTCATTAGGCCTTAAATAAGCCAGGTGAAGAAATTCCATAGTTGAATAAATGCTCTGACCCTCTCAGGGTGTTGTGCCTACTCTCAACACCCATATGGTCCTCTAAGCAGCTGACAGAACTTCAAACCAAAGATAATTGGCTGTTGCAATGTAAGGGAAGGCTATAAAAAGATTCCTAAATGCTTCCAGCTTGGAATGTCCACAGTCAGAAACATTGTTAAGAAAGACATTATGGGAACTGAAGGAGTCAAAGAATGATCTGGAAGATAAAAGAAAAATCTGATATAAGTGCTTCTAAACTGGCCCTATATGCAAAGCCGAACACAAATATCAAATAAACAAAGGACCTGCAGAAAAATTAGCAATCAGTGAAGTAGTGGTCCACGGTACAGCTTACACAATTATCTACATAGAGGAGTTGTTAGAAGGAAACCTTTCCTATGATCTCATCGTAAAACTCAAAGTCTGAAGTATATCAAACAATACTTAAGCAAGCCAGAAACTTTTTGGAACAAAAAAGTGATATGGACAAGTTAAACAAAAAAATATACAGAGATGAAATTTAATCCAAAAGAAGTTTCCTATTTCAGCAAGTCAATGGTCCAAAATACCTCAAAGTCAACCATGAAGTACTTACAGTGACAAAATATTAAGGTCTTGGAATGGCTGTCTGAGGAAATCTTACCCAGGCAGCACGAAGACCTAAGAATATTTCTGGGCTACAAGAGTTATGCAAGGAAGAGGGAGGAGGGGGGTAGTGGCAAGAATATAAACTACTCTTAGCTACATTAATATACAAAAAAAACACACCTTTAGCACATGCCACGTTCCCCATTTATTTATTTTTCCCAATCTCTCCAATTCAACAAAAATAGTATTTGTGCATTAAAATTGCCAGAAACCTGTCAAGCTCAAGTATTTATCTTGCAGAGGTTGTCAACTTCTTTTCAATTAGATTTAAATATGTACTTTGAGTATGGGTGCTCAAACATTTGCATACAACTGTATGTATACAGGAAAATCAAGGGATGCCAAAAGCAGATTCTCGGAACAGATTTGTGGTTACAACCTATAGATTTTGCACTTCTGTACTCGATCATTATTCTTTGGAAAATGTTTTGATTAACCACTAACCCTAAAATACAATTTACTTATGAGTACATTAATCACCAATGTGTCTAAAGGTTTCTAAAAGATTTCAGAGTTGACAAAATTTTGATAAACTGACACCAGATGGAAGCGTTTTCCTGCACCCACCATACTTTATGTTGCAGGACAGGAAGACCTACTTTGAGAGTACTGATAACTGTACATGAAGATAGGACATTTTCTTGCTCTCCACAAGCAAACAACAGCTTACAATATTAAACTGGCATGGTGTGTGCATGATCTATAGAATTATAGACTCTCCAGACTTATATTTGTTAACGCAGCCTTTGCTCAAACTAACTGCAGTCATCTGCTTCCTATAGCCAGGGATGAGCTTCCTGCACCTCTACTGGCAATTTGGTTCACTCTTCTTGTGCAGAATGCTCCAGTTCTCCCAGATATGAAGGTGCCTTCTCCAAACTGCTGTTTTCAGATCTCTCCACAGGTGTTCTATGTGATTTAGATCTGGACTCATTGCTGGCCATGAGCAACCCCAAAACATCACTTAACTTCTTCCATGTGTGATGGTAAGGAAGATTCTTCGTTTTGCTTTCTGTAGACATAAGGAGGATGTGCATTACCAAAATACTAAAATTCTCATCTGTCCACAGGACGACGTGCTCCCAAAAGGAATTTGGCTTGTTCAGATGTGTTTGGGCAAACTTCAGTTGGGCTTTCTTGTGCGTCTCTCCTAGCATTGGGGTCCTCCTGGGACTCCAACCATATAAACCCCTTTCATTGAATTGGCAATAGATTGTGCGAGATTAAACGGTTGTACCTTGTGTCTGAAGCCAAGCTTCAATCTGTTTGGTAATAGATAGAGGCGCTTTCTCCACCATTCTAACAATTCTGCTCTGCAATCAAGTTCTCTTTCCAGGGAGGTTGACTACAGTGCAACAGGCCTTAAAATTCCCAATAACATGGTGGAAACATTAATGTCTCTCTCTAGACTGATTTGTTGACTTGAGATTGTGTACTGCAGTACACACAGTGGCACTAAACATGATATTAAATCATCGTGTCTATTCAAACTAGTTTAATAAATGATTTTTAGATTGTAGCAACCTGCTACTCACCACAGGCGAGTTCAGTTCCAAAGTGAAGTAGAATCACCTACTTGAAATCTAAATTATTTCTAACTACTTTCAAATAGGTAATTTTGTCCAGCCCATTTAATGATTTGTGTGTGGAATAATCTACTAACTTTTCTGTTACTTTCCACAGCAAACCAAATAAACACATGTGGATACCAAAATATTTTTTAATTTCAGCAATTGTCTGGACAAAATGGTGTATTCTTAAAAAAACAAAACAAAAGAAAAAGAAAAGAAAAAACCAAAAACAAACAAAAAACTGAAAGCATGTCAATATTTGTGGGCACTACCGCATATATCTATAATAAGGAAATTGGCTAGAAACCATCCTTTTAGGTGTTTGTGTGTATTCTAGCTGTCCATTATTATTTATTTATTTATAAGACACCACAGATTCCGTAGCGCCGGATACAGAAGCAATTAACAAATAAATTAGGAAATACATAGAACACAGATGAATGTGAGTAATGCTATGGGGACTCACACAGAGTGAAGCAATATACATGACAGGACATACAAGGGAGTCAGACAGACAGACATGGGACAATAGGTAAAGAGAACCCTAGTGAGAGCTTACATACTAGAGCAGTGGTGAGAGTCAGTAGGACTAGTTGGGAGAAAATGGAGATAGCAGGCGATGGAAGAGGATGCAATGGAGATGGTCAGGAGGTGGTAGAATAGGCGAGCTTGAAAAGGTGAGTTTTGAGTGAGCTTTTGAAGGACTGAAGGTTGGGGGACAGTGCAGTGAGGCAGGGTAGGGAGTTCAAAAGAATGGAGGTAGCATGGCAGAAGTCTTGGAGGCGAGCATGAGAGGAGGTAATTAAAGGTGAACTGAGGCGAAGGTCAGAGGTAGAATGTACCTCAAGACAAGGTCGGAGATGTAAGGGGGAGAATTGTTGGTAAGGGCTTGTAAGTAAGAGAAAGGAACTTGAACTGAATTCTGGGAGCCAATGAAGGGATTTATGCAGAAAAGTAGCAGAAGAGGAGTGATGGGAGAGGAAGAGGAGCCTAGAAGCAGCATTTTGTATGGTTTGAAGTTCAGAAAAACAAGAGTCAGGAAGGCCAATGAGAAGGAGGTTGCAATAGTCATGAGAAATGATGAATGAATGGACCAGGATTTTGGTTCTTTCCTGAGAGAGAAAGGGACAGATTTTCGTGATTTTACGGAGGAGGAAGTGGCAGGATTTGGTGAGGGACTGAATATGAGGGGTAAAACTGAGGGCTGAGTCAAAAGTGACTTCAAGGCAGCGGGGCTTGGGTGACAGGAGAGAGATTTATGTTGTCAACCAAGAGGGAGATACTGGGAGGGACAGTAACATTGGCAGGATGAAAGATGATGAGCTCGGATTTGGAAATGTTGAGTTTGAGGAAGTGCTGTGACATCCAGGTAGTTAGTCAAGAGACAGCTGGTTATTTGGGTTAGGAATGCAGGAAAGAGGACAAGGGAAGAAAGATAGATTTGCATGTCATCAGTATAGAGGTCATATTGGAAGCCAAATGATGGAATGATTTCATCGAGAGAGGTGGTGTAGAGAGAGAATAGCTTAGAGACCAACACACAGTGATAACAGAATTGTTATATGCTCCTGAAAAAGGAGACAACTTTCACATATTTGGATACTAAAATATTTTTTAATTTCAACATTTTTCTGAAGGAAATGGAATGGAGCTAAACACTGCAAGGGTGCCAATATTTTTGGCCATGTACATATACATACACACATCATTATGGTGCCAGATTGAATGGTCAGAAATGAAGCCCAATTTCATCCCAAAAAATGTTTTTGGTGGAAGACTATGCCCTGATTCAGTGAAGGAGATCAGCTCTAATGCTCAGGCAGTTCTCTCTCAAACTAACACCTGGGTTGTTGAAGACCTCTCCCACCAACTTCACGTACACATGAATCATATGTTCACAGAAGAAGGGAGTCAACAATGAGTCAGGCAACAGTAGAAAAATTAAACACCGGTTTAAGTTTAAGCAAACAACGTTATACACTTTGAGGGTGAAGCGCAGGTCAGAAATATATTAGTCTTATGATGAGAATAAATTCTATGGAGGGCTGTACATTATAAGCATCCCTGGCTCAAATTGTCTAGAAAGATCCTAGATCCTAGTGCAGTGATTCCCAAACTGGGTGCCGTGGCTCCTTGGGGTGCGCGAGAGATCTCCCTGGGGTGCCGTGGCCAGGGCTGGTGGTAAGCAAGGAGGGTGACTACTTGGTAATTATTTTGGCTTATGGGTGCCTTGAAAAAATTATGGAGACCCTAAGCGTGCCTCAAACTAAGAAAGTTTGTCCTAGTGTGAGAAAGTTCAACTTGTTCGCAACAGTCAGCAGATAAATAAAAGTATGCATAGGTCGGTTAGTGCATTATACCTAGAGTGAATGCTCAAATTGAAATTTTATTTCCTGTGGTTAAAATCCTATTTAAACAATACTCTATGCGGCTTTTCATATTTGTCACAGTCCTGCCAATCCCCATACTGGGGTTTGTAATAAATACTTAGTAGAATTATTGTAATGCAATTATTGTGTTTTATTTGTCTTTTGTTTTTTTTTTATAAAAGCTAAGAGCACTGTACACATCTGTAATTACAGAATAAAACAGTATACAAGTAATTCCAGCTATACAGATTTTTTTTTCCCCCCTAGTTAGAGCTGGTGTGCCGGTTTTGTACGGGATATTTAAAATGTGTATCTACAGCCTATAATCTTCCTGACCTGACTGATCACTGTTACATTACGGTGTCACACAACATAAATTGGGAGTGAAATACATTGCAGATAGCAGCGCGTGGGCGCAGCTTACATCCTTTGCTGCGGAGCTCTGCCATTTCTAGTTACGCTCCTGGGTTAAAAACTACAATCAGCATTACACTAGAGGCAACTAAATATCACAGTGCAAGATCGGAAAATTGCATTAATAATATTGTAAACAAATATATTAAAATGGACCATGACTTTTTCCACCACACAGCAAGCCTAATTAAACTATTAATATACCTGTAAGTGCAAAGCAATGTGTGTTTATATAGTTATACAGTAATTCAGGTACAACTAAACTGCACATATTTCTTGCTTAACAACCGTGTTCCCTTTACACACGATCATGTCATCTCGTGAACAAATACACAAGACACTAATTTACCATTAATTCTTTGAAAGAAAATGGGCGTTAATCTGTATGACAGCTAAAATCCCCGTAAATACAAGGTTCTGTCACTTACATTCAATGCTGTTCTTGTTTCTAAGTAGTCACTACCTGTTGCTACAAATAGCAGATGTCATTATAGAGCTTGTACATACTTACGTTGTTTGAGTGTGTATACTAAGACAAGGTTAAATATTTAAACTAGAAAAGAAAAAAAAAAAAAAAAAAAAAAAAAAAAAAAAGAACACTGACATATCTACTATTGTCACAGTGGTAATTACACATGCTCCTTCTACATGCTATCAGCCCTGTAGCCAAATAAAGAAAATACAAAAAACATATCTATTTTTTTTTCTTGGTTAATTGTCTTTTTAAACATCACACATGCATTTGAACAATGTGGCCGCAGATGAAATTCCCCAAAAGCACTGTGTAACAAAATGCTGTGCACAGACAGCACTTCTCATGCACACTCGGTTCATAGTGCATTGAATAGCATAGTGAACACACCTAAAAATATGGATCTTTTGATTGTTTTGAGTTACAGATTTGGCATACACTTGTATAAGAATGACGGCCTATGAACGTTGCTTGCAGCATTCCATCACCTGTTTGCTGATCGTATCATTAACAAAAGTTGGCATATTTTTAATTCCTATTTTTAGGTGCATTCACCAGTGGAATGTATAACATTGCTCCCTATCTAGCCACTTTTTAATATACAAATAGGTCGTTAAAGAAAAGCCTTCACTGCAGATTGCCACAGACTGGAGATCCTCCTGCCCCCCCCCCCCCATGCGTCCAGACGGTTGTCTCATGGGTATGGTATACAGTATCAATGGAATACATCACAAGCTTTCTCCGGGACAAACTGTCCAATTTCCACAATATATGGGACCAACAGTACACCTACCACCAAACATCGATGCCTGGCACCCAGTGAACCGATACCCTTCTTCTACCTTCCTGTTAACTTTAGATCTCCTTGGGGGGGTCCTCCAACTCTTCTCCCCTCCCCTGTTCTAGGGCAGCAGACATGCAGGTCACCCCGTTCCGGATGTTTTCTCACTTCTACTGTCACCACTCTTTCCCTCCCTCTTTTCTCTCAATAATTTGTTCCTTCTCCCCCATTCCTGTCTGTATCCCCCCCTTCCCCAATGATTCCCTTCTCCCCTTTATAAAAGTAAAATCCAACAACATTGCATCTCCCTTGGTTTCAATCCTGGGATCTTTTCCAGGACTCGCTACTGCGAAATAGACAACAGTCAGTAGCATATTTCCATTGCAAGCATTTAGACTAGACCACTTTGGCTCTCACTTAATTGCATTATTTTAACACTATACCTAATATGTTACATTACGTAAGTCATTGTATTGCCAATTTGTTACCCGCTGTCTTTGATTTATAATCCCTGTATTTGTTGTTGATGAAAATAAACAGATTTTAAAAAATAAATATGCATATAATGGAGGTACCCTTGACGTTGGGATGCAGGCTTAAGTCTTTTGATAAAAATATGAACCAATACCTCATCTTTTCATTTTGCTAGACACACACAGATATGCAGTTTAAAGGATAAGCGCTGACAACTTTCTTTTTGTTTGAAAAAATAAAAGCCTTTTATCCACCTCCCCCTTATGCTTACTTTTGACACAAAACAATACATCAAATGTTTAACAAAGTTTACTATCTCATGGTAAAGAAAAAGGAGGGGGAAAGAGGGGGGAAAAAAAAAGAAAAGAAAAAGCCCTGTGTAATTTAAAGAGATTGTTCACTTTACCAGTCCTTTCTCAAAAAAACACCGCACCCCATCTCCCCAAAGTAAACTAATGATGCAGATTTTACAAGTACATTGCAAGCTGTACATAGCTCTACTGTCTCTTATGAACTATGGACTGACTAATTCCACCAGGAGCACCAGCATGTATCTTTCTTTTGCGAAGTGGTTGTCCAAAAGTGTTGTACATTCAAAGCAAACAGCCTGAGCCCATACGACTCTAGTCTAAATACAGAACACATTAAAATAAGTCCAAGGGGATCCAGGCTGGATCAGTCTGGTTTGGGATAGGTGCAGAGTTCAAAAGGTTGTTACATGTGTATAAATCACCATCAACTGTGTACCACAAATGCTAATAACTGCTGCTTTTTTTTAGTAACACATCTAGGTATGATGGGTACTAGGGGCAGAAATCTAAGTTGTTGTAGAGTAAGTGTATTCTCCTAGTTACACTAGGAAACATCAAAATTAAATATTCAAAACATATCTAAAACTGAAAGGTGACTGCAGTCCAAACATTCTTTCTGCACTTGGTGGTGACAGGCAAGTTCCAATGCTTTATATAGACCTCTGAGGGCTGCCATAGACAAATATCATTCCTGATATGCGTCACCTTAGGGGTACAACATAACAAACACATTATAGGAGACATGTTACAACTATAATGCTGTAAGATACTTTCAGGTAGCTTAAAGTATCATTTTATCCGAAAAAACAAGCTGCCTTGTATAACAGCACTATTTACAACACATGTATATATTTTCATATTACATACACAATTGTTAACAGACAATCATATTGCTTACGCGTGCAATAAAGAGAATTATTTTCCTCTGCTTTAGACTCGCTCACCTTGGTTACCCATAAACCTCTTTAATGCATACTGTACATGTCCTCTGGTGAAATAGATTTCACTAGTAAGAGGTGTAGAGAGAGAACTTACTGGCATTGTCATCAGACTCTTCACTGCTGCTGGGTAATCGTCCACGTTTCATGACTTGCGCAGGGATACAACAGGCAACCTGCGAGATAAAGGAAAATAAATAAAAGTCATCTTTATCACAGATAAATAGTCCGCTAACGCGAGACATTGCTTTTAACAAAAGAGCCACAATTAAAAGTTTAATAACTATGTACTAATTATTGGTTTTAATAGTTGAAATAGTTATGCCAATGCACATCGAACATACTGCTAATAAGCCCAACGATACTGCATGTACTGACACGGCAATAAAAGCAGACAGCGTAAATCACAAGTTCTGGCAATGTATTGAAACTTTTACATGTAGATTTGTGAATGCTACAGGATGCCATTTGATACCAACTCATATTTTATGATTTAGTGGCACTTTCAATGGCTATCCCTTATGTGGTTAAAAATTAGGCAGTGGTATCTCCCAAAGAGTACTTCAATAAGGTCCTTAGAAGCATTTAAATATTAGGCATAAGCACAGTATTTGGAGAAGCCCTGGTTACTTGAGATATGTCCAACTCTGCATATTGGTATATTTTACTCAATACAGTAGCTGCATACATTCTTCCGAGCACCCTAACGCGTTTCCCCCACCTAATTGTGTTTTACAAAGGTTAGGACATGTGAAAGTCCTGTTTGTTTTCCCCAAATGTCTGCGGAAGAATAGAATAAAGCTGGGTACACACTACAGAAATTTCCACCAACTTTTTATGCCGAGCGATTTTACATGCGATCGATGTTTCAATCGCTCGGTCCATGGACTGCATACACACTAGCCTTGTTTAGGACAATAAAGGGAAGAGTGGACGTCCCTCTAGCGACTTTTTACAGCCATGTTGTCGTGAGCAGTGACTAATTTCGTACTCACTGTTGTGGATCGGTCGGAAGTTTATACACACTACACAACGGAAACAAGATTGTAACGAAAATATTTAATGGTAGGACCAACCAAATGAGGCGACAATCGTCCATATGGGCAGACTTTCGACCATCGTGTCACTGCACACACTGACCTGACTTTTGAACGAGCGGTCGTATGTCGGCTGATTTAGCTGATTATTGGATGAAAACTGTGTAGTGTGTACCCAGCTTAAGAAGGCAATCCTTCTATTCACATTAAGCTCACACTGGTCGTCCCCTATAGTCTCAGAAGGAAAGGAGCGGGGTATTTTGAGATACGCATTTCTTCATAACCCTTATTTAGAAACGATATGGCGATATAAGAAATGGGGTTGGAGTGGGAGATGTCGTAATGTCGGCTTATCAAAGATAAAATAAGATATTACATGACAGCCATAAAGAAGCTGTAAAGTATACTTTTATTTACATTCAACAGTTTCAATGAATCCATACTGCAGAGTCACTTTCACACCTACGTACCAAGGATTGCCATGTGATATAGGCTGCGGGTGCTCGTTATTTAAACGGATTTCCATAAGCAAGAAATTTGAGTTTCTCTACCCCTTAACTGACTCCTAAATAAATAGTTTACATACAACTCCACAGCAAGCAAGAGGATTTTGGATGATGCATATTGACCCTTTGACCCTAATAATTTTTAGACCTATACCTCCTTTTTGGCTTTCAACCAAATGTGACCACACTTAAAAAGGATATGTCCATTCTTGTGAATAATTGCATTATATATGTAAAATAAAGAAGAAAACTTCCTACAGTTGTCTTACATACACTCTGTGGGGCCTATTTATCAAAGGTTTCCCCCCTGTAAAATCCCCGAAAACAACACTAAATTAAATTAAACACTAAATTGCTATTTAGGATTGTAGCATTGCAGCAGATATATAGATATTTGCGGCTTTGCATCTCCTATCATTTTACTGAGCACTCCCCATAACAGTGTATGGGGAGTGCTCAGTAACGCTATTTAACAATAAATGAAATTAACTTTTCAAACATGTTCATGTACGCCAGCTCAAGCTGGTGTACATTATCATAAATGAAAAGTTTCAGTGCTGTCAGCTCTGCTCTGAAGAGCATGATCCCTCCCTGTCACTCACCGCTCTCTCTCTGCATTGCCGAGAGAGAGCAGAGATGTTTGTGCGCATGCCCGAGGGTTTCACTCGGCGCACGCGCACTGGAGTCAGAAGAGGAGCCCCGTTGACCGCATGCTGCTTCGGGAACGAAGAGGCAGTGGTAAGCATGTTTTCCACTTCACAGGAACAGCAGTTTTTAGGAACTGCTGTTCCTGTGTTGCTTTTTTAATAAATATGAGAAATAGTTCAATTCTTATCAATGTGATAAGGATTGAAAACTATTTTTCATATTTTGCGAGTGTTGATAAATGTGCCCCTGTGTGTTCTGAAATACATCGAACATTGTACAATTCAGGTATTACACAAAACTCTTGCAGCTAATTTCCTTCCACTCCATATGGGGGTTGTCATATCAGTGACAGCAGGTAGGAGTTATCACACTGATCCACACTGCATAAAGTGGAACAAGGACAAACTAAAACGCTTATGATCAAAACATTAGTGGTGAATTATATAGTATTCTATACATTTATAGTGCAACCTTCTTTAAAACTAATGTAGCCTTCACTGAATTTTACAGACACAATGTTGTCCTTGGTAACTGTTGACCGACATGCAAAACTGGATTATTGAGGTTATGTCAGCAGAAGTACAGAGACATACATTAAATTGTATTTAACAAAAATGTATTTTTACAACTAGCATTAACCTAAAAACATTGTATATCAAACCCCTAAATTTACTAATTATAAAGTCCTGTGGAATATGCTTGTGCCATGTAAATGAATGTTAATAAATAATCTATACTCTCATTTACAGTTGGCATATTTTTCGTTTGGTCATTTACTCACCTGTGTGACCAGGACCATATTAACAGTAATAGGTGCAGTTTGGTCAATGCCTGGAAGAAAACAAAACCATGGCTGATGGTTTGATAACTGTATGAAGAACAGTTATCTACAGACATTATAGGAGTCCACTTAATGAACAATATGTGAGTCGTTGCGTTTGCAGCAACGCATTTTGCCTACTTTGCTCACATAGCATAGCTCCTCTACTGGATGCTTAATTAGCTGCTCGTTAACACATTTCTGTATTTTCTGTCTGCAATGACATTTGCTTTGTTATTTTTAACTAAGGAAATCTTAATGATATGTTTGTGCAAAACATTTTAAATAAAAATTACCCGATTAAAAATAAATGCCTCTATGTGAGTTAGAATGGAAGAGGAACCTACTTAGCGTTGTTTTTTTTCCCCCACTAGTTTTCAAATCAGTCAAAATCTCCATAAAATCGCAACCAAAAAAACAAAAAGTGGATTTATAGTCAAAATGCTCTAATCTGCCAAGAAGCAGTTTCTATCGAAGCTCATTTAGTATTACGAACAAAGGGAAAAAAAGGAGCAAAACTGAACCTGGACAAACCCAGTTGCATGCAAGTGCATTTATTTATATATTTTGCATCTATTTTTTGCATGTTCAAATGCTGGACAGCTTTATTTTTACACCTTAATTTACATTTGAGCAAGGACACTCCAAAATTTGTCTGCACATTTTAAATTTGCTCCCGCCCCCTGCAATGCAACACGGTTTTTTTGAAGGCACAAATGTTCTTCTTTATTTGCTTCACTAACTCTAAATGGAGCTTTCCGATCAAATCAAAAAACATGATTTACCAGCGATGTTATAAAAATTTCTGAGGGTTTCCTATTTATTTCAATAGGGATTTGAGTGTATGCACTACATGTGGAAACTCCACTGAAGTGATCGGAGCGCTACAGCATTGTTAATGGTTTTATTCCACCCACAACATTAGATTTATTCATTCTCTATTCATGGTATCAAAGCATGGCATTCACAGAACACTTCACCTCTAACCAATCAAAATTAGAAAATATGACAAATCACTTGTGATGGGGAGTTCCGGGAACACTATGCTTTGATCATTTAGTGGTGGGCAGTACTAGTGACCAAATGCACACTGCCTCCCCCTACTCCCCACTATGACAGATCAAGAACAAAGGAAAAGATGAGGATATAAACTATGGTAATGTTTAATAAAGTGGTGAACGAGTGTTTAAGGAGTCTTTTAAACAATTAAAGTTTATTTTAAAGTCATGGTTGTCTTTTTTTCGTACTATTTTGGAATAATGGGCAGCGGCCTTAAAGATCCTGGTACATATTGGAAGTACTGGGATAGTTGCCACTCCAGGGGTTCCACTCTTGTTTATTACCGTGGCCCCTAGAGCTCGGAGCATTAGGTAAAGCCCCGGCATTTTTCAGCACAAGGCTGGTAGTACCTGGGAGGAGAACACACTGACTGCTCTCTGTTTCAGTAGAAGCCAGACCAGGCTGTCCGCCACTGGAGTTGGTTCAGGATTTGGGGAGGCAGTACATTTCTTAATCATGTCAATGGTCTATTCACATAAGCAGAGTTTCAGGAGTGTGTGCTACACGTTTTTTTTTTTACAAATTGATGATTGCAGTGATTTTGCCATGTCCAGCGATTTTAGGGAGATCTGGAAAACTGGCGTTTAAGGCAAATAATAGATTTGGCGAATAGCAAATCAAGGTGTACATCAGTGTAAAAAAATTAAAACAATTGATTTCTATAGTCAATGTACATTGACTGTTAGTATATTCCCCCGTGGACTTCTATGGTGCTGGTGTTATGAAGAGTCAGGGCAACTTGCCTAACCTAATGCTCGTGTGGTTATGCCCACCAGGTAGAAACAGATTCATAGTTAATTACTAGAACATTTAATTTAGCGTTCACTTGATGCCTGTACACAATGTAAATGGACATTTTGTAAGCCTGTCGATTCAATAGAAATGAGTGGCATTATTGTGCGAGTGCCTCCATAATGTTTGATAGGCTTTTGGTCCAGTCCACATATTGACCACCTACACTGCATGTAATCTATCTGTATACTTGTACAGTTTGCAATATGAGGGGGGGGGGGGGGGGGGGAAGGAATTTATTCTTTTGCAAATCAAGATTTATATCAACTTATGTACTTTAAGGCCAATCTCCTTTCATCGGCGTACATTACCAAAGTATAGAAGATTCAGCAAGTAAAAAGACGCTGAAGACTATTTTAAAAATGTCCAAGCACATGAAGGGCAGGGGGAGGTTGATAGATGTTGAGGAATGTTAAATCATATGGTGTACAAGAGATATATATATATATATATATATATATATATATATCTCTCTACTATATAAATGCCTAGTGGCGTGTGTGAAAAAAACAAAACCAAGCTGCAGCGCCACCTGCTGGGCAGAGTTATACACTGACCTATATATTTCTTGAAGGAGAAGTGACAGTTGGGAGTGGTTGGTGAATGCCGGGGGTGACAGTGGGGAGTTTTTAACACCTTAAGTAGATTGATGAAGGATATGGCGATGAAGATGAAGGATGAGGTGATGGAGAAAAATGATGAGGTGGTGACATGTGGACAAAACCACATTAAAAAAGGGCGCTTGCGTCGGGAAGTAACGCTCTTCCCCTGAGGAGGCCTGGGCTAGGCCCAAATGTATGACAAGAACACCTTAAGTAGCTTGATTTGACTAGAATGCATGAGTATCATGCACAGGTTAACTTGTATAAATAAATTATATATATATATATATATATATATATATATATATATATATATATATATATTATATATATATATACACACACACACACACAAAATATACATATACCTGTATTTCTATATTTACAAGAAAAGCGTGCTTAGTTTCAGGTTGTTTATTTTCAGGTTGCCAACACCTATCAAACAACACTTACAGTGGCATGTTTTGCCTGAAGGGGTATTTGCATATCTAATATTCCATGTAAAGTAGGTATGAAAGCAAAGCAGCAAAAACCAACAATGTACTAAGACACTCCGAATTCTAAGACTGCAACATGAAATGTCCACAATTATTGTTCATTTGTATCCAGGAATCTTGTGAGTTTGTAATAAACACAAATGTGCATATATTGGATCATTACTAAAAGGCAAATATTTTGTTAATGTTACTAACTAAACAAAGTGAAAACACACATTAGATCTACGACAGAGAGCTAGAAATGCAAAAACGTAACAAAGGACTGTCCATGACAAAATTATTTTCTTCCAGTGAAGGAAAAAAACATTTATAGGATAACAAATGTTTTGCTCCAATTGTTTACAAATAATTACAAAGTTACTTTTATATGTAAAGAGGTAGAGAAGGTCACACAAAAATATTTAGTGTAGCAACAATTGCTTCCAACAGTACACACAAACTGGAGACAGAAATCTAGGAGCATGCAGTAAGGAAACTACAGGGTTTTCTGAGCAAACACCAATATTACTGCTCACCTTCTACTAGAATTTATCAAACTTTTTATAAAATTTACTTCTAAACTCGAAAATCAGTGGTCAGTTTATAAACTACTGCAATCTATTTAGTCACTCTGCCATCTCCACCTCCCTATAGAAGCCAATTTGGGTTTTTCCCCACTGAAAACATTACGCTGGTGGCGATAATATATTTCTTCTAGTCACAGTGGAAACTGTCAAAGATATTTTTTGGGATAAAGTCAATTTATTTTAGCATGAAAATATGTACATTGTTTTTATCTTATTTTAGTATATCATTTATATTTGATGTGGTTTTATTATGTCAAATGGATCCTTGCGTGTGAGCTGATGAGAGGGATATGAACAGGAATGAAGGAATTAATTCAAAGAACAGATGTTTCTAATCAGAGTTGACACATTTGTTAAGATCTTGTACACTATCAAGGTATAAAAAGTATACACAAACACTTGTTTTACCCAAATCCCCTCTGAGATGCCCTTTCACAAAGCACATAATAAAATAAATGTAATCGCTATTTATATATCATTTATTTGTATGGCGCCACAGCTCCTGCAATGCCTAACATAGTAGTACAAATATGACATATATCAACAGTAGACAGAACATGTACATGGTTACAGAGCAGAATAATTAATGCAAGGAGGCATATAGCACAAACTGCATGGCATGCAGAAACAATTCCGATATGACAAGGACAAACAAGGAAGACAGAGACTGGACAGATACGAGACATAGGGTACAGGATGCTGCCACATAGCTAACATTCTAATGCTGTTCTCCCAATAGGGCTCAAAGTACTTCACATTTTTGCAGAGGGTGAGGGAGCCATATTGGGCCTGCTCAGTTGCTGTCCTATGTAATTACGAACACCAGTGGAGCTTATAGACCACTTAGTCTTGTTATACTACCAACACTCATTCCTCGTCTGATCTCCAGAAAATCTTACAGTTTTCAATGGTGACCATTATATGCCATTTTTCTACTAACTGCTTTTTTCTGTAGTAAGTTACTTTAGTGCTTTGTGTACACTCACCTACAAGTACGGTCACCTTACTTTTTAGACCATCTAAAAGTTTAAGATAAAGACTGGAAATAACATACCTCAATGATAATCCCCGAGAGCCAGACAACTAGCAAATAACAATCAAAATTACTCACATTAGTCTGACAGGTGACAAAACATAAGCAATCTCAAGTAACTTGCCTTGTTATGCAAATAGACAGCTTCTATTTCTCTCTGTGAGCCATTTAAATCTCCCCTCCGCCCCAAAAAAACTAGTTCAGTTTGTGTGGAAGGGAAACCATACATATATGACAGACCATCCCCCACCATTAACATTTTCTTGCTTTGTAAAGTGAAAGGCATAGACAAAAACATGTTATATATTTAGAAATATTGTATAATACATGGGCATAAACTCTCATTTCTCACAGTAATAAGCAGTCCCTCCAGTTCCAGATAATTCTCCCATTCCCGGTTACAGGACTTTTTTCAGGAGGCACCCACTCTATGGAATTCACTCCCTCAGACAATAATACTTTCCTTTGGTCTACAAACTTTCAAGCGTTCTCTGAAAACCCACCTCTTCAGACAAGCTTATAATATTCCTCAACCACCCTCTTAACCTCACTACATTACCCTATTACCATCAGTTACACAATTTCACACAAGACAACTACCCCCCTGACCAACATTGTTGTGTGATGGGATTATTTAGATTACGAATCACTTTTACCTTTGCAGTCTTGCTGGACTGAAATGCAAAATGTAGATTTAACCTTATGTATCAAACTCCCATTGTCCCATAGATTGTAAGCTTGCGAGCAGGGCCTTCTCACCTCTTTGTCTGTTTTACCCAGTTTGTTTATTACTGTATTTGTCCCCAATTATAAAGCACTACGGAATATATTGGCGCTTTATAAACAGAGGATGATGATGATGAAGGGATACATTAACTAAAAATTGCACCATGGGTCTGAAATATTGCTCACAAAAGTAAAAAAAAATAAAAAAGCAAAAAGGTTTTAAGAACCCAAAAATTTTAATGGCTTCATTTTACATTGGTATTGGTGATAAAACAGAACATTTAAAAAGGAAAACATCCCAACAATGATTCGCAAATAGGGGATTTCAATGAAAAAAAAAAAAAAAAAAAAAAAAAAAACTATAGCAGACAAAGCAGTAGACATAGGACCAAACAATACTTTTTATCATACAGTCAAATCACAGAAATAAGCTGTTATAGAGCTTGATTGCATATATTAAATTAGCAGTAGTATATAACACATGAAATGATACAGGCAGGTTCATTGTAACAATGGAGAGCCCCCCCCACTGCCCCCAGGCTAGGAAGTCAGTGTACACATCTTCAAGTGAGATATCCTAAAGGCTAAAAACAATCTTCGTGGCCAAGACATTATTTAACCAACCTAAATTAAAAGGACTTGCATTACAAGGTGCACGTAGGACAAGCTGAAATAGATTGATGACACAGCTACACTTCACACTTGAAAAGGATTGCTCTCTAGGAGCAGAACCACAGGCTGAAAAGCAGCATCAGCACTCAGCAAGCGATAACACTGAGCAGATGCAGACTGGGGAGGAAATGTTATGACAGATGTGCTTTCAACAGCTCCCATCACTATGTCTTTTCATATGCAGGTTCCAGGGGCCTATCACTTATCTGTTCATATATTTATTTACTGGGTATTACACACCAACATTGTATTACTTCTACCTGTATTTGTTTTACATTCATTTCTCCTGATTTTATATTCCACTTAAACATCAAAACTTTGCTATTTTCAGTCCTAAGGGAGCAGAACAATAAACGTTTAGCAGATTCTCTGCGGCAGTAATTATGTGTGCGAGATAAGACACACACACGTGCAGTGTCAGTCTAAATACAGTTAAGCATCTATACAACCGAACTTGCTGCATTTAAGTTTACCAATTTTACTAGTATTTAAGAACCATCCCCTTGTGATCTCTACAGATGTCATCTTCACCTAACATCTGTGTAAGGTAGAGGGGATATGAGAGGTACCCAATACAATCCACATTATAATATGGTCATTATAAAAATAAACAGGTAAAAATCTATGTAATACATTGATCCCAATGTCTGCATGCCTCTCAAATTCAGAAAAGCAAATCATGTGAATTGTGGGACAGCCTCAAACACTAAAAAACTGGAGGGGTTGAACCAGTTTCTGCTGCTGTCCATCTAAACCAGGGGTCAGGGAAATTTTTTACTTTCTACCCCCAAATATATTTAGATACGCCGACATTACCCCCTTGATTTGAAAGGAAGGAAATCATATATTAATTAATGGAATTCAAAATTTTATTGAATCTATTCAAAATTTCTTTGAAAGCTTCCACTTCAAAACTGCAGGTTTTGGAGAAATGATGTTGTTTCATTTTTTATACAAGAGCATCAATATTGGGGCGTTTTGATAGAGCAATTTGGATACAGTCTTCAGCGTCCTATCAATTTCTCCGCCTTTATGTTCATTAGAGTGGAAAATCCTTGTTTGCAAAGGTAGGTTGTTGCAGCTGTTGACATCCAAAAATATGACAGATCTGCTTTGTTTTCAAATGCAATACCTGCTTCATTATTGCATCGAAGCTCAAGAAGTGCCTCTGCCAACCCTTGAGGCTCTTCTGGTAAAACAGCAATTTCACTTTTAAAGGGGTCTACAATCCAACTGACAGCATGTGAATCAGCAGCACTACCCCCAGGAATTTCATTTTACCCCACTTGGGGTAATTTACCCATTCACTGACCACTGATCTAAACATTAGAGATATGCAGGCACCAGGATCATGCATCCAGACGCCTTCACAATGTTCAATCAAACCTCCCAACATTTAGAATCCTAAAATCGGGACAAATTAAGGCCAGCCACCATTCTGCCCAAACATGCCAAGGTTCGGTAAAAACCCCACCCACTTGTTTCAGCCCCAATCCTTTTGCAGCCCACAAAGTGAGATGTCCTGTCACAAATCGGGAAAGTTGGGATGTATGGTTCAAAGGTGTTTGCTTACATCGCATTCATTTGGACCAAGCAGGAGCAAATTTTGACTTCATGCTTAACTGAAGACTCCCTTGTACTTGTGTGAACAAAACATCCCTGGAGTAGGTTCTACAAAATGAAATCACTGTGAAAATGTGCGTTTATGCCTGGCTACTGAAATAGGTGTTCAATTTGTATTTTAGGTGGTTATAAAAATAAATCAGCTTTTCATGACCAACAGATTGTGAAGAACTTCTTTAGAAATGCACCAGACATCACCTGTACATGCAAGGAACTCCCAGCAAGGTGGTAAATATGGTCATAAGTTAAGTGCCTTCTAATTATCTATACAGTGTTTCTACAATTGCAGGAAAATTAGCAATACGTAACACCACTAACAAGACAACTCCTTCAGTAAGTCCAGGAGTCGATGTTCACAGATGGCACGTACTTGATCTATAAAAGAGTTAATGTGAAGCTATTTGCACAGCTGGGAGTTGATCATGCAGATTTCCATATCATGCCAATTTGTGGTTTACCAGTCAAACATAAATAAGTAACTGGAATAATAATTTGAAAACAAGGAAAAGGATGATATTTTGCTACAATAATCTGTAAAAAGAAGTTTTTATAACTTTATCTCAGGTGACTCGCTCGGATGATCTGAACGGCTACTTAGTTTTTGGTAGTTTCCTTTTTTTCTTACAATACCATTTTAGGGTTTGCTCACACATAAGTTTTATGCTTTCATGCTTTGCGTGGTAATGCTAGCGTGCATTAAACATGACCATTAGGGCCTGCCATGTTCTAAAATGTAAACGGCGCAGCCACTGACTGATAATGGTCCTTTTTTTAATGCTTTTTCCATGCATTTATTGACATCTGAAAAGCACAAAAGAAGCGCAAGCGTGTGAAGGAGTCCTCAGTGTCTTTAGCTTTTCTGCTCACAATTACATGTTCAGAATATACAGTACATCTATTTCAGCTTTCACCAATTTTCAGACAAATGAACTACTAGGAGGGAGTGAAACGGTTTGTGAGAATCATAAGCCATCTGGTATCCTATCTCCATACAATCCCTTAGGTCTCACAGATCATCTAAGGATACTGATCAAAGAAGAGCTGCCACCCTCCTCAAAGGCATCACTGCTGTAAAATTTAATATTAAGGTGGGGGGGGGGGGGCGCAACACACAAATAGCTCACTGCTTTATTAAAACTTTTTTAGCAAATTATTTGTCCTGTGTACACAACCAAGGTACATTTAGGACTATCCTGAAATTGCTTCGTAAAATAATTTCACAATAATTGTGCTTAGCAGCGCTCTATATCTATATAGCTGGTTGGAAGGAAATTTACAAAAAGGTGTGGAGCTTCGTTATCTTCTAGTGTCTTCCACAATTAACTATACATTTTTGCTTTGTAAAGCAGAACAAACACTTTTAAAAATGTTAGACCACCCAACCACTGCGTTAAAATGGCAAGTATTAAACACAATCAACCACCCAAAAAAAATAAAAAAGTGTCACATATATAAAGAAGCCGGGTATTCCAAGCTGAATATAGTGGCACTTAGCTGAAATGGAGAACATAAAGCATGTTTCTGCTTACCACTCTATTGGGCCCAGAATGACCCAGTGACCTAAAACTGAAGTCTCCCAACCAATCATGTTAAATACTGTACAACAATCAGATTTTTAATACAGGGAGTATTTCATTATTTAAAATGCAGTACACACCTTATAAACCACCCAAAATCCAAACTAGTGACTAGGATTGTGGAGAGGACTTTAACATTAAAAGGGCAGCAACTTCTGAATGAATTTTTTCCTTTGATTAAACACAGTTTACGAGACATTCCAATAAGTTTCTAACACACGATCCTTATTTTACCATAATCCAAACGCCTGATACACGAAAAAAAAAAAAAAAGACCACGATAGTAAAAAACAAAACAAAAACAACTTCATAAAGCGTTTTACCTTTTTTGCATTCAAGAAAATTTATGTGCTGGATTGTAATGAGTGCGCAATACTTCAAGGTCACATTAGTCTTTCCATTTTTTTCCATTTAAAATGTATGGGACCGGCAACAAACAACTGTTCAGACATTCAGGGCATGTTCTCATCTATCTGTTTTTAATGCGCTTTTCAATCACCAACTCCTATAAACTGTATTTAAAAATCACAGGCATGATTCACTATTGCAGTTAATTAACTGCTGGTTGCCTCTTTTCTGCACATTTTCATGAAAGTGGAGAAGAGAGGAATTTGCAATAAATCGGTCACAGCAGAGCACAATATCTATTAAGCAGAGTCAGGAAGGGCGGGGGGGGGGGGGGTCAAGGGGGAGTAGATAAAAAGTACCAGGGCCTGTGTATAGTGGGAGGAGTCCTCAACCTGGTGTGGCCACGCCCCCATTGGAGGCTATAGAAGGGGGCTCCAAAAAAGCTGCTGTACCAGGGCCCCATAAGTGACATGACGGGACCGAATAGGGTTCACAGCTTTTCACGTTAGCTTACTTGTTATACACCAGGGGGTAAATGTATCCAGCTGACACGTTTTCGGCGGGTTTGAAAAGCCAATCAGATTCTAGCTATCATTTATTTAGTACATTCTACAAAATGATAGCTAGAATCTGATTGGTTTCTATAGGCAACATATCCACTTTTCAAACTCGCCGAAAAACTCTCCGCTTGATACATTTACCCCCAGGTCAGACCTGGAAATGGAAGGTGCTAATTGGGAAATGGTCATTGAACATTACCTGCTGCTGCTGTATGCATTTTTATACAATTTGCATTATTTATACCAAGAAAACTCACAGCTATACAAGAAAAAATAAATAAAAAGAACCACCAGAAAACACAATATCATTTCTGATAAATCCAATAGTGAATATCTCAGAAACAAAATCTCCTATAACTGTTATATGGAGCTCTTACTCAGAGCCAAAACCAGTTCTTAAGACAGCATTATAAGAGTGCATTTGTTTTAGTAATTTGACAGCATTCAATATTTTACACTACAAATTAAACAATTGGTAGTTAATATTAGGTTTAATATTTAAATGTGATAGCACTGATCAGTTTATCAAGCAATAAAAATATGGAAATTTTACCTCTAGGTGGGGTACGAGTGTATGAACACTTAATCCCGACACCAGTTAGAACGACATGTTATTCACAACTGATGTAATTTCCAACATGGAAGATATCAGACGTTTTGAAAAACTGACATACAACTATTCCGATAAAGAAACATTCCGACAGTGACATTTACATGACTTGTAAGGGAGACGGTTACATTACTGCTATTAAGGGGGCAATGCGAGGACCTACCAGTTGTATAATGTACAGCCCTTCCTAAAACACATACAGCCGGCAGGTCCTTGTATTGACACCCCTTAATAGCAGTAATGTAACGGTCACACTTAGAAGCGGCGTAAGTGTCACTGCCGGTATGTTTCTTTATTGGAATAGTTGTATGTCAGTTTTTCAATACGTTGTTGGAAATTATGATTAACATGTCGTTCTAACTGGTGTCGGGATTTAATCGTTCGCGAAAATGACTACCACCGTTACCTCCAACCCCCTACAAAATGAAGTGTTCCTGAACTTCTTCATTTAAAACATGTAAATAACTAATCTTCTAAAAATAACAATAAATGGGAAGTTTAATCATGCTGACAGAGTCCGATTATATAAATATAACACACAAAATATAAATACACATGTAATAACATCTCTAGCTATATATAGGTCTCCAATCTGGAACACAAATAACTTCAGGCTTCCAAGGCTATGATATCATACAGTATGCAAATTTATTTTAGCACCTCTGGTCAAATTGCACGATTCACAGAATCTCTGCAGGGTACAAACTTAAACATGATATTTCTGCACAATTTAATTCTTATTTTATGAATTAAACAGATCAAAATAAAAGATATAAAAAATAATAAAATAAGGCAAGTGCAAAAGTTTGGGAACTGTGACAGTAATTAGTGACAATTCTTTTGCCGCTTCCAAATGTTTCTTATAGCCAACAAGTGTCTTTCTATTTTTTCTTTAAGAATTTCTCCCAATCACCCGAGAACTCTTTTAGCTCAAAATATTATTAGAGCTTCCTGAATATATTACCCAAGATCTCTTCACAGATTTACTTAATAATATTCAAGTCTGGCAGCACAGAGACCATTCCAAAACCTTAATCCCTCATTCATGTTTATTTGGAGGCAGGTTTTGGATTATTATCTTGCTGAAACAGTCATCTACTTTTGAGCTTCAATTACTTCACTAACTGTGGGACATTGGTTTCTTTGCTCTTTTTATATTTGAGCCCATTCTTCCTTCCAGATATTTACTGTCCATCAACTGCCACAAAATGTCATATCATAATAGATCCACCCACATGCCTCACGGCTGGCAAAGCTGCCTTTTCTTCAAACTGTTTCACCTTCTTTTCTTCAAATGTATTTTTTGTGTTAATGGCTAAAAAGTACAATTTAATCCAATTTGGCTTTTCTGTTGAGGTCGTAGGAAAAACAATTCTTCTGGCAACTTACTTTTGTGTAAGCGTCACTATCCGCTGTCAGCTAAAGCTTTGCTGAAGATCCTTTGCAATGATATTTGTGGGTTCAGCTTCCCATATATGACCAGCACTTGTATCAAATTTTTCTGGGTCTTCCTTTGGCTTCCACAAATCCCATTTAGCTTCCATTTGTTAATGATGTTTCTGATACTGGAAGTTCCAAGCTCGAAGCATTTAGAAATGTGTTTTTTTTTTTATAGCCTTCCCTTCTTTGTAATAGGCAACTAGATTTGTTTCAAGTCCTTAGTCAGCTACTTAGAGGAGACCATGGGTGTTGAGAGTAGATGCACCTTTCTGAGAGGTAAGAAGGGTCAGAGCATTTATTCAACTCTAGAATGGTCTTCATCTGGTTTCATTTAAGGCCTATCGAGTCAATCAAGCTTTGAGGCCTTTAAAAAAATAAAAAAAGTATTAATGAATCAACTGGAAAGGCGCTCAGACTTTTGCACATGCCGTATTTACCGTTTTCAAACTGTTAAACTCAGCAAATAATTAGTAATTGTGCATTATCAAGTGCAGAAATATGATGTTTGTACCCTGTAGAGATGTTAAACTTCCATTCACAAAAAGATTAAGTGTAATACAATAATATATATATATATATGACACAAACGCACATCCCCAGCAAGTTGCAGCATTCAGTTTTACACAACATAAAAAACTGTTCTGAACATTAACAAAAACAAAACAGCTCACCATGACATTGTCAAAATGTTAGCATTTAATTATGTTGGGTTTTACAGTTTGAATTATCCATAAACATAAAAGCTGCAAAACAATCAAGGTGCAATTTAATGTCGCCAAACAATTCAAAATATACCATAAAGGAAAATCAGATTTACAGCAGTCCTGGAAATTATGCTACATTACATAGACTAAAAATGAAACAAACATTGTGAGCTAATTTTACAGTCCAGATCACATGTTGGACCTTCAACTAGAGATGTGTACAGGAAGTTCATCAGGACAAATGTCAAGCAAGCATTTAAGATCGCTTTCATTGGTTACTTCTTGTACTCTAAAGTAGAACGTGATTGTGCACTGACAATGTTGTCCACCCAGCACTGTTACTATGTTTACATGGAATCAGCTGAGAGAGACCAGTTCTCTGATGCAGAAATCAATGGGAGGTTTCTCCACAGCTGATCACACCAGGTGTTTCCTCCTTATGGATGAAGGGAGGAGTGAATGAGCAGTTGTTCATGACATCTTACAAGTGTGCTGCAGGGAATGCTAGAAAGGCTGAGTATTTAAGTTTTCCTCCCCGCCCACTTATGTAGACAGTTCTGGAAACCACATCTCTCCTGACTCTGCACAATAATGTCAAACACGGTGGTCCAGGATTATTCGTCTGACTTATATAATTGGTTTGCACAGTCCAAAGGTGCAATTACATTTACAGCAGAAGGAGGACCCGACTTACGTTTTATTTTACATCAACCAACATTAAGACATGATTAGTGATAACTCTTAATGACAATGTAACCTTTATTTATTACACCGTGCAGTCTTGGGAGATCACCTCAATTAGCCTCAAGTCCTAATTAAAATAAGAACAAACAAAACAAAAACAAAGAACAATTGAGCAATACTCGTGTCTAGGCCACAGCTGTTTGGAAGCAATCGGTGCCAGGGAACTTGCAACACATCTCACCTCTCTTGTGTTCTCCATAATAAAGAACCGTTATAGTCAACGCAACACACGACTCTCCCTGTAAGTGCACGGGTGTGAACTTTCAGTAGCCACGTGTTGCATTAACACTGGTCCCCAGCACCAATCGCAAACAAGGCGACAGCTAAATAAACACTGGAAGGTTTTCCCAATGACCGTGCACCACGCAATTCAAAACTACGAGATGATACGAGAAGCTGATTGGTTTATTTGCTTTCTAAGCGGCGTGTGCAATCCGCTACACGGAGCCCCATCCTAGAGTGAGTCGTTAACCCTTCAGCGTTCCCCATCTGCAGGAAGATTTGAATGCGAAAAGCATTGCCCTGGCACCATTGACACGAGTTGCAGCCCATGCACCTGCCCCGCCACGCCCCTCCTTGTCTCATGTGGCGCTCGCAACCCCCCCTCCCACGAACACAGTGTTCCAATCCGGGGTAACGTTCTAAATAAGAACGTTCACAAAACCGTAACGTTCCATCCGTCGCAGGACGGCAAATAGCACGTGTATACCCCGCACCCCAACAGGAAAACACAAACAACCGTCATTCACCCTCCCAAGGGACCGCCTTTCGGTGAGGAAAGGCAGGGACCAAAAAAGTGGGACCATAGCCAAGAACAAACCTACTAATCATTCCATGACCTCTCCCCCCCTCTAAACTGAGGAGTACAAACTGTTACACAAGATCGAATCACTTTATAATCAATAGGCCAAAAGGTCACATATAGCAATAAACTTCAGCCTCCTTCATAATATAATATTGACCATCATGCTCAATATCTCACGGCTTTCAAAGGGTGCTACATGTCAGCACATGTACAACTCTGCAGCACCCCTCCCAACACAACATACTATGCACCCGTCCCCCCCCGAGTCATCCTTCTACCCACTAACATCTCTCACTCGGTGATGGGATAGTGAGAAAAGCGAGTGGCTGTTGCATTATCAAGAACCAAATCTTTTGGCGCCATATTAATGACGTACTAGATTATTTTTCCACTAGGCAGCGACCTTGGCAGCGCTCAGATCACTCGGGCTCCCCCCAACTCCTGTTTAAAAAGCAAAAGAACAGCTTCTAGTATGAATCGAGACATGCAACAAGCCTGCAAACATGAGAACACTCCCCCACACACAGCCGACCGTTCCCTACAGAGAGGAGAAACATGGGTGACTGTACCTGCCCGGGTAATCCTGGCTACCTTCTCTGGAGTTATGATCCGTGTCCCCCCACACCGCTCTCAGATGGGTGATCTGCTCACAAGGTCCAGCCCAGCGGCTTCTTGTGCTAGGGGGGAGCAGATTGTGTCTCCTCACACACACATGCACTCTATGACTGACGTTATTTACTTGTTATGGAGGAAGGACTCAGTGAATCAAACTCATTTCTGGGTCACTGCTGCCACAGGGGGGAGCACTTTGATCTCCTGCCAAAACAGAGCAAAAAAAGGGAGGGGAAAGGAGGGAAACACCGTTTTGTGACTATGTAGAACCTAATAAGTAGCACACTTTACATAAACAATCTAAACTGCAGCTACATGATAAGTGTTACTTTTACAGGTTAAATGAATTCCTTATTGTACATAACATAAACGGTATTTCAAACCCCCAGAGATATGCAATACTAATAAACACTAACAGTTTGTGCTGTACACAATCACTTTTACTGTGTATAGAATGTGTTATGAATTAAATTAAGAAATAAACTAACATTGTAATAATTTTTGTTTACATTTGAAATGTGTTCTCTGCAGATATTTTTCTCTACTGACCTATATTACTTTGTATCCAAATGGGATGCAATGTTTTTTTATTTAGCTTGAACAGTTTGTATGCACAATTGCATAAGTAAAGACCTGAATTAAGATGTGTGACTACATGTAAGCGTATTCTGCAATCCTTTCAAGTGCTCACGTGTGTGATCGTGGTTCAAAATCTGCTTTGTGGACTGACCCCAAGTTTCAGAATACAGGTAGACATAAATGGGTTTCTAAAAAAAATGTTTATAAACACCTATGAACAGTTTTTTGAGGCCGAGTGGGTTGTTAACATGAAATAAACCCTAAATGCATTTGCTCTAAAAAATAAATGGAAAAATACCCATCTGGACACAGCCAGCCACTAGAGCAGAACCTTAGCAGAAGTGCTAACCACTAAGCCACTGTGCTCACCTAATACCTCTTTATGTTTATGGAAGCATTTCATATAATTGATTGTAAATTCCCTTATGTACACCACTATGGTATATGTTGCTAATTTATAAATACATTTAAATAAATAATATTTATTTTATTATCATTCATTTGTTTAGTGACAACAAATTCCACAGAGCTGTACTATCCAAGAACTTTACTCTTGCACATCAGTCCCTGGGAGAAAACTTGAGGACTCGAATGAAGCCTATGTGAACATACAAAGTTCACAAGAGGGTATCAAGCCAAAGCACAAGGGCTTTAAACTGGGTACACACTACAGATTTTTAACCTGATTATCATGCCAACCACACAATAAACGACCATTAGGTCTGTTATTGTAGTATTATGTACACTCCCACGATCATGTTTTATCATACCAAAGCACAGCGTAACATTAAATTTGATTTCATAACCGGACTAAAAATCTCCTTAAATGATGGAACTGTCACGAGCCGCGGCTCCACAACTGGCTGCCGTGGCTGGCTTCTTTCTGCCTGTGGCATCCCGGCCATCACCATGACAACCGGGACATCACTTCCTCCTGCTTCTTCCCATTTGCCTAGGCAACAACCGGGACGCTTAGTTTTCCCTGCCGCCGCACCCGGCCAGCTGTCTAACAGCTGGGCGGGCGTACAGGTGTGTGTGAGCGCAGCCTTATGGCTGATTGGGGAATGGGTTCAGCTATGCACTCTGCAGGTTCATTAGGCCACATCACTATTTAAGGCAGTGAGGACTGAGCCTCACTGCCGGTTATAACTCTCTGCTTCTGGTTGCTGACCTGCTCCTTTCTCCTAGTCCTGTGCTATTTTGGATTGATTCTTTGTGTATAACCCCTGGCTTGCTTCTGGACTTTGTTGGACTGCCTGTGACCCTGACTTCTGCCTGTTTTCCAGATACGTTGCTTTCTGCCGGCTCTGACCCTTGCCTGGACATCACTCTGCTGCCTGCTGTTGCCCCTCTGATCTCGGCCTGTTTATGGATTCCGCTACCGTCTACTATCAGGCCCTCGCCTGCGCTGCTGTAATATTATAAATTTGTACTAGTCTGAGTTAAGACCTGGGGTCATCTGAGTACCTGTGAGTGCATACAGCTCTACGGGAAAGGCGGCTGCTATAGGTGAAGACCTCTCCTCCTGTTCTACAAGTTTATGATATTTTCTGTCAGCCCTAACAGGAATGATGTCAGGCAAATTCAGACGTGTGTATGCACTCACGACCAGCAGTGTAGACTGATCTCTATAGAGTTAAAAGGGCCGATTCAATTCTGCCGCAAATAACGCAGCGTTAACAGTATTACCATTAATATAGTAATTTTAACCTGGATTTCTTCTCACGGCTTAGGGAGTCGAGAGTAAAATTCCAGAGTTGAAATTACCGTATTAAGGGTAAATATGCACAGTTTTACCATATTAACAGTAATACTGCTAACACCGCGTTATTCGTGGCAGGATTGAATCGGCCCTAAAGAGTCACGGTCTTTTCTGCTGATGGTTATGACAGATGAAGAGCACAGATCTGAAAGTAAATCATATAAAACCTGTGTAGTGTGTTCACATGAATTGGGATGGTGATTGGAACTTTCAGTCGTTGGTAAAATCGTTAACGATACCACCGCGAGGTCACGTGATGCTTCCGGAGGGGAGTCACGTAATCTTCTCGCCGTGAACCCGGAAGTGCGACTGACATCGCTGGATCGCGGGCAGATAAGAACCCTTATAGTGTTCCTTCGGGTCGTAGCCCTTCCAATCGACCAGAAATTGAAGAGTTCCTCAAGAAATACGAGAATTGATAATCTCTCTGACCTCAAATTCTTGATCTTGTACAGAAGTGGCAGGGAGATTTTTGTTGTAAACAGAAAATTTATTAATGACTACCAGTTTGAGCAGAGATATATGGAAAACATTAGGAATCTTCAGAGTGGAGGGAAGTTATAATCTGAAGGCTATGGGATTAATGATTTCCAGGATTCTGAAGGGGCCTATAAACCGTGGAGAAAACTTCCTGGAAGGGACTTGGAGCCGGAGGTTATGAGTAGACAACCAGACCCTATCTCCAGGACTGAGAGAGGGGGTAGGACGTCTCTTCCTGTCAAAACTTTTTAACTGGAAAGGGAGGCTTGGGTTAATTTTGATTTAGCGAAAGACCAGCGGGAGGAAAAATCCTGTAGAAGGGAATCAACTGCCGGAACTCTGGAGGGAGAGAGATCAGAGAACAAAGGAAGTTTAGGATTAAATCCTTGTAGGATGTGAAAGGAAGACGCAGAGGTGGACTCATGGGATAGATTATTGTGAGCTAACTCAGCCCACGGCAATAGGTCAATTCAGTTGTCATGAGTAGGAGAAATGTAGCATTTGAGGAATTTCTCAAGCTCCTGATTGGTTTTCTCTGTGAGACCGTTAGTTTGAGGATGATAAGCGGAGGAAAACTTTAATTTAATTCCGCAAAGATGACAAAAGGCCCTCCAGAATCTCTCTACAAACTGAGTACCTCAATCAGAAACAATCTCATCTGGACATCCATGTAAACAGAAGATCTCTCTTATAAAGAGTTGAGCCAGAACGGAAGCGGAGGGTAAGTCTTTCAAAGGAATAAAGTGGACCACTCGAGAGAGACGGTCAGTAACCACCAAGACTACCGAGTACCATTTGGTTAATGGGAGATCCGTGATGAAGTCCATAGAAAGGTGACTCCAGGGACGTTCTTGAACTGCCAAAGGATGAAGATAACCATAAGGGTGTTGTCTGGGAATTTTATTTTGTGTGCAGATATTGCAGGTAGAGACAAATTGATAAATATTAGAGAATAGAGATGGCCACCAGTAACTTAGTGTGATTAAGCGTTTGGTCTTTTTGACTCCAGCGTGACAGGCAAAGTAAGAAGCGTGAGCCCGTTTGAGAAGTTCTCCACAGAGGTGTGCTGGTATAAACGTCTTCCCTCTAGGAACCGCTAAGTTAGTGGGAGAAGTGGCCAAAATACATTTGGGATCCGGGATAGGTTTTAGCTTGTTTGGTTCCCCAGGTCAGCAGAGTCGAAAGAACGAGAGAGCGCATCAGCCTTCTTGTTCTTAGAACCGGGTTTGAAGGTTATACAGATATTAAATCGTGAAAAGAATAAAGACCACCTGGCATGTCGAGAGTTCAAACATGTAGCAGACTGTAAATACAATAAATTCTTATTGTCAGTATAGATGACTATAGGGAATGAAGCCCCATCCAGAAGGTTTCTCCATTCCTCCAATGCTAATTTGATGGCAAGTAGTTTGTGGTCCCCAATAGTTCTTCTCTGCAGGAGTCAACATTCGAGAGAATAATCCGCATGGTAGGATTTTCCCCACAGAGGACCACTGGGAAAGAATCGTTCCAACTCCGACAGAGGAGGCAACTACCTCAAGCTGGAAGGGATGAGAGGAATCGGGTTGTTGTAACATTGGAGCTGTGGTAAAGGCCTCCTTAAGAAGAGTGAAGGCTCTAATAGCTTCTGGTGGCCAAGTTTTAGATTTAGCAGAGCGTCTAGTTACGGCAGTGATAGGTGTCAGCAGGGAAGAGAACCATTAAATGAATTGCCTGTAGAAATTAGCAAATCCCAAGAATCGTTGAATAGTTTTAAGACTGACAGGTTGAGGCCAAACCAGGATAGCTTGGAGTTTTGCAGGGTCCACATGAAGACCAGAGCCAGATATAATAAACCCTAGAAAGAGGAGGCTTTCCTTTTCAAAACCACATTTCGGAAGTTTGCAAAATAATTGATATTGCCCAAGACGAGATAGTGCTGAAACTTTAGGTCTGAAGAGTAAATGAGAATATCGTCGATGTAAAGGATAAGAAAACGGTACATCATGTCCTGGAAAATCTCAATGTTGGAAATCAGCAAGGGCGTTACATAACCCGAAGGGCATCACTAAATATTTAAAATGACCATCATGAGTATTAAATGCTGTTTTCCATTCATCCCCTTCTTTGATCCGGATCAAGTTGTAGGTGCCCCACAAATCCAGTTTGGAAAAGACTTATGGTCCTATAAACATGTCAAAAAGCTCTGAGATTAACGGTAGAGTATATCTATTTTTAATAGTAATAGCCGATACATGGACGCAAGCCTCCATCTTTTTTTTTTGACAAAGAAAGACCCAGCTCTTGCTGGAGAAGAGGATTTCCTAATAAACTCTCAATTCTACTGCCATCAATTGCGGTAATGGCGATGGGATGAGCAAGGGCTATGGTGGGCACAGATCGCTGGGCAGCAGCTGCTGCAGAAATAAAATTCCCTGCTGCTCCAGAGTCGATAAGAGCATAAGAGCTAATAAGGAAAGTTGGTGATTAGAATAGCAAAGGGATACTTCAATAGAGAAATTAGAGTCACCAGGAGAAGTCCATGAGATGCCTAACCTAACCTTGCCAGAGCCAGTTAGACCTTCCCGTTTCCCAGCCATATTGGGCATTTTCACAGAAGATGTTCTGGCTCTCCAAAAAAAAGTCAAAGATTATTTTTGAACTGTCTCTCTCTTTCCTCTGCAGTGAGATGTGCTCGCCCTAATTGCATTGGTTCCTCAACAGGAGTGACAGGAAACTGAAATCTAGGTGCCAACCGAGTGGGTACGCGACAGGAAAGTTCTCTCTCCTGATTTCTCTCCTGGAAGTGAATATCTATCTGGTTCCAAAGGGAAATTAGGGCATCAATGGAAGAGGGAAGCTCCCTAACAGCCAACTCATCTTTAATTCTCTCTGAAAGTCCTTGCCAAAAAGTGTCAGCAGGGGCAGGCTGGCCCAGGGGGCAGGGAGGCAGCTACTCGGGCCGGGAGGGTAGGCCGGCCGGCCGCCCCCCGGATGCAAAATTCAACACTTTCTTCCGCGGCCGCATCCCCTGTCATGTGATGTGGCCGCCTGTGTGCCCCCCGGGCTTCCCTCTCCCAGCCCGCGCCTGGGTGTCAGTAAATGCCTCCTCGTTCTGCCGTAGCTCAGAGGCTAGAGTACGAAAGCGAATGGCATACTGTCCCAATGGTAGTGAGCCTGGGCGTAAACAGAGAAGACTAGATGCTGCGCTGGAGACTCTACCAGGCTCGTCAAAGACTCTCTTGAAGGATTCTAGGAATGTATTGTATACTTGAAGAAGGGGGTCATTGCGCTCCCAAAGGGGAGAGGCCCATGCCAGGGCCTGGCCAGACAGGAGGGAAATAATATATGTCACTTTAGTTCTGTCAGTGCTGAAATTTCCAGGCTGAAGTTCAAATTGAATAGCATATTGATTAATAAAACCCCTCCATGCCTTGGGATCACCGTCAAACTTGGGGATATTGGAAATCCGCAGCTGGGAGAGACCAGCCAGGGAATTAACAGAGGGAGCAACAGCCCCTTGAACCGGAGGGTTCAGAGGAGGGGGATTGACATGGGTAGCCAAAGTACTTTGCAGAGTATCCATGCAGGTAGAAAGTCCTCTCAGGAACTGAAGAAGTTGTGCCTGGTTTTTCTCTTGCTCCTTTACCTGACCTACCAATTGCACCAAAAGATCTCGTGCTGAGGGTTTGCCAGATTTATCCATATCTAAGGTGGGTCAAATCAAACTGTTACACTCGGAGGTTCACTCAGTCTAGATTTACACAGGCTTAGCAAGGCGTGGAGTCTAACAGCCCCCTGGTCTTCACCAAGAACCACTGCGAGGTGGGATGGGTTTGGCTGCAAAGGGACTGCAGGTCGCGGCCCTTGGTTTGGCCCCTAGACGTGAGAGGGATAGGTGAATATGACAACACAATGTGAATAGTAATCAGATAGTACCTTGAGGGGTGCAGTGCAGAACTACAGGATACAGCTAGCCTTGCAGGGAATAAGTCCACGAGAGGATTCAGGATACAAGCCGGTTCGGTACACAGGTCAGATGGCAGACGGTACACAGGACTGAGCAGGAGAGTAGTCAGGTCACAAGCCGAGTTCGGTACACAGGGCTGAGCAGGAGAGTGGTCAGATCACAAGCTGAGTTCGGTACACAGGTCAGACAGCCAGGAGCGGGACACAAGAACACACTTGCACAGTCAGGAGGACTAATCTGTTGATCTGACACAGATGCACATCAGATCCTCCCTTTTATTTGAATTCCCCGCCGCGAGGTCACATGATGCCTCAGGCGGGGAGTCAAGTGATCCTCTCGCCGAGAACCCGGAAGTGCGGCTGACAGTGCTGGATCGTGGGCAGGTAAGTATCCTTACAAATAGGAGCCACAATCTCTATTATTTCTGATTGGTCCCCCTGCACAAATTCTGCCTCTGCAGCGTTACACAGTCCCACTTTCCATCTGACGTTGTAACACAAAACAAGTTTGCTACTTTAAAATGGCTGCAGAGTGGGAAGAGGGAGCAGGAGGCCCAATTAGAAGCCACAATCTTCATGATTGTGGATTCTGATTGGTCCTCCTGCTCACTCTCCACCTCCACAGCATCACACAGTCCTGCTTTCCGTCTGGGACTGTAACATGAACCAAGAAGCTAACTGCATGAAGTAACTCCAAGGAGCTGGTGAGGGGCATCCTGAGTAAGGGGATTTTTCACCTTACCTGTGACTTTAGGTTTAATTAATAAAACAAAAACTACATTTTACAAGATGTATGCATAGTTTATATGTATCAGGAGAGGGGCTTATTTTGTGTCCCTATTATGTTTTCTATACTGTTGGGAGGTTTGATTTTCAAGCATGCCTAGCTGTTCCTTCTACCTGTTGTTATGTGATTGTGCCTGAGCTGTAGCCAATAGCAGAGAGGTGGGATCTGTCAACTGGAGTAATCAACACAGTGCAATGCTAGATACAATAAATATTTAAGTGGATATTTGACAGTGTAAGTTACACTGCTATGATCAATTTTGTGAAGTCTCATAAATATAATAGTCTAAATAGGGACTTATTCAATGTATTAATCCAGTAATGCGGCCCTTTGGGCCTTCACCGACAGCTTTGTGCTTTGATGTGAGATTTGTTTGTGCTAGCTTGTAACAATTGTTTATCTTAGAATAAAATGCCTTATGATATGTTATTACAGATCAGTCTTGCTTTATTTATTTAGATGTATTGTTTTACCTTGCCACTGATATTAAGGGTGATGTGCGATCATTCTGAAGGTTAGAGGGACGACTCATGCGGCCCCTGAAGTATATCGGGTTTTCTATCACTGTACTAACTAATCTATGGCTGATTCATATAATTTATAAGTGTTTATATAATCTGTTTGGCACATACTGCAGTTTGTATATCTTGGGGCTCATTTAGAGTTCGTAGCATTTGCTTTTCACGTACGTAGGAATAGACGGACATAAAAAAAACTATTATTGAGCATATGGTCTGAAAGATGCATCTCAAGAGATCTAACAAGTGTATAGTTATGCCCCATGATAGCTCAGAGAAAGCAGAGAGATGTAGCTTGACAGTTGTAGTAGTAAATACTAAAGTCACTATACTATTTTGTACAGTGTCATATGCATAAGAGAGTGAAGTGTCTTCACAGTTATTAATATAAGTCACATTTCCATATAAAATTTTATTAAATACAAACACAAATACCAATTAAATGCAAATAAAAAAAATTAAGTTTAATTAACAAACATCTTTTGTTTTCCCCTTTAAAAATCCAATGGTAATCTTCTTTTCTGCAGTAGACTTATTAGAAATGTCAATTAAGAAAAGCCACCACTTCATAGAATATAGCCAAGACTCTAATGAATCATCTAAATAGTGCTGCATCATTATTGCATATATTTGCTCCAGCACCCACAAGAGGTATGTGTATATGCATATGCGCCCACATCTAATAGAGTTGCATTTATGTGAACAAGCCCTAACTATTCTAGGCCTACACTTGCTTGCCTTTTCCAGGTAAAAGGTGGCACATGTCAACCATATCCAAAAAACTCTATATAAACGTAAGTATGCACATCTTTGGTGTGCATGCACATTACAGAAATGCATATCTTATGCTTAAAAGGCAGACATGTGTCCAACTCTAGATGAGCCACTTCAACTTCTATATTTATTGTAAACCAGAAAATGTGATGTAATAGGCAGTAGACATCGCTCTTACCAAACACTGCTTCCCACTGAATAAGAATCACACATAAATTCTAGAACTATGTAATATACTGAAAGTAGAAGTAGAGTTTCAAGCACTTTTGGTATTGCTCTTACAGAATGTGTAAAATTAAAATGGAAAAATACTTAAAATGGAAAATGTGCGTTTTCTTCCTCCAATGCTCTGAATAGTGTTATTTGTTCAAACTTTCAGGTGTTTGTAACATATATTGAAAAACATAAAAACTAAACATAGCATGATATTGTTTTACCAAACATTAATTTCCAACTCTAATATTGGTGTATTCATTTTCCCAGTTGGTGTTCCCTAATGGGAACATACTAGACGCATTTATTCATATCAGCTTTATTTTGTGTCCATCCATATAAGTGCTTTTTCATGTGATACCTGGTATCCTTCTCTACCCAATGTGAGGTCACCAATTATAATTGCACTTACTAACGCTAATCTTTCAGCCAAGCGTTGGGTCAAATTCTTGTTGATATCTCTTTTCAATTATTTCTTATGCTCCCTTATATTTCTTCCCAGGTGTACTCAATATTCGATAGTGTGAAATTGAAAACACATAACTGAGAAAATCTAGTGCAATAATGTCTTATTTAAAAATATATCCTTTAATATAAACTGCTGCTTACTTTTCATAGAAATTCATAAAAACAGTTAGTTTAAACAACGATTGTAGGAATTCCCTATCAGATATAGAATGAAGCGTTCGTGATGTAAATATAAGAAATGTCCCCAAGGCTACTGCAATGTTCACCCACTCAATATTCCGTTATTGGTAGAGATGTTTCTTCGTAGAATTGAGGAAAGATACCCTTTATCATCCGACGGGTTTTGACCCCTTTCATTGGGTCTTTATTAAGGAAAGGTCTTTTTTATATACTACTGTGAGCCAACTACAATTACATAGGTCAAAGTGTAACATTCTTTACCAGTCTGTTTGCTGCCACAAAATATATTCCTTTACCGTTATTCAACATATACATAGAAATCATCTTCTTGCAATAGATAATGTACGCCTTATTCCAAGAATTGCATAACTTTTTTTGGAAATTTTTGTGTAAAAAATTCCCTGGTTGCCATGGTAACCCGTTCATGTCTTGAGGTTCGGCTGAAATATCTCAATGCTTACACGTACATTCTGAGGTAATTAAACAACAGGATGTGAAAAACACCTTATTTTTTATGACTTAGATAGCTTTATCACATTAAACCGAAACCGTAAGTGTTAAACCGGCTTCTCCAATTGAAACTGATAAAATTTATAATCTTAGCTCCCAATCACTCACTGAAAGCTAAACATCTCTCCTCTTGAAAGGATTGAAATTTTCTCCATCTGATACTCCTGACCCATTTAAGATATACATAGACATTCAAAAATATATACGTAAACTTACGTTAAAATAAAATATATTTTATTTAAAAGAACAAAAGGGATTCAACTGTAGACACAAGGGAAGGAAAGGTGGACTGTGGAGATGATCAAAACAAGTTTAAAACAGAGTCATCATTTTATCCTACTCGTGTAAAAGGACCATACTTGGAAAGTTTCAATAAACTTGTATCAGATAATATTAAAAATATTTTAGAAAAATAACACAATTACTATAGAACCTGGAGATAATGGTGGTGGAGGGGTGATTTTAGATCGGGAGAAATACATTTGTGAAATAAAGAGACAATTAAGTGGTACTATTACATATATGAAATTGAAGCAAGATCCCACCCTAAAAAAATTAGTTTTTTTAAAAAAATATGAAGGAAAAAATATTCTAGCTAAAGATGAAATTTACATGGAGATCAACCTGTTACACCACCTATCTACATTTTAACAAAAATACATATAAGTATTTCGGACCTGCCAGGAAGACCAATTATTTCGGGTATAGATAGAATTAGAACAACCTTATCATCGTTCATTGTTTTCTATCTACAACCTTTGGTATTGAAAACTCCAGCATACCTTAAAGACACTTGTGGCATTCTGAATAAATTAGCTAATATAACATGGCAGGAAAGTTTCACTCTAATCACAGCAGATGTCACCACACTGTATACCATTATACAACACAAAAAGGGTATAGCAGCAATAGAGGTTTTTTTTAAACAAATGGATTATTCAAATAAATTGAAGAACTTTCTAAAAGAAGGTATTCAATTTATATTAGACAATAGCTACTTTTGTTTTAAAAAATAGGTATTATCTTCAAGGGACAGGAACAGCAATGGGCACCAGGTTTGCCTCAAGCTATGCAAATTTATTCATGTACAAATAAAACTATACTATTGTATGAGATGAAATGTGTCTTTTGGTGAAAAAGTTTTACTGAAGAAGAACTTGAATGTGCTAAACGTAAAGTATTAAAAGTGGACAGATCGAATTTACTGGTCCCAAAAGAGAAAAGATCTATAAAAGATGATGAAAAGAAAAATTCTGAATATGCATTTATATATCAATATAATCATCACCATAAAAAAATGAGAAAAAACATCATTAAACATTGGGATCTTTTACACAAAGACCCAACATTAAACCAATTATTAACCACTAAACCATCATTCAGATACAGACGGGCTTTAAGAGATAAATTAGTGAAGAGAAAAAAAGAAAATCCCGAGAACGAGTATATTAAAACTAAAGGATTTCTTAGATGTGGAAATTGCACAGGCTGTAGAACTTTCAAAAATTCAAGAGTTTACCCACAATGGGACTACTTATAAGATCAATCAATTTATCACATATAGTACCAAAAATATGGTGTATATCTTGGAATGCAAATGCGGCCTACTATATGTAGGAAAGACATTGATGATGTTTTAAAAAAGAAGAAATCAACAAAAGTTCAGAGACTGTGTCTGGAAGTCTGCACATGTGCAGAACCGATGGGACTGGTTGCCCGAACCCAGAATGCTGACATATCACTTCCATCAAAGGCCCCAGCCAGCCGAGCGAAGACTGAAGACCAATAGAGGAGGGCAAGTCTGGCTTGGTGAGATGTTGTAGGAAAAAAGTTTGCACTAATTTGGAAGCATGTACATTTTATACTGGTTCCATGAACGTTCTTCCAAGCTATAACCTTTTCGTTTGATTTGATCATGAAAAATGTGAGAGTTTAACATTTTCTCTAGTATATTTTCATTGTGTCCAAGAACCTTTATGAACAGGCATTCGGGACGGAAAGGATATTGCAGGTTTAACTTGTGAGATATGAATAACTGGATGAACTTTACGCATTGATAATTGAAGTTCAACAATAGAAATAGAAGGTCTGGCCAAGATAATAAAAGGCTGGTCTGCATGAAACTTATATTTTTTCTGTGCTAGATTAATGTGGTAGTAAACTCTTTTCCATAAACTGTGTAATTGTTGTGAACATTTTTAACCATAGTGATGTCATCTCTATCTCAAACGGACTTGGTTGAGTTAATGTTGCAATGTTGTATTATTATTATCAGAGGTTGGCCCAATCGACCTAATGGTGCCAGAGCAAGTTTAAATAGTGGCAGGCAGAGACTGATTGGATATCCCCCAGCAGTCAGTGACGTCACTTACCACCAACAGCTGTTCCGGAGCGTTCTCCACTGCCTAGCAATGGAGACGCGAGGGGACCATCAAGCGCATGCGCCCCAGAAGAGAAGTCGGCCGGAGAAGCTGCATCTCGTTGCTAAGCAATGAGACTCTCCCGGTCGGAAGAGACATCCGGCTGTCCCCGAGCAGGAAGCGAAGTGCGGAGACGGTGCCTGACAGTACTCCCCCCCACCTCCCTTTTGACGAGCGGTGGCTGGCAGACAAACTCTTCCTGAATTCAGCCTGGAGGCGAGGGGCATGAAGATCCTTTTCAAACTAGTCAGTATGTGCATTTATCAGGGAACAGGAAGAACAGTCTGCACAAGGCTTATATTACAAGTAAGTAATTTTACATTGTTGCCACACCCCTTTGGTGGAGTGGGACATGCCCCCTTAGGCGTCCAAATACGCCGTATCAAGAATTGATTTGCATAATGTCCCTGAAGTAATTCTTCAAATGTTAGCAAGTCTGTTGTCATTATTGATTAAAAAACAAAAAAAACCTATTTTCCTTGTCTGATTCCGAGTGTCACGACAAAGACAGCAAGCCGCCCAGGTAAACCAGGCCTTGGAGGAGGAGGTGCCAGAGAAGGAGGGGTAAGGTGTCGAAGGAGGGAGTGGTGGAGGAGGTGAAAAAGAGGTGGGTTTGGAGGTAGAAGGACCAGCACAGGAGGCAATTGTCACGCAGGTGGCTGGACCATAGAGGGTAAACCTGGATAAAGGGAAATAAATGTAGCCTTATATCCAATTTGAAAACCAGGTTAGCATACATACATCTTCAACGAATGTGTAGGTGTTTGTATTGATTGAACTTTTTATCTTATGTTTTCACCTGTTTGCCTAAAAAATAAAACAACCTGTATTTACTTACAAAAGCAAATCTTGGAGAAATGTAAATGTTTGCATAGTGTCTGTCCAACAGTGATTTATGGAGTTTTTCACATATTCTGGGCGTGAGAACAGACTTGATACCTCCTATCCTATAAAGTAGAGCTATGTATAGTTGTTGTTTTACTACATAAGCCTATAATTGACAATTTCATGATACAAAATGATATAGTCCCCCCAAAAATAGAAGACAATCTAAGAAAAAACAACCCCACACAAAAAAATGATGTATGTACTGTGTAATTAGGAAATGTTTAATTAGTGAAAATTAATGATTATTGCAACACTAATATTTTGTCATATACAGATGCTGATGATGATGAAATCCCTCCTTCAACACAAAGGCATGACCCTACATGGCATACCTGCACCTAATAAGGTGTTAATAGCGAAGGTGCAAAAGTTATTATTTATTGCTTATTTATTGCTTACAAATTGGGTAGTCCCATAACATTGTAAATGGGCAATACATAGCCAATCAATACATACAGTACATAATAAGATAGTAAGTAAGGTAGTTATGATAATGTTCCAAATAAAGCCACACAGTTCCTAATAGGGATGTGGCAGTGTTAATGTAATATTCATGGAGAATATGTTATAAGGGATCCTTTATTAATTGTGACCTGTATTAATTCAGAAATACGGCATTCACTGCACAATACAGTCACAAATGACCGTACTTTACGATACATGCACCTGCACGTTCAGGGTGGATTTAGGTCTAAGTATGTCTGAAGTGCACCTGCTATAAACATGGTGCATATGATACTGGTAGAGCGCCTAACACATCTTTTGAGCTCAGCATATGGATATAAATATTTATACACTTGGAGAAAATCTGGTGCATTTACCACTAATGCAGAGCCAGATGCTTCTAGAGATGAAAATACGTTATTTTTATATCCATTTATTTTTAGCATAAATTGCGTCCAGTATGCTTCTAGTCAGCATTAGGCCCACAGGGTTTACAATATAAGATAAGTGTCACCTATGTCCATTAATTATTTAGGTATGATTTTCATGTTTATAGGTGTATCTAAAATGTGTTCTGACCTATTTAATATCATTTGGATAGAGACAATGAATGTTTTACCTCTGTGCGTGTCCTCAATTCACTTGAATATTGCTTTGTATATTTCTATCTAACTGAAAGTTCAAAACCGAGCACCGTTTCTGAGCTTTTTTTTTCCTGGAAATGTCTGAAAACTGTATTTGTCCTGAGAAGTGTACAGTTTAATGCAAGAAAGTAGGAAAGTAAGGTATAGCTTTACATTCCTCAATGACAGCCATAACTCTGGCTAAATTCCCTCTCCGGTTAAGTTAGAGACAGGTTAGAAAACAGCCCCAGGTGGTATTTAAGGTAGCGTCTCCGATCCCGTATGTCTTTCCCTGTCTCTAGAATAGAGACAAGTAGTTTTCATTTTTCTGTAGTGTATGGACTTACCTTCTATATGCACCAGTCTGTGCTGTAAGATGAGGACTGCACTGGGACACTTGTCTGCTACCTCCAGAAGCAGATCTGGGGGTAAATGTATTAACTGCTGAATCTAGCAATTTGCCAATATTTGCCAATTTTGCTGGGCCAAATTTAAAACGACAATTTATTTAAAGGCAAGTTTTGTCTTTAAACTTATTGCTGTTTTAAATTTTGCTGGCAAAGTCGCCGAATATCGTCAATTTGCTAGAATCGGCCTCTAATACATTTATCCCCTGGAGTAGGAAATTTTAATTTGGCACAATTTCCCGGACCTCAGTGGCTTATGCATGTTTGCGCACAATTTCATAGGTCTGATAGCAGGCATGCAGCTGTTCTGAGCATCCCTGGCTCTGGAAAACATTTTGCATTTATACTGAATGAGTCTGCCACTCTGGGCAACGGAATGGAACCAGACCCCAAACAGCTGAAGGGTACCCACAGTAGGTAAACCCCTGTCATGAGTATCTGTCTGTATTCAGGCTTGGTTGTGTCTCTGGAGCAGAACTGGTGACTATGTGCAAAAAGGTGGGTGGCTTTATTAGGTTCCTTTGCATGAAAGAGAAAGGACCGTTACAGATAGTGGTTGCTGTGAGTTCCGGAAACTGGAGAATATGAATGGCAGTGGTGACTGGCAAGTAGTGAAAAATAGCAAGACGGTGGTCCGATTTAGCAAAGGAGACCAGACTGGAACCGTAATACTGAACTGGATGGAACAGAATGTCTGAGCAGGAAAAACTCCTTCAAAAACAAATTGAGATGTTGGAGGCATTACATAGACAATGTGTTCTTTATTTGGGAAGGAGGAACTCCAGAAATTCCTAAATAATATCAATGACGATTCAGTTAATCTTGAATTTACAGCCAAAACAAGTCCGATCCAAGTAAATTTTTTGGAGCTTACAATATATATATATATATATATATATATATATATATATATATATGTATATATATGTTCTGAATGTAGATGAGGAACTAAATCAATTTCTCCCAAAGAGACCCAGTGTCACGGGCACTAGGAGTCTTGCCCAGGAATTCACCAGATGACTGGGCTTACCAGAGTGGTGAAGTTAACACAACAGTCCTCTGGTAGCAGGGTGACTAGCGGAACATATATCACAGCAGATGGAGAGAGAATGCCAATAAAGAATAGGAAAGTCATTGACTTGCAGGGATCTTGGTCTTTGAGTCAGCGACTAGCTGATATTGTGGAAAGGCAGTTTTGAACACGGAGATCAGGATGGACGTGAGCAGATGCAGGGAGGTAGCAGGGAAGTCAGTGGTCTGCGTACAGCAAGTTTTACCACTGCTTATGGTGAGAAGACTGGTCCAGGTGCAGGTAGGTAGCAGGGAAGTCAGTGGTCTGCGTACAGCAAGTTGTACCACTGCTTATGGTGATAAGACTTGTCCAGGTGCAGGTAGGTAGTGGGGAAGTCAGTGGTCTGCGTACAGCAAGTTGTACCACTGCTTAATAGGTGAGGATGTGTACAGGTGTCGATGAGTGGAGGCATACAAAGGATAATAGGATGCAGACACTGAGAGCACAGAGGAACTTGATCCCAATAGATATGCAGCGTATCCAGCAAAGTCTATAACAGTATGTGTGGCGCTGCTTGGTAGAGACTTGCTCAGCACAGATATGCAGGCCAATAAAGGATAGTCAATCATAATTATGCATATAACGACTGAGTAGTACGGTTAATTCCAAACAGATATGCAGTGTAACAATAACAGTCTATAGCGGGTATGGATACCGCTGCTGAGAGTGGAAACTTGTCCTAGCGGATATGCCGAGTAAACGTAGAAAGTCAATAACAGATAGGCATACCGCTATTCAGTAGAACAGTCTGTCCACAGGAAGATGCAGGGACTGCAGCGACACTGAACGGCAGAGACGAGTGTAGGGACCACAGGTGAGTAGATCCAGTAATCAGAGTCCAGCTGAGGACACAGGCAGGAAACAGGAGACTGTAGCAGGTATGGAAACCAGCGATGAGTAGCACAGGGAATCCACAGGAACTGAAGACACTAGTAGTACACAGGAGACAATAGCAGGTATGGAGACCAGCGATGAGTAGAACAGGAATCAGCAGGAAACTGAAGACACTAGTAGAACACAGGAGACACCTTCAGAGACTCACAGGGAATGAGACTCAAGATCAGGCAATGAGGTAATGAGCACAGGTGCCTTAAATAGGAAGAGTTGCCTGATCAACCAATTAGATAAAAGCAAAGGTCACAAGAGTTCTTGGGGGCTGCGCATACGCAGACCATCAGGATGGCAGACGGCCGCGGTTCAAGATAGGTGCTGGCAGGAAGGCAAGGGAGCCACGCACCAGCGTAGAGGCACTCACGGTCCGGTGAGTGACAGTACCCCCCCTTTTAAAGGTGGGCAAAGAACACATGGAGCCGGGTTTGCCCGGATTCTTGGTATAGAATTTTTTTAGAAGAGCTGGGGCGTTGAGATCATCTGCTCGGATCCATGAACGCTCCTCTGGACCAAAGCCCTTCCAATGTACAAGGAAACGAAGAACTCCTCGCAAAAATTTTTGCATCTAATATATGAGTGATCTCAAACTCCTCCTCTTGATGAACTTGAACTGGCCGAGGTGCTGAAGGAGGAATAGAGAAACGGTTGATGATAAGAGGCTTGAGTAATGACACATGGAAGGCGTTGGAGATACAAAGGTTCTTAGGTAGTAGAAGTTTGAAGCAGACTGGATTTATCACTTGAGTGATCCTATATGGACCAATGAAACGAGGAGCGAACTTCATAGATGGAACCTTCAAGCGAATATTTTAGGTAGAAAGCCATACACGATCTCCAATCTTAAGTGGTGGAAAAGCCCGCCTCTTTTTATCCGCAAAGGACTTGTATCTGGCAGATGTCTTCTTTAAACAGGTCTTAACCTGAGACCAGATATATTTGAAGGTCTGACAAACAGTCTCCACAGCAGGAACTTGGGTGTGAGGGAGGGTAGGAAATTCCGGGAAAGACTCGTGATACATGTTGTTATGGGCGAATTCAGCCCATGGGAGTAAATCTACCCATTTGTCTTGGTTGGCTGAAGAGAACATCCTAATGAAAGTTTCAAGATCTTGATTGACTCTCTCGGTCTGTCCGTTTGATTGAGGATGGTAGGAAGATGAGAGTGATAATCGAATACCCAAGGTCTTACAAAGGGCTCGCCAGAATCTGGAAACGAATTGCACTCCCCTATCCGAAACAATCTCAGAAGGACATCCATGAATTCGGAAAATCTCTTTGATGAAATGATCAGCCAGAGTAGATGAAGAAGGTAAACCGGTCAAAGGAACGAAATGTGCCATTTTCGAAAATCGATCCACCGCTACCCAGATGGCATTACACTTTTTACTTGGAGGAAGATCGGTGACAAAGTCCATACTAATATGGGTTCAAGGTTTGGAAGGAATGGGTAGTGGTTGCAGTAATCCCGCTGGTGTTCTGTGGGGAGTTTTAAACTGGGAACACAGCTCACAAGCGGCCACAAAGTCTTTGACGTCTTTCCTCATAGAGGGCCACCAGTAGCTTCGAGAAAGGATTTCTAAGGTCTTGCGTTCACCCGAATGTCCAGAAAAACGTGAATAATGAAACCAAGACAGAATTTTCCTCCTAAGAGATGGAGGCACGAGGGTTCTCCCAAATGGTAGCACCTTGGTGGACGAAGTGGCCAAAGACACACACTTGGGGTCTAATATAGAATGGTTAGGACCATCTTCAACGTCTGAGGACGTCACGAATGCCCAAGACAGGGCGTCTGCTTTTTTATTTTTGGAAGCCGGTTTGAAGGTTATAATAAGTTCAAAACGGGAAAAGAAAAGAGACCATCTTGTTTGACGGGGATTCAAACATTGAGCTGACTGTAGATATGACAGGTTTTTGTGATCCGTAAAAATGGTTACAGGATGACGAGCTCCCTCCAGTAGATATCTCCACTCCTCTAATGCTGCTTTTATGGCCAACAACTCCTTGTCCCTGATGGTATAATTCCTCTCCGCGGGTAGAAGACCTTGGGAATAAAAAGCACAAGGATGGAATTTTTGTTGCTCCGATTTTTGGGATAATATGGCCCCTAAGCCAACATTAGAGGCGTCTACCTCTAGGAAGAACGGAAGAGTCACATCAGGCTGTCGAAGAACAGGAGCGGAAGAGAAGGACTCTTTGAGAGACTGGAAAGCTTGAAGAGCCTCGGAGGACCATTGTTTAAAGTTAGCCCCCTTGTGGGTCAGGGGCACTATAGGAGAGGCAATGGACGAAAAACCTTGAATGAAGCGTCTGTAATAATTCGCAAAACCTTAAAAACGTTGGATTGCTCGGAGAGTAGTTGGCTGGGGCCAACGTAATACAGCGTTCACCTTTTCTGGATCCATCTTAAGACCGACTCCGGACACAATATATCCCAGGAATGGAATCTGGGATAACTCGAATGAACATTTCTCTAATTTGCAAAATAAAGAATTTCTTCGGAGTCTGGAAAGGACCTCTGCCACATGTTGATGATGAGTGGGCAGATCCTGGGAAAAAATAATATGTCGTTCAGATAGACGACGACACAGACATACAGCAAGTCCCGGAAGATCTCATTCACGAAACCCTGGAAGACAGCGGGGGCGTAACACAACCTGAAGGGCATAACTAGATATTCATAATGGCCATCCCTGGTGTTAAAAGCTGTCTTCCATTCGTCTCCGGACTTGATCCGGATTAAATTATAGGCACCTCGAAGATCCAACTTGGTAAAGATCCGGGCTCCCTTAATGCGATCGAAGAGCTCGGTAATTAACGAAATAGGATACCGATTTTTGATGGTAATGGCATTGAGTCCACGAAAATCTATACAGGGACGTAATGATCCATCTTTCTTCTTTACGAAAAAGAACTCCGCTCCAGCGGGAGAGGTAGAAGGTCGAATAAATCCTCGCTGGAGGTTCTCCTTAATATACTCAGATGTTGCTTGAATCTCAGGTAATGAAAGTGGATACACACGGCCCCTAAGAGGACTCTTGCCAGGTTGTAAGTCAATCGGACAATCCCATGCCCGATGAGGAGGAAGGCGTTCTGACTGAACTTTATCGAACATATCCGCAAAGGAAGCATACTGTGGAGGGAGGCCTGGTGGACACGGTGAAATGGAAGATTGCTGTATTTTGAGCGGAACAACTTGAGAGAGACAACGATGACGACATTCGGGACCCCAGGAAGTGACTTGAGGAGTGTTCTAGTCAATCTGAGGGGAATGAAGTTAGAGCCATGGAAGGCCTAGTACGATGGGACTGGTAGTAACCGGAAGGATCAGTAAAGAATTTTTTTATTAGTGTAAGGCTCCAATTTGAAGAGTCATTGGAGACGTACTTTGAGTAATAAGACCATTAATTATACGTGATCCATCAATAGCAGTAACAGCAATGGGTACCTTTAAGGAAATCACTGGTAGAGACCATTGATTCACTAGAGATAAAATTTCCGGCAGCTCCAGAATCTATAAGTGCTTGAGAGACAAAGGATTTGGTAGCAAAGGAAACGGTGACATCAGCAGCACAAACTTTCACATTCGTAGAACACGGAGAGGACTCCAGGGACCCTAACCTTACCTCTCCAGAACTGGTTAGGGCCTGGCATTTCCCGACTTCCTAGGACATGAGTTCAGCATGTGAGTAGAGTCAGCGCAGTAGATACAGAGTCTATTTTTCACTCTTCGTTCTCTCTCCTCTGATGTTAGTTTAGAGCGACCTACCTCCATAGGTTCTACTGGAGGTGGAGAATGACAAACTTGAGATACTGAGCGAAGAGGCGTTTTGCAGGAAGTTATTCTATCGGAATCTCTCTCACGAAATCTCATGTCTACACGATGGCAAAGGGAAATCAAATCATCCAAGGAGGAGGGTAATTCTTGAGAGGTCAGTGCGTCTTTAATTTTATCGGAAAGCCCCTGCCAGAAGGCGGCGATCAATGCCTCAGTGTTCCACTGAAGTTCAGAGGCAAGTATCCGAAATTGAATGACATACTGAGCTACAGTCCGAGATCCTTGGCATAGTCGGAGGATACTGGAAGCTGCAGAGATAACACGACCAGGTTTGTCAAAAATACTTCGAAACGTAGAAATAAACATGGCACTATCTTGCAATAAAGAGTCATTTTTCCACAGAGGGGAGGCCCATGCGAGAGCCTGTCAAGAAAACAAAGAGATGAGGTAGGCCACTTTGGAACGATGAGTAGAGAAGTTATGAGGTTGAAGTTCAAAATGAACGGAGCATTGGTTAAGAAAGCCCCTACAAGTTTTGGGATCTCCATCATATTTAGAAGGAGTAGGCAGGTGTAGCGTGAAAGCGATGGACACCTGGGATGGCACTGGGGAAGGAGATGGAGATACTGGTAGATCAACGGTAGCTGCTACATTTTGCACAGGGGTTCCTTGGGAGGCTAAAGCCTGACAATATTGCAACAACTGTTGTTGGTGAACATCTTGTTGTTCGATTCGGGTGACCAGATACTGCAGCATCTCTTTAGCTGTTGGTTCCGATCCTGGGTCTGTCATGGCCTGATCTTACTGTCACGGGCACTAGGAGTCTTGCCCAGGAATTCACCAGATGACTGGGCTTACCAGAGTGGTGAAGTTAACACAACGGTCCTCTGGTAGCAGGGTGACTAGCGGAACATATATCACAGCAGATGGAGAGAGAATGCCAATAAAGAATAGGAAAGTCAGTGACTTGCAGCAATCTTGGTCTTTGAGTCAGCGACTAGCTGATATTGTGGAAAGGCAGTTTTGAACACGGAGATCAGGATGGACGTGAGCAGATGCAGGGAGGTAGCAGGAAAGTCAGTGGTCTGCGTACAGCAAGTTGTACCATGGCTTATGGTGAGAAGACTTGTCCAGGTGCAGGTAGGTAGCGGGGAAGTCAGTGGTCTGCGTACAGCAAGTTGTACCACTGCTTAGTAGGTGAGGATGTGTACAGGTGTCGATGAGTGGAGGCATACAAAGGATAATAGGATGCAGACACTGAGAGCACAGAGGAACTTGATCCCAATAGATATGCAGCGTATCCAGCAAAGTCTATAACAGTATGTGTGGCGCTGCTTGGTAGAGACTTGCTCAGCACAGATATGCAGGCCAATAAAGGATAGTCAATCACAATTATGCATATAACGACTGAGTAGTACGGTTAATTACAGATATGCAGCGTAACAATAACAGTCTATAGCGGGTATGGATACCGCTGCTGAGAGTGGAAACTTGTCCTAGCGGATATGCCGAGTAAACGTAGAAAGTCAATAACAGATAGGCATACCGCTATCCAGTAGAACAGTCTGTCCACAGGAAGATGCAGGGACTGCATCGACGCTGAACGGCAGAGACGAGTGTAGGGACCACAGGTGAGTAGATCCGGTAATCAGAGTCCAGCTGAGGACACAGGCAGGAAACAGGAGACTGTAGCAGGTATGGAAACCAGTGATGAGTAGCACAGGGAATCCACAGGAACTGAAGACACTAGTAGTACACAGGAGACAATAGCAGGTATGGAGACCAGCGATGAGTAGAACAGGAATCAGCAGGAAACTGAAGACACAAGTAGAACACAGGAGACACCTTCAGAGACTCACAGGGAATGAGACTCAAGATCAGGCAATGAGGTAATGAGCACAGGTGCCTTAAATAGGAAGAGTTGCCTGATCAACCAATTAGATAAAAGCAAAGGTCACAAGAGTTCTTGGGGGCTGCGCATGCGCAGACCATCAGGATGGTGGACGGCCGCGGTTCATGATAGGTGCCGGCAGGAAGGCTAGGGAGCCACGCACCAGCGTAGAGGCTCTCACGGTCCGGTGAGTGACACCCAGAATTATTTACAAAAAAGCAAACAATCTTCGGAATCTTCGGAGCTGATTATTAAGATTTGGCTCAAGTGGATAAGTGCCATCTAATTTGAAGAGGTATTGTGTCCATTTAGGTAAAGAAAGAAGAATATGGGGACATCAACAGAATTCCATTATTGTCTAAACTGTAAGGCCTGTTAAAATAGTAATATGTCCACAACAAGGCCTATAAAGAATTTGAAATCAAACTCCAATAGAAGGGAATTTAAGATAGAGGAAGGTATCAATTGCAACACAGAAGGAGTGGTATATATGTTAGAATGTGCCTGTGGACTACAATATAATGGCAGAACTAAACATAAACTAAGAATTAGGATCGCTGAGCATATTAATAACATATAGAATGACCCATAGTGTCTCAAATCATTATTTGAATGTACACATCTGTGACCCAAAAGGATTAAAATTTATGGGAATTCAATGGATCGAGAAATTTTGGAGAGGTGGGAATTTTCTGGAGAGCATTTCATGGGCAGAAGCCAGATGGATTTATTTGATAAAAACTTTAATGCAACATGAACTTAACATTGATTTCAATCTTGGCCCCTGTTTAACAGTATGAAATCAACACATCATTTTAGAACTGTATACTTTGAAATAGTTGGAGAGGTTTATCATTTATGGTTTTATACTAATTCAGGCAGCTATCCAACAAAGTACTCCCTTTTTTTTAGCACTGGCACTTTAATTGATTGTTTTTAACTATAATTTTAATCGCACCTTGTTTTATGCATCAAATAAGATTGCTATTTATAAAGAAGTTGAATATCACTGTTTTAACCATTTATTAATTAATAAAGTATTTTATCCAATCAGAGGAGAAAGATTGGAAAAGATATGGAACACTGTCATGGGAAAGTCTGCGGTACGGCGGTGGCGAAGTATCGACTACACCAAGCGTGGATGCTGCTGCAGGCAAATAGAAGAAGCTGAACTTGGGACTTTTGAAATAGGGATTCCTAGGGTAAAAGATTCATGTCCTCTTTCTCCTGTGTGTGTTTGCAATCCATTTGCTAGGAACAACACTACTTTTTTCATGAGAGAGCTATAAACATTGTGTCTATGGTTCGAGTCTATGTTAATTTTTTTGCTGCCTATACTTTTTGTTTTTTACTTGGTAACTAACATTTTACATTTACAGTCTTATTGATATTAGTTATTTATGACATATATATATATATATATATATATATATATATATATATATATTCCGCTTGGTCTTTTTGCGCCCTCCCAGTACTATACAGACTGCTCTCCCCTGATTGGAAGCTGCGGTCAGCTGAGCTGGAGCAGCATTTTGACTGGCTGAGAGGAAGCAGGTGACTAAATCCAAGATGGCAGCACCCATGCTCTGGTTTTAGAGGGATTTCTGGAGTGGAGACAGACTGAGCAGCAGCCTGCAGAGAAATCCCATCAGAGCCTGTGGACCGCAGGGACAGCTTAGAAAGACAGCAAAGGGGTAAGTAAATGAGTGTATTTCGTCTCTTCAGTATTCTGGTAGATTCTGTGCAAAAGATGAACAATAAGCTGCATACATTTTGTGAAGCCTATGATAAGTTGAAGGACTCTTTTGCATAACATGCATTTCTGAGCCCAAGAGTAAAACTTAGCTCCCTGAGCAGTGTAAGGAAGTCTTTTGTGACTAGAGGAAATGTATGTGCCAATCAGGGGTTAAAGTGAGCAAGGTCTCAGACTCAGTATGTGATTCCCTAGTTGATTTGAATGTTTTCTCCAGTGAACAAACCAGAAAGATTAATGAGTCATCTAAAGATCTTTAATTTGGGCAATGTGGAAATTCTGTTTACTCTGCACATTAGGTGGTGAGGAGCTGATTATTAAGATTTGGCTCAAGTGGGTAAGTGTCATCTAATTTGAAGAGGTTAAAATGTATGTGCCCATTTAGGGATGAGGAGGCTCAGAAGTGGAACATGGTCCCAAAAGTGGATGCACATGTGGCTAATATCATTCAAAAATACTATTTCTATAGAAGATGGAGCTTCCCTCAGAGATCCCATTCATAGAAAGATGGAAAGTTATTTATAAAACATCAAATTTTATATAGAACCACTTTGAAATCTCTATGACTTCAGTGGCAAGAGCACTTAGGTTATGGGGACAGACACTTTATACAGATGTCCAAGTAAAAGGTAACATCATCATCATCATCATCACCATTTATTTATATAGCACCACTGATTCCACAGCGCTGTACAGTGAACTCACTCACATCAGTCCCTGCCCCAATGGAGCTTACAATCTAAATGCCCTAACACACACACACATACAGAGAGAGACAAGGGTCAATTTTGATAGCAGCCAATTAACCTACCAGTATGTTTTTGGAGTGTAGGAGGAAACCCACGCAAACATGGGGAGAACATACAAACTCTACACAGATAAGGGCATGGTCGGGAATTGAACTCATGACCCCAGTGTTGTGTTGTGTTGTGAGGCTAACCATTTAGCCACAGGCAGATACAAGTTGAAAAGCAGTAAAGTTTTGCAGTAAGGCATAGAGTTTTTGGTGTGAAGTGTCTTTAGATACAGTTGTTTTTTCAGCAAGAACAATGGCAGCGGTGACTAGGAAAGCCTACTGGTTGCGCCCTTGGGCTTCGGGTGCTCAGTCAAAAAAAGTCTAAACAATCTCCCATTTGAACATCCCTGCTATGTGGAAAGCAAAGTGGGCATTGCTATGCAGAAGTCCTCTGGGGGTAAATCTAACGGCTTGCCACAAGATAGAAATCCTAAGTATTCTTCCTTGACTCGTCAGCGCTTCAGAGATGTGAGATGTTTTAAGTCAGACATACAATATGGCTGACAAAATATGCATACTTCATTCAAACAGTCAGAAGACTCCACAATGACTATTGTGAGGAATCAACCCCCATTACACCTGTAGGGTGCAGGATTGCACAGCATGCAGAGATATGGGCCCACTCAAGAATAGATCAATGTGTGTTGCACATTATCAAAAATTTGTAAAAATATACTTTCATTACTTTCCGAAAGGGAACTACTTTGTTCAACCTAGAGCTCTGTCAAACAGAGTAGAATTGGTATCCTTGCAAAACAGTCTGCAATTGTTAATAAGGCTCATGGAATTTTTCTTGTTCCTGCAGGTCAAGAAGGTACAGGCTTCTATTTCAGACTCTTCATTGTCAGAAAGTCATCAGGGGCTATTTGAACAATTCTGGATTTGAGGAGACAAAACAAGTCTATTTGTACAAGACATTTCCACATGGAACCAGTGAATTATATCCTCACGGCCATTGGAAAAGAGGAATTTATCCCATCCACAGACCTTCAGGATGATGGTAATTGTTAAAATGATTACCACAAATCCGATACTGAGGAGCCCTACAAATAAAATCCGAATACAGGAAAATTTGATTTAAATATAAACAGACTTACCTGAAAACCGACGCTGCAGATCACCGATGGGACCAGGATGCTGACCGCAACTTATTCCGACGGGACAGCTCACCGGCACTACAATGTGATGTCATCACGACCTGTATGAATGTTCATTTAAAGCAGCAATGTTGGGTTAAGTGTTTAAACACTTAACCTACGGGGTCCTGACATTGTGAGGTGAGGTGTATTAAACATCTGTCCCTTAGTTTGTCAGATAGCGGGTGACTTGAAACACCTGAAGCTGCTGTTAAGTAGAATAATCCAGGGGTTTTAGTGACATCAATTCCCACCAAACAGATTTATTAATAGCCTGACACGTTTCTCGGCTCCATTCCAGCAGTTTCATCAGAGGACTGTGTTGATATGTAACATCGTGATACAAGTCGATATTTTCCACCAACACATATTTGCTTTTTTATTTTTATTTTATGTTTAGATCTAACAAATGATTTTATTAAAGTGCTATTATTTGGTTTTAAGTTTAGCTCTCTATTTTGGTCTTTTTGCTTTGAAATTTATCAGGAGATATTTCAGCTGTTGATAAGCCGATTTAGGCTTCCTCAAATGGACATCATGGCAACAAACAGAAATGCAAGTGTTCCATGTTCTTCTCTTGACACAGGTTTTCAGAGTCAGAAATAGATGACAGATGGTTCAATGGGCATTTCACCTGGGGTATGTCTTCTCTTTGTTTTCACTCAACCTACACAGGCTTAAAAAAAAAGAAAAAAATATCTGAAAGGAAAGGGCAGAAGTGAACGCAATTCTTTCATTTTGGTCTCGTTGTCCATGGTAGCCAAATTCAGTCCAGCAGTAACCATTCCACAGATCCTTGACTTCCTACAGGATGATTTCAGCAAAGGTCTTGCTTTGTCTACATTTAATGTACAAGTGTCCACATTGAGTGTATTCTTCGATACCAAGTTAGCCTCAGGAGATTTGATTATTTGCTTCCTCCAAGCAGTGAAGATTTATCCCTACATCAGATCTTTGGGACCTTAATTTAATTATTAACATGTGATCTCTGACCCTTGGGAGTCACTGCAAAAACAGTTTATTTGAGATGGATGACACGGAAGATGATTTTCCTGGTAGCAAATACATCTGCTCACAGACTTGCAGAAACTTAGGTGTAAGCATCATTTTCTCAATGTCTATAAGGATAAAGTGGTGCTTAGAGCCAATCCACAATTTCTACCTAAAACAGTGTTCATGTTCCACATTATTCTGGAGGTTGTAATGACATCTGTTTGTTCACAAAGCCAGAGGATGAAGATAAATGAAAGAAAGAGCATTCACTGGAGTGACCACTCAACGCAAGCAATGGCAACTTTATGGGCAAGCAAGGCTCAGGCTTCCTCAGTGGAGCTTTGAAAAGTAGCTGGATGGTCCACTATTCATACTTTTGCTATTCATTACCTGCTAGATATCTTATCTACCTTGGATTCTGAGTTTGGGGGACACATTCTCAGTTCAACCACTAAATAAATTATTGATCTGCAGCATAAATGGCTAGTTTAGTTTTTCGTGTGTGACTACAGTATCGTTTTGGTACATCCCAGAGTTATGGTAGAACTGAAGAGGAAAAGAGCAAATTATGTTAACTGATATTTCCCTTTCCTCGAAAGACCCCATGGCAGCCCTTGATTTCGTTATCAAGACTAGTGTTTCATGTTGCTGTACTTGCTTATATGACTGGTTCTACTCTGAATTAGGAGTCCTTTTTATATGATATCTAGGAGTATTATCTCCCTGTTTTTTTATATTGGATCCATATTATAATTATATGTATGTACAATAAATATAGGTATTTTATTTCTGCCTTGGTTTTTGACTTTTTTTGTACTATTGACCCTGGACTGTTTTTTAGCGCTGTTGCCTCTGTTTTTATGAGCAAACTAATGGAAAGTCCTGAAAATTCAAAACCTTCTGAAAAAAAACCAAGCTATAATCTGTGTGGGTACTGCATAACCATATTACTGATATTGATGTTGGAATGTGACCAGCCCAAAAATTGCCAAAATAAGCTTAGCACAGGGGTGAGAAATGCCTTAGTGGCAAAGGAGTTAATCTCTATACACTTTGATTGTACACTACAAATGTATTCAAGCTTCAAAAAAAGAATGATGAGAGATCAGAGTAGAGATCATTAAAACCAATGCTGATCTTATATATGCTCTAATACATTTATTCTCATGCATAATTATTTTACATTTTACCCTGAAACATGAGGAACAGCCACAGGGACTGTATTTGCCCCTAGCTACGCTATTCTGTATATGAGAGTGTGGGAGACTCAATGCATTTTAAATAAAAAACTTTTTTCATCATGCACCAAATTCTCCAAAAAATACACTGAAGACACTCTAAAAATAAGGCCAGGCAGTACTAAATATTTGGAAGGTTCTATAGTTTTTATTCATATCAATAATTTTAACCTGAAGTTTGCCTCCAAGAAAAAAATTAATCTTTACAGCTGATACTCCAGAAAGGCAATTCTAACCAACCCAATGGGATTGTTACCAAAAACTACATGAAATCAATAGACTCCAACAGGTACCTACATTTTCTAATACAAGAATAAAATGCCCTTTGTCGCATTTTACTAGAAGCAATCGTAGTCAAGAGATTTCAATCAACAAATTTCAAAACATAGAAAAATATTCAGAGAAAGCAAATACCCTTAATCTCAAATAAAAAAAAACCTTTATACACACACAACAACTAAAAAAAGAATCTTTATTTAAATATAATGTAATTAAACATTCCTCAGAAAATGTCTCTTTTCTTAGGAAACTTAACTCTCATGTGAAACAGACATAAGACATTGTCAGTAAACACTGGAATATCTTGTTATGCAGTCTTTATTTCAGCATTGAAATTCCAGTGAGACCCTGTTTGATCTTCAAAAAAACGAAAACTTTAAAAGATTTATTAGATCACAGCTGTCTGAAAAATAACATAAAAGCAAATAAGAATTAGTTACGTTCCAAAAAGCCTAATGATTTTTCAAATATGGTCACTGTAGTCTATGTAAATATGAGAATTGTAACTGTAAGTAATGTATGGACCATGAAAATAAGTTGAAATACAATATTAAAAACTTTTTGAATTGAACATGGAGATGTTGGAACTGAACAATGCGCAAGGTACAATAAAAGACATGGATGTGCTGGCACTTTTTGCCCAGCACGTAGCGTATAATAAGGTACATGGATGTGTTGCCACTGTTTGTACAGCACATAGCGGGCAATAAAATATATTGGCATTGTTTGAACAGCACGTAGAGTGTTATGAGGTACATGGGTGTGTTGGCAAAGTTTGATCAGCACGTAGTGTGCAGGTAGGTACACGGATGTGTTGGCACTGTTTAAACAGTGTGTAGCGCGCAATAAACAAATGGATACAATGGAGTATATCGTAGTGACCCTGTAAAAACGATAGACAGCAATTGTGTCAGAGTACACACACACACAGATGACAATAGCTAGCAGACTATCAACAACCTGCATCTTGATCGGTTATTGTCAGGTTCTTATTTTGGTACATGCATTTGCTGTATTCAGTTTACCTAATTCACAATTGGGCACCTCTGTTATATTTATTCTCTGAAGAATAAATACTGGCCAGTTATAAGAATTGTAGGGTTGAGGGCATATTTCCTAAAAGTAGAAAAAAGATATATTACTTTTGTAGCAAGACTAGTAATGTTATATTGGGCATTGGAAGCAGATTAGAGGGCTGGTTAGATAATTCCCCTAGGCCCACAGTAAAAATAAAGCATTTGTATAAGATTTGGTGATTCACATCTGAAAACAGTATAGTTTGGGTATAAGTTACTGCGCCCACCAAGGCATCTCATGTACAGTGGTCCTGACTGCCCCAATGTACATTTTCATGTTGAGGACTTGTTTTTAGATTTTTATACAAATGCAATTTTGTTGTCCTTCCACTTTTACGAATATCATCATATTAGCTAAAACGTTGAAATTGTAGGGAAAATTAATCAACATATATTAGCAATTTATCACTTTCAAAGGCTTGCATCTGTGCTTCATATTAATCTTAATTTATTGTGTTTGTAATGGTTTCTTGGCTTAAAGTAGAACAGAAATGTTGTTTTGTTTAGTTTTGATGAAATTAATATGTCTATGCAGGGTAATGGTATTGTGATCCAAGGAATGTTGTACCACCATTACTTACCATCAGGGGCTGGCTGGCAAATTTTAGCCCCAGGAGCGAGACTCGGCTCAGCAGCCTGGTAGCAACATTTTAAAGGAAGAAATTGCCGGTAGCCCCGTGACCCAACCCATGTTGTGTGAGCCACCATGTCTGTGTCCCTTATATTGTAGGTAGTACTTTTTACACAGTCCTGGTTGTAATTCCTCCTCCTGTGTCTTCACTGGGCTGTATTGCACAACTGCCTCACATTTAGGAGGCCATTTATGAAAACCAGTGCAAAGACTTTTGTGCCATATGTACTGTGTCTGCACCACATTTATAAAATACTGGGCCTGATTTATTAAGGAAAGTAAGTAAAAAAATGAGTACGTTTTCTCCTGGACAAAACCATGTTGCAACGCAAAGAGTGCATATTAGTTTATTATTTTGCACATAAGTTAAATACTGGTTGTTTTTTCATGTAGCCCACAAATACTTGATAGCTTTATGTTTACACTGAAATTTAAAGTTGATCTAGGACATGCCTTACCCCAACTATAAATCTGTCTCCTTCTAATGCAATATGGTTTTGCCAAGGTGCAAAGTTACTTTTTTTTTTTTTGCTTTCCTTTCCTTAATGAATCAAACACACTGTGTTTTACATAAGTAAAGAACCTCTCAGCAAAGTGATGATACTTTCTTTCACTGTATATGTAAAGCAATTTTTTTTACTGAACACATCTGCAGATCAGTCAGATCAGGTGCAATAGTAAATAACACTCACATTGTAGTTTTTTATACTGAATAATGTATACCATGAACTAGACTTGTTTTTCTCGTGACAGTTCCAATTTTGCAGGACTTGAAAGGCTTAGCAGTTTGAGGGGCCGGTCCGGTAGGGGGCTATCTTGGGCTGGGTCACTGGGCCACCTTTAAAGAAAGGCCATGATTTGATTGGTCAGAGCACTCCATCAAAGATCACAGAGAGGTGTGTTCTGAGCATGCCCATAAATTGCTTTACCCGCACTTCCACTCTGGTTAGAGATTCAATCTTACTGTGACATTATATAAGAGGAAGGTAAGCAACATTTAACTTAGATAATTCTCTACAACTGACATGGTTTAATATTTGCAAAAGGGTGAGTGACTTTTAAAAATATTGGCATGTTGAAAGTACATTATAATTTTAGGTTTTATTCCATTTTGACACTGTACATGGATCATTTACAAGTTCAAATTTACAATTTCTATAGTCAGAAAATATATATTTTCTATAAAAATATATCTGTACAGTAAGCTTATATTTTTATCTAGACTTGTATGTTCAATATGAGTTGTGCAGACAACATCTGTCACTTGCCATAGATCTGCTGCTCATCCTTTACTGAGTGGAGGTACAGCCTGCTCTAAATTTAGAGAAACATTCCCTACTTAACGAGCTTGCTGAAAAGAAAATCTCTATTACTCAAACACCAAAACAGACAGATGTTTGCTTTGAACATGATTACATTTGTTCAAGAAAATCAATTAAAGCATTAAAATGTTTGGTAAATAGTGTGTTTCCCACAATAGGGAAATAAATTATGATTTGTTATCAATGTTCAAAGGAAAATGAGCACATTAAGTAATTTTATTTTTACATATGTTTGTTACATATTACAAAACCTGCAACATTTTTAATATAATCCATGTTTATTTCTGGTTTCTTATGTTAGCGTCTTTGAAGATCTTTCAGATATTGGCTAAACATCAGTAGTTAGAGTATGCATCATTTATGAAGCTTACTCCATGTGCAGTACAAAATGTTTTGCTTTTGAACAGGTATTCCTATATTGTCCACCCCAGTGGTCAAAAGGGGGCCGGTATACGGTGGTATACCATACCACCACTTCTCACCACTGCTTTTGTTTTGGCCAGACAATGAGGGTTCGTACTGGCTTCTTCTTGCATCCAAAGTGACATCCGTGCACAAAGCTGTCTTAGTATCTCTTCCTTCATATCCCCAATGACTTTACACTCAGCAGCGGTAATCAGGACAATAAGGTTTACACATTCAAACTTCCTTACCAGGAAGCATTAAGCATTGCACAGTGAAACCCTTAGCGATGTGAATGCTCCTGGTCGCTGTCAGTGTTCTATTTTGACTCTACGAGAAACTGTTCAAATTTAAAGGTAAAGAAAGACCACTTGCCTCTGCCCCCTACATGGGTCAAATGTATTCCTGCCTTATAGTTTTATTCAGTTTAAGTTGTATATTGGAAGGAGTTGCGGTATTTGATATAACTGTGACTGCCAACAAGTAATAGCACTTCCATGTCATCCTGAGTCAGGGCCAGCAGTAAGAGTAACGAGGGAGATATGTGAGAGATATGTAAGGACATGGGAGAGATGAAGGGACACAGGGAGACATCAGGAATAGTTGGAGGGACAAGGGAAAAGGTGAAAGGGAGAGAGCAAGTGGGAGCAGATGGGATAGCCTTATATTATTTATTATGTCTTTGTGTGTTACTGTATATAGTGTTAAAAAGCATCTAAAATTAATTCACCATCAAATTACCTGAAGCTTCCAGGGGCCTAAAATTTAACTTACATTTCCCATATTGCGTCTTCTAAATGTCCACTTCGACCACTGGTAATCCCTGTACAAACCTAACCCCTGCTCTCAAATGACACCTCCATAAACTAGAAGTGCACCTAGATGTACGGAGAGAAGGAAAGAGATGCAGTGTGCTAAGGTCCAGCCTCCTTCCTCTTTAGAACATTGCTTTTGTATTTCTCCTAAAATACTGCTTACTTAGCTGCATTTATAGCTTGCATTAATCATGGGAGTCATATACTATAGGGGTTGCCTTTATTACAGGGCAACACCTTACCAGCATTTAACTGGTGTAAACAGCAAGCCCTTTTGCTGAGTGTAAATGGCCACATCACTTCAATGCCCCTAAAATGTGTTTTGATTTTTCTGCAATAGTAGGTATAGCCAATTCCTGCCCTTGTTTTGCCCAAACTACTTCTCACTTGCAAATGTACCATCTTGCTCTGCAAGCCCATGCACCATTGTGGAAAACTGATCTCATGCTGCACTTCAACCTTGTAAATGACATCCTCAGTGTGCACAGATGTGAAGAATAGTCAGAGGACAGTCAGCTGATGGTCACAGCTCACATCGCGATTCATAAACAGCATCCATAGACATTTTTGCAAAAATATTGTATTTGTTGATGCTTGCTGATTGGTTTCTTTACAATGCCTGCTATTTTGCCATACAGGGAATGTGTGAGACTTTAGGAAGGCAAATAGAGCTGATGAGCTGACAAATATTACATTTTGATTGGGACAGTGAGAAGACCCAAACTGGGAGAACGTCACATAAGTCATTGCCCACAGCTATAGTTTTGTAGCACCCACTGAGATGGTTATCACAATAACCTGAAATGTAAACAGATATAATATCATTAAAATCTTACTAGTACATATACATTTTTTTATGGTACAGTATATTATTTTATTTATGAAACATGTTTATGAAGTATTACCAATCTAGTATAACAGATTAAAAATACAATGGTCCTGTTTTCGTGTGAGAAGTATGTCCATTTGCATCAAGTCACGAATCTATCAGATAACGTAGATTCACTTTCACCAACCTGGATTAACGCTGTCAGTAAAGAAGTGCGGAATCTAACAAACCCCCCGGTTTTCGCCAGGGAGCCTCGCAAGGAGGTTTGGGCTTTGCTGCAGGTAAGTTCACTGGTCGCGGCCCTCTGCACCGCCTCCTGGCATGGTCGCGGCCCTCTGCACTGCCTCCAGGCATGTCGAGCTGGCATCAAACTGTAACAAAAGACTGGTCAATGTAGCCATAATTGGTACACAAACGGACTTCAGGTCTCCAAACCAGCAAATGGAAGGAGTGTCAGAACAAGCTGGGCCAGCAACAAACAGGAGCATAAACAGTACCAAATGAAAGACAGAAGAGAGGTCAGGAACAGTCTAGGTCAGTATTCACAGGGATTAGTTGTAAGAAGTACTGGAACGCTAGAGTAAAGGTTTGGAGCCTAATACTCTGGCACAGGCCTGTGCACTAAGCAGGTTTAAATTTTGTTTCATTGTTTAGCTGACTTTATAAGCATTGACGTGATATTACCTCTGTCCTGTTCGCTCTTTGATTGTTTTCTCTGTGACAGGCAATTCAGATTTACATGGCGATGACGATCACGTTTTGCGTTCTTATTGGTCATCAGTCATAGTTTGTCGTCGGGCTTTATCCCGCTCCGCCCCTCATCTTTTTGCTGCTTTTTGCTGTGCAGTTACTACCGCAGCAGACGTTTGCCTTTTAGGTGACATTGCAGTTACATTTTGTTGCTTAAATTAATTAGTATATTCCTATTAATTTAACACTAAGTGGAGATAAAACGAATGGATAAAAGATTGAGTCAATTTGGAATAGAAAAGGTTGTTTTAAATGGTAACTGACACATAGAAAAACGAAATAAACCAAACAAAATAAGCCCAAGAAATGAGAAAAATCTAGTCAGTAGGAATAGTCAAGTGCACAACATTTGTTTGTGTGTTTTGTGTTTATATTTATAAAGGTGAGGAGCAATCTTAGCCTTAGATAGATGGATGGATGGATGGATGGATAGACAGACAGACAGACAGACAGATAGATAGATAGACAGACAGACAGACAGACAGACAGACAGACAGACAGACAGATAGATAGATAGATAGATAGATAGATAGATAGATAGACAGACAGACAGACAGACAGACAGATAGATAAGTAGATTTTACTTACTATTAAACATTCTATTACATATAACTATACATATACCACGTACAGATCAGTTAGAACCAATAATAAAAGTCTAACCGATGCAGACATTTATTTTCTCTTCGATCAATTTTTTATCTTGTTCATCTGTTCAATTAGTGAGACATGTACAATATATTATCCCAAACCGAATATCTAAACTAGTAAATTTCTTCAAAATTTATGGATTGAACAAAGAAATGTGCTGGACTTGCACATTGTGCACCTGTTACGTTTTTAAACTTTTACATTTTTTTTGTATCACTTTTCAAAACCCCTTCTGTAGTTAAGAATAGATAATGCTGGAAATCATGAGGATAAAACAAACACGTGGTGGCCACCAGGAATGGCTCATTCTTCTTTGCTGATTCGCCTCTCTTGCACCAATCATAGTTGATGAGGTTTAAAAAAGACCCCAGTCCATCAAGTTCAACTTGATGGACTGATCTCCTGCAATCCTGCACTTATATTTGAAATTGATCCAGAGTAAGCAACCGCCAATTTTGAAAATTCCCCCAGACACAATATTGCAGTTCTATTTTTACCCTATATCCACTACTATCCTTCATTCTAATTAACGGTCGTATCCCTGGATATACTTTTCCGCTAAAAATTTGTCTAACCCTGTCTTAAACATATCTAATGAATCTGCCATCACAACCTTCCCTGGCAATGAATTCCATATCTTGACTGCCCTTACTGTAAAGAACCCCTTCCTTTGCTGGTTGTGAAATTTCCTCTCCTCTAACCTTAGGGGGTGACCGCGTGTCCTGTGTATAGTCCTTGGGGTGAAAAGTTCCCATGAAAGTTCTCTGTATTGACCCTTAATGTATTTGTACATAGAAATCATATCTCGCCTCTTTTCTAAAGTAAACATGCCTAAACTAAATCAATCTTTCACTTCCTGTAACACATTCTCAAGCTGTGGAAGCATTTCTCCCTCTTCTGCTTGGTGTTCTTCTTACAAATGGTAGAATGGATCCAAGTGTCTTTTTTCACAACCTTCAGTAATGTGGTAGTGGTCTTCAACACCTGGTAATATCCTTCCCATTGCTTTATTACACGACCAGAACGCAATAAAAGTATACTTGTAACAGTCAGTGTTTAACAAGTCTGGATAGAATCTTTAAACTCTTTTGTTGTCCTTTCAGTTTTTTGAGTTATGCTGATCAAATATTTGAAAGTCACTTCATTGTTACAGTTCAGATGTCATTACAGGTGGTTGTTTCCCCCCCAAAAATGTTTCAAAACAAATGAAAGGTTACAAAAAAGGTCTGAAGATGATTCTGATGCTTTGCAAAAACCTAAAGATACCCTCTGGCTACACCAAGCTACACCAAGCTTAGCTCAGTCATTCATTTGTTCAATTCTAGCAGCAGCACCTATTATATAATCAATAATTCATCATAATTTCTTTGTTCTTCATTAAACTAAGATGCATGTTATCTTTCTTAAAACAATAAAATCAATAAACGTTTCTTAAGGTAATAAAGCAACAAACTAATTTTAACCCTTCTAAACAATCTTCTATCCCTTCCACTGATTTACAACTGTTCACAATATATATATCTCCACTACTATATTATATAATGACCAGTATAAATCCAGAAATAATCTATCATAATGATAACCTTCTAAACTAAATTATAAGAGAGCATTGTAAAATATGACAACCTACTTGTAACAACATTTTCTTAAGATCTATTATACAGCAAAACATTTTCCTTATCAGATCTAGATAATTAATAATTTTCTTTATGTATATACCACTATACTAGAAAATCCACTGTACTATACACATAGATTCTCACAAATCCCACACCCTACATAAATGACGAGAAATTCTGCGCATGTCAATATCACAAGTGACAAAAGTGCAGTCAGATGTCGACTCCATCATTTCTAATGCAAATATGGATTGTGTAGAATGTGTCCGTGTCCATTTTGTTGACTATTGCTATTTCAAAAGTTATATATGTAATACTATATTTACATCTGTTCTGACAATACAGATACATTTTTACAATTTATCATAATCTTTGACTATAGGAGAAGAGACAAATGTTTTCAATCCCATTCCACTATGCAGAGATAAAACAATAACTTGTGCCTTATTTTGCTTCTCACACCAGGCTAACCTCTGGATAGTGAAACACAGACTTAAACAACTCCTAATTAAGCTATATCTTTGTTGTGACATTATGAAGTCAATCTGGTGAGGTAAGGTTGAGTCTTGTCATTTATCCAAAAATCACAGATTTTAGCATCTTCTTATCATCACAACTTATCAACACATCCCCTTTTTCTCCTTCTAATATCTATTAGGGAGGAGAAAGACAAACAAACACACAAAAGAAGGATTTCTGTTGTTGACCAAGGATACATATTATATATATAAGGATTTTTTATTTAAAACATTTGATAATAACAGTTCCCCTACAATCTGTTTTATAAATGTTAGGGCCCACAACCACCAAGATGAGCTTTTAGAACAATTAAGGTAGAGATCTTCACCTTTAGCAGCCTCCTTTCCTATAGAGCTTAATGTGCTCACAGGTACTCAGATGCCCCCAGGTCTTAAGCTCAGAGTAGTTAAAGCTCATCAAAGATGGCCTTAGCGTAGATGGAACCGGGGGCGCTAGCCCAGACTGGAGCGGGTAGTCGGTGGCAGGCCGAGGTCAGGGGTCCGAAGCAAACAGGTAAATCGATATCCAAGCAGAGGTCAGGGTCACAGGTGAAACAGTGAAGTCCAGAATACAAGCCAAAAGGTCAGGGCAACAGGCAATCAGGCAAGGTGCAAGGTCACAGTCAAGGGTCACAACAGTGGATCAGGTAAACAGGAATCCAACAGCAGGTCAGCATAGCACAAGACTGGAAACGTTATAACCGGCAGGGAGGCTAAGCCCCCCCACTTAAAATAATAAATGTAGCCAATCAGGACCAAGGAGGAGGATCACATGATTAGGCCCCCCAGATGCTAATTAAATAAACTAATAAACCCGAATTAGCCCTCAGGCCTAACTAATTAAAGCACACGTGCCCGGCTGCCCTATATTGCCGGGACGCGGTGTTCTGAACATAGGCGTCAGGCCTTTGCCTTAGCAACGGTCGGGCTGGAAACCGGAAGTGACATCCCGGTCGTAAAGGAGATGGCCGGGACTCCCGGCACAGAGGAGGGCGAGCCGCGGCGGCTATGGACACCGCCGCGCGGCTCGTAACAGTACACCCCCTTGAGGAGGGGTTAGGAAACCCCGACACCCTGACTTCCTGGGGAATTGTTTGAAGAACTCTTTAATAAGTCTATCAGCATAAAGACGCTTCCGGGGGAACCAGGCACGCTCTTCCAAACCACAGCCTTTCCACAGGACCAAAAAGTAAATCTGCCCCTGGACTCTCTTTGATTCAAGTATTTTTTCTATCACAAATTCCTGATGTCTTTCCACATTAACTGAGTGCGGCCTCCAAAACTGAAAACATTTAAATTTAGTAGAAAAAATGACAGGCTTGAGCAAAGAGCAATGAAAAGTGTTGGGAATTTTCAGAGAGCGAGGCCACAGAATGAACTTGCTTGATGATGGAAAAGGGGCTAATGAATCTATGTCCGAGTTTTTAACAGGGTTGTCTGAGCCTGATATTACGGGTGGAGAGCCAGACCTTCTGACACACTTTGAAAGAGCAGCTTCTCCGTTGTTCATCCCCAATTTTTTTGGACTGAAACGAGGCTCGCTTTAAGGCAGAGTGAACTTACTTCCAGATATTCTTAAGACTATGAGCCATGGGGCGACCAGAAGGGTTAAGAGAAGCCAATGAGTTAGATCTAGGATGGTAACCAAGATTGCAATAGAACGGAGAGATACACGTGTAGGAATGGCAGGAGTTGTATGCGGACTCTGCCCATGGTAACAGGGCTGACCAGTTGTTGTGCAATTCAGAAGTGTACAAGCGTAGAAATTGCTCCAGGGATTGATTAACCCTTTCAGTTTGTCCATTGGATTGTGAATGGTATGCTGAAGAGAGGCTGATGTTTGTTCCAAGGAGTGCACAAAAAGACTTCCAGAACTGGGAAATAAATTGAGAGCCGCGATCAGAGACAATGTCTAAGGTAGGCCATGGAGCCGAAAAATGTGCTGGACAAAAAGTGACGCTAAACTCTGTGCACTAGGAAGTCTGGTTAACGGTATGAAGTGGGACATTTTACTGAAGCAGTCAACCACTACCAACCAATACAAATAGTATTGTGGCCTGCTGAAAATGGAAGTTCCACAATAAAATCCATAGAGAAATGTGTCCAAGGTCTTGTAAGAACAGATAATGGCACAAGCTGACCCGAAGGGCGGTTCCTAGAAATTTTGTTTTTGGCACAAATTTCACAGGACATAACAAAGTCTCGAACGTCTGAAGACATGGAGGGCCACCAAACAGAACGAGAGAGTCTTCCCATGGTCTTAAAGATACTGGGATGTCAGCAGTCTTACTTTTGTGGGTTACAATGAGGACACCCTTTCAAAGATGAACTGGCACAACTAAGCGGTTTGCAAGTGTCTCAGAGAGAGCCAGTTTTTGAAATCTGCAAAGGGTTATTCCCAAGTCCTGGGCTAAACCTGCGTGAATAATTGAAGGTGGTATTATTGGCAGCGGTTTCGGAAAGGGTGCATGATGAGAGTGAAAGCTTCTGGTCTATAACTGATAATAAAACAGAAGTGGGTAAAGAACAATCACCAACGGGCTTGCCTAGGATTCAGCCGTTTTGCAGATTCAATGTATTGGAGGTTCTTATGGTCAGTGATGACATGGATGGCTCCTTCCAGCCAGTGACGCCATTCTTCAAAAGCCCATTTGATGGCTAAGAGCTCCCAATTACCAACATCATAGTTGGTTTCTGCAGCAGAGAACTTGCGGGAGAAAAAGGCGCAAGGAAACAGTCAGTGATTACCAGGATCTTTTTGAGAGAGAACAGCGCCCGCACCAATGTCAGAGGCATCAACCTCCAGAAAGAAAGACAGCTCAGGATTGGGATGTCTCAAGACAAGGGCAGAGATAAATGCTTTTTTTAGAACCTCAAAAGAATTGATAGCTTCTGAGGACCAATTACCAGGATCTGCCCCCTTTCGGGTAAAGGCAACAATGGGAGCCACCAAATCGGAAAAACCTTGAATAAATATTCGGTAGTAATTGGTGAAACCCAGAAACCTTTGTACAGCTTTCAGATTAACGGGCTGCACCCAATCCAGAATAGCTTGAACTTTACTTGTGTCCATAGAGAAACCGGTAGAGGATATTATATATCCTAGGAATGATACACTCCGAACTTCAAACTCGCATTTTTCAAGCTTGGCAAAAAGATTATGGTTCCCTAATTTATGGAGAACTTGCTGAACATGGAGCTGGTCCTTAGACAGACAGTGGGAATATATTAATATGTCATCCAAGAACACAACCACAAACTGATCAAGGAACTTCCGGAGAACTTCATTAAATAGATCTTGAAAGACAGCTGGTGCGTTACAAATACCGAACGGCAAAACCAAATACTCGTAGTGGCCGGAATGGGTATTGAAAGCCGTTTTCCACTCATCTACTTCTCTGATGCGGATGAGATTGTATGCCCCGCGAAGGTCAATTTTGGAGAAGATGGTAGCACCTCTAAGGGGATCAAACAGGACCGAGATGAGAGGAAGTGGGTAGTTGTTTTTAATAGTAATTTTGTTAAGACCTCTGAAATCAATACAAGGACGTAGTCCACCATTCTTCTTGGAGACAAAGAAGCAGCTCCCACCAGAGATTTTGAAGGCCTAATAAACCTAATAAATTTTCTTCAACTTACTCTTGCATGGCCTTGGTTTCAGGACCAGAGAGTGAAAACAGTCTTCCTTTTGGTAATTTAGCACCTGGAATTAATTTGATGGCACAATCAAAATCCTGATGTGAAGGCAGAGTGTCAGCCACTTTTTTAGAGAATACATCCCAGAATTTGCGGTACTGAAGAGGAAGTAATTCAGAAGCAGACTGCAGAATCCAAAGACAAATATTTCACATATAATATGGCAATAATCTATTTCAATGATATGTAGCTGAAACAGCTATAAATATAAGAAATTCACTATTGAGATCTGTTTGTTGTATGGCTCGGACGGTAAGGTATCATTCCAGCATACCAATGACCAATACCAATCACGGGTAGTCCAGGTCCTCATTTGCAAGTATTAAATGATTTTTAGTTAAACATATGAATCACTTCACTATATGTACAACATTCCCAGTTTATGACAGCATGGTTGGCTAAGTGATTAGCATTTCTGCCTCACAGCACTGGGGTCATGAGTTCAATTCCCAACCTTGGCCTTATCTGTGTGTAATTTGTATGTTCTCCCTGTGTTTGCGTGGGTTTGCTCCGGTTTCCTCCCACACTCCAAAAACATACTAGTAGGTTAATTGCCTGCTATCAAATTGGCCCTAGTCTCTCTCTGTCTGAGCGTGTGTTAGGAATTTTAGACTGTAAGCTCCAATGGGGCAGGGACTGATGTGAATGAGTTCTCTGTACAGTGCTGCGGAATTAGTGGCGCTATATAAATAAATGGTGATGATGATTTATGAATAAATTAAATCGATGGAAAAACGAATCAAAAATAATAATAATATTAACAATAATAATATTAACATATCAAAACTAAATATAAATATGTGGGATGAGAAACCAAAAAAGTTAACTAAAATCTATATCTATGCATTCATTTAGACCCTCTGGTCTTAGTGTGTTTAGACAATGAATCCAATATGTTTCTCTTAGACACAGGCGTCTGAATCTATCACCTCCTCTCAAAGTAAGTCCCATTGGGTTACCATTATGGAAATCACTAAAATGCAGAGAGACACTATGATCTGCTTTTTGCATCCTTATATTGCGTCTATGTTCTAAGTATCGTATTTTTAATTAGCAAGTGGTTCGACCAATATATTGGTATCCACAATGGCAATAGAGCATATATATATATATATATATATATATATCATATAATCCATGTTGCAACTGATATATGATTTTATAAAAAACCTCTCTTTAGTGGATAAAGATTCAAATGAGTTTATACAATCAAAATTTTACAGGTAGTACATTTAGTAGCACCACATTTAAAACAACCTAAGTCACTTACGTGCGGCGTCCCATCAACAGCATTGACCCCATTATTTTTGCGTCCTCCCTAGACCCCTTACTTGCCCCCATTCCTTCCTATCACGTCCAAACACTGTTGTCTCTCTTTACAACACAACACTCTCTGTTGCCCTTGATATTGCAGCCCCTGCCTCCCCCTTTTATCCCCACCAATCTAAACCCCAACCTTGGCACTCCTCTCTTACTTGTCTCCTCCAAAAATGTTCCCGCTCCTCTGAATGGCAATGGAGGAAATCCCGTTCCATTGCTGACTTCGCCCACTATATATTCATTCCTCTTCTCCTACTATGCTGCCCTCTCTCTTGCCAAACAAACCTATTTCACATCACTCATCTCCTCCCTGTCCAATAAACCCTGACGCCTATTTGCTACCATTAATTCTCTACTGTATCCTCCCCCACCTCCTCTCCCCCTCGTCCATCACCCTTCTTGACTTTGCCACCTACTTCAAAGACAAAATTAGACTTGCCTCTCCCCACCTGTCCTCTCTATCACTCACTCTGCCACCCTTGGCTCCTACCCACCTGTTACTGTGCCTGAGATCCTCTTTTCTCTCCTACTCTTCTTCTACAACCTGTTCTCTCGATCCTGTCCCCTCCAAGTTCCTACCCTCCCTCTCTTCCAATGCCTGTTGTCACCTTGCTCACCTCTTTAACCTGTCTCTCTCTCCACTGGTATCTTCCCCTCGGCCTCCATCTCTCGTATTCTCAAGAAACCTTACCTTGACCCATCTTCTCTTTCAAACTATCGCCCATATCTCTGCTTCCCTTTGCTTCTAAAATTCCCGAACGACTTGTCTTCAATTGTCTGAATAACTTTTTCTCTTCCCACTCTCTTCTTGACCCTCTCCAATCTCGCTTCCGTCCCCTTCACTCAACTGAAACTGCCCTCACTTTCTATTTAAATGAGTAATGAGATCAGAAACTGTTGATGAATCCCCACTTCCATGCAAAAAAGAGGTTATCTATGTATCTCATATAGAGGACCAGGTTCGCAGCAAGCTCGCCGCTCCAAATGTACTCATCTTCAAAAAAGCCCATGTAGAGATTGGCGAAGTTCGGGGTGAACCTGATCTCCATTGCTGTGCCATGGATTTGTAAGTAAAAACGTTTGTCAAATACAAAATAATTATGGGATAGTATGAATAATATGGATTACAGAATGAATTGTTAATGTGCAAAAGATATTGTACTTTGATGGTCTAGAAAATAAGCAACCGCTTTAAGGCCAAGGTCGTGAGGGATATTCGTTTAGAGCGATTGAGCTATGCATTTGATAAAGTTAAAACTGGGGTCCCATTTCAGTTGACCAATGAGACTCATAAAATGGGTAGTGTCCCGTAAATGAGAGCGTAATGAGGTGGCCAGAGGTTGTAAATAGGAATCCACATAAGCCAAAAGGTTAGATGTTAAAGATTCAACCCCAGAGATGATGGGGCGACCTGGCCGATTTTCTAAAGACTTATGTATTTTTGGGAGATGATAATAGGTAAGGATGATATGATGTGAAAGTTACAAAAAGTCCCTAATCTCTTTGGTAATGTTAGTATCATCAAAGGCTTTATTTAGCAGTTTTGAGAGGTCCAACTGGAATGACCCAGTGGGATCTGTCGTTAGTGTTTTGTAAAATAATGAATCAGACAGTTGGCAGTGGGCTTCTTTCAGATAAATCCTCCACATATTGAACTACCACACCTCTGCCTTTGTCAGCTGCTTTAATAATTATAGTAGGATCACTGCAGAGTTCTTTTAGGGCTATCCTTTCATTATGGGATAAATTATGGCAGTAATTATAAGATTTATGCTGTTTATCCTCTTCACATAGTTCTTTACTAGGATCCGAAACAGCATGGATTTACTGGGGGGAGATCATGTCAAACAAATCTTATTGACATTTTTCAATGGGTGACTGAAGTAATAGATCAAGGGGGGGGCGTAGATGTAACTTATCTAGACTTTAGTAAGGCATTAGACACTGTCCCACATCACAGAATGTTAAATAAACTTGAAAGCTTGGGATTGGATTCTAAGATGTTTGAATGGATAAGGTCTTGGTTGCAGAATAGAAAACAGCAAGTTGTAATAAATATAGTGCATTCACAAGAGGAAAAGGTTACCAGTGTAGTACCACAGAGATCCATACTTGAACCAGTGCTTTTTAATAACTTTATTGATGACATTGCAAATGGTATTGAAGGGAAAATATGCCTTTTTGCAGATGACACAGAGATATGCAACAAGGTAGACACCAGGAGGGGTAAAACAAGTGATTAATGATCTAGGTAGACTAGATGAATGATCAAGAGTGTGGCAACTATAGTTTAAAAATGCAAAATCATGCACTTGAGTCTCAAAAACCCTAAGGCTAAATATAGTATTAATGGCACTATAATGGAAACTACTGAGGAGGAAAGGGAACTAGGAGTCACTATTTCAGATTACTTAAAGGCAGGAAAGCACTGTAACAAAGCAATGAGAAAGGCAAGTCGGATGCTTGGTTGCATAGGGAGAGGAATCAGTAGCAGAAAGACGTAAAAGTTCCACTGTATAGGTCATTGGTACGGCCTCATCTAGAATACTGTGTTCAGTTCTGGAGGCAATATCTCCAGAAGTATATAAATACATTAGAGACTATACAAAGGAGGACAACTAAAATGGTGCATAACCTACAGCACAAAACTTACCCAGAAAGACTAAAAGTTCTTAATATGTATAGTTGGGAGCATAGAAGGGAAGGGGGGGGAGGAAAGTATGATATAAACTTTCAAATAGAGTATGATCACTTGTATTTCTGTGTTCCAGTATGGCTCTGAAGTGATCTTAAAGTTTTTCTCAATCTGTCCATTGGACAAGAATACTGAGGATGATTGTCTGATACACCTTTGGAATACAATGCCTAAAATATATTGCTTTTAGTTTAACAAGTGCAATAGAGGCCACTTTGTTTTTCAAACGGTCCAGTTAAACACAAACAAGCAAACAAACAAAAAAATCCTCCAATGCCTCATTCTGCTGAGATCCCATTTGAGAGTCAGAGGCTTTCTATACAAAATGAACGATTGTTTTCTGGTGATCAATTGCTGCAATTTTATCTGGATCTGTTTTAAGGCAAATAGTGGATAAAAGTACTTGAACTTCCTTGCTCTAAATGTACATTTTTTTGTTGTTAACCTTTTTGCTCTGGATCTTTGAGTAGTGGTCACAAGGTTGCCCTCTGTATTGTGTAGCAGTCGCACGGGTGGTCCCTTTTATTGGTTGCACTCTGTATTGTGTAGTAGTCACTAGGATGCTCTGTGTACTCACTGTATTCTCTGTGTTCACTTATTGCTCAGCTTTCTATATTTCATGTTCATATATATTTTTAAAAACAGGCCCCAATATTCCAGGATCCAGTCAAGAAACCACCATGTTGTGCAATAACAGGTAGGAGAGAGGAACACAGTCCAGCAACAGGTTTGTGCTTTAGTTCTCCTAATTTTGTTTTTCTAATCTCTTTTGCTCTCCTCTTTTTCTCTCTTTCTCATTTGCTGTCTGCTATCTCTCATCTTCCTCCATGTCTTGTCCACCCCCTGCAGTGTTTCTTGACTTGGTAACCGGGCAACCACGAGAATAACAGCGGGAGCACGGTGGATTGCATTTGCGCCCACCGTCCATAACAAAGAGGACTTCAAGGACCCTCTCACTGAAAGGAAAGTAAAAGCCTGATATAGGGAGTTTAAACTGTAGTCAAAGTTTTTTCCCTGGCACTGGAGTAGATGTTTAAAAACTCAACACAACAGTACACCTACTATGTCCCAGAGGAGTTTCCACATCACTCAGGTACATCCATATAATGGCTTACACACAAAACTTAATTTCACGTTAAATTAAGTGAGATAATTTAAATAGGAAAAGTTCATTTACCTGCACCCATGATCCGCCGGTCGTGTGGATCCCACACTGTCTCTAGCAATAGGTCTTCTCTCTGTGTTAAATGTGCAAAGTAGACCTTAGTAGTGTAAGTAGCACTTACTGTTGATATATACTCTTCATCTTTAGAAGTCACCTGGCCACCCTTCAGTGCATTACAAATGTTATCGGGAATAGGGGCCCTTTTCATCAACCTATGAAGATGTTAAAAGCCCCTGAAACTGCAGGATTACCACATTATTTAGTGACAAGGCCATTAATTATTATAGGATCGCAGCAAATATCTCTAATATCTGCTGCGCAGCCTCATCATTTGCAAATCAAGTTTATGGATTATGCACTATTTATCAAGAGACGAAATTGGGATCTTGACCCTGACAGCTAACACCATCGGTTGATGACATTAGCCGTTCTATCCTATGGGAAGAGCATCTCAGGAGAAGGAATCTTCTCATCCCACCCCGGCAGGCTTCATACTCCTCCCCATCGCACATTCTGCACAGGACATTAGAACCTATAAGTAATGTGATAGCAATTGCAACTATTTTACTATGAAGTGTTCACGGGAACAGGCTCTTATTGGAGCTGCTGTCCCAGTTAAACCATGTTAATAAATAGGCATGTTATATAATTTCTAATTAATTTGATGGGTCATAAATAGACCCCTTAAACTGAGTATCATGCATTGCTTTTCGTGCTACTCTGTTTAAACCTCTAATGTTGGCCATATGATATTACATTGAGAATTGGGAGTGACTGACATAGGACTGCAAACGATTGGCCATCTGAACATGGAGAGTCTGCATTAAAATTAAGTGTAAGATGCTCTGAATAGCAATATATATAAGAAAGTGCTACCTTTTTTATTACTATCTAGATCTGCCAGAGCTGTAGCTTTCAGATACATCTGCATATTACTAAACTGTGGCCAAACATGAGGGCAGCCAAATTAGACAGACTTACTTCAGGGTCTGATATTAATAACCACATTTCCTATTTAATCGGATCAGAATGTTTGTTTGGCTTCCCATGATGCGCCATGTTGGGCCAGATCTAATCCAACTGGAGCAGAATTTCATACTTAGGGGCATATTCAATTCCGATCCGTTCCGCGATAACGCGCGTTACCGCGGAAAATGCGCAATACCCTATGGGCTGCGAACGAAAATCCACGTTATTGCGGTACCGCGGATTAGGTTCGCTGCCGTTTCGGCGCGATCCCGCGGATCGGGATCGGAATTGAATATGCCCCTTAAAGTTTTCAGTTGTATGGATTCACAAATATAAAAACATATGCAAACCAAGGTAATATCCAAATAAGTTATTTTGGAAATAGTCACTGTTTAGGATCCAAACAATTTCTCAGGAACTTCCAAGATCGGTTATGGATAAAGGGACCTCTATAACAAGGGCTCTTGTCACTGATATATGGAGTGACAAAAGCAAAAGCTGTTCCTGCTAAATAGTATATCTCGATACTTGTAGACTTTTCAGAATCAATATTTAGGATTATCCTTGATGATTCTGGTGACGAAGATGATCTCAGTCATTCAGTTATGTTTCTGTGATAAGCATGTGTTCATTTTCCTGTTCACTTAGCAAACTAACTTGTTCTAGAAATATGACAACTGTAAGAACATTGGCTGTTATGGGTTATAGCACATCTGTGCACATTGCACTATATTATTAGATAAACTCCATGGTGTGCTCATACTGGAGTCAAATATAGAGCCCAATGCAGTACAGCTTTTAAGATCTGCCCCTCTCTCCTTCATTCTGTCTAACTGGTTAAAGTCTTATTCCTTTCTCAATAAATTAGAGCTAAAACTTTGCTCCAATTCAACCACCTTGCATTTCCACAGGAATATATCAATTTTTACCACATCCTGAGATTGCCCATATACAACGTCTGAATGATCTAACAGAAAATGAATGGCAATGTACTTCCTGATCCATTAATTCTCATGAGCAATGTAATCTCTCCACAGACTCTGCACTTCCTTCTCATCGTGACCACTTACCATGTACAGTGCACAGTGGGTTATAGACTCCTATTATTTTACTTTTTTTTCCACAAAAGTTCACATCATTGACTATATTTCTTTTCATTAGATGCCTCACTGCTCTCGCTTATTTTAGACAAGTGTTTATCCAGTTCATACATTATGGGGCTCAATGGAGATCATTTTGTGAGTTTGAATAATTGCTTTCTGCACCAATTCCTGTCTTGGTTCAAACTGATACATAAAGGTTGTTTTTATTCCACTGCATGTAGTCATTACTGTTGTGCAGATGACAATCTCAATTTGCTCTATTTTCTTCTATCTTAGAAAATTGCTCTTTTAGAACTTGTGTATCGTCTTATATTGTTATTTTAATGTTTGTGTTGTTATCCAAGTTCATAGTATATGCATTAAGCCAAAATATAAAGCACAATTCAAATATGTTGTGGGAAGCTTTGAACTGAATTGTATTTTTTTCCTTTTACCTGTTCATATGTGACATATCAATAGATAATCAGAGATATCTCTTTATGGTAGCTCTTTCATAGTAAAGCATGCATTGTAAAAGTACGGTAAATCGTGGATGTTCTTTTGCCATTTTTTGACCAAACTAATTCATATAATGATTAAAACCATACAAATTATCATAAACATGTATGGATTCCAAAATTATATAATAATTATTTTTTTTGTTACACATACGGTACTAAAAATACAAAGCAAACATAAATATAAAAAGATGCAGCATATTGTAGTATGACAAATGATCACATGCAGTCCTTACCCTAGGAAAGGTGTAAATTAAAAATATATTTGATAATTATTATTTTTTTGTTATTTTTCTATACCATTTTTTTACCATCTACCAAGTACAACAGGCAAGTGCTGGGGTGTGCTGGAAGAAGAAGAGGAGAACACCCAGTTGCCGATATATAATGCAGAATATCTTAATGATAGTGACCTCTATACATTGCAAAGAGCATTCTAGGGATCTCTACAAAATACTGAGGACATTCTAGTGATCTCCATAAAATACAGAGACCAATGTGTGACAACGAGTCAAAGCACAATGCATACTAATGTCTTCCATCCCCCCCTCTAGCCACCTTCCCCTCCATTCCTTCCGCCCCACCACGGGCGAGGAAGTCCACTCTCTCATCTCATCCTCCCCCCCCTCTACCTGTCCCCTGGATCCCATCCCCTCCTACCTTCTTCGCTCCATTTCCCCCACCACCTGCTCCCACCTCGCTCACCTCTTTAATCTTTCCCTCTCCACTGGCATCTTCCCCTCCTCCTTCAAACATGCTCTCGTATCCCCCATCCTTAAGAAACCTAATCTTGACCCCACTTCTCCCTCTAACTATCGCCCCATATCTCTTCTTCCCTTTGCCTCTAAAATTCTCGAGAGGCTCGTCTGCAGCCGTCTCTCCTCCTACCTTTCTGAATACTCCCTCCTTGATTCTCTACAGTCTGGTTTCCATCCCCTTCACTCCACTGAAACTGCCCTGGCTAAAGTCACCAATGATCTCCTCTCCGCTAAAGCCAGGGGCCATTTCTTCCTTCTCATCCTCCTTGATCTCTCAGCAGCCTTCGACACCGTTGACCACCCACTCCTCCTCCACACCCTCCAGTCCTTTGGCCTCTCCGGCCCAGTCCTGTCCTGGTTCACGTCTTACCTTGCTGACCGATCCTTCTCCGTCTCCGCCTCTGGGTCTCTCTCCCCCCCGTCCACCCTTCCAGTCGGGGTCCCTCAGGGCTCTGTTTTGGGACCCTTACTCTTCTCTCTATACACCTCTTCCCTGGGTGAACTCATCAGCTCAACTACCACCTCTACGCTGACGACACTCAACCTTACATCTCCTCTTCTGATCTCTCTCCCTCCCTCCTCTCTAGGGTGTCCGTCTGCCATCACCTCCTGGATGTCCTCTCGATTCCTCAAACTTAACCTCGCCAAAACTGAACTCATAGTCTTTCCTCCCCCTCATGCCTCGCCCCCTTCTGACCTCTCTATCACTGTCAACAACACCTCTATCTCCCCTGTCCCCCAACTTCGCTGCCTCGGTGTCATCCTCGACTCCTCTCTCTCCTTTGGTCCCCACATTCTCTCTCTTGCTAAATCCTGCTGCTTCCAGCTGCGGAACATCGCTCGCATCCGGCCTTTCCTCTCCCAAGATGCAACCAAATGTCTTATTCACTCTCTGATCATCTCCCGCTTGGACTACTGCAACCTCTTCCTTACTGGCCTCCCCCTCTCTCATCTCACTCCCCTTCGATCTGTACTTACCGCAGCCGCTAGGCTTATCTTCCTTTCTCGCCGCTCCTCTTCCATCTCCCCCCTCTACCTATCCCTTCACTGGCTCCCATTCCCCTACAGAATCCTGTTCAAGCTCCTTACTCTTACATACAAGCCCCTCGCCAATGCCACTGCACCCTACATTTCCACCCTCCTCTCTATTAATGCTCCATCCCGCCCTCTCCGTTCTGCCAATGACCGTCGCCTCTCTTCCCCCCTGATCACCTCGTCCCATGAGCGTATCCAAGACTTCACCCGCGCTGCCCCCCTCCACTGGAACAAGCTCCCTCCCTCCATCAGAACCTCCCCTAATCTGTCCAGTTTCAAACGGACTTTAAAAACCCACCTTTTTCTTAAAGCCTTCCAGTCTCCCACTCCCACTTAACTTCCTACCTTTTCTGCTGCCTCTTTCCCCTTCCCTTATCCTCCATTCCTCCCTCTCTCCCCATGTCTCTCTGTCTGTCTACCCCAACCCTTAGATTGTACGCTCCTTTGAGCAGGGTCTTCTCTCCTCCTGTCTTCACCACTTTTAACTCTGCTCTCCAGCTACCTCGCCCTCCTCCTTGAGAACCCTCTTCCCCTTGTCCCCTCTGGGGGTCTCCCTGTCACCTGGGCCCTCCCTCTTGGACTCTGTCTTAGGAGGATCTTCCCCTCTCCCCTCCCCCGCCCCCCTAGCTGTGCTTTGAGCTCACTGAGTTACTGTGCTTATTGTTTACTGTACTGTGCTGTCTCACCTCATATTGTAATTTCGTTTGTCCCTGTACGGCGCTACGGACACCTAGTGGCGCCCTATAAATAAAAATTAATAATAATAATAATAATAATAATGATGACTACTATGCTGGTAAGGAGCACATGCGCTCCGTCTCCTGTATCTCCAGTGGTCTAGTGAGACAGGAAGTGGGGCAATCTAGCAGCCGTCCGCATGACGCTACTGCACATGCGCGAACCAGTGTAAGTATAAACGTGTGTGGACTGACATCCCTATCCAACACTACTGACACCTTACAAACACCAAAGGTTCTGCCAATATGCTATTCAATGCCAACCCTGTTCTGGAGGCCACTACAAAATGCAAATCCCCCAAGTATCTGGTGGTTTTACAATACAGAACACCCAAAATCTCTAATGACTGTACAATACACAACAGACACATGGTAACTTTACAGAACCCAAACCTGTGTTGGCTGTATAATGCAGCCCTCACCCTATTCTCTATTAGTAATAAAATGCAAGCCCCATATCTCTGGTGGCATCACAAATTAATTATGTTCCCCTTCTGAGTTCCTGCTCTGTCTCTCGATACATCAAGAAGGAGTTTGACAGCTTTCTGCTCTCTGATTACTACATGATTTTAACCAATATCCAGTGAGTGTGTGGAGACCTCCCACCACAATAATTGGGGAAAGGCCAGCACCATCTACCAATCAGAGTGCTAGGAGAAGACTACTGGGTATGAAAGCAAGTAGTAGGCATTTGCGAAGTAGCAGACGTTTGCACAAGCTGAGGGGAGGGTGTTCCTAGCAAAGTTTATTTATTCTATCAACATAAATTTTGAAAATAACTAATTTTATGTATCACACAACTTAATGCATTTTAAGATACATGTCACAAGGCAAATAAATTATGCAAGTTTGTTATGGGTTATAATAAAATAAAACTGAACATATATTTAATGTCTTAATGTATATAGTAATCACAATAGTGAGAGCAGCAAATAGTTCTCATAATGAACTAAAATTGAAAGTTTAACAGTAAGAACAATAAATAGCAAAATAAATAAAAAAAGTATTCAGTATTAAATAACAAGAATAGGAACACATTACCAATAATGAGAACAATATCAATACAGAAGACACACACATTACAAAATGCAACTTGAAACTATTTAGAACACAAAATCCAATCGAATTGCATTTTTCGCAAAGCAATCAATCATCTTGCCCCGTTCTAGTGCAATTTCCCGATAACTATTATTATTATTATTATTATTATTATTTATATTATTATCTATATGGTGCAGCGTCATACAAAATACAAACATACAGTACATAAAGTATACCAGAGTATAACAGTACAGAGTAAAACTAAGCCTTCAATATCTCCAGCATAGCAAGTACAGTGTTGTAGGAGAAGATGCAATGGTATTGAGACAGAAGGGAAGAGGGCCCTGCTCATAAAAGCTTCCATACTAATGGGAGGGGAAACAGACAGCAGGCATGAAAAGAGTCAGTAGAGGGGATTAATCGCAAGAGGAGACAGGGTAGTGGGAGGTGAGGAGAACAAGGAAGGAGAAGGTTATGTAGATAGCTTGTAGGCCTTGAGAGACAGATGGGCTTTGAGAGCCCGTTTGAAGGTGCTAAGATTGGGGACAGATAGATGGAGGGAGCTCGTTACAGTGGAGGGAGGAAGCACGAGAAAAGTCTTGAATTCTGGTGTGGGATGAGGTGATCAGTGGGGAGGAACGCAGGGAATGAGCGGAAGTGTGGATGGAGTGGGGGTTAGAGATATAAGTGGCAGTAGAATAGGAGAGGATCTTGTAAGTGATAGTGAGAAGTTTAAAGAGGATTCTGTAAGGGAAAGGAAGCCAGTGTAAGGCAAGGCAGAGAGGGAAGGTAGAGTAATAGTGGCTTGAAAGAAAGATAAGTCTTGCAGCCGCAAGAATAGAGCAAATGGGGGTGAGACGGGAGGGGGAGGCTGGTGAGGAAAAGGTTACAGTAATTGAGATGGGAAATGATGACAGCGTGGATGATAGGTTTGGTGGCATCTTGAGAGAGGAAGGGCCGGATGCGGGCAATATTCCATAGTTGGAAGCAACAGGATTGGGCAAGAGATTGAATTTGGTGGGCAGCAGAGAGGGGGGATTCAAGGGTGACACCCACCTAGCGGAGTTGGGGAACACCAGAGATGGTGGTGTTATTAACAGTGATGGATAAATCATGGTGGGGTGAAGATTTAGAAGGAGGGAAAACAATGAGTTTCGTTTTAGCAATGTTGATTTTTAGAAAACATTTAGACATCCAGGAGAAGATGGCAGAAAGACAATCGGAAACACGAGAAAGGAGGAGGGGAAGGTCAGGAGAAGAGATGTAGAGTTGAATGTCATCTGTGGAGAGGTGGTACTGGAGACTAAAGGAAGCGATGAGATCTCCCAGGTAGGTAGTGAGAAAAGAAAAGGGCTGAGAACAGAGCCATGAGGGACTCCAACGTGTAGGGTGGAGGGGGGTGAGGATGAGTCAGGAGTAGAAACAGAGAATAAGCAGTTGGCAAGGTAAGAGGTGAACCAAGTGAGGACAGTGCCACAGAGGCTGAAAGAAAGAAGGGTCTGCAGAAGGAGGGGGTGGTCCATGGTGTCAAAGGCCGCAGAGAGGTCCAAGAGAATGAGCAGGGAGAAGTCACCCCTGGATTTGAACGAGAGGAGGTCATTAGTAACTTTGGCAAGGGCAATATCAGTGGAGTGGAGGGAGCGGAATCCATTTGGAGGAGGTCAAAGAGGGAGTTAGCAGAGATGTGACTTGGAGAGGCAGTTGCAGACAATCCACTCAAGTAACTTGGAGGCAAAGGGGAGATGTGATATGTGGTGGTCGTTAGCGAGAGAGGTGGGGTCAAGGTTGGGTTTGTTAATAATGGGGGAGATAAGGATGTGTTTGAAGGAGGAGGAGACAATGCCAGTGGAGAGTGACAGATTCAAGAGGTGTGCAAGGTGGGATCAGACAGTGGGGGGAGAGGGAGCAAAGGAGGTGAGAAGAGATGAGATCCAGTTGGCAGGTAGATGGGAGAGAAGAAAGAATGAGAGAGTGGACCTCATCACCCAATGTGGGGCGGAAGAAGCACCAGAGTTAGTTATTGGAGGAAGATGGAACGATGACAGTGGCTGGAGTGTGAGACGAGGAGGAGATGTCCAGTCTGATAGCCTCAATTTTAGAGGAGAAAAAGGAGGTAAAGTCAGTGGCAGAGAGGGTATGTGCTAAACTGGTCAACCTTTCCTGACCCATTTGATTTCTCAACCATGTTTTTAAAGAACATAATTAACTAAAGCCTTTTTTGTCTGATTTGATACTGATCACGAATGTTAGAAGAAATCTTCACTAACAATGAATAAATGTCCTGATCACAATTCTGCAGAACTTCATCTACGGACACTGAATTTGCCATGGACTCACTTTTATTTTCAGAACTGAACCTTTTCTGGCAGTGCAGATTCAATCCCAGGGTTAGCACTTATCAGCTCACCAAATATCCTGCCTTTACTTACAAATGCATGACATTTCTTGGCAGCAAGCGAGTTCACAAGATGACAAAGTTTCAACAGAAACTCTGGTTTGCAAATAACATATCACTGGATCTTAAAAAGGTATGTAAATTGATCTTCTATAGTACTTTTCCATTTCTTCTATTCAGAGTTGATCTTTTGTAACATCTAACTGGCAAAACCACAGAAGATTTAAAAAATGTGGTGGAAAATTCTTCAATTCTTTAATTTGCATACTAATTATTCAAAAATGGCAGGAGGCTGGTGACAAGGGTAGCAGTTTCAGTTAACAACCAGCTAAGCACTAGACTCAATACAAATACATACAGTTGGGTGTGCAATGCCACTGGAAACATTTTGTATGTTACTAAGCAAAGTCTTAATTTTGAATTACATAGATATATACTTGAGTACCTGAACTTTTTTTTTTATTCGGTCAAGAAAATAAATCAAGATTTCACTTCTTTCCACCCACCCGATTTCATACATACCCTTCTATTTTGCCTCTACATCTGCTTAGATACCACTTTCTTGATGTTGTTGATAGAATTGTGTGTACTGAACTGAAGAAGTCTGAGACATTGTCAAGTATAATGTGTGGTAAAAGCAAGAGCATCCTGTTGTGTGTTTGATCTCTTAATCTAATCTCGGCATCATCGTCATCACCATTTATTTATATAGCGCCACTAATTCTGCAGCGCTGTACAGAAAACTCATTCACATCAATCCCTGCCCCATTGGAGCTTACAGTCTAAATTCCCTAACATACACACACACACACACACACACACACACACACACACAGAGGGAGAGAGAGACTAGGGTCAATTTCATATCAGTCAATTAACCTACTAGTATGTTTTTGGAGTGTGGGAGGAAACCGGAGCACCCGGAGGAAACCCACGCAAACTTGGGGAGAACATACAAACTCCACACAGATAAGGCCATGGTCGGGAATTGAACTCATGACCCCAGTGGTGTAAGGCAGAAGTGCTAACCACTTAGCCACCGTACATCTAACTGCTTTGCTATTATCAGGGGACAGCCAACTATACCAATTCAGACACAGTTTAGCAAGTCTAAATTGTAATTTTTCATTTGTCTGATGACTAGCTAGACCAGAATTTTGACATGCACCTTTAAACTTGGAAGATCCAGATGCATCTTTAAAACAAGAATCAAGAACATTTTCAAATGCAATGAAGTCTTCTTGTCTTTGTTTTTGTATACATAAATTATGTACATTTTCTCTAAAGTGCTGCATAATATGTTGTGACAAAGAGTGTTTTTCCACAGGCCTTTAAGAGAGGAATTAGGTAGTTAGCTGAATGTCAGCAGAGCAAGGCTGCAAACAGAGTTACACATTTGTAGAGTAGTGCACCTAGGTTAAAGAGATACCGGTGTGTGACAAAATAATAGTAAATTCTGTCATTTAATTTACATATTTTGTAGAGGTTTAGAGGATCACTAACAGCAATCTGACAGGTTGTGTCTGCAGTGAGAGTAATTAAACAGAACACCTGCAGAGAACTCCTTTTTAAAGGCAAGGTGGGAGTGTCATCTGTTCATGTTAGTGCTGTGGGAGGAGTATAAACTATTAAACCTGTCTTTTTTTGCTACAGTGTGACTGATGCTAGTAATTGACCGGTACCTAAGGAGTTGGTCTCTGTCTATATAGCAGTATGGTCACAAGAAAGTGTGTGGAGGTAGAAAGTGTATACTGACAATAAAGCAAAGTAAAAAAGCAAGAAGATGTTCATAAGTGCACACTCTAATTTCTTCTACGCAACACTCAAACAACTGTTTTTATGTATTCTTCCTGATATATGTTGCATTTGATCATGCATTCTCAGTGATTTGCATGAACAGTATCCTGCTATTAACTATAAATCACAGTAGATCTCTTTAATCAGTGATTCTGTATGTGTGTCATCCCGATCCCTTCACAAAGACATTTTTCTGTCTGCTATGGAACAAATGCTCTGCTTGTTTTCTTGGACCCGTGGAAGTCACAGCAAATTAATCCTGTTCATAGTGTTTCTCTATAGCGCATAACAAATATTCAGTCTTTTGCAGCTTGTTTAGACTTCCTGTGATAATGCTCCTTCCTATGGCTTCATAGGTAACCATCTTTGAAGGTGCTTTCTTACGGGTTGGGTCCGGCTGCACAATAATGGAAAATCCGACAGCGAGAAGACCTGCAGGAAAAGAACGATTTCATGAAAAAACTACATGAATATTGACAGACTTACCTCCAAAACGACTCTGCAGATATCCGATGGAGGCAGAAGAATGACAGGACTTCCTTCCGACTGTCCAGCTCTCCGATACCACTGTCTGAAGTCAGTGCGACCTTACTGAATTAAAATTTAAAGCGGCAAAGTCGGGACAGTTAACTTGCCTGGTTCCGACATTGCTCACAATCCAACTATCCAACTACATGCTTCACCTAGTTTGGAGCTGTAGACGCAAGTCTACAATCAATAATTCTAACTGCAGAGAAGAATTGACTGCACATAATGGATCAGGAGCCTATCCCCATAAAGCCAAAGGACAACCCTAAGTAAGCCCCTAGTAGAAGTGTTTTATGCTGTTCAATTCTAGCATTTTTTAGTTAGTTATATTTTCAAGTTTTTTTACAGTACCTATGTGGAGTCTATGCAAAGGAAAATGTCCTGTGATAATACATTACCAAACGACTGTATAGGATGTGTCCCTAAAAAAGTGGAGGATTGCAATGGAGTACTTGAAGGAAAGTCTCCCATTTCCTCCGTCCATTACTCATGATGAGTTGAAAAGGGTAGCTTGAATCCAAGTGAAGGCTTCCATCAGAAATTGTAGTGCCTAGGACAAAAAGGGACACCCCTTTGCTTGCTCCCCTTCAGCTTTGCACCCTGGGTGGTTCCCTACTCACACAGCCATAGTTAAAGCCCTGGCCATGGTTAGCTCATACTAGGCTATTAGCTCCCTTTTCAATTTGACATTAAATCAATGCAGTGTTTTATTCCATTCCTTTGCACTGATTCACACTAGGTAAAACAAACTCTCAGCTGTATTAAAAGACAAACATTGATAAGATTGGTCTGCTATTCTCTACCTCACTGTCTTCATTATGTACATTTATCTTATTTTTATGAACAAATCTGAGGCTGATTGCCATGTTCCATTTCTTGCCTCAAAATCTTAGAGCACAAAAGAATTGTACAGATAGATTACTATGATGGATGTGTGTGGATATGGACAAATGTGTTTGTAAAGACAGATGTGTGTGGTCAGAGAGATGTGTCTGGATGAATCTGTCTGTATGGACATATATGTCTGAGTTAATATGTCTGTAAGGACAGATGTGACTGAAATAATATGTCTCTAGGGCAGTGATGAGCAACAGGAGGCCCTATGGGCCTTCACTTGGGCCAGAAGCTCCTTCCTGCTTTGATGTCAGATTTGTTCTTAATCGCTTTTAACACTTGTTTATGTTTTATTAAAATGCCTCTGATGTTATTACAGATAGGTGTATCTTTCTTCATTAAATGTATTGTTTTAACTTATCACTGAGATTAAGAGTGTCCACCCCTTTTGAAGATTAGAGGGTGGCCCATCACTGCTCTAGTGACACATCTGCCTGGGAAAATATGTCTGTAAGAATATATGTGTCTGGAAGAACATTTGTGGACAGATGTATCAGGGGAAACAGACAGATATGCACACCCAAAACAAGTGACAGGGAATTTCCCATGACCTGGGGTCAGGACATGGCACATTCCCATTCTATAAATATGAATGCAATGCATTGCATAGGCCATTCTTGGTGTGGCTCAATAACATGTCCCTCGTCATCATATGAGGTTGTTTTTTTTATTAACCCCTAGACTGCCTGGTGGATCCCAAAGAGAGGATCCCCTGTAACCCAGGAGTAAGGTGAAAAACAAAATGGATAAAGATGGTTGTGTGTGTGGGGGCATTAATTTATAATCATTTTTTTTTTATCATAGTGTCTGTCGTTATCTTTTGCCATTTTCCCAAGGTGCATTACAGGCCCCAGAGGGCCATAGATGCCAGGGAATGCTAACACAAGTACTACAAGTGCCAGCATACCCAAACTCTTTAAGGCGCCCATGGCATGCTGGGATCAGTTGTGTACCATGTTAAAATTTTACTATATCTCTTTGATTATTAACTATTAAATGGGTGTGGGAATAGCTAGTGCTTTGGCATGTGGCTGCTATATCCTTAGGGAAGGGGGAGTCCTTCCATTTTATTCTTCCTATTTAAGCCTTCTAGACAGTAGTTAAAGAGGACTGGAATACAGTGGTATACATCACTTCTTCTACTGCTTTTATAGTAAAACTATGAATTTCCATTCACTTACATTCCCATTATATTTTACAAGCCAACACTTCTAAATTTCCACTTCGACCACAGCTTCTAGATTCATCATTTGTTCTGTAAAACTGTTAATTAGTGTGGATGAGTATAGTGTGATATAGTGTCTAATTTACTAAGTTGTATGAACTTCATTTAGTTTGTTGATCCTTTTCATCCCAAATACATCTTTCACATACACCAAAAATAAAAATAAATTTGATAATTGGTCCACCAAATGATAAACATGAAAATGTAATTGTAGAAAATAAAGAGAAAACTTTTAAATATCACAAAGGTGAAAAATTACAGGAAATTGATTGTGTAGCAATAGCATATGTACAGCATTAAATGTTATGACTGCTTTTGTTGGTGGGTAAGTTATTTGAAGGCATTCTGAGGGATGTTATTTTGCAATATTGTATATTGCAGAGAGCAATTTGATAAATATAGGATCAGGGCCAGGGTTCTATACTGTTCCACATAGCATTCTGGTAGATAATATGGGAATACTAGGCCTAGGGGAAAAGTATGAGAATTAGTTGAAAGATAGATGACCTAAAACAGTTATAAACAGAGAATATTGAGATAGGGCTAAAGGTATTACTGGAGCAACACAGGGATCAGTATTGGTCCCTATCCTATCTTTTATGTAGGACATTGGAGAACTTAAGAGGATTCAGAGGTGGGCATTACTATATAGGACTAACAAGCAAAAATGTTCATCCTGATGAAATTGACAGATCACCAAACCATAAACATTGGTCTGGTCATGAAGTGGTAAAAATACGCTGTATATGAAGGGGTTAAGTATAATTTTGTAATACATATAATTATATAATATAATGTATATACATTGTTAGAATATAAAATATTAATTAATTTTCACAATGCAATCATGTTGATGTGCAAAAGCTCAAATACATTAATATTATTATTATTATTATTATTATCTTTGATTTGTAAGGTGCCACAATGTTCCTCAGTGGCGGACATTGGGGAAAACAGGACATGCATAGAACAGGGACATACAAGCTAGTCAAAATAAATTCAGATATGAAAACTAAAGGGAGGTAGGGCCCTGCTTATGAGAGAGCTTACTTTCTAATTGGAAGAGAGCACAGCTGATACAAGTGGAATTAGAGTGAAGATTAAAGACAGATGTAAGCTAAGCTGAGTGAGGGAGTACCTTGCAGTGTATGGAGAAGACATACTAATGTACCTAGCTTTGCTTGGCAGTGAGAATGTGATTTTTCTTTTGCATTGTTAGATTACACTTTTAATATTGTGGCATTAAAGTTCATTGCTATGCAATGTTATAGAAAACTTCACACACACAAAACTGACAAGTAATAAAACAGCCATGTTGTTTCACTATGATAAATTTACACAGTAAATGAGACTAAACTAAATAGTATTTTAGGAGTAATTGTATGAATGGTGTGGTTCTTAAGTGGTAGGAGTTTTGACGTTGATATGACATGTACACTTTACACAGTACGACTGGCACAATAGCTAGTGGAGAGGGTAATACAGTAGTGGTCCAAATATAATGGATAGTGAATTGGGTATCCTATCGCTGTTCCGCTGTTTGGAACTACAAGTACCAGCAGAGCATTTGTTTCACTGTACATGGAGAGCCACAAGTTGTTTTCCTTTGCATTTATAAGAAATAATACACATTTACAAGAAAAATTTATTGTAGCTATAGGGAGAGGACTTAAACAGTCTCAAACGTTATACAGCAAAAGGTGGTATTATAAATGGAGGATAATTGGACCTGAGACCTGCATATGAACTGTGGCCATTGAAGCTTATTGCAGCAAAGAGGATAATTTTCCTTCAGGAGGAATAAATTGTTGGACCCCTAGAGTGTATTGCAACAAATGGAGATAATTTGTCTCAAAGGGAAACTGTGTTATGAGGGGTATGTTGTAGGATGAAGAGTCATGTGTTTTGTAAGGTAAACAAAATAGAATAAAGGAGAAAAAGGAAGTGCAGTGCATGCATAGTTTCCAACAGTTTAAAATAGGTACCATGGACGCTTTACTGCTGAGCCAGGCATCTAATGTCTTCACACGCGATACTATCTCGTTGGACTGTAGAATACAAGTCCATGCTGATATATGTACTGACCTTGATTATAATGCACTTGTATTAATTCTTTATGCTCATTTCAATAAATATGGACTTATAAAGCCTAGAAGATAAAAACAGATGATAATAATTACATCTGATATGCAGAAATCCCTCAAGACGGAGACTGAGAGAGAGAGAGACAGGTAGATTTATAACAAAAATAAAGGATACAATGATATAAGCTTCACTTGAATGTCTGTTATTTGTTTGAAAATTAAGTGATCCCTCGTTTAGGAACTGACCATTGTACAATGGATACAGTTATCATGGGACAGAAGACAATCAAGGGGTAGCAGGGTGGACCTCTCCCTTAATCATGGATTTTACTAAAGAGAAGAAAGTATACCCATCCGCATTTCATTGTCTAATGACACTGACCATACAACTGGAAGTTTAGAGGAGAGAAGAGACAATGCATGATGTTCCTCTCCAATGGACCTATGTAGATTAGTCTAGCACATTAACTGCATAAAGCCCACCTCCTCACTCCATTTAAGAGAACATACCTGCCCTATTTATATGACATTCACAGGATAACTCTATAAATAACTCTATATTATATGTTGCTGTGATTCATTTTTTTCTCTCAAAACTCCTCTCCCAACACTCCATTTCTTGTACAGGAAATATGTGAGACTTGCTGGATTTACAAATTTATACATTATACATTTACATGACATATTTGCTATGTTTCCATCCAATATTAATGCACTTATGTTTTTTTTTGTTGATGTTTTTTACATTCTTAGCAGAGAAAGTTATCCACTAAATACATGCTGGTGTAAATATTAGTTACATTACTGCAAATATTCTGTACATTGGGCTATAAAGTAGCAATAATAGAGCAGTCACATGGAAATATGTCAAATAGTGGGCAGCTCATTTACTTACATTTTTGGATATCTTTATTAGGATTTAGGAATGATGCATACGATTATGAGAGAAATACACACATGAGGTCATGAAAGAGCATGGAGTATAGTGGTATAGAAGAAAACAAGAGCGGAAGAGTGAAACACATTATAGGAAGTGATTATTTACAAAAAGTAAAGTGAAACTTTAACCTCATCCTCATTCTTTCTTTTCCCTTGGTGATAATGGTTTGGCTTTAGCTGCACAGCTGGCAATTCTCCATGTCATGGCTCAGCAAGAAATCCTTTGTATCCTTTCATGATAGTCTGTTCTTTGCGTCATATAGATTTGGAAGAATTGCTGCCACAGTTAGCATTGATGTTAGTTAGTAAATTCACAAAAAGTACACGTCTGTATATCTTATACTACAGTATTGAATGTAAGTGGATTATAACTGAATAATTAAGTACTGCAATGTTACATGAACACTGCAAGCCTGTCAAGTCGCTGGTTGTCTGAGAGTCACACAAAATTGATCCCATTTCCCAGAATAATGTGCTTTGATTGCTGATCTCCTTAATTTCTTAAGATGAAAGTAAAATTTCTCCTACCACCGCTAGAGAAATGCCAGTAAAGAAGAAATACACAGTGGTAGAGCAGAGATATGTACCTTTCATCTACTCTCTTGCCTGATGCAGCCGCTCTCTGCTCAAATGTAGTGGAAGCTGTTATGACAATCACATCACCAGGCTAGAGATGGGCGAATCGATTTGTAAATTCAGCCGAATTTCAGATATTTACAAACTAATTAGCAAATTAGAACTTAAATCATAAATTTGAGCAACATACCCAGGGTTTCATACTCTAGGTACTGTAATGGGTGAATGTCGCTTGCGGTTGCTTGTATTATGGACTTTAGCAGTCACTATAAGACTATGTACCAGTAGCTGCCTGGTGCTATTTAACAATTGAAGTGCTGAGAGCTCTCTGTTGATTATAACAGCTGACCAACACTTCCCTTGCAGGTGAAAGCAGAGAGCAGAACCCAAACAACCAGACTGGGTCTGAATTGCAAAATAACTACCAGTTGCTTGGGTCTTTATTACCATCTAAGTGGGGGCTGCGTTACACAGTAGTCAACAAGGCATGGAATCTGTATTGTATAGAGGCCAAAAAAGATTGTGTTCTTTAGTGGGTGTTATGGCCACCAGTGCAGCAAAGCTTTTAGTAAATTAAAAAGCTTATCTGAATAAGTCCAAAGTAATTCAATCTCTTGACAGGCTTCTGATAAAGCAGTTAGATGCTTCTCAGTAAAGTATGTGTTGTCTCTTTAAAAAAATAGGGGGCATCATATCCAATATACTGTATATCCTTTGCCATTTAAAATGAATATACTGTATATATTGTAAAATTGGCTGACGGGCCACATAAGGATAATTAGAAAGAGCATGCGCTTGCTGTGCAGACCATTTGTAGATGTGTAAGCCAAGGTCCTGTTGCTGTCAAAAAAATTAAACCCCAAAATAAATGATATTACAAATGTCCAAATTTCACAGGAACAGGCTTGGCAACAAAAAAAACCATAAGGAACAAACCCACTTTGTTCCTCTATGGAGGAACACGCGACACTGAATGAAAGAACAAACGCGAGGTCTATGTATACTGTGCAGAGATTTACCTGACAGCACTGTACAAAGAGGGCAAGCTTGTGACTTTTTTATTCAGCTTTGAAAGTAGATCATATACTTTAGCATGTGCATAGTAATCAGTATAACACAGCAAACAGGTGCAAATAAGAAGGAGCACAGCAAACAAAACCTTAGGTGATGAAATGAGTCTTCCTCTTTTGTTGCTCCACATCCTCTGCATCACTTGGCCTGGCAGAAGTTTCACAGAGCTTCAAGACAGGAACACTCTTTCCTCCTGACTGAGCAATTTCAGGCTGCCTGCCTTATAATGGAAATCATGCTGTCCAGTTATCTGAGGAAAGGGCTGAGTTATTCGAATCCATGAGAACTTAACCTCTTCCTCACATGTGGCATATCTCCACCATGCCACAGCAGCCCAGGCCCAGCATCACATTCCCTTGATAATGTTGCCATCAGGCTATCTTACTTCCTATACCTATTTCCATTCTAGTGGATTTAAATGTCTTCATCAACATTTGTACTGGCACTGCCACCTCTAAACTCCTCATACTTATTTCCTCTGTTGGTCTCTCCCAGTAGACATCATCTCCCACCCATCGTGATTGAGCCTTCCCGGATCTCATATTCTCCCATCTCTGCATGATATCCAGCTTCTTCAACCATATTCTCCTTTTTCTCTGCCTCACCTTGCCTCCCACACCCCTCTTGCACTCGAATCGTTCATAAGCAATGATATCTAAACACAATTGACCTGATCTTATTCTTAGTTTCACTTTTAACACTCTTCTCTCCTTTTACTACTCTCTCATGCCCACTACACTCACCATAGCCCTAGACAAGGGAGCTCCAGCTACCACACATGGTCTCTGACGATCCAAACCTCAACCCTGGCACTCCAAACAGACCCACCATTTGCATAAGTGCTTCCTAACTGCTGAGCAGCAGTGAAGAAAAACTCGCTCCAAAACTGACTTCGTTCATTACAAATTTATCCTGTTTTCTTGCTATAGTGCCTTCCATCAACAAGTAAATCTACTTTAAGTCTTTAATATCTACCAAATTCATTAAACACATTCACCTTCAACTTTCTTTTGTGTCAGTCCCCAATGCCCTCATTTTTCCCCCATTGCCACTTATGACTTCACCACATGCATCAAGGGCAAAATCAACATCAACCATCAATAAATGGTCTGTCGTCAGATCCAGCACCTCACACTTTTCGGGTCCCCCAAGGCTCTGTTCTCTCTTTATACCTCTTCTCTAAGTGAACTAATATGCTCTTTTGGCATCCACTAAACCTCTATACAGACAACACACATCTACCTCTACTCTATCTTTCCATCATCTCCACTTTGATGTCCCAATGCTCATCATGTTTACAATGGAGCAAATCATTCTATCAATGTCATTACCAACCCTCTAGTCTCCATCACAGTGGACCAAATATTCTCTATCCAGTTCCCCATGCTCACTGCCATGGTGTCATGCTTTACTTAAAGCTCCACTTTACTCTACATATCCATTCCCTTGTGCTGTCAAGTTGTCTCCTTCTTTGAATCATTGCCACAATATGTCCCTTTCTCTCTCTGGACATGACAATAATCCTTATACATTCTCTCATTATCTCCCATCTTCCTCTTTTGTTGCTCCACATCCTCTACATCACTCTTTAAATCAGTACACTGAAACTACATTATCTCCAAAATCTAATTCTAGCTACTCACCTTCATCTTCAAAGTCCTCACCAACACTTCCCCCTTAACTCTGTCCCCATCGTGATATATTCTCTCTCTCGCCATCTAAGATTTGACCTGTGACTTTCCATCTCTCTGATAACCAAGTCTCACTTCCCCCTCCCAGACTTATCTTGTGCTGCTTCACACTTATGGCCCTTCCAACCTGGCTAGTTCAGACTATCCCTCAGCCTCAATCTTTTAAGCGATCAAAACTGACTTCTTCATGATTGCATAGCTCACCCAAACTGACACAAATTCCTTTTAGTGTTATACCAACTACTGTCCCAATCACCACTTTGAGTCCCACTAGTTCCTATTGTCTCAGCATTGCCTCTTCCTCTAGACCAAGGATGGCCAGACTTTTGGACTCAGTGATCCATTCTAAAGCATGAAAATTCTGTGATTTACTATACTACATAATGTCATTTTTATTAGGTCAACTATGCAATGAAATGTAAAATAACATAAATCAATTTACCATATTTAAAAGTTGTTTTTCACTCACCTTCCTATTGTAAAGTTAATATATGACACTGTATATCTTGTGATTACTTAATTACAAGTGAAGGCAGTATTTGAAATGTTCATTGATCAGATGGTTTCTGTATCATCATTTAATTATATATAAATGGGAGAAGGTTGCTTTGCAAAGGAAGATTGATCCAAAAAATGATGTAGAACGAAGAGCTATTGATCTCAAACCTGAGAATTGTGTGTCATGGAAAGATTACGGATTTTTTTTATCAGAATCTCTTATTTTTAGGGGAATTTCATATTGCAGCTTCAAAAAATCTTTCTCTAAATCTGACGCATTCATATTGAACATAAAAGAGATAGTTGCAGACAGGAAAACTAAGATTGATTCAGTATCCTGAAATTGCCTCTCTAGTTCTTGCCTAAGATTGTCTACTTTATTTATTTGTCTACTTTATTTAATCAACTGCCCCCAAGTCAGGCACCTGACATCATTGTACAACAGCAGGGGGTAAATGTATTATGCTGCACTTTCTGCTACTCAATGATATTCAGTGACTTTGAGGACAAATTCTAATTGGCAATGTCTTTAAGAGCATGTTTTGTCCTTACAAACAGTGCTATTTTAACTTTAGCTGTCAAAGTTGCGAATATCCGGGAGTTGCAGAAAGTACAGCATAATCAATTTACCCCCAGGTCTTCATACTCTGCCTTATTTTCCTCTAGTTCAGTTAACTATCATGGTATTAATGTCCATAACATCTTCAGCACCCGGTTCATTCTGATGCACACCGAACAGCCACAACATTAAAACCACTTATAATTGAAGTAAATAACATTGATTATTTTGATACAATGGAACGGGAAGTGAACAGTCAGTTCTCAAAGTTTAAGTGTTTAAAGGAGGAAAAATGAGCAAGCATCTTAGCGACTTTGACAAGGGTCAAATTTTGATGTCTAAACAACTGGGCCAGAGCATCTCCAAAACTGAAGGTCTTGTGAGGTGCTCCCGGTATGCAGTGGTTAGTACCTACCAAAAGTGGTCCATGGAAAGACAACCGGTGGACCGGCGACAAGGTCAATGTTCTGCTGGAAAAACAAGGCTCATTGATGAGCATGGGGAGTTGAGGCTAGCCTGCCTGGTCCAAATCCACAGAAGTGGTGGCTTGGTCTGATGAATTACGTTTTCTTTTACATCATGTGGACAACCAGATGGCATCAGAATGTACTATGGGAAGAAGGCAAGCCGGCAGAGGTAGTGTGATACTCTGGGCAATGTTCTGCTGGGAAACCTTGGATCCTGGCGATTATGTGGACTTTAGTTTGACACGCACCAGCTACCTAAACATTGAAGACCGAGGATACCCCTTCATGGCAACATTGTTCTTTGATGGAAGTGGCCTCTTTCAGCAGGATAATGCGCTCTTCCCTACTGCAAAAATAGTTCATGAATGGTTTGAGGAACATGACAAAGATTTCAAGGTGTAAACTTGGCCACCAAATTCTCCAGTTCCTTATTGGATAGAGCATCTGTGGGATGTGCTCAAAAAACAAGTTTGAGCCATAGATGCCCCACCATGCATCTTTAAGGACTTAAAGGATCTGCTGGTAATGTCTTAGTAATGTCTGATGGGTACCTCTTGGTAAGTTAGCGCTCAATTTAAAAACACATATATGTATGGCCCAAAAATAGGGTCTTTCACTGTTTAGAGTTAGGACCACCCTATTAGCAGCATCGCCATGAAGTGGCGTGTGGCTTTCCATACATTTGCAAATGTGTGCAACTGAGATTTCTGCATTTTTATGTACAAATAGAAATAACAACTCTTTTACTGGTTATAGCAGTGTGTTGGTTTTTTTTTTCTCTGTATTTGTTCCTTCCTGGATAACCCCATCATTTCAAGCACCTGCTATGAACCTATAAATTGATTGAGCAACTTCCACTTCCACTTCTGTATTGTTTGTTTGAGAGGCATGCTATGGTGTCAGTAGCTGATGGGGAGTGCTGGCGCCATATTGCAATTTGGAAAATTTTGGGGTACCACCTGGTAAGCTAGCCCTCAATTTAAAAACACATACATGTATGGCCCAAAAATAGGGACTCTCATTGTTTAGAGTTAGGACCACCCTATTAGCAGAAGTGCCTTGATCGGGCGGGTGGCTTTCCATACATTTGCGAATGCGTGCAAGCGAGATTTCTGCATTTTTATGTACAAACAGAAATAGCAACTCCTTTGCTGGTTATAGCAGTGTGCTGGGGGATTTTTCTCGGTAATGTACAGGGCTGTCTTTCCACAAGCCTATGGCCCTGCCTATGGGGCCCCACAAACATAGGGGCCCCATAGGCAGGGCACAATAGGAAAAAAAATCTATTCACTTATGTATCAAGGCACAGCTTTACTGCATGTTTTTTAATGTTTAAACACTGATTTTTGTTGCAGGTACCAATAAATATAAACTTAATTTTTTTTATAATTTACATTTTAATTCCTGTGAGTGGTTGTGTAGGTAGGTGCCCAAGTGCACTGCTTTGCCTGGGGGCCCATCATGTTGTTAAGATGGCCCTGCTTTTGGATTCCATGCCTCCACGGGTCAGAGCTATTTTGGCGTAACAAGGAGGAACTACACAATATTATGCAGGTAGTTTTAATGTTGTTGTGTGGAGATGGTGCCCGAGAAGCGGGCGAAGGTACCCGCCATCGCTGTGTCCCTGGAGGGACAGAAGACGTTCCTGGCGCCCGTGAAGGGGGTGAAGAGTCTCCTGGTAGCTGAGCCCTGCAAGTGGGTGAAGAAAGAAGAGGAGAAGAACTTACCCGTCCATCGATCCAGCGGCGGTGAGTATGCCTTTCTTCCTGCAGGTCCCGTGCGCGGGGGAAGGATGAGCCAATCAGGGCTCATCTTTCCCCGCTGGCCAATCAGCGGCCGGATGCGCGAGCCAATCGCGGCTCGCGCCCGGCCATTCAAAAGATTGGCGCCGACGCGAGCCAATCAGCGCTCGCGCCGGCTGATGACGTCACACCGGCGACTATATAAGTCGCCGGGTGGCGCCATTTTGCCAGAAGTCCGTCGGCGGAGAAGAGGAAGGACGTCTCTTCACGGCGTCCAGGACCAGGACCAGCGGCAGCGGCGGCAGGGGGCCTTTGTAAGGGCCGTGAGCTACCCTGCCGCCAGAAGACTACAATCAAGCCGCCGGAGCAGTGATCGCCGGCGGGGAGCCCTTGTAAGGGCTGAGAGCGCCCCCGCCAAGCAGCTCTCAACAGCGCCGAACCGGAGAAGAGGCGCCGCCGGTTGGAGGGTCTGGAAGACCCGGAGAAGGCGGAAGAAGACGGCGTGGCAAGCTGAGATTCCTGCGCAGAGCAGGTAAGTGACTCAGCGTTAATTCGGGCACTAGGCCCGGGGCCACAGTCGGGCACAAGGCCCGTTGGCACTATCTTAGGGGCACAAGGCCCAGGGATCTGGGCACTAGGCCCCAACGAAGTTAGTGGGCCAGTAGGCCATAGTACTATGATAAAGGGGACAAGCCCCTATTAGTTAGACAGGGGGCATGGGAGCCCCAGTTACAAGGGCACAAGGCCCTTAGGTAGTTAGGGGCCTAGAGGCCATAGGAAGGCCAGAGGGCCTGGTTAGGGGCTAGTAGCCCGTAGGCTATTAAGGGCACAAGGCCCTAGTAGATAGCTAGGGAGGCCACAGGTCTCGGTAGGCAGGGGCTAGGACCCCTAGGTAGTAGGGCACAAGGCCCTAGTTAGTGGGCTCAGAGCCCTGAGGTAGAGAGGGGGTTGAGGCCCATTAAGCAGAGCACAAGGCTCTGTTTGTAGCTGGGCAGAGACCCATGGTGTGTAGGGCATAAGGCCCTGGTGGTGTGTGGTAGAGGCGTGGGAGCCTCGTGAGTGTAGGCGCGGTCCTGTGTGAGGTGAGCACACGTGGTTAGGAGGTACAGTAGAGCGGAGGCTCCTGTGGTGCTGTAGCAACCTGCTGGTTGGCTAACAGCGGTGTGCTCTGGTAAGTAGCGTGCAAAGTACTGTATACTGTATTTATTCTGTCTGTGCGGCGAGTATAGTTTACATTACGGTATTTTGGGGTGTGCTACATAACTGTGTCCAGGGGCAAGACGTCAGGCCCCCATTAAAGGTAGGCTCTTGTTCCCTGTGTTTCCTGTGCTAACCCGTGTTGTGGGGACAAGTGTAGTTACCAGCATACACATGGTCAGGGGAGAATACACGTAGTTTCCCTGTCCCTTAGGTCCCCGGGGTCACACTGGTACCCAGAGGGGGTGGCTGAGTGAGTCGGTGGCAGTGCAGCACACCTTGAGGCAGTTCCAGGGGCGGCCGTGGTTCTGATCAAGGGTCCTCAAGGCCGGTTCCGTGCAGGTGGACCTGTGGTTCCGGACGTAGGGACACGTGTGAGATACCCGAGTACAGGCAGTCGGGCGGTTCAGTTCGATCGGCTGTTCCGTGCGGCAGTCGGCCCGCGGGTTAGTGTGCTGTTCTACTGAGCTTCAGCCGGGCTTAAAGAACCGGTCCTTAGGGTCCGTGGGTGACCCCATAGCAAGAAGGCAGCTTCTTGGTACGACCTGGGTGAGGGGGTTAGGAACCGCCCTCCGGTTTAGGCTGTGAACACCGGCTGGTGTTCCCCGTAGCGTGTAAGTGAGCAGTTCCGTTAGTGCACCACACCTAGTTAGTCATAGTGTTTGACTTAGTTGCGTTGCCGACCATTAGAACGTTGTTAGGGTCGGGTCGCTGTTGTAGCCAGTCCAGTTTTGTGGGTGCCATCTTAGTCTCACTGAGAGCGTAGAGGGAGGCTGTGTGTTCTTGTCATCCGCAGGAGTCGGGAAGGTGCAGGAGAACCGGATCGGAAGTGGGAGTGTCCCGGTGAGTATCACGCTCGATTCCCCCTTTCGGTTAGGCCCTCACCGGCAGGTGTGTGAGGTACTTGAGGCGGGATTAGTCCTCGGACTAGTCTTGGCCTTCAGTGCCTGTAGTCCCCCGCGTCTTGGCAAGAACAAAGCGAGGAGGCGGCGAGGAGCTTGGACTGACTGTGCCCTTGTTCTTTGCCGTAGTCTCGGACAGCCCTTACCTGGTAGGCACGGCCGTAATCTCTGTCTCTATCTTAGAGGGACGTGATTGGAGGTGACTGCGGCTGCGGATCTGCTGGGATTGGATCGCAGCTGGGAAATCGGAAGCGGACTGGAGGTGACCATCGTTTACAAGGTAAGTTCTTTTGTGTTGCGTCTGTCCCTGTCTTTCCCCGCAGGGGGCGTTACATTTGCAGACCATGGCTTGGGCCCCATCAGTAGCAATGTTTCAGCACCATTTACCAACAAGGTAGACTTGTTTCCTTAACAAACCTAATAAAACTGTAAATTTCTATACCTCTAGCTTCTTCCTTTCATAGGGATCATAGTAAAAAATTCCTTCTTATAACTCATATTAGGGAATACCATTCTTATGAACACGAAGTATCTATTATATCAGTTAACAATGTCAAAGTCATCCACCACTTGGTCCACCCGTCTCGTTATAGTTTAGAGAGAGGCATGTCTTTAATTGCTTGCATGATTTCAGCAATATTATTTCATTTATCAAGTAAAACATCTCAAGTGTCAGGGAAAGCTTACTTAAATATTTCTCCATCTTAAAGGCTTCATCAATTATTCCTTGGCACTGCAAAATATGTTTTGCAAATATAAACTGTTGCGCTCCTAACAAAGTTTTCAAGCATTTTATTCTAATCTTCCTTATTTCACAATTAGGTGGAAAGTAACAATTGTATTTTTATATAGACTTGAAAAATGTCTCTCTAAATCCCCCTTCTTCAGCACAACATATCAAACATATGCATGTGTCTCTAAACATCATAAAAAAGCATGTTCCCATTCTTCACGAAAGTAGGAGGTTTTCAAATGCAATAGGAGAGTACATTTTTTCTATATATAACAGTACAATGGCGCTCAACCCAATAATACTTTATCATAAAGATATATAAACACCATGAATAATGCGCACTCCCTTATTCACAAGGTGGCAGCCTATCTCCAAAAACCAGGTGGTAAATCCAGTCATCGCAAAATTTGAAAAGAAAAGATGTGGAGAAAGGGGCGCCTGTGATATTATTTGGAATTAAGACCAATAATAAATAATAATAGGCGATCTGCGTACCCGGGGTAAGAGAGAGCTAGGCACACCAATATGCAAAATTCTTGTCACCACAACACCAGCAATGCTGAATCTCCAACTCCAATATGAGGTACCAACTATAGGAACACAGGAAAGATGAAGGAGAAAGAAAAAAACAGAGATAGTGTAATATTCTATGACACATACCGGCCTATTCAGTTTGGCCACGTTGGTGTAGAAATAACGCAGCGCTAATTGTATTACTGTTAGTACGGTAATTTTAACCCACATTTTTGCTCGAGGCCCCAAGGGCTGCAAGCAAAATTCAGCGTTAGAATTACCGTACTAACAGTACCATAGTTTACTATAGTGACAGTAATAGTGCGCAGGCCGCGTTATTCCTACAATAACGCTGCCGAATTGATTCGGCCCCTTAAAATAGCAAAGTATCCCAAAGCTTATGTGCGTACCAGATAAAATAGTATGTGAGGCTTATCTGTATAATCCTGCATGAGGCCAGTATGACACAATAACAATCTCCAAACATGTAATCTGGATCGCTCCAAACAAAGATGAAGGACCAGATAGTGTAGTAAGTAAAACACCAACTTTAATATAGACATAAATAATATGCACACACAAACAGAAATGTATAAGAGCTTATCTGTATCCCATAATATTGTTCAGGAGTCCTTTTCTGAGCGGCCAATCAATAAGGGGGAATATTCCAAGATCATTGGTGGCCAGTTCAGGATGACATTTTTTGCGTGCTGTAATCTACAGCACTTTTCATATTAATACTTCGTAAGGAGGAGTAGAATAATACGAGTAATACTGTCCACTCTTAAATAGCCGGGGAGCGCCATTTTGTGCATGCACGATTGCGCAATGTACATACGCAATCATGACTTTACAATGCACATGCATGAACATTTAAATCTCACAACATTGTTACCATTTAATCTATTGATCTGAACAGATGTTCAATTCAACATAGTAAACATCTGGAGAGTACTTTGAAGATGCTCAGTATTTTGAGCTGTAATTGACAGTCCCAGTGATATAGGGTTTAAGGATGATGGTTCAGGTACAATTCTGACACAAATGCCACACTGTGGGGCCCACCTGTCTGTCCTTCCTGGGAACAGGTGAGGTAGAAGTAGGGCTGGTCCCTGAAGACTGGGCCTCTGTAGTAGAAAGCAGTGTTTGTAGGATGTCATGGATCTGCTATTATGGTGAGGTACCCCAAGATGATGAATGAGTTTTAATGGTCTGACCCACGGTCCGATGCGCATGAGGTGGTATACAGGCATATTTGGCAGGAGGGCAATTGCTGAGGTGCCTTAAGTAGGCTGAGCCATGATTGACTGCAGGTGCCAGGAGGTTCTCCCCTAGTTGGTTGTTTAATAAGACATTGTGACTAGACAACTGTGCTCTGGTTCAGACTATATATCGCTCAGGTGGTTGGGTTTTGGGCAAAAGGGAAGTAGTGGGGGTAAGCACCTGGAGGATGCTGGGCATTGTAGTGCCACGGGATGCCTCAGAGTGCAGGGGGAGCTGGCGGTCTGGTGATGGGAACTAGGCCCAAGTTCTGGAGAGGCAAAAAGGCTGTTCCAGGTGCTCTCTAACAGACCCCTACAGGATCAGTAGATATTTATGACCCCAGTAAAACTTTTGTGGTGTATGAACCTGAAAGACAATCACGATGTATAGCTTACTTATTTATAGCACTAGAGCTTCAGGAATGTGCATCCATCATTGATGATCTAAAATAAGGCCATGCCAATGTTACAGCTCCAAACCAGATTGATGAAACAACTGGCTACAATCTACTGGTACATAATATTCAACTGTTTGGCCACCTCTGCTCTAGACTGTAGTCTGCCTCTAACAGGTCCCTCTTCATCCTCTGTCATCAACCTCGTATTTACTTGTTCTGTTTTTGTGTATGATTTGTATTTTGCATGATTTGTTATTCCAACAGTTGTTGGTGGATATAATCAAATTTCAATGGTGGAATTTAATGGAAATATTCAGATATAAATTGGTTGCATTGGTATAGTATTACTCTCTAGTAACATAAAGCTGTACTGTATGGTGTGAGCCAATGTTGGCTAACCTATGGCACTCCAGGTGTTGTGAAACTACAAGTCCCAGCATACCCTTTCAGCAATAAGCTGCTATATATTGGCAAAGCATGCTCACAATACCTGGAGTATCACAGGTTAGCCAACACTGTGAGCTATTAATACTTATTTTAGAATATACGGGTGCCATGTGGGAAACTTTTTTGTACTGTTATTAAGCTACACCCCTGTGATGGTTGAACTAATACTATAACATAATCTTCATTAAGCCACACTACTTGGAAGACTACACCGATACTAGTCCAGAACGTACCTAGAAAGTTGTGATCTAAGGCACCTTTAATTGCCATTCTGTAGAACTGTCTGATCATGTTCAAACAACAGTTAGAAAAATACTAATAATGCTCCTTTTTTAGCATTTAATTCTTATATAACCGACTCTGCCTGTCCGATAAGTCACTCACGAATAATATATGGAAAATATTCACTTTATTGCAAGTAAATATACATATGTAAAAGAGAAAAAAGCCATGATATCTGTCACAATGTAATAAAACACTAGGAACAGAACAGAAGCAAGTAAAGATAATAAAACCTCTCCGTCTGTTCTCATTCTGCACTTGTGAGTGTCCTTTGATGCCTTAACCAAGTTATGTCTGTTGTCAAAGAAAAACAAATAGAACAGAAGTGAACTGAGAGCAGAGAGGATTTATTTCATCATCCACTGTCAATATTTTTTATTTAAAAGTTGTACTGAGAGCAATAACGACGGCCTACGCATTACAATGAGCTTGTCACGCTCAGGAAAGACAAGACTTGAACGTTAGTTTGTGCAGTGAGACCATTAGACTCGTGGGCTTATTTACCACTTCGTTGCATCAGGATTTATCTCTCTGAAGTGGGAGTTGTTGGACTGTCACAGTATAGCCGAAATTGACTTGAGGATTATGTAATTATATCTTCTTGTCTTAGCCTATGTGCATTAGTGGATCCAAGTATGTTTTGTCCTGTTATTTTTAATAGGTGCTGGGTTTCTAAAATCCTTCAGTGACTACTGTTGTGGCCGTGTAACATAAACCAAATGCCTATATTTCCGCATACATTACAATCAAAACAAAACACAAACAACATTTATGGAATTGCTACAATAAAATTCAGTTAATATATTGCAATCTGTGAATTAATACAATAAATATGTGTATATGTCCAACACCCATATACAGGGATAGGCTGGGCTGGGGGGCATATGCCCCATGGGCCGGTCCCATATTGGCTACCTTGGGCTGGGTCACTGCATTTTTTTCCTTTAAAATGTTCCTAGTAGGCCGCTGTGTTGAGTTTTGCCCCCTGGGCTAAAATTTGCCAGTCCTCCCCAATTCCTAGAGGATTCTAAGAGAAGGCTCCCTCTGAGGCACCGTACACAATGAGAGTAACAGTTCGAGTTTTCCAGAGCAATAATACTAATAATGTCCTTTCTTGGATCAAAGTTCTGGAAAGATATATATGTGTATAAATCCAATAAATCCGAATACAGCAACAATGACACAGAACATAGAATGTCCAACCGAATGCTGCACCAAAGTAACTGCAATAGACAGGATTACCCCTGGAAACTTGTTACAATATGAACACAGTCTCAAAGAAACACATGTAAGGGGAACCCTAGAGTGACTAAAGATTGAAGCTGATCCTCTGCCAGAGATACAGTGTTGGGAACACAACAGTGTTAACAGTGAACTTCAGAGAAGCAGAAAGGAACCACTTTCAACAAATGCAGCATCAGGAATCAGCAATAGCAACTCACTTGGCAATGGAGTAGCCAAAGGAGTCCAGGGTTATATCCAAGTTTAACATCAGCACTGATGGTAACTTGTCAGTCTGGAAAAATGGAGCAATGTTCTTTAGTAAGCAAGCGGAGCTTACAACAGGTAGCTGGGTCAGAATGCAGGCAAAGATCATACAGTGGTTAAACAGAAGCCAGGTAAGGTACATAAATAAACAGGCATAGGTACACAAGACACTGATCAATAAGATTATAATCTGGAGATTCACCCTTGCACTGACTGGATCTTATAATCACAGGTATGTGCTCCAGCACTTGCATGACATCACTGCTCATCTAGACACTTTGGGCTAAGAAGGTCTAAGGGGTATATTTACTAAACTGCGGGTTTGAAAAAGTGGAGATGTTGCCTATAACAACCAATCAGATTCTAGTTACCATTTATTTAGTACATTCTACAAAGTGACAGCTAGAATCTGATAGGTTGCTATAGGCAACATCTACACTTTTTCAAACCCGTAGTTTAGTATATATACCCCTTAGTCTTTCTTAGCCCTATATGTAATTCTGAGCTTATGGGATCCTGGGACCAAGTTATATCTGACATAGTTTGTGACAGAATTTTTTAACAGAATAGTCCATATCAAAACCTGCTGTGAAAGCCTCATCTGGACATATGTGACGTGAGGATGTGAAAGGGACACTATTAAACATCCAGTTCTGACAAACAATTTCCTGAATTTATTTATGTACAATAGAGAAAACAGTAAAAATCAGCGCAACAATCTAGATAACCTTCTATCAAACCTAAGAGCTGCTACAGATTGCGATTTCCTGTCTCTAGTAATAATCACACACACACATAGATATCTGCAGCACTCAAATTCGGAGATATGTAGTGAAACAACAATAATAATAGCAGCGACTGTACGTTTTGTTAATAGATACAAAGTGCATGAAAACTCTATTTGTCAATTATTATGACACCGATCTGAAGAAATATCTGACCTGCAATATGTCGTCAATCTTGAGTATTATCATTCCATGGCAAGGTAATCACTTGTTAGGATAGTTCTGCTGCTGGAAGCGATTCCCTAGATCTATGTATCCAATCCTTTAAGAAAATGTATTTCCACAATATGACTTCTTTATTACTTTTTTCAACACACTTTTGTTAAGAAATTCTATAACTAGGATATCTCTTTTCTGGAACATAGGAGATATAATATTACATCCACCTCAATTTTCTGTGTCTTTTAGCGTTGTCCAAAAACCTTAACTGTGCCTTTTTAATAAGTATCTATATATATTAACAGTATTATTATTTGCAACTTTTCACATTTTACATCCCTGTGTTTGGTAAAAGGGCTCAGAAAGACCTTTTACACAGTCTACCCTCATATATTTCAAACTATAGGTAGTCATTCTGTTCTGGCTAGCTGGAGAGGCAATCTACTGTAAGGACATGTCTTTTAAAGGTTTATGGTAAGCAAAAACTGAAACATATTAGGAAGATAATTGGATTCTCTGGCTTTGAATATATTTTCAGGTATGTATTCAGATACTGTTGCCAGAAGCATAGCATAAAAAAGTTGCAACGATGTCTTAGTTATATTTATGTAACCCCCCTGTCACTATGAAATGTGGAGTGCAAAGGTTACACAGTGCACCTCCTTCTCAAGCCCTGGCTAGCTGAGGGGCATGGGATTAATGACCAGGGGGTCCCTGCACATGCAGGTGTTTCTTTGTAAGTAGTGGGGCACAGGTGATGTCACTTTGTGATGCAGTGCAATGAAAGTCAGAATAATTTGGGCACCAGACCATCTCTATGACAAACTGAACCCTTTAATTACACTGCTCTTCCTCCAGCACGATAATCATAATGGCTGCAGCAATAAATAAATATATATACATCTCCTTACTCTCTCCAGCACAGTTCTTAATATTATCTCGATGTTATATAACATAGGTCACATGTCTCTTACACTCCAGTATTTCTACTTTGGGCTCTGACACTTCTCTCTGTGTACACACAGCCCTTGGCTCTGACACTTCAGCTACCATGCCTCTTGTAGCCACCCTCACTCCAGGGTCTCTCCCATGCAAATTGTTCCCCTCTCTCTTGGGGTTCTCTTTAGTGATATTGGGTTCTCTCCCTCTCTGGGATTAGGGACTCCTCCCCTGTGTATAGGCAGCCACACTACTGCATGCAGCAATCCCCATTTCTCTTTTGGGGTTCTTCCCCTTATGGGCTCTCCCACTCTTGCTGACAGGGACAATAGTGTTTGTCTCTAGATGGCAGCCGTCACTCACACGCTCCTGGGCAATGTTGGGGAACCCTGGAACACCCACCTCCACTGTCCAAGGTCCCCAGCTTTCACATCAGCTCTCCTGTTCCTGTCACTATATCTGTCTCTCCCTGGGTGTCTCTTTCCCCCCTTGCTGACAGCCCCTCCTTCTCACTCAGCCTCTCACAGGCTGGGCTGGGTTATCCCCATAGCAGCCAGCTTGTGTCTCTTTTCACAAACACCTAACTTGCCCTTCTGGGATCACTGAGGTGCAGGGTTTACTAAAGCACCACTAGGGGGTGTAATGTTTAAGTAAGCTCTTGTAGTTACTAATTGTGTAAGGCATACTTACCAACTTGACAAAGTTGGTTTCAGGGAGAGGTGGGCGTGATGGGGGCGGGGCTCCAAAATGCGCGTAATTTTGGGCCCGCAGCGTGACGTAATGACGCGTACGCGTTATTTGGGAGCGGGGGCAAACGCTGCGATTCACTTGGAATCGCAGCGTTTGGGACCTAATTCTGCCCACTTCACTAGAAGTGGGGCACTTCCTAGTGAAGTGGGCAGATCCGGGATATTACCACACTCTAACGGGAGTCCGTGAGACTCTCGCAAAATGCGGGAGTCTCCCGGACATTCCGGGAGAGTTGGCAAGTATAGTGTAAGGGTACCATTTTTGTGTGTAAAGTACCATTTAACTAAACTTTGGGAGGAACTCATACTTTTCTTGGCCTGGTTTGTTTTTAATTTATTGTTTACATATTTTTTTTAAGAAATATTCTTTCATTTGATAGCTATTATCTAGTGGAATTTAATTAGTGTCCACCATGCATGCAATAATCAATCCCAGACTAATGTATTCTGTGAATATTATAATACCAATTATTTGCTCATGTCCTTATAGTCATGGTTGTCCCTTACATTTCTTGTTTTTAACAGTTAATGCTGTGAACCAATCTTTCAACTTTTACATAATCTGATATATAGGAAATGTCAATGTAGCTCTGCTCACATTCGTTTGTAAGTAGACCGCCAGGTTCATGTTTTATAAAGCCCAGACTAGTGCTCTTATTATCCTCCCAACCCATGTGCATGTGATGATATCATTACACAAGTGAATGAATAGAGCACGTCAGGATGTACTGTGTTATTCATGCTGGGCAATGAGTCATTAAGGAGAACAAAGCAAAAAAAAAAGGAGTAACTTTGCACTTTGGCAAAACCATGTTGCAGTGGAGAGGGAGGTCAATTTAAAACATGGGGAGAGATTTATAGTTGGGATAGGGCATGTCCTAGATCAACTTTCAATTTCAGTGTAAAAATAAAGCTGTCAAGTATTTGTGTGCTACATGAAAAGCAGCCAGTATTAAACTTATTTGCAAAACAATATCTAATTTGCACCCCTTGCATTGTAACATGGTTTGTCTAGGATCAAATTTACTCCATCTTTTGCTTTGCTCTCCTTAATGACTCACTGTGTGCAGGCTCTGGTCCACACTGTGCAGCAAAGACACCCATGACACCCATGACGTGGGTGACAGTAATAAGCTTGCTCCCTTATCTATATAAAAAACAAACGGTAATGTTCCAGGGGCATTCATGTGGTGCTGTGGCTTCTCTCTTTGCAGGAAAACTTGGTCTCAAGAAGGTTCTTATAGGGAGTACTTAAATTGACCATGAAGAGCAAACTCACAAGTATATACAAATTTTAAAATTGTTAAATAGATGGTGCAGGTGTGTCAGTTGTAGAAATTGCATTACAGAAATCTTGTAATTAGTGAGTTAAGTGAACAAGGTAAAACATCATGACATACCATATACTGAGCATACAAATTGATGAAATAGTTAAAAAACATTGCAAATTAAAACTCCCTGAGATAGAGAGACAGAAATAGCTTAAAAAGTAACCTTCTTGTGAGTTTCAAAACGCTAATATTTCTAGTACTAGAACATGCAACCACAAATTGGAGGCTTTTCTTCCACAAGAATGGCCCCATATGCAAGTAAACAGTATTCCAAACAGCACAAAGGCTTATTGAAGGCAAGAATACCCTACTACAGGGTTTCCCAAACCCAGTCCTCAGGGCTCCCCAACAGTGCAGGATTTCCATATCTCCTTGCTGGAGCACAGGTGTATTCATTACTGACTGACACATTGTAACAGATCCACAGGTGGTCCTAATTATGTCAGATGTGATCCAGAAAACCTGCACTGTTGGGGAGCCCTGAGGACTGGGTTTGGGAAACCCTGCCCTACTATATTATACGTTTTGACCAAAGCCAAATAAATTTTAATGGAAGACGTAACAAACAACTGTGAAACAAATCACCAGTGCATATATTGTGGCCTCTAATGGTTTGCTTTTTGGGCAAGAGTAGATTATTTAAATAGGCTCAATGATCACTACCAAAAAGGAGACACTGGTCCTGATTCATTAAGGGAAGTAAAGTAAAAAAAAATAGTAATTTTTCACCTTGGCAAAACCATGTTGCATTGGAGGGGGATGTAAATTTAAAATGTGATGGCAGATTTATATTTCGGCTAGGGCATGTCCTAGATCAGGGTTGTCTAACCCGCGGCCCAGCATGCCTGTAAATGTGGCCCAGCAGGAGTTTTGGTTGTGGCAAGGGGGCAGCGCTGTTAATGAAAAAAAAAATCCTGCAAAAAAAGAAAAAGATAAGAAAATACTTACCTTATGGTCACGCCGTCCCTGCCTGGTCTCCTCCTCCGTGCGGCGCTCGCAGTGAATGTCGAGCGTGATGTCATCACGTCCGACATCCATTGCGGAGCACAGCACATAGGAGTCACCCGCGCGAACTATCAGCAGCAGTGAAACGGAAAAAACAAGAGAAGAGAATCAGAGAACAAGCCGATTAAAAGGTAAGTTAAGGGTTTTTTTTTTTAATTATTTCAAGGGACGCTGACCAGTGCATAAACTCACCTGTCCTGGAGCATCACGGACCATATCTTTCTGTCTTAATGACTGCTGTATTGAAGCCCTTCATAAAATGTTGTAACAATATGACTTGATGTTTGACAGCAGCCATTAGCATGTCATTGAAGCACTGAGCAACAACAAGGAGCATTAGCAATGATTTCTATGGTTTTTTTGGATGATCAGCTATCATTAGTGCTAGTGTATTTTATGTGCGGCCCAAAACAACTTGTCGCCTTCTAATGTGTCCCAGGGAAGCTAAAAGCTTGGACACCCCTGTCCTAGATCATCTTTACATTTCAGTGTACAAATAAGCTATCAAGTATTTGTGTCCTACATGAAATCACAGACAGTATTTAACTTATGTGCAAAATGAAAGACTAATTTGCACCCTATGCATTGAAACATGGTTTGATCCAGGGGAAACGTACTAATTTTTTGCCTTATTTTCCTTAATGAATTAGGCCCACTGTGTCTCATTTACAAAAGACACTTTTTGCATAATTCAAAATTGTTTGGTTGTGCAGATGCCTGCTCTTCATTCTCAGGTGACGTGTAAGGATTTTGCATATGGTTTGCATGTGATCAGTTTTGTCCATTTCCCAGCTTGCTATGTTTACATGCTTGTTGCCACAGTATTCTGATTCAACCTGGTCACTTTCTTGACATCTAGGAGCGATCAGCGGATCAGTTACTGTTGGAGGTGTCCCTGCTCCCTAATCCTATTGGGGGTTTCTCTGAGGTAGATCTTCTTCTGTTCAGCTTCATTTTGCTGGTATAATTTACATGCTAGATTCCTGATCCTGTAGTTCTACTTCAGTCAGTTCCTGGCTCCTGATTTCTGGTTTTGCATTATGGTGACCTTTTGCTCCTCATCTCCGGCCCTACATTATGGTGACCTTTGGCCTGACTTCACATTTTACACTTTAGTAGCTAAATTTATCAATGGATTTATTTGATATACCATATTTACACTGCAGTTATGATTTAGGCCTTATTCCCCACACTTATGTGATGGGTTAACCCTTATAAATAACTGTAAGTTCTCTATGTTCAGGACAATCATTATTGCCAGTTCAGTACTGGGACTCTGTATTATTTCTTATCTGCTGCTGAGTTTTAATAAACCATCTTTTATCACAACACAACCTCATTCTTCCTGCCAGTATATTCCTAACAAGATGCCTTTGTAAATTAAAAAATGCTTAGGTTTACAGAGGTGCACCGTGCAAAAGTGTAAAAACATACTTGCCAACTTTAAAATAATGAAGTCCAGGAGATCCCGGACAGGGGCCGTGGCTGGAGGGTGGGAGGTGGCGGGGAGCGATCAATAGCGTAATTTTGGCCCCGCCCCAGTGACGGTAATGTCATTTTTGTTGCGGGGGTGGGGCCAAAATGAGGCAAGTGTCGTCATTTTGGCTAGCAAATTGCAGGATTCGGGAGACTTGCCTACTCTCTGGGGTCCTCCTGATTTCACTAGTGCTAGTGCTGGTTGCATGGAAATCGGGGGGACCCTACGGAAATTTTTCCCCGATTTTTGCGCAACCAGCAGTAGGCTGACAGCGCTAGGATTAGTAATGCTTGGAATGGAGGACCGCACGCTTTTTTTTTTTCATACATTCATTATATTTTAATATTATACAGCTGCAGGGTCCTATGGCAGGCAGTGTAACAGTGATGTGTTTTCTAGAAAACAGCGTGTTGTATCTGGCGATTTTGAAAGCAAACTCGGGCGACTTTGCAAAATCACAGACTCATACATTTGGCGACTTGTATGGCTAGAGTGGAAGAAGTCATTACCGCGATTTGTAGCGATTTTGAGAATGGCGATTTTACATCAACTCACCGTTTACTACATCGACAAGTTTAAGCTCGCCAGAGAAAATAGCTGGAAATGCAAAATCACAGCTTCATACATTTACCCCCGAGATATGTGCACTGTCCACCTCTTTATCTCTAATTAATAATGAAACCTCATTTTTGCACTGTTCCAAAAAGCTAGGCGCACCATTGCAATACTTTCTCCCTACTGCTTTAAGTTCGTCCAACTCCTCCTCTCAGTTTGCACAAAATCCCCTGCTTTCTTACTCTGCAAACATATGCGTTTTGCCAGATGCACTTGGGCAAATTGAGGCACACAGAGAGCCCAAAAAATAAATTTTGGTTTTGATTTTGACCTCAACTGTTTTTCCTGATTTTGTGCACAGCCTGAAAACAAGCATGGGTTAAAGTAGAATCTGTTTAAAAATGCTATGCCTAGTTAACAAATGTCTTCACAAAGCACTTGTGTTCTTCAAGGGAAGGAAATCTAAAGTACATTTCTTTCTAAGACAGTATGTGCCACTAAGTTATTCAGTTGCTAAATTATGGCTTACGTTTTGACATCTCAAGCCTAATTTACTGAGAAAACAGAACCCCAGCTATTTTCAGAATGAGTCACACATGTATTTAGTTTAATAATATTGCAGGGCAGTGGGATAAAGTAAATGTTTGCTTTAATTACATATCCAATTCTATTTCATTTCCAATGAGTGGGTGATGTTAAAGTAGTTAATTCACAAATCATTTCTACTTTCCTGCCCACTGTGATAAGAGTTTATATAACATGTAACCGGAATACCTTATTTTCTTAAACTTCTCCCTATGGCACTGGAAGGTATGTGTCTACAATAGGGTGCCATTAGTTACTTTGAACTCATTAAAGTTAATAACTATTTCTTGTATTTCAGAAATGTTTTAGTTCTTTATGTGTCATTTTATAGGAACACTATAATTCATAGTTGCCTACTCTCCCGGAATGTCCGGGAGACTCCCGAATTTTTCTCAGTTCTCCCGGACTCCCGAGAGAGCAGGCAAAAATCCCGGATCCAGCGTCTCCCCGTTGTTGTAGATGGTGGGGGCGGGGCTAACCGCGGCATCGTGGTCCCGCCCCCTGCTGCGATTGGCCAGAATGTCTCATGATTGACAGGGGGCGGAGCCAAACGGCGCATCCCCGCGTGACCACGCCCCCTCAACGGACCCCCTCCCGGACGGCTGTCTTTAAAAGTTGGTAAGTATGCTATAATTATATAAATTCAACATGTTTTTGAAGTTGTCTTGTTACTATATTACCATGTGGATTAAAACATAACTTATTTGTACAGTAAACCTAATTTTAACCTGTGTTAGTCAGGAAGTACTAAATGTAGACAAGGTCAGCGCTGCTCTCACCAGCTGTTCCTGCCTGAATGAGCATTAAGTGATTTGGTTCAACTATACTGAGAGCACTGAAGCATGAGCTGCAGTTAGGTCAGATTGCGCACTCCAAATCAGTGTGTCTTGTTTAACACCATTGCACCTACTTTTGTACCAAACACTCACATCCACATTGTGAGTGAAATCAATGTTTGTCTATTATCACCATTATTTTTGTCTTTGATATATAAGCAGTCACAGTGCGCTGCCGCACCGGAGAGTGGGGAAAACAGGTCATACATAAAACAGGGACATACGAGGTAGACAAAATAAATGCAGACATGAAAAAATGGGCAGGGAGGGCCCTGGTCATGAGAGCTTCCAATCTAGTGGGGAAGCAAGGGGGGAATGAGGCTTGGATCGCAAATTGGGACGATTGTGAAAGTATACCAGTGTGATTAGTATAGGTGTTAGTAAGGTAAACACTAATAAAGAGGTGGGTTTTCAGAAAGCATGTAAAGATTTGATGGCCAGGGAAGAGTTTGAGTAAGCATATTAGAAAATTCCACAAGTTGCAAGCAGCAAAGGAGAAGTCTGATGGGACTGCGAGGTGCTTATCAGAAACATGGTGAAGCACAGGTCAGACGCAGATCTAATGAGGAAGAGCATTTTGACTTGAGGTTTTAAATTAATGAAGGAGTGGTGTTGTTGAGGGCTTTGTAGGTGAGAGTAAGTAATGTGAATTGGATTCTGAAGGATACTGGGAGCCAGTGCAGGGATTATAGAGTAGTGGACCATCCCCTCTGAGATAATCCACGTTCCAATGTTGCTTCCAAACTACTCTCTCTAACCTCCACACTTGACCTCTCCCAGCGGACTGAATCCGCTACTCATCAGGATGGCCACTGTCTTGATCTTGTTTTCTCTAGACTATGCTCAGCTTCTGATTTCCTTAACACTCCTTTCCTCCTCTCGGATCATCACCTTATTAGATTCTCTTCGGTTCTCCCCTTTGCCTCACTGGCTCCCTTCTGTGCCTGATTCTGTCCACCCTCCCTTAGGATGTAAGCTCGTATGAGCAGGGCCCTCTTTCCTCCTGTCTCCATACCTGTTCTTCCACTCCGTCTCTACTGTATTTGCCTGCCCGGAGTTTACGAAGTATTGGTATTTTATGTTTAATGTTCTGTACTGTTTTGCTCTGTATGGTCTACTGTTTGTACTGTGTACGGCGCTGCAGAAACCATGTGGCGCCTTACAAATAAACGATAATAATAATAATAATAATTCTCGCTCACCCCCAGTTCTTTACCCTCCCTAGTGTCAAACTCTTCCAAGCCTCCTCACAACCGCAGGAATATCAACTCTATTGATCTTCAACAGTTTTCCACCTCTCTCCAACACCTTCTCTCCCCAATTTCTACATTCTTCTCCCCTGATTGGGCAGTACCCCATTTTCACCAAACCCTAGCAACTGCCCTTGATCAAGTGGCTCCAGAGACACTACATACTCCACGTAGACTTCATTGCCAAACGTGGCAGACTAAAGTAACACGAACTCTACAAAAACTTTCTCATAAAGCAGATCGTCACTGGCGTAAATCTTGTACCTCTAATGATTTTATCACATATACTGGTATCTACCACTCCTATAGAAATGCCCTGGACACTGCAAAACAAACATACTTCCAATCTCTCATCTATGCTCAGGCTTTTAACCCCAAACGCCTTTTTGACATATTTAAATCTCTTCTGAATCCTTCCGCCCCAAATACTCCAACTACCATCCGTGCCCAGGATCTTGCTTCCTACTTCAAGGACAAAATAGATAAGATAAGACTTGAAATGGTATCATCTCCCTCAACAAGCAATGAGCTAAATTCCTTTGTAGCACCCTCTAACACTCTCTCTTCATTTGATCCAACAAATGAATAGAAAGTTTCTACTGTCTTCTCATCTTCCTACTCTACCTCCTGTCCTCTTGATCCCATTCCCTCACAAATTAGTCGGTCCCTGTCTCCTGTGCTCATTCCCCCTCTAACTAAAATCTGTAATCTATCTCTTTCTACTGGTATTTTTCCATCACTATTCAAGCATGCAGTGATTACTCCCATTTTAAAAAAACAAAATTCTGACCCAAACTCTCTCGCAAATTACCGCCCCATCTCCCAGCACCCATGCCCCTCCAAGCTTCTCGAGAGAATTGCCTACACTCACCTCACACACTTTCTTACAGCAAACAACCTATTGGATACTCTTCAGTCAAGATTTCGCTCTCAACACTCCACAGAGACTGCACTGACCAAGGTTGTCAATGATTTGATCACAGCAAAAAGTAAAAACCATTACTCTCTTCTAATTCTCCTTCTCTGCTGCATTTGACACTGTTGACCACACTCTCCTCATACAAACGCTACAATCCCTAGGTCTTGAAGGCACTGTCCTATCCTGGTTCTCATCCTACCTATCTAATCGCTCTTTCACTGTTAATTTATCTGGATCCACCTCTGCTCTGCTACCTTTATCAGTTGGAGTACCGCAAGGCTCAGTCCTAGGTTCTCTGCTATTCTCTATCTACACCACTTCTCTTGGAAAACTATTAAGCTCCTTTGGATTTCAGTATCATCTCTATGCAGATGATACACAAATCTATCTATCCTCTCCTGATCTTTCACCATCTGTGTTGTCTGGCATTACTGACTGTCTTTCTGCCATTTCATCTTGGAAGTCTTCTCGCCAACTCAAACTCAGTCTTTCAAAAACTGAATTAATAATATTCCCACCCAAAAACAGAAGCTTCCTGCCTGACATTTCTATTTCTGTTGATAACATGACCATAAATCCCACCCCGCAAGCTCGCTGCCTAGGTGTAATCCTTGACTCACAACTATCATTTATTCCTCACATCAACTCCATATCTAAATCATGTTACATACATCTAAGGAACATTTCCAGAATACGCACATATCTCACACAAGACACCGCAAAAACCTTAATTCATGCACTAATCATCTCCCGCATCGACTATTGCAATTCTTCTCCTTACTGGTCTTCCCAAAAGTCAGACTTAAACCCCTACAATCTATTATGCATGCAGCAGCTAGATTGATTTTCCTTGCAAACTGTTCTTCCTCTGCTAAGCCACTCTGTCAGTTTCTACATTGGTTGCCTGTATTTCAACGAATCCAATATAAAATTATTCTACTAACGTACAAGTCTGTGAACAAAATTGCACTGACATACATTTCCTCACTTGTCTCAAAATATCTCCCAACTCGACACCTCCGTTCTGCACAAGATCTGCGTCTCTCCTCCACTTTCATCACATCCTCCCATTCTCCGTTACAGGACTTTTTTCGGGGCTGCACCCACTTTGTGGAATTCCCTCCCTCGCACAGTAATACTTTCCTCTAGTCTCCAAACCTTCAAGCGTTCTCTGAAAACCCACCTCTTCAGACAAGCTTATGATATTCCTCAACCACCATCTTAATCTCCCCTATTACCACCCTCTACACAGCTAACACAAGACACAAGACAACAACCCTCTGACCAACACTGCCACCACACACACAGCCCACTCAATACTTTTACCTTTGCATTCTAGTTGCTCCAGTGTGCAATATGATGTAGCACATGCCCGTGTGTTTCAAACTCCCAATGTCCCATAGATTGTAAGCTTGTGAGCAGGGTTCTCTTACCTCTCTGTCTAATGTTCGTTCCCAATTTTAAAGCGCTATGGAATTTGCTGGCGCTATATAAATAAATGTTGATGATGATGATGATAGTGCAGTAGATGTTGAGCATCAAAAGAAAAAGCTCACTCTTTGTCGCAGCCAAAGCCGCCAAGAGAAATTTTGAGCCGGCCCCTACCCTCCCCTCCTCCTGACACCTCTAGCCATAGCATTTAGGATGGATAGAAGCAGATAGAGGAGAATGTCTGATAGGACGAAGCTACAACAGCTGAGGTAGTTGATAATGAGGAAATGAATAAGGATTTTGGTTGCATATTGGGTAATTAAAGTGCTTGTTTTGATGGTGGAGGCAAAAGGACTGGTAGAGAGACTGGATGTGAAGAGTAAAGCAGAGTCCACAGTCAATTGTGACACTAAGCCAGCAGTGGAGGTGGTGAACCTGGGTGGAGGAAAGATGCTGTTTTGGACCAGTTGAGGTGTGAGGAGATTTGGAACATCCATGTGGAAATAGTAGAGAGACAGTTGGTCACATATAATAGTAGAGTATTGGGGTAGGTCAGAGAAGGAGAAGTAGATTTGATTATCATAAGCATAGAGGTGGTACTGTACCCCAAATTAGCAGATGAGTTTGCCAAGAGAAGTGGTACAAAGCTATGCTGGATCTGACCATATAGTTGGAATGGATAGGACGAATATGTTAGGTAGAGACGTATTGGTTGTATAGGTAGGAAGTGAACTAGGAAAAATCTGTCACAGTGGACAATTGTGAAGTGAAGGATGTGCAGAAAAAGAGGATTATTAGTTGAAATAAGCAAAGAGGTCAGGAGGATAAGCATAGAAAAGTGACACTTAAACTTTATGGTAAGTAGATTATTGATCAAGCTTCTGAGGGCAGTCTCAGTGGAATGTTGGTTTGCAGAAGGCCAGGAGAGGAGTACGAAGGAGAGAAAGTGAGATAGATGGTTGCAAACAAGTCACTCAAGTAGTGTGGAGGCAAAGACGCGAAAATAGAGTGGTACCTGGAGAGAGGCTGGGTCAGAATATGATTTCTATAGGATTTGCACAAACAAAATGTTCTCTGTACCCACACACAAGGTGGCAAAGGAGCAATGTCCAGTGAAAGTACTTCCTAGTTTAATTTTAATTTTAGTCCTCCTGTGCCAATTAAAGTAATAACTTTTAATTTAACAACTTGTATGTCACTTTTTGAAATATTAATTAACATCGGTAAGTAAGGCAATAATTGACCTTTGTTCATTTTACTTTTCTTATATGTCAAATTTAATGTAACTCTTTGGAGTACCAATGTTCAATGTTCACCCATATTCTAAATTGCCCAGGACATACACAAGCTGAAAATGGTGTTTAACACTATATCTGAACTGACAATAAATTGAAGCAGATTTTCACACTGTAAAAGCTTTGTTGTTGCCAAGTTTACCCCACCACCAACCTTGTAGTTAAATTTAAAGAACAGACTAAATAGATCTGTAGGTGTCAATATTTCATTACTTGCACTTTTTAAGCTGCCATTTTTTCTTTTATTTGGAAAAACAGCCACTGTATGGTGTATACACTTTACAGATGGAACACAATTGGCTAATAAGAATGGCACAATGTGGGACTGCACTCAACCATGCCACGTTAACATACTCTATACGTGAGTGGGCTATGGCAATAAAGAAGGATTCATATATGCTTTCATGTGTCTTTCTTAAAAGGAAATTGTGCTCCCTCTCTACCGCAATTTACATGTTGAAAAATTATTGAGCGATATTTTCTTCTATGTAAAAGTAAGCAGGTTTAATTCTGTTCAGGCTCCCTTTGGACTTGGTAGAATAAAGCATAGCAACATTATCATTTAGTTTTTCTGAAACAAATAACATGAATATGTAGATGAATTTATTCCTTGTGGTACAAACTCCCTTTTTTGTTAAACACATTTTAACATATTATTATCATTCCACATGTTGTTTAATAACACATGCTATTCGAGAAAAAACAAAACAATCACCACACTATACAAATAGAGAACTAACACAGGAGTATATGCTGCAAGCAAAACATTTTGACAGTATTTAGAGAAATGAGTATCTTGGTACCACTTCTAACACAATCATTGACAGCATTTCATGTCATTAGTACATAATTGTTCATTAACTGATGAGTTACATTGCATATATCTGGAGAAATACTGAAGCAGCAAAAGTAGTCTTAATTACATGTCGAATGATAATCTGTTAATTACATTTTTACACTAATTTCTTAGCTGATGTTATATATGCCATGCTTAGATACTCAATGTATCAGAGTTTCATAGGTTGTGAAATCAAAATATATAAGTCTGTTTTATCCAGATAATTCCTACAGTACAGTGATAGCCCCCCCACGCCCCCCCACGCCCTCAATCAGACGCCTTGTCTGATTGCTGAGACAAATTTTCAGTCACAAAGTCATATATTCACTGGTATATTGGGAATTTGGGAATTTTATGTGGCCTTGAAAAATATTGAGTCAATTTTCAATAGACAGGGTCAAATCAACAAGACACAGGCTGCCAGTGTGGGTGTCGCCATGCAGCTGGACGTGGTAGCGGTGCCATTATCAATGGCACACACCACTGTTCGGTGCATGTGGCAGACCAGATTGTAGTCAGGACAAAGTCCCACAATCGGGAAAGTTGGCAGACAGTCTCTCTCTTACCTAATCTTGCTTGTTTTCACTCCCTGCTAATGTCTTAGGCTCAGTAGCTGCTGGTTGTTGCTGGAATATTGGACCCTAATTGAGAAATGCATAAATACTATTCACTTCCTGGAAAGCCTGGCAACTAGTAACCATTCTAGACCCACCCTTCCCCCAATAAGCTCCAATATTAAATCTACAGCATTCACATTTAACAAATAGGCCTTTTTCCCCAATGATCCCCTGCTTAACATTATTAGCACCCTATTAGAGCAATAAATACTATATGCACACACACACTATAGTAATCAGCAGTACTCCAACCCACATTACAACAATACTCTACTGAGCCCCTCCACATTATAGCAATATCCAGCTCAAGCCCTCCGCAATACAGCAATAACCCACTCAGCCCCTCTGCAATAAAGCAATAGCCCACTCAGCCCATCCGCAATACAGAAATAACCCACTCAGCCCCTCCACAATAAAGTAATAACCACTCAGCCTATCCGCAATACAGCAATAACCCACTCAGCACCTTCACATTACAGCAATAACCCACTCAGCCCCTCCACAATACAGCAATAACACACTTAGCTCCTTCACATTACAGCAATAACCCACTCAGCCCCTCCACAATACAGCAATAACACACTTAGCTCCTTCACATTACAGCAATAACCCACTCAGGCCTTCTGTATAACAGCAGTATCCAATTCAGCCCCTCCAAAATACAGCAATAACCCATTCAGCACCTCCGCAATACACCAATAACCCACTCAGACCCTCACCAATACAGCAATAACCCACTCAGTGCCTCCACATTTCAGCATTAACCCACTCGGCCCCTCCACAATACAGCAAAAAGCAACTCAGCCCCTCCACAATACAGCAATAACCCACTCAGCACCTTCACATTACAGCAATAACCCACTCAGGCCTTCTAAATAACAGCAGTATCCAACTCAGTCCCTCCAAAATACAGCAATAACCCACTCAGCACCTCCACATTACAGCAATAACCCACTCAGGCCCTTTGTATAACAGCAGCACCCGACTCAGTCCCTCCACAATACAGCAATAACCCACTGAGCCCCCCACCAATACAGCAATAACCCACTCAGCCCCTCCACAATACAGCAATAACCCACTGAGCCCCTCACCAATACAGCAATAACCCAATCAGCTCCTCCACATTACAGCAATACATTTGTGCTTCAATCCCTCTGCTATTGAATCTTTTCGGCACTGAAAGTGTGGAGAGCAGGTTCAGGCAATCAAAAATATCTTTGCAAAATGCCTAAATGGGACTTTTTTCACCCACCTTATACTTTTTATGGGTAAATAACAGACACAAAAAGTTTGGGGGGTTGAAAAAGCACAAAAGATGATAAATAGAATGATGTAAAGATAAAAATGTATTGAATTTTCACGCATTAAGCATTATCACATGCAAAAATAGGAAATTGAATTTGCTACTAAGTCTTATTTATATTTTATTTATTTCATTCTTAAAACATCTTTTAAGGCGCAGAACGGACTTGATCAATTTTTCCATTATATTTTCGCAGCAATTGATCACTTGTAATGGTATCTGAAATTATAGCTTGCAAGAGACCAATATAAGTAATTTATTACTGCAGAGATGTAGAGGGGACCTGAATAATATCTCTCCTTGTCCCTCCTGAACGGAGGCAGTTCACAGAGATGTCAAAATGATGTCACTGGGGGCTAGATTTACTAAGCTGCGGGTTTGAAAAAGTGGGGATGTTGCCTATAGCAACCAATCAGATTCTAGCTATCATTTTGTAGAAGGTACTAAAAAAATGAAAGCTAGAATCTGATTGGTTGCTATAGGCAACATCCCCACTTTTTCAAACCCGCAGCTTAGTAAATCTAGCCCTGGGTCTCCGTTGCAAACTTCCATGCAAATAAATCCACTTCCACATTCAGTTAGCATTCCAAATGACTTTTGTCGAAGTCAGCAAATTGGATAAAGTCATTTCAATTAAAATCGAGGAAATTTGGTTGTCTTTGTCTGAAAAGATGCGTACGGTACGCTACGGCGTACAAGGGCACGCTACGGAGTGAAAGGGCATACGCATCCACTACACGTGGCAGCAACAGTATTTGGTCTTTTACCATACATTCGCACAAACACGCATACTTATAAAATAGTACACATTAATGGTAGTTGCAACACATAGTCAGTTATGTCGAAATATAGTAGTATTTATGTGTTATATTAAAGTTACATGCATATTAGTGAAATATACGGAACAGGTTGAAGGAATCACATCATGAGTGGTATCATAATAAACCTCTTAACATTTCCTACTGTTTGGTTCACTCTGCGAGTGCATACACAAGTTATGAATGATAGGGAATTATGAACTACTTAAGACTAAGGAATCTTGGCGGGAAGAGCCGAGCATACCCCCTGGAGAGATGACCCCCTCCTTTGGATTCCTTAGGATGAACTAGCCAATGATTGACAACCCCTTGGACCTTCCTGAAACCTGGACCAATAGAAGCAAGCTATACCATCTCCATTGTGTTACTGTATTTCTGTGTGCATATAAGCAGCAGCTTCTCATCTAGTGTTCAGACATCTTGTCCCCAGACTTCAGGATTGAATGACTGCACACTGGATCCAGAGCGCCTGCGATAAGTAACGGCTGTATTTATTATCACTTCGCTTGAACATATTATACTACGTTTTGCGAATAAATCTTTGCGCGTTGGAAACACAAATCGAGGTTCGACAATCGTTATTGGTTAGCGACAATACGCACGTAACAATTTGGGGGCTCGTGAGCTTTGGAGGTTTCGTTGCCGATGATACGCAAGACCAACGGATTTCGGTTCCGCAACAAAGGGTGGAGACGCGTCATATACGGGTAAGAACGCAATGTGTTCAAAACCTGAATTTTACTCTGTGTTGTGAAACCGAATGTCCGTTTTGCATTGTCTAGGGCACGCTAACTAGAACCTAGGGACAAAAGAGAAAACTGTTTCTTTTTACTGTCATTGTGCGTTTTAACTGTATTGCATTGCTTAGCGTTTGTGTATTTCCTGCTGTGCGTACGCGAACTTCCGGTAGATTTTCCACGTGGTTAAACAATCGTTTTGATAGTTATTATATGTATATAGTATAATTACTTGTGAAAGCCTCTGAGACATTATTACTGTTGTTGGGAACTTTTGATTTTCTGCGCAGAAAAGGTGTATAGTGTGTGATTTTGTAACGTAGATACACTGTTTACTATTTATTGTGCTCAGTTGCTGTCTGACGAGGCGGATTGCCCAACTGAAGGACGGTATACAGGGCAGGTATACCGAAGGCGAAAACCGGGTTTTCGCAAAGTGCTACCAATAGATCGCAAGGTTTGCTAATAATTAGTATTGGTAGGCAGTGAGATCTTACCGCATCGTTAGTGCGAATTGGTGAAGCAGCTAGGAGGAATTATATTGGAAAGGCTGGTTGATTGTATCGACTTTGTTCTCCCAGTTATAATAAACTCAACAGATTTTGTGGTTTAGCCAGGGTATCGAGGAGCTGATAGCCCTTGGGTCCCACAGTGATATTGTCTGTGTTAGGGGTCCTTGTTTAGTACAAGAGGAAGCGAGTGGAGGCGGCTTGAGCAAATACGTCCACGGCCAGTAAGAGATCTCTAGCGGTAGAGTGTTTGTAGCAAATTGTTGAAAGCGTTCTGCATAGATTGGTGTTGTTCAACATGGCTGCTAAGCATACGCTAGAGATGGTTAGTGTACTGCCTAAGGAAGGTCCTATTGGTTCAGCGAGATTTCTCATGTGTAAGAAATATGGTGCATACGCAACTGCGTATTGCGACACGTGGGTCAAGATGACCAAAGATTGTGATAGGCCTTTCCCAACAATAGGGAGTTTTAATGCAGAGGTACTAAATACTGTAAAAGATAAAGTATGGTTGATCAAGTCAACGAAAAAGAGAAATAGAAATAATGATTGTTTAAAATTGTGGCAAATGGAAGGTAACACGTGGCAGAGCAGCGAATGCACAGCGGAAGTAGGCGTGGCTAAAAGCGCGCGCACAACGGACGTGGCCGTTGATAAGCGTGGCGAACTCATCGCAAGCGCGCCCCCGCCACCTCCTGTGGCGGGAGCGGTAAGTACAGCCGTTATTAAAACTGAAAAAAGAAAAATTGCTAAGTTGTATCCTGTTTTAAGCCAGTTTAAAACAAGTGTATCAGAAGATGAAGATGAACCCACTGTGATTTCGGCCATTGCCCCTGCTGTTAGTGTACTAGAGGCTCAGCGTAAGTGTCACGGTTCTCAAACAGAAGTACAGCTAGGAGTCATGAATTCGGTGAAAACACTCTGTGTTTATTTGCAGAGAGGTAATAACAACAGGTAACAAGGAGCAGTGATAAATACCAGGTTCCAGCTGATGCAGCAAGTAGCATGAATGTCCAGAAACAATCAGGTAAGGACAACAGGAAATGACATCAGGATTAGGACAACAGGAAAGGACATCACAGGATGGGACAACAATAACCAGCAATGACTGCTGGGAGGAACAGGTATATATAAGGGGAATGAGACACACCCAGGTGCATGAGATAATTAGTGAACACACAGGTTAACTCCTTAAGCACAAGAATAATGCACAATAGCAGCACCTCTGGTGAAAAGAGGTACTGCTGGAACACAAAATAGAAATACAAATAATAGAGTCCAAAAGTCCAGGAGGCAGGTTGTTACAGTACCCCCTCCCTAAAGGGCGGATTCCAGACGCCCATATCACCAAAAATGTCTGAGTTCATCGGAATCATAATCTACAATTGGGGGCCCGGCAGAAAAGTCCTCGTCCAAGGGCGGAAAGGCAAAGGAGACCATGCCAGTTGCCAGTTCAAGAACTGCAGAACCTCCTCTCCTCTTACGTCCTCCTCTCTTACGGGACTTTCTCGGAAGTGGGGCCTGAGCCAACTGAGTGGAGCACAAAGCTATCTCTTGGCCAGGTGAGATGGGTGGTACGGCTGTAGGTTTGACAGAAGGCCCGGACTGGGCAGAAGGCTTGGCAGCAGGCCCGGACTGGGCGGAAGGCTTGGCAGCAGGCCCGGACTGGGCGGAAGGCTTGGCAGCAGGCCCGGACTGGGCGGAAGGCTTGGCAGCAGGCCCGGACTGGGCGGAAGGCTTGGCAGCAGGCCCGGACTGGGCGGCAGACCTGGCAGGGACAGCACTTTGAGAAGCCTGAGGGCAGACAGCACTTTGAGAAGCCTGAGGGCAGACAGCACTTTGAGAAGCCTGAGGGCAGACAGCACTTTGAGAAGCCTGAGGGCAGACAGCACTTTGAGAAGCCTGAGGGCAGACAGCACCAAGTGGGAACTCGGGCTGGACCGCATGGACTGGCAACTCGGGCTGGACCGCATGAACTGGCAACTCGGGCTGGACCGCATGGACTGGCAACTCGGGCTGGACCGCATGGACTGGCAACTCGGGCTGGACCGCATGAACTGGCAACTCGGGCTGGACCGCATGGACTGGAAGGGCAGCGCCCCCTCTGGAGCAGACTGGAAGGGCAGCGCCCCCTCTGGAGCAGACTGGAAGGGCAGCGCCCCCTCTGGAGCAGACTGGAAGGGCAGCGCCCCCTCTGGAGCAGACTGGAAGGGCAGCGCCCCCTCTGGAGCAGACTGGAAGGGCAGCGCCCCCTCTGGAGCAGACTGGAAGGGCAGCGCCCCCTCTGGAGCAGACTGGAAGGGCAGCGCCCCCTCTGGAGCAGACATTAAGGGCAGCGCCCCCTCTGGAGTAAACTGTAGCTCAGAAACAGAGACTGCGGCTGAAGACTCTGAACTGGAGACAGTGGCAGGAGATTCGGAACCGGACACAGTGGCGGGAGACTCGGAACTGGACACAGTGGCGGGAGACTCGGAACCGGACACAGTGGCGGGAGACTCGGAACCGGACACAGTGGCGGGAGACTCGGAACCGGACACAGTGGCGGGAGACTCGGAACCGGACACAGTGGCGGGAGACTCGGAACCGGACACAGTGGCGGGAGACTCGGAACCGGACACAGTGGCGGGAGACTCGGAACCGGACACAGTGGCGGGAGACTCGGAACCGGACACAGTGGCGGGAGACTCGGAACCGGACACAGTGGCGGGAGACTCGGAATCGGACACAGTGGCGGGAGACTCGGAACCGGACACAGTGGCGGGAGACTCGGAACCGGACACAGTGGCGGGAGACTCAGAGCTGGAGGCAGATGATGTGACCTCAGAGCTGGAGGCAGATGATGTGACCTCAGAGCTGGAGGCAGATGATGTGACCTCAGAGCTGGAGGCAGATGATGTGACCTCAGAGCTGGAGGCAGATGATGTGACCTCAGAGCTGGAGGCAGATGATGTGACCTCAGAGCTGGAGGCAGATGATGTGACCTCAGAGCTGGAGGCAGATGATGTGACCTCAGAGCTGGAGGCAGGCACCTCGGCACAGGAGACAGAGGCTGGCACCTCGGCACAGGAGACAGAGGCTGGCACCTCGGCACAGGAGACAGAGGCTGGCACCTCGGCACAGGAGACAGAGGCTGGCACCTCGACACAGGAGACAGAGGCTGGCACCTCGACACAGGAGACAGAGGCTGGCACCTCGGCACAGGAGACAGAGGCTGGCACCTCGGCACAGGAGACAGAGGCTGGCACCTTGGCACAGGAGACAGAGGCTGGCACCTCGGCACAGGAAACAGAGGGAGTGGGTGCCTCAGGACAGGCGGCTGTAGCTGGCAGATTGGGACTCTTTGCAGAGAACAGGAATGCTGGAGCATAAACAGATTTGGAGTGCCGAGAGGAAACAACAGGAGATGGTTCAGTAAGCTGACGTGGTCTACGGACAGGACAGTCCTGCAAGAAATGTGCACTGCTGGCACAGTAGAGACACAGTTTGTTGGTTATTCTGCGCTGTCTCTCCACTTCGGTCAGATGGGGGCGTGGCCCACTTGTGAACCGGGCATTAGTTAAACTACAGTTGTTAGTTAAATGCAAATTTGACATGGTATTATTGCAAGGTGTTGGCGGCACGGATTCAGCAGCAGACAGAGTTGGCTGGGTCAAATCAACAGTATTAGATTTCAGTGAAACAGTCTCTGATAGTCTCCTGAGTGGGTCCAAAAGCAAAGTGGAAAATTTAGCCAGCTGGGAGCGTAGCAATATAATGTCCATTTGTAAGGTTTGTAGCAGTGGTAATTCCATGATTGGTAAAACAGACATGTTGCAAAAGACAAATGAAAACTTGATTGCAGCAAAAAAGTCCCAGAATAAAACAAAACTTTCACCTGACTCCAAATCTGTTTTTTTTTTTGGGCTGGTTATACTGTCACGGTTCTCAAACAGAAGTACAGCTAGGAGTCATGAATTCGGTGAAAACACTCTGTGTTTATTTGCAGAGAGGTAATAACAACAGGTAACAAGGAGCAGTGATAAATACCAGGTTCCAGCTGATGCAGCAAGTAGCATGAATGTCCAGAAACAATCAGGTAAGGACAACAGGAAATGACATCAGGATTAGGACATCAGGATTAGGACAACAGGAAAGGACATCACAGGATGGGACAACAATAACCAGCAATGACTGCTGGGAGGAACAGGTATATATAAGGGGAATGAGACACACCCAGGTGCATGAGATAATTAGTGAACACACAGGTTAACTCCTTAAGCACAAGAATAATGCACAATAGCAGCACCTCTGGTGAAAAGAGGTACTGCTGGAACACAAAATAGAAATACAAATAATAGAGTCCAAAAGTCCAGGAGGCAGGTTGTTACAGTAAGTATGAGAAAATGGCTGAGATAGGTGAGAGTAGCGTGATCACTAGGAGTGAAAGCGTTCTAAATCTTGAAACAGCAAATTCTGTAGTGTCCCCTGAAGACAGTGAACCAGTGGGTGCGTACCCAGTCCGCACAATATCAGTTCCCAATGGGAAACCGGATAAGGATGGTGTAGTTCCTTTAAGAAATGTTACAATGCATTGTCCCTGGACTAGATCAGAATTGCGTTCCATTATGACTGAATTCCCAGATCCTAGAAAAGAGTTGGCAAAGTGTCAGAAATTTGTTAAAGACTTAGGAAATGCACACGAACCAACCGATAAGGATTGGCGTGTAGTGTTGAGGGCGTGTCTTCCTCCCAATACTGACATACAAAAATGTATTAAAGATTGTTTGTTGGAGGAAGATGACACCTTGACTGATGAGATTAACCAAAAAAATATAGAACAAATTGTCAAACACTTAGCCATCTATTTTCCAGTAGCAGTAAATTGGAGTAAGATTTTCACCATTAAACAAAAGGATAGTGAAACAGCAGCAGATTACTTCATTAGAGCTATAGCAGCGATAACACGGTTTACTGGGATATCCAACATAGGGGAGGACCCACATCATAGGGAAGTAGCTGTAGGAGTATTAATGGATGGCCTTAAAGAAAATTTAAAAACCAAAGTACAAACCACATTACCTAATTGGAGAGGCATCACAGTAGATTCTCTTAGGGAGTCTGCTGTGGAGCATGACAAAAACCTTTTTAGACAGAAGGAGGAGAAAGGTGATAGGTTAATGACGGTGAGTATACAGGCTCTAGAGGTGATGCATACACGACCACCAGCATACAACCCACATAATAAGAAACATAGAGTGATCAGATGTTTCAATTGTAATGAAGAAGGACACATTAGGAGGGATTGTAAAAAAGACAGATACAGCCCTAGAGGTGGGACACATAGATATCCTCCAAGGAAAAACTCACATAGAATCAAAAACTCACATCTACCCGCACATATTATAACAACAAATATTGCGTGGGAAAATGATAATCTGCGCTAGGGGTCAGGTCATATCTGTAGTCTACAGCCAGTGAGGTTAACTGAGAGTCAGAGAGAAGAACCAACAATGATAGTTGACATAGCTGGTAGGAAAGAAACTTTTCTTGTAGATACAGGGGCGGCCCGATCTGTGATAACCTCTCCTTTCAATCTACAGGTGACCAGTAAAACAATTACAGCCATCGGGGTAACGGGAAAAGTATTGCATTATCCACTAACTAAACCGGCTGAGGTTACTATCGGGCCCCTGCATACCAAGCATTCGTTTCTCTTGGCTGCGGCGGCTCCTACTAACTTGCTGGGAAGAGACTTGTTATGTAAAATGGGATGTGTCATATACTGTACTTCTGATGGTGTGTTCTTAGATATACCGGAGAAGGTTGCACATGAGGTACAGGATATATTGGACACCCCTCAAAGGTTAATGTTACACTCTCCTGTTATAGAACAAAGTCCATCTCAAGTAAAGGGGATGTTGCTGGAAATACCAGGTTCACTATGGACCAGAGATGGACAGGACACTGGACTGATGGCAAACTTAGCCCCTGTCATGGTCAATCTAAAAAGTGGTAGGATAGCTCCAAAAATCCCACAGTATCCATTAAAACCAGAGGTGGAACTAGGGGTATATCCTGTTATTGAGAGGCTGTTACAACAAGGGATTTTAATTCGTACAGCCAGTACAGCAAATAGTCCCATTTTCCCTGTGAAGAAGAGTGGGGGGAGGGGCTATAGATTAGTCCAGGACTTAAGGGGAATAAATAAAGTTGTTGAGAGTCAATTCCTTGTAGTGCCGAATCCAGCTGTCATCCTCATGCAGATTCCACCGTCTGCTAGTCACTTTACTGTCATTATTCTATGTTCTGCTTTCTTCTCAGTCCCTCTTCACCCTGACTGCCAAAATATTTTTGCATTCTCCTACCAGGGAGTGCAATACACATGGACCAGACTACCCCAGGGGTTCATTGACAGCCCCAGTATTTTCTCCCAAGCCTTACATGACTGTTTGCAATCCTTTCAACCCCACAATGGGTCTGTTCTAATTCAATATGTGGACGATTTGTTGCTGTGCTCTGATTCTTTTATGTCATGTTTACATGATACTAAATTGTTGTTGCTTCATCTTTCACAAACAGGGCACAAGGTGGCAAAGGATAAATTACAGCCATGTCAGACTAAGGTCAAATACTTAGGACACTGCCTCACTAAGGGGCTAAGACACCTGACAACCGACAGGATTGAGGCCATACAACACATGACTCTGCCGCAGAGCCAGAAGCAGATTCGTACTTTCCTGGGGATGTGTGGATACTGTAGATCCTGGATCCCAGGTTTTTCTATTCTGGCATTACCATTGCAGGAGCTAGTCTCTTCCTCAAAACCAGAACGTGTTGTACACACAGAAGAGTCAGAGCAAGCGTTCTTTAATCTTAAAGATAGTCTGACTAGAGCACCTGCATTGGGAATACCTGATTATGAAAAGCCTTTTGAGCTATTTTGTACAGAAGCTGATGGTTGTGCAGCAGGTGTCCTCGCACAGAAACATGGTGACGCTAGCAGACCGGTAGCATACTAAAGTGCACAATTAGACAATGTGGCAAGATCACTCCCAACATGTCTCAGAAGTGTAGCAGCAACAGCTCTTCTGGTAAGTAAGAGTGAGGACGTAGTATTAGGACATAATTCAACTATCTATACACCTCATGCTGTATCAGCTCTGTTAAATTCAGCCCAAACCAGACATGTTTCTTCAGCTAGATTCACAAAGTGGGAACTAGCCCTGATGGCACCCTCAAACATCACCATCAAACGATGTAGGACCTTAAATCCAGCTACATACCTTCCATATGTGTCTCTAGAGACACAAAGGGTGGGAGGTGAGGAGACCCTGGCTGATGAAGAGTTAGGCAAGAATACTGACACGCATGACTGTATGGAACACCTGAATCAGACCTTTACTGCAAGGACCAACATACGTGACACCCCCTTAGAAAATGTAGATATTACGTTTTATACAGACGGAAGTTGTCATAGACAGACAGAGACAGGATAGCTATGTACTGGTTACGCTGTTGTAGACGATCAGGATGTGGTAGAAGCTGAACTCCTTGGCCCACCTCACTCAGCCCAGGTGGCGGAAATAGTAGCACTAAGGAGAGCGTGTGAATTGGCAGAGGGTAAATCAGCCAATATATATACTGACTCTAGGTACGCCTTCGGGGTAGTGCACGATTTTGGGGCCCTTTGGCATCTTAGAAACTTTATGACAGCAGCAGGTACGCCAGTGGCACACTCACAACACATAAAAGGACTTCTGACAGCGATACAGTTACCCAGAACGGTAGCCTGTGCAAAGTGCAAAGCCCATACCTTTGAAGAAGACCCAGTGTCATTGGGCAAGAACAGGGCAGATGAAGCTGCTAAATGGGCAGCAGGGCAACCTATGACTGTATCGACCGAGACTATGATGGTTTTTCAGACATTAGACATGCAGAGATTAATTGAAATGCAAGATTTGTGTTCCCTGCAGGAAAAGGCGGTCTGGAAGGCGAAGGGATGTGGTCAAGAGTCCTCAGGACTCTGGAGGGATGGACAAGGTAAGCCTGTAGCTCCCCGAACATACTATCCAAGCCTGGCTGAAGCAGCACACGGTCTGACTCACCTGGGTAAAGAAGGTATGTGCAAACTGGTGAGAGCATACTGGTGTGCTCCCGGATTTTCCTCTCAGGCTGGTAAGAAAGCAATGTCATGTCTTACTTGTTTGAGGAAAAATGTTGGGAAAACTATTCCAACTGAGCCATCCCACATCCCTCCTACAGACGGACCTTTTCAGGTAATACAAATTGAATATATCCAATTACCACCGTGCAGGAATCTAAAGTATGTGTTAGTGTGTATTGATGTGTTTTCCGGTTGGGTAGAAGCATATCCGGCAGCCACTAGTACTGCTGTGTTCACTGCAATGAAAATTGTACAAGACTTTGTATGTAGGTTCGGTATCCCTAGAATCATTGAAAGTGATAGGGGTACCCACTTTACTGGTGATATCTTCCAAAATATGTGTAAACTCATGGGAATCGGTAGCAGACTTCACACCCCTTACCGACCACAAGCCAGTGGTAAGGTGGAGAGAGTAAATGGTACTATAAAGAACAAGCTTGGTAAGATAATGGCTGAAACTGGGTTGGCATGGCTTGAGGCTTTGCCATTGGTCCTCCATAGCATTCGGACCACTCCTAGACCTCCTCTTAATCTGTCCCCCTTTGAGAAACTGTTCGGACGACAGCCTCATTTGATCGTGAGTCTACAAGACGACTTGAAGTGTAATAATGAAGTGACTGTACAATATCTTACAAGAATGAGTAGACAGCTAAAGCAACAACAAGAAAAACTAAAAATGCTGTCACCTGGTATGCCAGAAACGAACTGTCATGATGTTGAACCTGGAGACTATGTTATGATCCGCAATTTCTTACGTTCGGGTTGTTTAACAGACCGTTGGGAAGGCCCGTACCAAGTGCTGCTGACCAGTACTACATCACTGAAGGTTGCAGAGAGAGACACTTGGGTCCATTCCACCCACTGCAGGAGAGTCCATAATCCAGAGAAAGTGCAAGATAAAACTAAGACCGACGACATAGATCTGTCACTTGTGAGTCTGTTCCGGGAGACCTAAAGCCTGCAGTCGAGACACCTGAACCAGAGACGTTGCCCCAGAACTACCTTTTCAGCGATGGAGTGGCGGTTTTTGTTTTTCTTTTGTTCCAGGATTTTCCTTGTTTTTACTCTTTCTAGGACATTCTATTTTTGTGAAGGAGGATGGAGGACGGAGGAAGGTTCTGGTAATGATATGGATGAGATGGAGGCAGAGGAAAAGTTATTAGGATACTCAGAGCAGCCCATTATCAATCTTGGTCCGGGGGTTATGAAAAGGTCTGCTAGCTCAGGAACTCGGAGGCAGTGTGAGGGGCTATTGTCTGATGAGTATTGTATCTGCAAGTTCTGCGACTCCCTAGTTGAAGAGAGATGCATCCAACGATGCCAGTCCCCCAGTACTCTGAATATAGGTGGGCATCCATTGGAGGATTATCACTCCCTGGTGGGTAAGGTGCTAAACCAGACCGAGTGTTGGGTGTGCTCTCACGTGCCGCAAGGGCAGCATAATATAGGACTAGTGCCATTCCCTCTAAACATATCCGAAGTACTCGAAATGAGGGGTGGGAGGCCCATAGACGGGAGGTACAATAACACTAGGTCCCCTAGTCTGACGCTTCGACAATACTCCATAGGCAGATCTTTGCTGTGCCTAAATATATCTCATGCAAAGCGCCTGGAGAATTGGGAGGCTGACCTATCAGATCAGACAATGGCTCCCCACACTCATTTTAGAGGGAGACTCACAAGGTCACTAATAGGCAGGAATGTTGATGGAAGTCACAATTTAGGGCGTATAACCAAACATAAGAAGGTATCCATTGGAAAAGTCTCTACAGATAAATGTAAAAATGTCAATGCCGACACGTGTCTAGAGCAAATGGAGACACTAGGCATGGGTAGTTTTATCAAAACTCTGTGTGATATAATTCATGGGCATACTGTTCCTTATGTTCTCCCTGATGATGTGTATTTTGTTTGTGGAAGGAAAGCTTATTCCTGGGTGACTCCGAGTTCCAAGGGCTTGTGTTTCTTAGCTAAACTGGTTCCTGAAATCATGACTATTACTCATGAAGAAATGGTTGGTATTCACAAGACTACATCACCACCATACATACACACACAGTATGAACACCGTGGCAAGAGAAATATGATTCCTGGTGAGGAACCCATAGCTACAAAATTGATTAGTGAAACTGCTGGTTTCCAAGTTATGGTTGCTCTAGATCTCACCAGGACCGCTCGGGGAACATTAAACTTTAAATATATCCAAGACCTAGCTAAATTAATAGATAATATCACCGAAATGTATGATGACACTTTCAGGTATACTGGAAGGGAGCTACAAGCATACAAGAAGGAGTTGGTACAACATAGACTGGTACTAAATTATCTCACCTCTATTACTGGTGGGTACTGTGTGACACTGGGCACCCAGTTCGGTGTCAAATGTTGCACGTACATCACTAATAATACGGATGACCCTAAAGAGGTTATAGACCGGAAGATGGATGAAATTTTGCAGCTGAAATGGGAATTTCGAAAGAGCCATAATTCTTCGTTATATGAGGTCGGGGAAAAGGTGGCGGGTTGGTTCTCGTGGTTGAACCCTGTGAAATGGTTCTCCGGTCTGGGGGAGTGGGTACAGGAAATGGTTGCTAGTGTAGGTAAGCTCCTTCTCCTTATACTGGGTGTCATCTTAGCAATTGGTTTAGTTGTCAAATGTGTTCCTACTGTGTTGAAGTGTGGAAAATGGTCTCATAGGAGTAACACTGAGAAAGAGACTGAAAGGGTGGTACCAGATACTGAGATCATGGTCTGTGAAGAAGTATTGTATAATCTTGAACTTGAAACGGTGATTGGGTGATAGTTTGTTACACTATCAAAGGGTGGAGCTGTCGAAGTCAGCAAATTGGATAAAGTCATTTCACTTAAAATCGAGCAAACTTGGTTGTGTTTGTCTGAAAAGATGCGTACGGTACGCTACGGCGTACAAGGGCACGCTACGGCGTGAAAGGGCGTACGCAGCTACTACACGTGGCAGCAACAGTATTTGGTCTTTTACCATACATTCGCATAAATATGCATACTTGTAAAATAGTACACATTAATGGTAGTTGCAACACATAGTCAGTTATGTCGAAATATAGTAGTATTTATGTGTTATATTAAAGTTACATGCATATTAGTGAAATGTACGGAACAGGTTGAAGGAATCATATCATGAGTGGTATCATAATAAACCTCTTAACATTTCCTACTGTTTGGTTCACTCTGCGAAGGAATCGCAGAGTGCATACTCAAGTTATGAATGATAGGGAATTATGAACTACTTAAGACTAAGGAATCTTGGCGGGAAGAGCCGAGCATACCCCCTGGAGAGATGACCCCCTCCTTTGGATTCCTTAGGATGAACTAGCCAATGATTGACAACCCCTTGGACCTTCCTGAAACCTGGACCAATAGAAGCAAGCTATACCATCTCCATTGTGTTACTGTATTTCTGTGTGCATATAAGCAGCAGCTTCTCATCTAGTGTTCAGACATCTTGTCCCCAGACTTCAGGATTGAATGACTGCACACTGGATCCAGAGCGCATGCGATAAGTAACGGCTGTATTTATTATCACTTCGCTTGAACATATTATACTACGTTTTGCGAATAAATCTTTGTGCGTTGGAAACACAAATCGAGGTTCGACAATCGTTATTGGTTAGCGACAATATGCACTTAACACTTTGTATACCCCTTAAAACGTTTGAACCACTAGTCAAATATGTATTTGTAGATTGATTTTCTAAAACTGCAACTATTGCCCCCAATATTGCAAACCACTCTACAAACCAAACTGGAGGTGAATCACTGATCTCTAATTGGATTTGGTGGGTAGAATACAGCTTAGCGCTATTCTCAATGCAGTTTAGATGTTATGTTTCTTTCTAAGATGAGTGATAGCATTAAACCTGTAAAAGCCTTTAAACTGCTTGCAATAAAAAATACAAAAATATAGGGATATACTGAACAGGAAATTCTCTATACATGCTCACAGTGAGTTACTGCATTCCATCTTTTATATTTTAAACTCTGATTGCTTCATAACCACTAACATGCCCATGGCCAATCCACCTGTGCATACAGTGCCTATAGAAAATCATCATACCCTGTCAAAATCATTACCCTTTGTCACACCATGGAAATTGAAGTAAATTCAACCAAATTGGTCCAGCTGTATATATTTACACATTGTAACCCTCAACATCAACATAAAAATAACATTTACAAACATTCTTAACAATTAATATAATTTAATTACTAAAATACCTTATTTGGATCATACCCTTCGAATAGCCATTATAAACTTGAACAGGTACAACCAATGATGCAGATCACACAACAAGCTAATTGGCTACCTGACATCAACATTGTTGACATTGTGGTGATTTTGATTTCTTCAAAATAAGACCATCTGTTCCTTGAGGATTCCACTTCTAAAAGTGCATGGTAAGGGAAAGAATTCACCATGGTTGGAAACAGCGCTTTCTAAAGGAATTTGGGATAGTTGTGGAAAGGCACAAGTTAGGAGAAGGATACAAAAATATTTTAAAAACTTTTACTCTCCCTCTGAGTACCATTCAAAGAATTATTAAGAAGTGGAAAGCGTATGGCATCACCAACACCTTGCCTAGATCAGGCCATCCCTCCAAACTGGATGACAGAGCCATGAGGGATTTGATCAGGGAAGCTACCAAATGCCAAAGGAAACTTTGAAGGACTTACAAGACTTTATGACTAAGATAGGTCTGTCTCTGCATGTGACCACTATCTCATAAAGCTTTATACAAAACTGCACTGTATGGTAGGGTGGCCAGAAAGTGGTCTCTTCTGAAAAAGTACCACACTCTGTCTCATTTGCGCTTTGTAAAAAAAACACTTGGAAGATAGTTATGCCATGACTTTGTATGGTCAGATGAGAGCAAGATCGAACTTTTTGTCATGAGTTCCAAGCATTATGTTTGGTGCAAAGCACACCAGCTAAAACCCACCATACCTACTGTTAAGAATGGTGGTGACACCATTAATTTCTGTTTCTCTTCTGCAGGGACAATTGGTCAAGATTGAAGGGAAGATGGATGCTGTCAAGTACACCCAAATTATTGAGGAAAACCTGCAGCCTCTGCTAGAAAGCTGAAGGTGAGCAGGTGAATCACCTTTCAGCATGACCCTAAACATACTGTCATGAAAACAATGCAGTGGCTTAAGAAAAGGAAGGTGCCCTCACCTAAATCTGACACAAATGCTTTGGATGGACTTGAACAAAGCACTCTAGGTGCAAATATCTCGTAGAGACGACATAACAAAACAGACTAATGGCTGTAATTACAGCAAAAGGGGGCTCTATAAAGTATTAAATCAGGGGACATATTTTTGTTTATTTTGTTTTTGTTCTTGGGTGTTCTTTTGTTCATGTCCCTGGTATGAAAAGACAGGTGCATGATGCAAGGTCAGGTGGAAAATTGTAAAAGGGAAAAGTTTTGTAAGCTAATTATTCCTAGTCCACAGCTTTTATAAGTGATGTTTATTGTTATATGTATTTTGCTATCCAGGTGAGGTCATAATAAAAAATGTCTGGAAATTTGTTCTCGCCCTGCTCGCTGGGACAGGGCAAGGGAAATGCCCGGAATCTTTATTATTACTTTAGACCATCTGAGGATTTGTATTGGATAGTTGAGCTACATTATTATAACATTAAGTTTATACAATGTTGGAGTCTAAAATCAATTGTGGAATGTGGGTGGATTTAAATTCAGCGCTTAAGCGAACAAAATTGTAGCTCACTTAAAGACTCTGTTTTCGGACATAGTCTTCATCCAGGAGCCTAATTGGAATTGTGTTCCGGGAATGACCTTAAAAGCTTCATGGATCCAATATTGTATCTCTGCTCCTTATTTAATTAAAAAGCGAGGAGTTACAATACTTTTGAATAGAAGATTGTGTTACATTATTGAGGATGTGTTATTGGATGTAAAGGGTAGATATGTTCTTTTGTATTTGTTAATTAATGGGGAACATTTTACACTCTTGAACATTTATGCTCCCAACATGCCCAATCAAAGTTTTTTTTACTAAATTGTCTGGACTTATGCTTCAAAGAGATTCTCCTAATCGTATTGTGGGAGGGGATTTTAATACATTGGACAATCCCCGATTAGATAAATTAACTATTCCTGTCTCTTACTCTATTTCTGGGTGGGATACTATTCAATATTTTAAAGTTAGTCATGGACTTGGAGGATTCATAACCCTTCTGAGAGAACATATACTTTCCACTCTGGGGTTCACCACACATTTTCACCTATTGACTATTTGATGGTTTCCAATTTGTTGATTCCAGGACTAAGTTATTCTCAAATTGGGAGTATTCTAATTTCGGATCATCCTCCTGTTTTGTTACCTTTGAAGGTACACTCTGATGTGACCACTGCCAGTGTTGGAGGTTTCCAGCATATTTGGCTCAGTCAGATGACTTTGGTAAATCTTATCCACAAATGGATGGAATTTGTAGTTGACAAGTTAGGTCATTGGGATGACACAGTGTTATTTTGGGAGACCTCTAAGATTGTATTGATGGGTCACATCATTATGTACTTGGCTAAGCAGAAAAGATAATCTCAAGCTTAATATGCTCTTCTTCATGGAGCTGTAAAAGTTTCATTTGATGCATATATTAGGTATCCATTGGTCTCTTCTTTTGATTTCTATATGAAAGAGTGACAGCTTTTTGAAGATCTCTTAACTTCTAATCAAAGTCTAGACTATAATATTCTATAAATAGATACTTTGGTTGGAGCAATAAAGCAGGGAAGGTGTTAGCGAATATGACAAAATGTCAGCGGAAATAAAACAATATATAGAGGCAATTAGGGATCCAATATCAGGTAGTAGATATGTGTCATTTTCTGAAATTGGTTCCTAGTGTCAATCTTTTTATGAAGATATGTATACTGCTGATATAGATGATCTAACCCTCCATCATCTCCTTTTACAGTCTGCTAAAATGCCTAAACTTACCGAGTCACAATGCAGTGGTTCAAATTCAGTAATTACTGAACGAGAAATTGACTTGGTTATTAAATCTGTACCCGCTAATAAATCACAGGGACCTGATGGTCTAAGTGGGGAATATTATAAAATTTTACATCCTAATATATTACCATTTCTTTCTACCATCTATTGTAAATTACATACTGATCAACTACCCTTTCACTGCTTCAATGAAGCTTATACAATTTTTATTCCTAAGCCTAAAAAAGATCCAGAACATATATATTCTTATCGTCACATTACTTTGTTAAATGAAGATTTTATAATTCTCGCCAAAGTAATGGCAAATAGGTTACAAAGTATTTTCCCAGATTTGACTACCCCTCATCAGTTAGTGTTTACCCTTGGTAAGCACTCTGTTCGAGGGGTACAGACTGCTATTGCAGCTATTGTTAAATCTACATATACTGCTAAAGGGACGGCTGATGTTTTATTAAGTATAGATGTGAAAAAAGCATTTAATAAAATCTAATGGATGCATTTACAACTTACATTTGAATACCAGGAGTTTGGCGGGGAATTTGCCCAGTTTGTTAAATACACATACAACAACCCAATTCATTATTTATATTTAAATGAAATGTATAGTGAACCAATAACCATGACTCGGGGTACACGGCAGGGATGCCCATTGATGCCCCTGTTTTAGCCTGGCCTTGGATCCCCTTCTGTGTATCCTATATTTTAGGATTTCTTTGGGGACGGAGGAAGTAAAAATGGTAGCTTTTGCCAACGATCTTCTGCTATTTATTTCAGATCCACATCATTTGCAGCCACCAGTGTTGGACAAGTTTGTAAATTTGGGAAAGTTTCTGGATTTACAACTAACAGTGAGAAATATGTGGCACTGGTTTTAGGGGTGGCTATGAAACCAACATGGGGTAGAGCTTTTAAGCTTACATGGGCGGCCACTTGGTTATCTGGGGATCCAGCTTCCTAAAATATACATAATCTTTATTCTTAGAATGTTAGTGCTATCATTAAAGAGACTATTGCTCAACTTCGGAGTTGGAGTCATCTTCCCCTTTCTTATATAGGTTGAGCAAATTAATAATTGATAAAAATGACTATCTTTCCAAAACTTTTATATCCACTACAAATATTGCTGGTATTGCTTACTGGTGCAGATGAAAAATTGCTAAATGTGGAGTTTTGCTGCTTTATTTGGGAAATTAAGAAGTCCAGAATTGGTTTGCTTAAGTTACAAAAGCCTCTATCTAGAGCAGGGGTCAGGGAACTTTTTTACCTTTTACCCCAAAATATATTTAGATACGCCGACGTTACCCCCTTGATTTGAAAGGAAGGAAATATTATTAATTATTGGAATTCCATACTTTTGTTCCCCCTTCTCTTACTTCCCTCACCCTATGTGCCTCTGTTATTTTACTTACTTTTCTATTTACTTTTTCTCTTCTCTTTTCTTCTTCTCTGTTCTTCTTGTCTTGTTTTCTTCTGCCACTGCTCCTCTTTGCTCCTCACTGAAAATGACGTTGGGCCATCCGACATTCAGTAGGAGAAAGGAGGAGAGGAGACTGCTGGGAGCCGTTGCGCGGTCATATGATTGAAAAAAAATCACATGACCGCGCGGTGTGTCTCGGCAGCATTACCCCCAGGAAATTCATTTTTTCCCCATTTGGGGTAATTTACCCCAGTTCCCCGACCACTTATCTAGAGGTAGAATTAATTTCCCTAATTTGAAATTATGCAATCATGTTGGGATCCTTAGGAACGTTTGTGAATTGCTTAATGCCCAAAATGTTTATGTCAACCTGGAAGATGATAGTTTCTTTGTGACTACTTGTAAATTTTATCTCTTTATTGCATTTACCTATACAAGAGCTTTTGGAGGAATGGGTTGATAACCCCTTGTTATTTACTGCATGCAAAGTTTGGTGAGCAACTCAAATCAAATATGATCTTAACTGTACTTACTCGCTTTATTATCATTTTTGAAAATTCTAGGTTTTTAAGTTGGGAAAGCTGCATATCTAGGGTCACTAGAATGCAAAATATTAGTCAGGTGGGTCTGGTAGAGATTTGTATTTGTGTGTTTGATTATAGCTCTTTCACAACAATGTTCATATATTTTATTGTCTACATATGCCTGTGCTATGGGGTAGTTTTATCTAGCCATAAGGGAGTGTCGTGTTGCGGACTAAAGGACCTAATCATTCAGTGTTTGTTAACATTTTGCATTATAATACAATTGCTGCATATTTTCAAAACAGGACCCCAACTTTTCAGAAGCCAACTAAAAGACAAAAAAACTGCAAGAACAGGCAAGAAAGAATAGCACGAACTGGTAACAGATAATGCACAATCTGTCTAAATTTGAATGCTGGAGAATGCTGGAGAATAGTCATATTCAGGAGTTTTCCTATACGCCTACATTTGGGGGAAAGTGTGTGTGGGGGGGTGAAATGACTGTAATAGCCTAGGGCGACTGGAAGCCTTTATTGGGCCCTCTATGTGTCTTGAAGATTTAGAATGATATGCTGTTGTAGGGTTCCTTAACCTATGTATGGACCCCGGTGGCTTGGTGTGCAAAATAGCTTAACTGAATGGGAGTATCTGACATGCTGTTGGTCCCATCTGTAATTACTAATCATACTTTTAAATTTTATGTGAGTCCTGTTTTTCTCCATATTATAGGTTTACTTAATCTGTAGATAATAGTAAATTATTAATGAAACTTTGAATAATAGTTTGTGAAGCTAAATGACAAGCATAATTTGGGTTAGGAGCCACTGTGCTCTAGGGACATTATATGGAAAGATTGACACATAATTTATTAAAATACTGTTTATCATCTAAGCAAAGACAATCAATTAGTTAATATGTAAAAGACAAAGTTTATTCATTTTGTCATTTAAATAATTATGGTAAAAAAATGGGGATGCATCCTCAGCTGTGAACTGATGCAGGGTTTCATAGAATCTCAGATTTTGTTGCATCTGCCAGTAATAATATATTGTTTGATACTTAAGATAATGATGTGAAATCTGTTTTCTTGATAGATTGAATATGAAGTTAAACCAATAGTATTATTTTTTTGAAGAAACTTATGCCACTATTTATGCAATCAAAAGTGTAAAGTCCGCTTTTTAAAAATCACAATTATGTGCAGTTATTGTATATTGGACAATGCTACTGCATTGTTCACCAAAACTAACTTTCAGTCAACCTATGATGTGTATTGAATATAGACTGTACCTGTTCAAGTCATCATTTATTTTCAAATAAAGTGCCTTACATAGCACACTAATAGCACACTAATATAGGGTAGGCTTTTGTATAGTTTTATGGAGCAAGCTTGAAATGTTAATACATCCACTTGCAGGTAAATATGGATCTAAAGCAACATCTGTTTTGTAAGCCTCAATTATGTGAGGTAATGTATGGAATAACAAGATTGTACCACATTAATTATCCACCTGAATTATATGTTCTACAACTGATGTAAGTGATACGAATACCACAACCTCTGCTGTACTTGCTATTGTTTTCTCACTGACTTCATTTTAGTAGATGTACTGGGGGATACAGAAGCATGGGACACATGACAAAAAGTGAATTGTTGGTTCTCCACAAACCACTGGACTATGACATGGGAGAGTTGTCCACTGCCCAGGACACCTCAGAGAAGAGAGACATGGTATGACATCAGCATATTGGAAGACCAGATGTGCAGAAGCAAAATGAATACACATTGGTCAAGAGAGAAGGTGGTGAGGAAATGAAGAAAAGGTGCACATTGGTCAATTGAATGCTTTTTATATTCTATGGATCACTAGAATTCTCTCTGTATTTTAATCAGTACAATGAGCTTGCATTGTATACTGGTCAGTAGAGTGCTTTCTATATTGTAGTGTTTACTAGAATGCTCTCTGTATTGTATATCAGTCAGTAGAATTGTCTTTGTGTTGCATATTGGCCAATAGAATGCTTTCTATATTGTAGATATCATTAGAATGTTCTCTGTATTTTATATCACTCAGTAGAATGATATTGGTATATTGGTGAATAGAATGTTTTCTATATGGTAGAGATCACATACTACTACTACTCTGATCATTAATCTGTGAAATTCATCCCTGCAATCTGTGTTTAAAGTATGTTCATCCATACTACTACTACTCTGATCATTAATCTGTAAAATTCCTCCCTGCAATCTGTGTTTAAAGTATGTTCATCCATACTACTACTACTCTGATCATTAATCTGTGAAATTCATCCCTGCAATCTGTGTTTAAAGTATGTTCATCCATACTACTACTACTCTGATCATTAATCTGTGAAATTCATCCCTGCAATCTGTGTTTAAAGTATGTTATAGGAAATTGTTATCTGTTTAAACTTAGGTTGGCCCAGTTTTTTATTGCTGCCTAATTTATGATGGGTATCTGGCCTCCTCTATCCTATCCCACAAATGTTTTCTTTTCCTTTGATAAGCTGACCAATTAGCACATCTGTAGTGTATTCCTAAATTAGACTGACTATATCTTAGCTTTAGTCTATGGGGAGACGTATGTGATTTCTGCACTAAGTGGGATTTTCTCACAAAGTGGACGAAAATGCACAGTTAGACAAACATTGGACTTGATTTTACTTCCAGCAATAATCTACATCTGCCACAGCCTATTTCTGCATTACTTGTCTATCTATATGGAACACTACAAAGAGGTATTTCTTTAAAATCCCCTAACTTTTTGCTTTTACTCCTTTTATCACAATGTTTAACAAATTGCTTTTCTTAGGCTCATTTCATGGCATGATCTTTAGGACTGTGTCATCTTTCACCCCTCCACCAACACACAAACTTGTTCATATTGCACCTGCATTACTCCACTCACCTCTAGTTAACACCCATGAACTGTTGTCCTATTTATTATCTCTAACAAGTACAGCCTCCACCTGTCGCCAGAAAATAAAAAGTCACACATCTTACAATCCCCTTGCCTATCTTTCTCTCACTCTGCTTCTATTAGCTGGTGATATATCACCTAATCCAGGTCCCCCACACTCCTCACACACACATACACCAGAGCACTACCGCTCTATAGCAAACCTCAAACACATCACCTGTCTCCCCTCTCTTCCAAAGTCCTTTAAATGTGCCCTTTGGAATGCACGCTCTGTTTGTAACAAACTTACCTCCATTCATGATCTCCTTCTCTCAAAAAACCTCAACCTTCTGGCAATAACAGAAACATGGCTCGTGCAATCAGACACTGCCTCACCTGCAGCACTTTCACATGGTGGCCTCCATCTCATCCACACCTCCAGACCTGAAGGCAGACAAGGAGGTGGAGTTGACCTACTTCTCTCCCCACAGTGCACATTTACAGTTCTACCAAATGTCCCATCACTCACGTTCACATCTTTTGAAGTACATGCTATTCGCATTTTTTATCCATTCTCTCTACGTGTTGCGGTGATCTATCGTCCCCCTGGAGCACACCAACAATTTATTGAGAATTTCTCTGCATGGCTTCCTCACTTCTTATCTTCAGACATCCCCACCATCATCATGGGTGACTTCAACATCCCCATTGATAACCCACCTTCCAAGGCTGCTTCCAAACTACTCTCTCTAACCTCCTCACTTGACCTCTCCCAGTGGATTGAATCATCTACTCATAAGGATGGCCACTGCCTTGATCTTGTTTTCTCTAGACTATGCTCAGTTTCTAATTTTATTAACACACCCTTCCCGCTCTCGGATCATCACCTTATCAGCTACACTCTCACCCCCACTGCTCTAACCTCTCTACTGTCTAACTCTACCAAGCCTCCTCATACTCGCAGAAATCTGAATTCTATTAATCTTTAACAATTTTCCACCTCTCTCCAACACCTTCTCTCCCCTATCTCTACATTCTCATCCCCTGAGATGGCAGTACCTCATTTTCACCTAACCTTAGCAACGGCCCTTGATCAAGTGGCTCCAGCGACACTACATACTACACGTCGACTTCGATGTCAACCGTGGCACACCAGAGCATTACGAAGACTTCAAAAACTGTCCCGTAAAGCAGAACGTCACTGGCGTAAATCTCGAAGCTCTAATGACTTCTTCACATATACTTCTGTCTACCGCTCCTATCGAAATGCTCTGGACACTGCAAAACAAACATACTTCCAATCTCTTATCTATGCTCAGGCTTCTAACCCCAAACACCTTTTCAATACATTTAATCATCTTCTCAATCCTCCCACCCCGAACCCTCCATCTACTAACAGTGCTCAGGATCTTGCTTCCTACTTCAATGACAAGATTGATAAGATCAGACTAGAAATGGTATCATCTCCCTCGACAAGCAATCAGCTCAATTCCTTCCCACTACCCTCTGACCCCCTCTCTTCATTTGACCCCACAAATGAAGAGGAGATTTCTACTCTCTTCTTATCTTCCTACTCTACCTCCTGTCCTCTTGATCCTATTCCCTCGCAAATTGGTAGATCCCTGTCTCCTGTACTCATTTCACCTCTAACTCAAATCTGTAATCTCTCAATCTCTACTGGCATCTTTCCATGACTATACAAGCATGCAGTGATTACTCCTATTCTAAAAAAACAAAACTCCGACCCAAACTCTCTCTCAAATTACCGTCCCATCTCTCAGCTCCCTTGCCCCTCCAAGCTTCTAGAGAGACTTGCCTACACTCGCCTCACACGCTTTCTTTCCGCAAACAACCTGTTGGATCCTCTTCAGTCTGGCTTTCGTTCTCAACACTCCACAGAGACTGCGCTGACCAAGGTTGTCAATGATCTGGTCACTGCTAAAACTGAACGCCATTACTCTCTCCTAATTCTCCTCGATCTCTCGGCTGCATTTGACACCGTTGACCACTCTCTTCTCATACAAATGCTGCAATCCCTAGGTCTTCAAGACACTGTTCTATCCTGGTTCTCATCCTACCTCTCTAACCGCTCTTTCACTGTTAATTTCTCTGGAGCCACCTCTGCTCCGCTTCCCCTATCAGTTGGAGTACCACAAGGCTCAGTGCTAGGTCCTCTGCTGTTCTCTATCTATACCGCTTCTCTTGGAAATCTAATAAGTTCCTTTGACTTTCAGTATCATCTCTATGCGGATGATACCCAAATCTATCTATCCTCTCCTGATTCTCGACATCTGTGTTGTCCCATGTAACTGACTGTCTTTCTGCCATATCATCTTGGATGTCCTCTCGCCAACTCAAACTTAATATTTCTAAAACAGAGTTAATAATATTCCCACCCGCCAACAAGAGCATACCTGACATTTCTATCTCTGTTGATAACATGACCATAAACCCCACCTCACAAGCTCGCTGCCTAAGTGTAATCCTTGATTCACACCTATCCTTTGTACCCCACATTGACTCTATATCTAAATCATGTTACATACATCTAAAGAACATTTCCAGAATCCGCACATATCTCACACAAGACACTGCTAAAATCTTAATTCATGCACTCATCATCTCCCGCATTGACTATTGCAATTCCCTCCTTACTGGTCTTCCCAAAAACAGACTCAAACCCCTACAATCTATTTTGCATGCTGCAGAAAGACTGATTTTCCTTGCAAATCGCTATTCCTCTGTTGAATCACTCTGTATGTCTCTACACTGGCTGCCTGTCTTCTACCGAATCCAATATAAAATACTTTTACTAACCTACAAGACTATCAACAAAGCTGTACCAACATACATCTCCTCCCTTGTCTCAAAATATCTCCAAACTCAGCAACTCCGTTCTGCAAAAGATCTGCGTCTCTCATCCACCCTCATTACATCCTCCCATTCCCGGTTACAGGACTTTTTTCGGGCTGCACCCACTCTATGGAACTCTCTCCCTCGCACAATAAGACTCTCCTCTGGTCTACAAACTTTCAAGCGTTCTCTGAAAACCTACCTATTCAGACAAGCTTATAATATTTCTCAACCACCCTCTTAACCTCACTACCTTTAGCCTGTTACTGCCTGTTACACAATTTCACACAAGACAACTACCCCCTGACCAACATTGTTGTGTGACAGGATCATTTAGCTTATGAGTCACTTTTACCTTTGCAGTCTGGCTGGGCCAAGATGCAAAATATATACTTAACCTCATGTGTCAATCTCCCATTGTCCCATAGATTGTAAGCTTGCGAGCAGGGCCTTCTCACCTCTTTGTCTGTTTTACCCAGTTTGTTTATTTGTTTATTATGCTACGGAATATGTTGGCGCTATATAAATAAATTATGATGATGATGAAGTATGGTCTCTGAATTGTATATCAGTCAGTAGAATGCTCTCTGTATTATATATCAGTGAATGCAGGACAGCAGAAAGGAAACAGGAGTGTGCGTGGCATTAAAAGGGAGAATTGGAAAGGTCTGGAGGCAGACTAGCGCTTGCTAGTCACTGTAACCTCGGCTGACTCAGTGATTTTTAAAATATTTCCTGATAACTTTACAATCTGCTCATGTTTGTCTGAAAGAGTTAATAATGTTAGGTTACAAATTAATAATGAATGCTGCACGTATAGCATGCTTGGGGTTATTTAAGATAGAATGAAATTTCAGCTGTAAAGCCACTGGTAACTTCAATCCTTTCAAAAATGTCCCTGGCCACGTTCCCATGGCATTTTTCCCTTTTTTCGCTAGCTTACAATGACATTTTTTTTCTTGAAGCTCATTTTTTGGAAATTCATTTTAATGATAGAAATTTAAACTTAAAGGATGATTTTTTTGGTGCCTCCTGCCAATAATTAATTAGGTGTAATTTCTAGTATGTCACCATGCTTTCTGACTAATTCTTTAAATAGCATTTTTCTTCCCTCTGACAAGGTTAATGGCAGCACAGGAGGGATATATTTTTTCTTGTACTGTCATGTCCCTGGCATCCAGATTGTAGTGTACTAAGCTCCTGATGGCGCATGTCTGTCTAACAGATAAATGGACGTGCCCAGAATGCTTGAAAAGAAACTACACTGTGGTGAAAATGATATGAAGCAAAGAGCAAATATAATCCACCCTATTATAATGAATACAGTTGAGGATATTTTGAGAACTGTGCACAAGAAAAATGTCCAGGTGGCTTTTATAAAAAGTTGAAAACCTCAACCCCTTGACACTAGCGTGGAAAGCAGACCAAATATTACTACTTACTGCAAAAAGTAGACCCAGTCCTAATAGCTAGTATAGAAAATAGATCCCGGTTCTAGTTAGTTGAATTAAATGTAGTTGAATTAAACTCTAAGTTTGTGGCTTCCTGGTTACCTCCACTTCCCTCCTCGCATCATAACACTGCTCCTGTCACATGCAGTGCTGTCCTCACTAACATAATAATATGAGTGGACAGGTCAGAAGCTCCAACATGATGAGTGCACTTATTTATTTCGTAAATACTCTGAGCCACGGTGAACATAATGATCCGGAGAGCAGTGCAGTAAGCAGACCCCAATCCAGACACAATCACTTACATCTCTCTCTCTAATTTATGTCACAGGTATTATCATTGTTAATGTGTTACCCTTGCTTCTTCTGCTGTTATCTCCAAGAGTTGCCAGATCTACCAGAATTCATTGCAGAAAGAGCAACTACACACGCTCTCCGATAGCAGTGACAATTGTTTCTCTACAAATAGTGATAACACAGAACAACTGAAATGTCAGTGCTGGTAATAGCTTTAAAATTCACCAGCCAAGACAAGTGCTGTTATAGGCCTGGATCTATATCACCTGTCCATGAATCTTGGCCTCACGTGTATGGGCATAATTTGTATTATACTGCTAAAAGGCAAAAGTCACTAAGATTGCTGCCACTATTGTGTTACTTGTCATGTTTGCTGCGTAGTTAGTGCATATCTCCCAACTGTCCATTCAGGCAAATTGTTATGTTTGTCCTGACTCGCAAGAAATTGAGAGCTAGGTCTCCTTTGCACAAGGCAATTCAAGGTGTTTTAGGGTACAGGAGGTGGGATGGTGGTGGTATAGTGCTCCAGAGGTACTGAGACTTACAGTGTGACCTGAACTATCATTTTTTCATGTGTACACCATCACAATGCACAATTTGTCCGGATCTCTTCAAGGAATAAAATCGGTAAATTTGTTATTGGGCGTAAGAAGCTGCAATTAAATTGCCCATCACACAAAATAGATCAACCAGATCTAACAATTTTGTTAACAGGATGGGAAATTTTAACCATTTTCAAGTGTTTAAGTGTCGTGTGTTTCTGACTCTAAAATGTCCCAATTCACTGAATACAGAAAGCACAACATTTAAAGACTGCATTATAATTTGTTTGCATCAAAAACCAAAATGCGGCATAAAAGACTGTTATAAGAGTGACAGGATGGACCACCTATGCCACCCTGTCTGTTGTGCTGCGGACTGTCTGGGCTTGCCTTGCCACTGTCCCCTTTCTTTATCCCAAATTGCGCCCCTCTTATCAAAGTAGGAGGAGCCTGCTGCCACCACTAGGCTCCTACACCGGTTGCTAGAACCGGTTCCTTCTGGGTAACTTTCACTGCTGGTGTACCTCATCGCTGGGCACTTGGGCTGATACTCCTGACCTCAACCTTTAGATCAGGGTTGCTGTGGATGGTTCCCCCTGGCCTATCATACTGGCGAGAGCTGCAAGATAGCGGGCAGAGCATTAGTACTGGAATGTTGGCTCCCAACCTTAGAACAGACAGATAGATTGGGTCTAATTTGAGGTGGGGTACATTTTTTTTGATGGTTCTAATTGTGACAATTACTATAGCGACAAAAGAATGCCGATTACAATAATCCTGATATGGAGCAAATCCAGACTTATCATAAAAAAGACACAAAACATCATCGACACGCCTCCTATACATTCCAAATGCAGAAAAGGCTGCCAGTTGCAAAAGACATGAATTAAAATGGCGACAGAGAGATTCTGGGTTTTAAAGTGGCAATGCCAGGACCCACCGCCTGAATCGGCATGCTTTTTTCGCTATAACGATTGTTGGAATTGTGGCAATCGCAATCTTGACTACCACAGCTAATCTGGAGGTCACAGGAATTACAGCACAGGTAAGTAGTTGTCAAAGCAGGAACTTGAAGCAGTGATGTTTTATTAGCTCAAGTGTCCTAATGAGGACAGTTACACACAGCAGTTTGTGGTACTAGTGATCTTTCCAAAAGATACAGATGGTATGATGATACATGGTCAAACAGATCTCCTTTTTATACAGATTCTACCACAACCGTTAGCTTCGCAAAGATTGATAAATCATATTCAATAATTACCATTAGGATGGAATATATCCTCTAATCATGGAGCTAATGCAATTTAAGCTTTAACAAAATGTACATTAATCTGTTATATCCTAATACTTGTATCCTGAGTCTACATTGTTCAGACAGGTTCCTGTCTCTCTAACAAGACATGACAACAGGTAGCAACCTCCTGCTGGGCTTTTAGGCCCAAGCAGGTGTTTGTCACTTTTGAGATGAAAAAAATTAATTAACTTAATTAGTTTGCCTTCAGAAGTTACAAAATAAAAAGCAAATTTCTTTCCCTGGCACTGTATCAGTAATACATACATGTCCTATACAAAAGTGCAACACAATATAATAAAAATCAGTACATTTGCAATGATATAAATTAGCGAACTGCGATTATAATTTAAATATATTTATACAATAAGTTATTTATAAGTGATCCAGTCACAATAAGTAAAATAGAACAAACTAAAAACTATTTAAGGACAATCATTTAACCTTTTTATGGAGGAGTCATATAAACAGGATAAATTATTTACAGCAGTGCAGTAAGACAACACAGAATTTTGAGTTCCGTAGATTTGCAACTTCTTACATCTAGAGAGGCAAATTAAGGGGTTACGAGCGTAGGTTATGTCCAATAGGGGTATGCACACGTGTTTCACTCCTCCTGTAGATGCAGCCTATTTAGAATAGACCGCATCTCTGGATATGTCTCTTAGGAGGCCTCACCTGCAGCACTTTCACATGGTGGCCTCCATCTCACCCACACCTCCAGACCTGAAGGCAGACAAGGAGGTGGGGTTGGACTACTTCTCTCCCCACAGTGCACATACACAGTTCTACCAAATGTCCCATCACTCACGTTCACATCTTTTGAAGTACATGCTATTCGCATTTTTAATCCATTCTCCCTACGTGTTGCGGTGATCTATCGTCCCCCTGGAGCACACCAACAATTTATTGAGGATTTCTCTGCATGGCTCCCTCACTTCTTATCTTCAGACATCCCCACCATCATCATGGGTGACTTCAACATCCCCATTGATAACCCACCTTCCAAAGCTGCTTCCAAACTACTCTCTCTAACATCCTCACTTGACCTCTCCCAGTAGATTGAATCATCTACTCATAAGGATGGCCACTGCCTTGATCTTGTTTTCTCTAGACTATGCTCAGTTTCTAATTTTATTAATACACCCTTCCCCCTCTCGGATCATCACCTTATCAGCTACACTCTCACCCCCACTGCTCTAACCTCTCTACTGTCTGACTCAACCAAGTCTCCTCATACTCGTAGAAATCTTAATTCTATTAATCTTCAACAATTTTCCACCTCTCTCCAACACCTTCTCTCCCCTATCTCTACATTCTCATCCCCTGAGATGGCAGTACCTCATTTTCACCTAACCTTAGCAACGGCCCTTGATCAAGTGGCTCCAGCGACACTTCATACTACACGTCGACTTCGATGTCAACCGTGGCACACCAAAGCAACACGAAATCTTCAAAAACTGTCCCGTAAAGCAGAACGTCACTGGCGTAAATCTCGAAGCTCTAATGACTTCTTCACATATACTTCTGTCTACCACTCCTATCGAAATGCTCTGGACACTGCAAAACAAACATACTTTCAATCTCTTATCTATGCTCAGGCTTCTAACCCCAAACGCCTTTTCAATACATTTAATCATCTTCTCAATCCTCCCACCCCGAACCCTCCATCTACTATCAGTGCTCAGGATCTTGCTTCCTACTTCAAGGACAAGATTGACAAGATCAGACTAGAAATGGTATCCTCTTCCTCAACAAGCCATCAGCTCATTTCCTTCCCACTACCCTCTGACACCCTTTCTTCATTTGACCCCACAAATGAAGAGGAAATTTCTACGCTCTTCTTATCTTCCTACTCTACCTCCTGTCCTCTTGATCCTATTCCCTCGCAAATTGGTAGATCCCTGTCTTCTGTGCTCATTTCACCTCTAACTCAAATCTGTAATCTCTCACTCTCTACTGGCATCTTTCCATCACTATACAAGCATGCAGTGATTACTCCTATTCTAAAAAAACAAAACTCCGACCCAAACTCTCTCTCAAATTACCGTCCCATCTCTCAGCTCCCTTGCCCCTCCAAGCTTCTAGAGAGACTTGCCTACACTCGCCTCACACGCTTTCTTTCCGCAAACAACCTGTTGGATCCTCTTCAGTCTGGCTTTCGTTCTCAACACTCCACAGAGACTGCGCTGACCAAGGTTGTTAATGATCTGATCACTGCTAAGACTGAACGCCATTACTCTCTCCTAATTCTCCTTGATCTCTCGGCTGCATTTGACACCGTTGACCACTCTCTTCTCATACAAACACTGCAATCCCTAGGTCTTCAAGACACAGTTCTATCCTGGTTCTCATCTTACCTCTCTAATCGCTCTTTCACTGTTAATTTCTCTGGAGCCACCTCTGCTCCGCTTCCCCTATCAGTTGGAGTACCACAAGGCTCGGTGCTAGGTCCTCTGCTGTTCTCTATCTATACCGCTTCTCTTGGAAATCTAATAAGTTCCTTTGGCTTTCAGTATCATCTCTATGCGGATGATACCCAAATCTATCTATCCTCTCCTGATATCTCGACATCTGTGTTGTCCCGTGTAACTGACTGTCTTTCTGCCATTTCATCTTGGATGGCCTCTCGTCAACTCAAACTTAATCTTTCTAAAACAGAGTTAATAATATTCCCACCCGCCAACAAGAGCATACCTGACATTTCTATCTCTGTTGATAACATGACCATAAATCCCACCCCACAAGCTCGCTGCCTAGGTGTAATCCTTGATTCACGCCTATCCTTTGTTCCCCACATTGACTCTATATCTAAATCATGTTACATACATCTAAAGAACATTTCCAGAATCCGCACATATCTCACACAAGACACTGCTAAAACCTTAATTCATGCACTAATCATCTCCCGCATTGACTATTGCAATTCCCTCCTTACTGGTCTTCCCAAAAACAGACTCAAACCCCTAAAATCTATTTTACATGCTTCGGCAAGACTGATTTTCCTTGCAAATAGCTATTCCTCTGTTGAATCACTCTGTATGTCTCTACACTGGCTGCCTGTCTTCTACCGAATCCAATATAAAATACTTTTACTAACCTACAAGGCCATCAACAAAGCTGCACCAACATACATCTCCTCTCTTGTCTCAAAATATCTCCCAACTCGGCAACTCCGTTCTGCAAAAGATCTGCGTCTCTCATCCACCCTCATTACATCCTCCCATTCCCGGTTACAGGACTTTTTTCGGGCTGCACCCACTCTATGGAACTCTCTCCCTCGCACAATAAGACTCTCCTCTGTTCTACAAACTTTCAAGCGTTCTCTGAAAACCTACCTATTCAGACAAGCTTATAATATTCCTCAACCACCATCTTAACCTCACTACCTTTAGCCTGTTACACAATTTCACACAAGACAACTACCCCCGGAATAACATTGTTGTGTGACAGGATCATTTAGCTTATGAGTCACCCTACCTTTGCAGTCTGGCTGGGCCAAGATGCAAAATGTATACTTAACCTCATGTGTCAATCTCCCATTGTCCCATAGATTGTAAGCTTGCGAGCAGGGCCTTCTCACCTCTTTGTCTGTTTTACCCAGTTTGTTTATTAGTTTATTACGTTTGTCCCCAATTGTAAAGCGCTACGGAATATGTTGGCGCTATATAAATAAATGATGATGATGATGATGATGATATCCGCTGCACCTCCAGAAACCTTTATGTAGAGAATTTTTCAATAAACAAAAGGAATTCCAATAAATATACATCTAAGGGATTAACACCAGTGATAACCCTGCTGTAAATAACTTTCTCTTTTGTATAACAACGCCTATTTAAACAAGTACTGCTATAAAACTTGTTTTCTTAACTCAAGATGACATTACCAAAACAAAATCATTAACAAAAATGTTTTCTTCTTTGAATAAAGCATTCTTTTAAAAGTATTACTGTTTACAGAAACTGGCCTGGCAAATGGATCGATTGACTCTTACAGCTCCGGGCTAGTATCGCAGTATCGATAAATAACACTCAGTTGACTCTGAGATAAAAAAAAAAGTTATACTTCTCAACAGTGATGGGGTGCTAATATAAATAGGCCCCCAACCCGCAAAAAAATTAAGTCAAAGGAAAATGTAAAGAGAAAGAAAACTATGTTGTCCAATGTACTGTACTGTCCTATGCCTTTACCTTTTTTATCTATTTATATGTACTGTCTTTGATTGTCCTGTTCCTGCTGCACATAGACACAGAACATACACTAATTTTTACACACTAGTAACAATTTTGCCTCTTGGGGGGATTAAACTTTTTTGTAATGCAGTCAAATACAGTTAATTTTGTGCAAATGGAGCACAAAACATTAACAGCAGTTGCTCAGAGTTACAATTGCACAGTGATTAGCATGACTACATGCTTTGGTAATATGTAGGTACAGCCCATAATTACTAAGTCCCTGTTAATATCTGGCCACATGACTGCTGCCTGAATACTTCGTTTTCAATTGCTGGCGGATATAATTACCCAGTAAGTCAAAAGCTGACATTAACATTACAAAAATGTTGCTTGGCTGGTTGGTTTGAACCCTTGCCAAGTTTATAGGCTTATAAATCCTTCATCCTTCGTATAAATATCATTTTGGAATAAGCACTACTGTACACCTGCGAGGGAGGATATGAATGTCTAATGTTTTGGTAACAGTAATGAAGCATCTTTCTGCAAAGCTGTCATATGATGTTAATTTGCAAATGCAAATTGCCATAAATAACTGCTGTAAAATATTAAGCGTTAAATATGTTTGCAACACCTTTTACATGCATTTATTACTTTTTAAATCTGCTCACACTTACTTAATTAGCATCTCGTAGTGGTAGTATAAGGGATTTGTCAAGCTATGATCTATATAGGTAGAGATGCTCGGGCTCGGTTCTCCGAGAATTGAGCCCACCCAAACTTCAGTGATCCGAGTGCACTCCCTCAGAAGTGAAAACGAGGCAAAATGTAATTGTTGCATCATCGGATTCCGCGTCGGATATGGATTCTTTAAGTACCGCACTCCACGGAGATCCAGCGCCATTTAACAGAGAGACACCGAAGGGGTAACAGGGTTGTTGGCAGTCTCCAGTGCAGTTGGGCAGCGTAATTAATTAAAGAGAAAGAGGAGGGTTGGCAGTGCTCTTGGCAGTCTCCAGTGCCATTGTACTGTGACACAGAAACAGAAGAGGTGGCGGTGTTCAGTGCTGAAAGACAAATTATAGGCCTGGCAGTGTAATTAAAAGTCACCAGTGACATTTTACTGTGCCATAACTCACCCAGAAACAGGAGAGGAGGCAATGTTCAGTGCCGAAAGCAAAATTGTAATAATAGGGCTGGCAGTTTAATTAAAAGTCTCCAGTGACATTCGACTGTACCTTAGCTCACCCAGAAACAGGAGAGGTGGCAGTGTTCAGTGCCAAAAGCAAAATTGTAATAATAGGGCTGGCAGTTTAATTAAAAGTCTCCAGTGACATTCTACTGTGCCATAGCTAATACAGAAACAGGATGGGTAGCAGCATCCTTGTCACTCTCCAGTCACATTGCTCTGTGTCATTGCTCATACAGAAACAGGAGGGGTAGCAGTGTTCTTTTCACTCTCCAGTCACATTGTTCTTGTCATTCTCCAGTCTCAGTCATACTGATACTAATCACTCTACGTCATGTGCTAAAGCCTATGTTCAAGTGTACAGTGGTTTTAAGTCAGGGAAACAAAAATGTATAAAAAGCTTGTGCCTTTTAAAGAAAAAAAGATCTCTCTAATACAAGTGAAAGTTAATATTAACAAAAGTTAACAAAAAATTAACAAGCATACCAGCATGAGCTAGCTCCCTTCTCTCAGATCCCAGCACCTGCAATCTACACTGTCATCATCTTCACACTCATTAGTGTGTACATCATCCTCACACAATACTACTTCATCCCCGCTGGAATCCATCATTACAGAAGTCTCTGTACTTTGATGTAATTGAAAGTAATGGCATTTTCCGTGTAATTTGTGGTTCATTTTACGACACAGCTGTCATGATTTTTGGGCAATTCTTTTACACCAGACCAAATGTCAAAATGTTGTGCTGACCATCTGCATCACTATTGGGTGTCTTTGGAAAGCCACGTTTTTTCCTAGCAGCAGTTGCTGCTAGGAGGATGAGTCGTTGTGTCATATACCAATTGAGCATTCAGCTTGCTGGCCAGGAGTTCATTGCATCTCTTGAGATCTGGGTCAGCTGGAAAGAAAGAGAAGACATAACTTTTAACCTAGGATCATGTACAGTTGCCAAAATGTAGTGATCTGATTTCAAGATGTTGATAACTCTCGGATCCTGGTGAAGCGAATAAAGTACTTGATCTACAAGTCCTACATAATTAGCGGAATTGCTTAGTTTCATCTCCTCCTTCAATTTCTCTAGCTGCTTTTCCAAAAGTCTAATTAGAGGAATCACTTGACTCAAGCTAACAGTGTCTGAACTCACTTCACAGATGACTACTTAGAGTGGTTTCATCACCTTGGACAATACGGAAAGTATTCTCCACTGTGCTGTACATTCCCCCTCAAATAAGATTCTTCATGCAGCAGCTGCAATCTTCTACATGCTGTTGCAGAATGCCGAAAATGACCCAAATTATTTCTGGACAGCATCTCCTGCATGTCACTGTTCTTTTTTTAAAAGCTCGGTACCACCAAGTTGATTGTGTGGAAATAGGGAATGTGATGTAATTCTCCCCGCGGTAATGCTCTCACATATTAGTGGCATTATAACAATGCTTGCCTATGCGTGTGTACTCCACAGATTTCTGCTGTAATATTTAATCATTCATGTTTTAAAATATATTTGGGACTTTGCTGGTGTTGCTTACCAAGATGATACTAGATATTATTATATATATTGTATGTTGTACATTTTGTGCATATTTACATATATGTATATATATTTCTACAAGTTAACCCGTGCATGATACTCATGCATTCTAGTCAAATAAAGCTACTTAAGGTGTTAAAAAGGTTCTTGTCATGCATTTGGGCCTAGCCCAGGCCTCCTCAGGGGAAGAGCGTTACTTCCCGACGTAAGCGCCCTTTTTTAACGTGGTTTTGTCCACATGTCACCACCTCATCATTCTTCTCCATCACCTCATCCTTCATTTTCATCGCCACATCTATCCAGATGTCTATCCAGACACAGGGATCTCTCTCAGCGGTCCTGAGTATCACACTCCTCTCACTCTGTCACCCCCGGCAACCACCAACCACTCCCCACTGTCACCCCCGGCAACCACCAACCACTCCCAACTGTCACTTCTCCTTCAAGAAATATATATATATATTTTTTAAATCTTTATAAACACTTTTAACAATTAACAAATTAAATTAACAAATTAAAAACATCTTAGTATACCAAATTTCAGCCCTTTCTGAATTTTTTTTTCCAAACACACTAAGAATTTAGTAGGTCAGTGTATAACTCCGCCCAGCAGGTGGCGCTGCAGCTTGGTTTTATTTTTTTCCACACACACACACACACACACACAGACAGACTAACACACGCCACTAAGTATTTATATTATAGACAAGTTAACCCGTGCATAATACTCATGCATTCTAGTCAAATCAAGCTATGTAAGGTGTTAAAAAGGTTATTGTCATGCATTTGGGCCATAGCCCAGGCCTCAACCACCAACCACTCCCAACTGTCACTTCTCCTTCAAGAAATATATATATATTTTTTTTAAATCTTTATAAACACTTCTAACAATTAACAAATTAAATTAACAAATTAAAAACATCTTAGTATACCAAATTTCAGCCCTTTCTGAATTTTTTTTTCCACACACACTAAGAATTTAGTAGGTCAGTGTATAACTCCGCCCAGCAGGGGGCGCTGCAGCTTGGTTTTATTTTTTCCACACACACACAGACAGACAGACTAACACACGCCACTAGACATTTATATATTAGATAGGTTTGGGAAATTTTTTGTTTATATATTTTCTGTTATATTATATATCTGTTGATGGATCTATGATTCGTTGTAACAATGAGATTTTTAGAGATTTATGCACTTTTGGGTCTCCATATGCTTTAGACATGTGTTTGCAATTATGCTTAATGAGATCTCTCCTCCTTAAAAGGCAGCTACTGATTCAGTTGTTTATTGCTTGAAAAAGTCTGTGGTTCAGACGAAACGCGTCGCTCTATCCATGCTGCTTTTACTACCTGGATTGTATCATTTCTATGAGGAAGTTGCTAACAAGTGGAACTATCTTTTTTTGATACTTGTATCTTGTCCGGACTCGTAGGAGGTGCGCACCGAAGATACTTTCTATACTGCTCCATTCCGTGAGCTGCAGTGACGGCAAGAAGGTAAAACCTTTTATTACTCTTTGACCCATTGACAGGATATGCTGGGAGCAAGATCAGATGTTTTAATCCCCGGAGGCATGCTCATTCTAACTCGATTTTAGCCGCTCAGCCATTAAGAAGAATTACATAAACAGGTGATTACCTTTGAGTGCCCCAGCTACAGCAATATTAGCTTGCATATGGTCTCTGTTTTTGCCAGCCGTACTGACGCCCAAAAGGAGTTACTCTTTTTCCTCATTTAAAGTGGATAATTGCTTGACTTTCTAAATACACTCATAGTAGTGGATATAAACGATCTAAAAGTCATTTATATACAAATATGTCTACATTTTTGACTTTCAATCCGGATAGATATATCTATATATACTCTTTTTGATGTCGACATCATTTGAATTGGACACTTTTTTCAGCTTATTAATATTATTATTAATATTATTTGCATGAAAGTGTTTTTCTGCTCTACATGGTACTTATTGTCTATGTGTTTACTTATGCCTAGCTAGATAGTCTATATGCATGTATTCAATTCTCATACATGCATTATTATCTCTCTACATACCCTTCGCTAGCCCACTCTGTTTTAAGGCATATTCACATATGTTTGTGTTTTAATATCATATTAAACATTTGTACTCAGTATTTCTGCGCAACTCCATGTTTTTCTTTTTGCATTATCACAAATGACATATCCTCTGCCTGTGACATATCCTCTGCCTGTGACATATCCTCTGCCTGTGACAGATCACATGATCACAGGGGGAATGAATCCTCCACCCCTGCGATCGCATCCTGGTGCCTGGCTGTCACTGAAGACACAGTAAGCATATGTTGCGCTGTTGTACTGGGCCCCCTGGTGAGCCTGGGCCCAGTACAACAGTACCCCCCGTACCCCCCTGATGTCGGCCCTGGGTGGAACTACCATTGGTGCAGCAAGTGCTGTGCACTGGGGCCCTTGAAGATATGGGGCCTGCTGCATGGCAGATGCAGAGGGTTAGGGGCCCCATTTCCCTCTTCCCCGCCTCCCTGTGCTGGGGCCCACAGCTCGCTAGTTACACCTCTGGTTGATAGGGGTTTACACACTGAACACTAGAACTATAAAGTATCCTGCACTTAAGAGCTATTTTAAAGAAAGCCTACTGGTGATGCATAAAATATTTAAAACTCTACAATATTGCTCTATTTCAGTTCAAGAAAATTGTAACCCTTCTGCCAGTGTTCTGCTAGTCGCAGGATTGTGTAAACAATAAGGGAACATAGACAGAACTGTTCTATAAAGAAATAATTTTTTTCAAGGCATTTGAAAAGTAATCAAAGACCTTTACTCATGACTGAAGACTATTATGTTGTTTATTTTTCACTTCCTCTTTACAGCTGTTTTTCTTAAATACAAACTTTAAATTATCTCTTTATCGCAACCATTTGGCATTAACACTGCTCTGATTTTTTTTTATTGTTCTTCATCCAAGTCACATGAATAGTTTCCAGTATTGGATCATACTGCAAACACAAGGAACTTTACAGAATGAGGTCCTGAGGGACTGAGCTGATGTTCTCCTCATCACTGCTGTTCACTTTCTTGTCTCATCGTACAAACTGACAAATACAACTTAATGCAAACACACTGAAGAACATTCTGGGCCTCATTCAAGAAGCGCAAACTTGCCAAAGAGCAGCACAAAATTATCTTTGATGATGTCATTTTCCTTGATTTGCGCAGGTGCCTTGGATTTCCACTAAAATACATTGGTTTATGGAGCCAGATGGTGGTGTTTGTGGAAAAGTAGAAGTTTGCACAGAACAACGAAGAACGAAGTGGGCCTAGTTGTGTTGAGTAGTGCAAATATGATGTTTCATTTCTTTTTTTAGAATGCAATATTGTATTTGAATGAGCTTATTGAAATGAAATAAAAGGATTGAGAGGGTACATTTTTAGGGGCCCATGACAAGACTCACCTGTGTCTGCCTGATGTGTCACTGTGAAAGGGTTAATCAAACAAAACCACCAGGTCTGTCCAAAAAATGGATAAAACCCCCAAAATTATATGTCGCACTCACTATTGACTACCAAGTTCTGCCACTACTAAGATTTGATTCCAAAGCTGACACTCTGAGGAGGTCTTCTCATACCCCCTGACTTATCTCAACATACCATATCAACCTAATTTAATCAGTTATTGAAAACCCAACAATCATCTACCTTAAATGGAGCATTATAACAACCAATTTTACTTGAATGCTTTGAGACAAGGAAGAACATTATTAAATGGACGTTAATGTGACAAAGAAAGTCACAATGCGTATTGTATTATTATCTTTTATTTTTATGGTGCTTCAAAATGTCTGTGGCACTGTACATGACATTTACAGTTTTATACAATAAACAGACAGCAATGATCCATAACACATTACATAATGCTTGGAAAACAAAATAATACAAAGACCAGACATACTGATTAAACAAATAATATACAGATAACTAGGTAATGTAGATCAAGTTATTTACAGGACAGTGAGTAAAAGTGATGCTAATGTCCAACATGAAGTAGGCCTGGGCTCAAGAAAACAGGGCTAGGAAAGCAGGCATAGAGGTACAGAGGGTAATGGAACAGGGTAAGGAGAACAAGAGGAAAGAAGGTCCTTCTCATTAGAGCTTATATCTTAAAAGGAAGGGAAAGAAATAAATAGGGTGGTACCGAGAGGAGGAGTGGAGGTGAGAGCCAAGGTAAATGAGTTAGGAGGTGGGCTGATATGCTTGAACAACTAATGAGTTTTAAGGACATGCTTTAAGCCTTGGAGAGCAGATGCTAACCTGACAGGGTGTAGGAGATCATTCCACAGGTGGGGAGCAGCTAAAAAAGGATTACAAAATGACATTCAGAAATAGAAAAAAGATAGGAAAATGACATACAAAAATACAGTTGCAAACAAACAGGAATAAAATGAAAACTGCAATATTGTGTGTATTGTATGTAATTTCATAGTATGTGTGCAAGAAGAGACTGGAAGACAGAAAAACCTCAATAGCAAACTGATCCCAGGAACTGACAATTTTTAAAAGAAATTCATTACCTTTTAAACATTCTCTGCTGCCCACTAGCCCCCCTTCACTGTGAGATCAGTAAAAGTAGGTCTATTTGTACACTAGTTGTTTTTTTCATTCTATAGTCTTTGTTCAAATCAATTTTATATTCAGGAGTGTTTATATATAAGATATTTCTCTTTTGGAACATCATAAAAACATGCCTCCACTAAACAGACTAGGATTTCCATACAGATACATATGAGACATCATTATGAAATAGAAATTCCAGAGGAAGATGTTAAGATATGGTAGTTATAGTTGATACCTGGGCTGGGCTGTAGCTCATGTACTGACCACAAATATATACCTCCATACCAGAATATTACAAGGCCCTGATGATCACATGGTTATCTGTGGGCACAGCATCTGAACGGTGTCATAGACCCTTATCAGCCTTGCTGTTTCTGCCAATAGATCCTGTAGCGGAATCCCAGACTTCTCTCTGTTATTTGACAGGATGCACACACTGGGCAGATTTTCAGAGGAGAGGTCAGCATAGTTAGCCCCTGGTTTACTTGCACAGTCACAGGGCAGTCACATGATCAAAACAACTCATCTTTGAGAGTAATCATTTATATATTTATATTTTATTGTCTTAAGCCCTGACTATACCACAAATACAACAGGGGTATTCCTTGTTTTATGGAAGGACATACAGCCAATTACCTTCTATTAAAACCATGAATTTTTCTCCAGCTCTGAGCTGGCAGAGATTGAGTCTCATCCTATTTTTTTAATGGAAAGCATTTAGTAAAACTCAATTTGGGAGGTATGTTTTAGAGAATAAGCACATTTTTAGGTGCAGTTCCAGGAATGTAAAAAACTTTTCAAAACAAAAAAATTTGAGCCAAGAAGTAATTTACGAAAAAAAATGATGAAATGTATGGTTATAAGGTGGTATGGACGTTAATGGAACATTTACTGGTTTCACAGTGCACAACTTCAGATTTTTTCACCTTCCTACTTATCTAAATGCATTTCTAGGTTGTGAAGGTGTCTCCCGAAAGCAGAGATTAGTTGTGAGAATCCCTGGTTCTGTGTAATTGCGATCCTTTTTCTATAACTAAATCAATGCTAAATTGTGAAGATTTTCTTTTAGTAGATTAATTAATTTGGGAAGATCTTTTAATGGATACCCATACCATATTCAATGTAGCTTACTGACTGATGTTTAGCTGGGGGCACTATAAAGAAATCCTTCCTAGATTTTATTTGTAAGGATTCTAAATTCTACTGTATACCACTACATGACATGATTATGTCAAGTGTTCGCATCACAGGATTGTATTCTCTTTTACTGGAATACAGATTGGACATTGTAGAAGAATAAATAGTCAGGCCATCTTAACAACATTATTGCCCCCCGGGCAAAGCAGTGCACCGGGGCCCCTGTATATATATATATCTATATACATATAGATATATATATATATATATATATATATATATATATATATATATATATATACATATATATATATATATACATACACACACACAACCCTAAGAATGGGAGGAATGTTAACTATAATCAAGTGTTACTTGTAAGATGTAATTTTGAAAGTAGACATATCTGCATATGATACACACAGAAGTATTGTTTATGCTGTGGAATGGATTGGATGTGCTATTGTTATAAAGGAACCTTTAAATAAACGTAACCCTTAGATGGCAAGACCTAACCAGCTGCATTGTATGTTATCGCTTCTTTTTTACTTTATTAATATAACAAATTCATGTCATGTAACGGTGTCCAGAGAGAAACATATATAGAACACTGTGTTTGTGTGTGAGGGATTTTAAATATATATATATATATATATATATATATATATATATATATATATATATTGCAACAGAAATACAAGTAGGGCGCCCCAATGTGTAATATCAAAAATATGGTGTTGGGAAGATGTAATAACTGCGTACCGTAAAGATGTATTCAAGATGTAAAGATCATATGGAGGTTTCCTCTTCAGAGGTAATCCCTCTCAGTCTCCATCAGACATAACGACAATGTAGAAAAAACAGAACATAAAGTAACATAGTGCAGTATTGTTATATATAAAACTGCACCAGAAACCAGAGATAGTCCTCCACCAGGAGACAGAGTGCTAAAACAGGTAGTAAACCCAAAGGTGAAAAATGTAGCACACATGTGCAACATGCAACCCTAGGTAAATAAAAACTGCGTACCAGATAGTCACAAGACCATGAGCTTTCTTAGACCATATATACAAGATCAGGCAATTCCTCTGTCACAACCTCATCCAGTGGCGGTAATGAACAAGATTGAACAAAAAAGAATGCAATGTAAAAATATAGTCAATTTATTAAAATTGAATAGCACAGTAATAACTCACATGAGGTAACCACAATAGCGCTGGTAGATGTCACCGCTCAACGCATTTCATCCCGGTGCAACGGGACTTCCTCAGGAGCAATAGAATATAACATAACAAATCCATGATGCCGTTTATATAGCAAACGGCCGCGCCATATTGGAGCGTGCGCAGAGGCCGCCATTCTCCGCGCATGCGCGACAATAACTTTATTAGAATGGACAAAACAGACACTCCGTATACCGGAGAAAACTATGTGAAACAGGTGCACAATGATATTTAGGACAATTAGAGAGAGATGTATCCTACATAGAAAGAATCCATGTATCCAGCCTCATAATAACTAGATCATCTAATGTAATACAATCCATAATCTATAAGTGGTAAAAAGTCTAACAAATAGAGTTGGTATGGTAACTCCCATATGAAATATACGGAGTACCTGTAATGCTATAAATAAATTACCAATTCTATAAGACATATATACCTTATACAATAAACAATATATGGCCATAGTGGGGCAATAAATTAAATATAAAAAGGTAATATATTTAACCAGGTGATGTATATTATTAGTCAATCAAGACCTTCCATATGAAGACGATTGATACTCTATGTGAAAGTGCATAAGTGCAACATATACAAAACATACACTGTAATACAAAATTTAAATGTGTAACAGAACTATAGTTGGATTACATCAACCAAACATACATACCAACTATATCATACAATATATAGAAAATATTAAACAATAAAGTAAAAAATACATTTAAAAACATACAGTAAAAAACATACAGTATTTATAAAAACAATCAGTATTTATAAAAAGGGGGCTATCTCATAGTTCTCATTTAAACCACTGGGTATCAGGGTACCTAATTGGAAGATCCAAAACATTTCCCGTTGGGAAAGTTTACGTTGTAAATCACCTCCCCTTGAGTTTAATGATACCTTTTCTAGGGCCATAAATTTCAGATGTTTAGGATCACTACTGTGTTTATATAAAAAATGTCTAGACACAGAGTGACTCTGTACTCCATTTTTAATGTTACGAATATGTTCCTGAATGCGCAATTTAAGTGGGCGTTTAGTTTTGCCCACATATTTTAAATTACATGAACATTCTAGCATATAGATAACTGATGTTGTTAAACAATCTATCCGTTGTTTGACCTTGAATTGTCTACTATTATCATAATTATAGAAAAAAGTTTTGGTTGTATTCATGTACTTACAAACATTACAGTGGGTACACCTCACTGAGCCTACAATATTAGTTAATAAACCAGAAGGCTTTTTTATCAGGTTATTATTCCAAAGCAAACTCGGAGCAATCAGATCCTTCACATTCTGATTTTTACGGAATATCAAAGTAGGTTTCTCTGGGAGAATCTTTGATAATATTGGGTCTCTTAGTAATATCCCCCAATGTTTGTTCAATGTTGATTTAACCAAATTCTCACCACTGTTAAATTCTGTAATAAACAGTACCATATCCTTTTTGTCACATTTCGCTGTGTATTGTAGTGTATCTATCCGATCCCTATTCCTGATTTTATCAGTAGCCTCATTTAATAATTGATGTGGATATCCCCTTTCTTTAAAACGGTCCAGATACACATCAAGTTGCTCCTCAAAATCCATATTTTGACTACAGTTTCTCTTTATTCTATTAAACTGAGAAAACGGGATGTTATCTTTCCATTTCTTTTGATGGCAACTTTTATAGTGTAGATAGCTATTAGTATCCACCTTTTTTATAAAGTTTTTGGTAATTACTTTCGTATCACTTGATGTTAGAATGAGGTCCAAATATTCAACCTGTATTCTATCAATATTGGCAGTAAACTTAAGATTGTATTCGTTGTTGCCAATATACTGCATAAATTCCTCAAATTCCTCACAGGTACCATTCCAGACTAACAATACATCATCAATGTAGCGTTTGTATAATTTAATTTTATCTAAAAAGGGATTGTGATGGTAAATATACTTAGCCTCCCAGCTACCCATATGTAAATTGGCAAAACTAGGCGCGAATGTAGTTCCCATCGCCGTCCCCCAAATTTGGAGGTAAACGTTATCCAGGAAACAGAAATAATTATGGGAAAGAATATAGCGAATTAAATCACAGATGAAGTTCTTATGTTCCACTGTAATGGAATCATCCCGATCTAAAAATTCCCTACATGACTCAATCCCCTTCTCATGTTGTATGGAGGTATAAAGGGATTGTACATCAATCGTAACCCAGTAAAAAGAAGAAGCATCCCAAACAAAGTTTTGTAGTATCTGAAGGACACTGTTGGTGTCCTTCAAATACGACTCAAGAGTACTTACATATTTCTTTAAAAAGAAATCTACATATTTCGATGAATTACATGTTAAGGAGTCAATACCCGATATTATCGGTCTCCCCGGCGGTTGTTTTTAATCCTTATGTATTTTAGGGAGATAGTAAAAGGTGGGAATAGTAGGGCTAGATGTATACAAAAACTGGAATTCATCTTTATTTAAGATATTTGTATAAAGGCCTTTTGATAATAACTCCCGTAATCCAGTAACAAAATCCTGAGTGGGATCTCGTTCCAATCGTAAATACGCTGTTTGATCCCCCAAGAGTCTATTAGCTTCCATCACGTAATCTAAACGATCAAGAATTACTGTGCCCCCTCCCTTATCAGCCTGTTTTATAACAATACTGTTATTTGATTGTAATTCCTTTAATGCTATTTTCTCATGTGTAGTCAGATTACCTTTAGACTTAGTCTTTGTTTCTGAATGGCATAGGTCTTGAATGACCAAATCCTGGAAAACATGTATGTGATTACTTTTCGACTCTATTGGATAAAATTTAGATGTTAACTTTAAACCGGATTTAGATGCCGATTCAAAATTTTGGATACATGCTGTATCCTTCTTTGCAAAATGCCTTTTAAGTGTCAATTTACGTACAAATTTATGCACGTCTACATACATCTGAAATTTATTAGGATATTTAGTAGGGGCGAAAGATAGCCCTTTATTCAATACTGAGACTTCTGATCTAGATAATTCATGTTGGGAAAGGTTAAAGATTCCCTTAGTTTTCAAGGTATCAATGGGCTTTAAAGGAACCTTCTTTTGTGAGTTTTGGATTCCCCCTCGTTTTCCTCGTCGTCGGTATATCTCCTTTTTAAAGGGGAGGCTACCCTTGTACTCTCCTTGAAATGGGCCTTGTGATGTAATGATCTCTCTCGTTTCAACGGACCCGGGGATAAAAAATCATCCGTGTCACTATCTGAAACGGACAGAGTAGAAAATCTATTCCTATGTATAGGTTCAAAATGGACCTGTTTATTCATCTTTGGACTAGATTGGGTAGGTTCTCTTCTCATTGGGACCTTCCTCCATTTATTGGTAGCCATGGGGTCCCTCTGGGAAAAATCCCTATTTACAAATTTAGAATTAGCCTTAGGTTTTGACCATTTTTTCACATTTTCCTGTAGATAATCTCTTTTGTCCCTCTGAAATTTTCGTTCCTTAATTTTTATAACCTCTGTTTCAATCCTATCTAATTTTTTATTCAACACAACCTCATTGGCTTTAAAATTCACATCTTCTTTTAGTGGTGGTAGGAGGGTTTCTTTAACTTCCAACTCTTTCTCAACCTCTTTGAAGATATTTGTCTTTTCAAGTATAATTAACTTTATCAGCTTCAATGAGCAATCATGTAATATACCATCCCATTCTTTAATGAAGGTATGATTATCTTGTCCAAAAGTGGGTGTTTTATTTAGTCTAAGGCCCTGGGGGATTCTATTTACTTCTAAATAGGATTGTAAACATTTTATGTCCCACCATGCCTTCGTTTCTTTAATCAATAATTTTTCTATATCCCAAAACAGTTGGTCAAGATCACTATTTGTCTCAATGTTCTCTACATTATCATCAAATATCTTTTGACAAAAGTCATTTCTGACATTCATTCTATTTGTTGATTTCCACTTTGTTAGAGGTATATATAGAAAAAATTACGTGGATAAGAGCAGCCTATATCAAACAACCAATTGAAATAACAAACAAAAAAAAAAGATATATATGATGGCGCTAATTACCACAACGTAAATACAATTTTGGAAAAACAACTGGTATAGATAATATATAAAGTCCAGTATTGAGGGATCAGTCCCAAAAAACAACACTTAGCTCAGTTAAGAGCGGCAGCCTCAGGATACTTGTGGCCAGATGGTTAGTCCGGATAACGAAAATGCTGCAACAGAAAGACAAGTAGGGCGCCCCAATGTGTAATATCAAAAATATGGTGTTGGGAAGATGTAATACCTGCGTACCGTAAAGATGTATTCAAGATGTAAAGATCATATGGAGGTTTCTTCTTCAGAGGTAATCCCTCTCAGTCTCCATCAGACATAACGACAATGTAAAAAAAACAGAACATAAAGTAACATAGTGCAGTATTGTTATATATAAAACTGCACCAGAAACCAGAGATAGTCCTCCACCAGGAGACAGAGTGCTAAAACAGGTAGTAAACCCAAAGGTGAAAAATGTAGCACACATGTGCAACATGCAACCCTAGGTAAATAAAAACTGCGTAGCAGATAGTCACAAGACCATGAGCTTTCTTAGACTATATATTCAAGATCAGGCAATTCCTCTGTCACAACCTCATCCAGTGGCGGTAATGAACAAGATTGAACAAAAAAGAATGCAATGTAAAAATATAGTCAATTTATTAAAATTGAATAGCACAGTAATAACTCACATGAGGTAACCACAATAGCGCTGGTAGATGTCACCGCTCAACGCGTTTCGTCCCGGTGCAACGGGACTTCCTCAGGAGCAATAGAATATAACATAACAAATCCATGATGCCGTTTATATAGCAAACGGCCGCGCCATATTGGCGCGTGCGCAGAGGCCGCCAATCTCTGCGCATGCGCAACAATAACTTTATTAGAATGGACAAAACAGACACTCCGTATACCGGAGAAAACTATGTGAAACAGGTGCACAATGATATTTAGGACAAGTAGAGAGATGTATCCTACATAGAAAGAATCCATGTATCCAGCCTCATAATAACTTGTCGTTATGTCTGATGGAGACTGAGAGGGATTACCTCTGAAGAGGAAACCTCCATATGATCTTTTCAACTTGAATACATCTTTACGGTACGCAGTTATTACATCTTCCCAACACCATATTTTTGATATTACACATTGGGGCGCCCTACTTGTCTTTCTGTTGCAGCATTTTCGTTATCCGGACTAACCATCTGGCCACAAGTATCCTGAGGCTGCCGCTCTCAACTGAGCTAAGTGTTGTTTTTTGGGACTGATCCCTCAATACTGGACTTTATATATTATCTATACCAGTTGTTTTTCCAAAATTGTATTTACGTTGTGGTAATTAGCGCCATCATATATATCTTTTTTTTTTTGTTTGTTATTTCAATTGGTTGTTTGATATAGGCTGCTCTTATCCACATAATTTTTTCTATATATACCTCTGACAATGTGGAAATCAACAAATAGAATGAATGTCAGAAATGACTTTTGTCAAAAGATATTTGATGATAATGTAGAGAACATTGAGACAAATAGTGATCTTGACCAACTGTTTTGGGATATAGAAAAATTATTGATTAAAGAAACAAAGGCATGGTGGGACATAAAATGTTTACAATCCTATTTAGAAGTAAATAGAATCCCCCGGGGCCTTAGACTAAATAAAACACCCACTTTTGGACAAGATAATCATACCTTCATTAAAGAATGGGATGGTATATTACATGATTGCTCATTGAAGCTGATAAAGTTAATTATACTTGAAAAGACAAATATCTTCAAAGAGGTTGAGAAAGAGTTGGAAGTTAAAGAAACCCTCCTACAACCACTAAAAGAAGATGTGAATTTTAAAGCCAATGAGGTTGTGTTGAATAAAAAATTAGATAGGATTGAAACAGAGGTTATAAAGATTAAGGAATGAAAATTTCAGAGGGACAAAAGAGATTATCTACAGGAAAATGTGAAAAAATGGTCAAAACCTAAGCCTAATTCTAAATTTGTAAATAGGGATTTTTCCCAGAGGGACCCCATGGCTACCAATAAATGGAGGAAGGTCCCAATGAGAAGAGAACCTACCCAATCCAGTCTAAAGAAGAATAAACAGGTTCATTTTGAACCTATACTTAGGAATAGATTTTCTACTCTGTCCGTTTCAGATAGTGACACGGATGATTTTTTTATCCCCGGGTCCGTTGAAACGAGAGAGATTATTACATCACAAGGCCCATTTCAAGGAGAGTACAAGGGTAGCCTCCCCTTTAAAAAGGAGATATACCGACGACGAGGAAAACGAGGGGGAATCCAAAACTCACAAAAGAAGGTTCCTTTAAAGCCCATTGATACCTTGAAAACTAAGGGAATCTTTAACCTTTCCCAACATGAATTATCTAGATCAGAAGTCTCAGTATTGAATAAAGGGCTATCTTTCGCCCCTACTAAATATCCTAATAAATTTCAGATGTATGTAGACGTGCATAAATTTGTACGTAAATTGACACTTAAAAGGCATTTTGCAAAGAAGGATACAGCATGTATCCAAAATTTTGAATCGGCATCTAAATCCGGTTTAAAGTTAACATCCAAATTTTATCCAATAGAGTCGAAAAGTAATCACATACATGTTTTCCAGGATTTGGTCATTCAAGACCTATGCCATTCAGAAACAAAGACTAAGTCTAAAGGTAATCTGACTACACATGAGAAAATAGCATTAAAGGAATTACAATCAAATAACAGTATTGTTATAAAACAGGCTGATAAGGGAGGGGGCACAGTAATTCTTGATCGTTTAGATTACGTGATGGAAGCTAATAGACTCTTGGGGGATCAAACAGCGTATTTACGATTGGAACGAGATCCCACTCAAGATTTTGTTACTGGATTACGGGAGTTATTATCAAAAGGCCTTTATACAAATATCTTAAATAAAGATGAATTCCAGTTTTTGTATACATCTAGCCCTACTATTCCCACCTTTTACTATCTCCCTAAAATACATAAGGAATAAAAACAACCGCCGGGGAGACCGATAATATTGGGTATTGACTCCTTAACATGTAATTCATCGAAATATGTAGATTTCTTTTTAAAGAAATATGTAAGTACTCTTGAGTCGTATTTGAAGGACACCAACAGTGTCCTTCAGATACTACAAAACTTTGTTTGGGATGCTTCTTCTTTTTACTGGGTTACGATTGATGTACAATCCCTTTATACCTCCATACAACATGAGAAGGGGATTGAGTCATGTAGGGAATTTTTAGATCGGGATGATTCCATTACAGTGGAACATAAGAACTTCATCTGTGATTTAATTCGCTATATTCTTTCCCATAATTATTTCTGTTTCCTGGATAACTTTTACCTCCAAATTTGGGGGACGGCGATGGGAACTACATTCGCGCCTAGTTTTGCCAATTTACATATGGGTAGCTGGGAGGCTAAGTATATTTACCATCAAAATCCCTTTTTAGATAAAATTAAATTATACAAACGCTACATTGATGATGTATTGTTAGTCTGGAATGGTACCTGTGAGGAATTTGAGGAATTTATGCAGTATATTGGCAACAACGGATACAATCTTAAGTTTACTGCCAATATTGATAGAATACAGGTTGAATATTTGGACCTCATTCTAACATCAAGTGATACGAAAGTAATTACCAAAAACTTTATAAAAAAGGTGGATACTAATAATTATCTACACTATAAAAGTTGCCATCAAAAGAAATGGAAAGATAACATCCCGTTTTCTCAGTTTAATAGAATAAAGAGAAACTGTAGTCAAAATATGGATTTTGAGGAGCAACTTGATGTGTATCTGGACCGTTTTAAAGAAAGGGGATATCCACATCAATTATTAAATGAGGCTACTGATAAAATCAGGAATAGGGATCGGATAGATACACTACAATACACAGCGAAATGTGACAAAAAGGATATGGTACCGTTTATTACAGAATTTAACAGTGGTGAGAATTTGGTTAAATCAACATTGAACAAACATTGGGGGATATTACTAAGAGACCCAATATTATCAAAGATTCTCCCAGAGAAACCTACTTTGATATTCCGTAAAAATCAGAATGTGAAGGATCTGATTGCTCCGAGTTTGCTTTTGAATAATAACCTGATAAAAAAGCCTTCTGGTTTATTAACTAATATTGTAGGCTCAGTGAGGTGTACCCACTGTAATGTTTGTAAGTACATGAATACAACCAAAACTTTTTTCTATAATTATGATAATAGTAGACAATTCAAGGTCAAACAACGGATAGATTGTTTAACAACATCAGTTATTCATATGCTAGAATGTTCATGTAATTTAAAATATGTGGGCAAAACTAAACGCCCACTTAAATTGCGCATTCAGGAACATATTCGTAACATTAAAAATGGAGTACAGAGTCACTCTGTGTCTAGACATTTTTTATATAAACACAGTAGTGATCCTAAACATCTGAAATTTATGGCCCTAGAAAAGGTATCATTAAACTCAAGGGGAGGTGATTTACAACGTAAACTTTCCCAACGGGAAATGTTTTGGATCTTCCAATTAGGTACCCTGATACCCAGTGGTTTAAATGAGAACTATGAGATAGCCCCTTTTTTATAAATACTGATTGTTTTTATAAATACTGTATGTTTTTTACTGTATGTTTTTAAATGTATTTTTTACTTTATTGTTTAATATTTTCTATATATTGTATGATATAGTTGGTATGTATGTGTTTGGTTGATGTAATCCAACTATAGTTCTGTTACACATCTTAATTTTGTATTACAGTGTATGTTTTGTATATGTTGCACTTATGCACTTTCACATAGAGTATCAATCGTCTTCATATGGAAGGTCTTGATTGACTAATAATATACATCACCTGGTTAAATATATTACCTTTTTATATTTAATTTATTGCCCCACTATGGCCATATATTGTTTATTATATAAGGTATATATGTCTTATAGAATTGGTAATTTATTTATAGCATTACAGGTACTCCGTATATTTCATATGGGAGTTACCATACCAACTCTATTTGTTAGACATTTTACCACTTATAGATTATGGATTGTATTACATTAGATGATCTAGTTATTATGAGGCTGGATACATGGATTCTTTCTATGTAGGATACATCTCTCTCTAATTGTCCTAAATATCATTGTGCACCTGTTTCACATAGTTTTCTCCGGTATACGGAGTGTCTGTTTTGTCCATTCTAATAAAGTTATTGTCGCGCATGCGCGGAGAATGGCGGCCTCTGCGCACGCTCCAATATGGCGCGGCCATTTGCTATATAAACGGCATCATGGATTTGTTATGTTATATTCTATTGCTCCTGAGGAAGTCCCGTTGCACCTGGACGAAACGCGTTGAGCGGTGACATCTACCAGCGCTATTGTGGTTACCTCATGTGAGTTATTACTGTGCTATTCAATTTTAATAAATTGACTATATTTTTACATTGCATTCTTTTTTGTTCAATCTTGTTCATTACCGCCACTGGATGAGGTTGTGACAGAGGAATTGCCTGATCTTGTATATATGGTCTAAGAAAGCTCATGGTCTTGTGACTATCTGGTACGCAGTTTTTATTTACCTAGGGTTGCATGTTGCACATGTGTGCTACATTTTTCACCTTTGGGTTTACTACCTGTTTTAGCACTCTGTCTCCTGGTGGAGGACTATCTCTGGTTTCTGGTGCAGTTTTATATATAACAATACTGCACTATGTTACTTTATGTTCTGTTTTTTCTACATTGTCGTTATGTCTGATGGAGACTGAGAGGGATTACCTCTGAAGAGGAAACCTCCATATGATCTTTACATCTTGAATACATCTTTACGGTACGCAGTTATTACATCTTCCCAACACCATATTTTTGATATTACACATTGGGGCGCCCTATTTGTCTTTCTGTTGCAGCATTTTCGTTATCCGGCCTAACCATCTGGCCACAAGTATCCTGAGGCTGCCGCTCTTAACTGAGCTAAGTGTTGTTTTTTGGGACTGATCCCTCAATACTGGACTTTATATATTATCTATACCAGTTGTTTTTCCAAAATTGTATTTACGTTGTGGTAATTAGCGCCATCATATGTATCTTTTTTTTTTTGTTTGATATATATATATATATATATATATATATATATATATATATAAAATAGTGAAAAAGACAGTGGCGCTCAGTGCAAATTAAAACAACACGTGAACAAACGTGCTCATAAACATATAAAACCACATACAGTAGACTGCTTCACTTTTTGTACATCAGATTGCAGATGTAAACCTATAGATAA